>NC_064560.1:44406647-45051569 GCF_937001465.1 Orcinus orca | reverse complement strand
TGTTATGCTGATAGGTGGGATGTAAATTGACAACAGCCACTCTGGAGAAGTGTATGGTGTTTCCTGAAACATCTACAAAACAGAGCAACAGAGCCTAGGGCACTTCCACTTATGGTCCTATAGCTTAGGGAAATTAAAATCAAAAAGACGCAGCCACCCCAAAGTTTGGGACGGCTCTGTTTACAAGAACCTCGTTTACAGTACAAGTTCAATATTGCAGAAAGCGAAAAATGGATAAAGAAGTTGTGGTACTTACGTACAATGCAATATCACTCAGCAATGAAATCTATGTCATCAGGCCCATAGTACCATAAAGAGTGGATTCAGATATGATAATTCTAACTGAAATAAGCCACACAGAAACAGAAACATCGTAAGATATCACTAATACACGAAATGTAAACTTGGCTACACAGGAACTGAATTACAAAACAGAACAGGGTCTCAAATGTAGAAAACCAACTTATGCTTGCTTAAGGCGAAAGGTGAGTGGGGGTGCTGCATAAAACCAGAGATTGAAATGAGCACAGATAAACTTCCATAAGCAAAATATGTAATAGACAAGAGCTACTCCTTGCTCAACGAAGTGGACTCAACACCCCATATTAAACGCCTAAGAATATACCTGACTAGTAAGAATCTTAAAACCTATGGATTTATATGTCTCTGAAAGAGAATCAAGCATGTGTACAGCGGCATAAACGCAGCAGTGATAGGATTGGTGAGGTTCGGTGAGCAAATGCAGACCCTTTGAAGGCATATTGCATGGTACCCATTCCATGGGTCTCAACTCTCCAGGTTTAAGGGATTCTTCCTTCAGCTAAAACATACATGTGGAACCCAGAGTATGATCCACCGTGTGATCGGGAAACGTGTTCAAATGTGTCTCAGTTTTCATCCCCTGGTACTCGGGTGCAACATTCCAGACGCTTTACTAACACTCTCCCCACTTGGAGACTCAGTGCCTTTAACCTCCTGTTTGACCCAGTTTGCAATTTCTGCGGAAAATGAACAAGAATAGGGAGAACCAATGCGAGACTAGCTGGAGGTGTCTGGACGGGCAAATTTAACTCTCATTTCCCACCAGGAAGAGGAATTAACCAAAGGCTCAGCGTGCCATGCCGGAACCACACTAGGGCCTGAAGCAATCTTGCGGTGTTGCGGCCAGCTCACAAGAAAGCGAGTTGAAGAAACGAACTCAGGGGCACTGTAATTCACAACCTGCAGAGTTATAAATGACAGCTATCGTCCAAAAATATATTCAAGTAAGGCTGCCAAGAGGACTTGAAAGTGGGGCAGAATTGCAGGAAACCGATTTCAGGAGGTAGACTGGAATTGCATGTAAAGCATAGGAAAAGAGGCAGAACGTCCACAATGATGAACTTGGCCAAAAAGGGCGTATGCGTTTTTTCCCGAATATATTCAGGAAAAAATGCATACGCCCTTTTTGGCCAACCAAGCAAGCTTGCAAAAGAAATCTGCACATCAATGAAGTCTCACTTCCCCCAATCAAAAGGGCCATATGAAAAAAGTGTAAAATCCAGAAAAGCAGGACAGGCCATGGAGAACTGGGAGCCTTGTTATGCTGATGGGCCTGATGTAAATTGCCAACAGCCACTCTGGAGAAGTGTATGGTGTTTCCTGAAACATCTAAAAAACAAAGCAACAGAGCGTAGGGCACTTCCACTTATGGTTCTATACCTTAGGGAAATTAAAATCAAAAAGACACAGCAACCCCAAAGTTTGGGACGGCTCTGTTTACAAGAACCTCGTTTACGGTACAAGTTCAATATCACAGAAAGCGAAAAATGGATAAAGAAGATGTGGTACTTACGTACAATGCAATATCACTCAGCAATGAAATCTATGTCATCAGGCCCGTAGCAGCATAATGAGTGGATTCAGGTACGATGATTCAAAGTGAAATAAGTCACACAGAAAAAGAAACATCATAAGATATCACTAATACACGGAATGTAAACTTGGCTACACAGGAACTGAATTACAAAAAAGAACAGGGTCTCAAATGTACAAAACCAACTTATGCTTGCTTAAGGGGAAAGGTGAGTTGGGGTGCTGCATAAAACCAGAGATTGAAATGAGCACAGATACGGTTCCATAAGCCAAATATGTAATAGACAAGAGCTACTCCTTGCTCAACGAAGTGGACTCAACACCCCATATTAAACGCATAACAATATACCTGACTAGTAAGAATCTTAAAACCTATGGCTTTATATGTCTCTGAAAGAGAATCAAGCGTGTGTACAGCGCCATAAATGCAGCAGTGATAGGATTGGTGAGGTTCGGTGAGCAAATGCAGACCCTTTGAAGTCATATTGCATGGTACCCATTCCATGGGTCTCAACTCTCCAGGTTTAAGGGATTCTTCCTTCAGCTAAAACATGCATGTGGAACCCAGAGTATGATCCACCGTGTGATCGGGAAACGTGTTCAAATGTGTGTCAGTTTTCATCCCCTGTTACTCGGGTGCAACATTCCAGACGCTTTACTAACACTCTCCCCACTTGGAGACTCAGTGCCTTTAACCTCCTGTTTGACCCAGTTTGCAATTTCTGCGGAAAATGAACAAGAATAGGGAGAACCAATGAGAGACTAGCTGGAGGTGTCTGGACGGGCAAATTTAACTCTCATTTCCCACCAGGAAGAGGAATTAACCAAAGGCTCAGCGTGCCATGCCGGAACCACACTAGGGCCTGAAGCAATCTTGCGGTGTTGTGGCCAGCTCACAAGAAAGCGAGTTGAAGAAACGAACTCAGGGGCACTGTAATTCACAACCTGCAGAGTTATAAATGACAGCTATCGTCCAAAAATATATTCAAGTAAGGCTGCCAAGAGGACTTGAAAGTGGGGCAGAATTGCAGGAAACCGATTTCAGGAGGTAGACTGGAATTGCATGTAAAGCATAGGAAAAGAGGCAGAACGTCCACAATGATGAACTTGGCCAAAAAGGGCGTATGCGTTTTTTCCCGAATATATTCAGGAAAAAATGCATACGCCCTTTTTGGCCAACCAAGCAAGCTTGCAAAAGAAATCTGCACATCAATGAAGTCTCACTTCCCCCAATCAAAAGGGCCATATGAAAAAAGTGTAAAATCCAGAAAAGCAGGACAGGCCATGGAGAACTGGGAGCCTGGTTATGCTGATGGGCCTGATGTAAATTGCCAACAGCCACTCTGGAGAAGTGTATGGTGTTTCCTGAAACATCTAAAAAACAAAGCAACAGAGCGTAGGGCACTTCCACTTATGGTTCTATACCTTAGGGAAATTAAAATCAAAAAGACACAGCCACCCCAAAGTTTGGGACGGCTCTGTTTACAAGAACCTCGTTTACGGTACAAGTTCAATATCACAGAAAGCGAAAAATGGATAAAGAAGTTGTGGTACTTACGTACAATGCAATATCACTCAGCAATGAAATCTATGTCATCAGGCCCGTAGCAGCATAATGAGTGGATTCAGGTACGATGATTCAAAGTGAAATAAGTCACACAGAAAAAGAAACATCATAAGATATCACTAATACACGGAATGTAAACTTGGCTACACAGGAACTGAATTACAAAAAAGAACAGGGTCTCAAATGTACAAAACCAACTTATGCTTGCTTAAGGGGAAAGGTGAGTTGGGGTGCTGCATAAAACCAGAGATTGAAATGAGCACAGATACGGTTCCATAAGCCAAATATGTAATAGACAAGAGCTACTCCTTGCTCAACGAAGTGGACTCAACACCCCATATTAAACGCATAACAATATACCTGACTAGTAAGAATCTTAAAACCTATGGCTTTATATGTCTCTGAAAGAGAATCAAGCGTGTGTACAGCGCCATAAACGCAGCAGTGATAGGATTGGTGAGGTTCGGTGAGCAAATGCAGACCCTTTGAAGTCATATTGCATGGTACCCATTCCATGGGTCTCAACTCTCCAGGTTTAAGGGATTCTTCCTTCAGCTAAAACATGCATGTGGAACCCAGAGTATGATCCACCGTGTGATCGGGAAACGTGTTCAAATGTGTCTCAGTTTTCGTTCCCTGGTACTCGGGTGCAACATTCCAGACGCTTTACTAACACTCTCCCCACTTGGAGACTCAGTGCCTTTAACCTCCTGTTTGACCCAGTTTGCAATTTCTGCGGAAAATGAACAAGAATAGGGAGAACCAATGAGAGACTAGCTGGAGGTGTCTGGACGGGCAAATTTAACTCTCATTTCCCACCAGGAAGAGGAATTAACCAAAGGCTCAGCGTGCCATGCCGGAACCACACTAGGGCCTGAAGCAATCTTGCGGTGTTGCGGCCAGCTCACAAGAAAGCGAGTTGAAGAAACGAACTCAGGGGCACTGTAATTCACAACCTGCAGAGTTATAAATGACAGCTATCGTCCAAAAATATATTCAAGTAAGGCTGCCAAGAGGACTTGAAAGTGGGGCAGAATTGCAGGAAACCGATTTCAGGAGGTAGACTGGAATTGCACGTAAAGCATAGGAAAAGAGGCAGAACGTCCACAATGATGAACTTGGCCAAAAATGGCGTATGCGTTTTTTCCCGAATATATTCAGGAAAAAATGCATACGCACTTTTTGGCCAACCAAGCAAGCCTGCAAAGGAAATCTGCACTACAATGAAGTCTCACTGTGCCCCGGTCAAAAGGGCCATCTGAAAAAAGTGTAAAATCCAGAAAGGCAGGACAGGCCATGGAGAACTGGAAGCCTTGTCATGCTGATGGGCGGGATGTAAATTGCCAACAGCCACTCTGGAGAAGTTATGGTGTTTCCTGAAACATCTATAAAACAAAGCAACAGAGCCTAGGGCACTTCCACTTAGGGTCCTATAGCTTAGGGAAATTAAAATCAAAAAGACACAGCCACCCCAAAATTTGGGACGGCTCTGTTTACAAGAACCTCGTTTACGGTACAAGTTCAATATCACAGAAAGCGAAAAATGGATAAAGACGTTTTGGTACTTACGTACAATGCAATATCACTCAGCAATGAAATCTATATCATCAGGCCCGTAGCAGCATAATGAGTGGATTCAGGTACGATGATTCTAAGTGAAATAAGTCACACAGAAAAAGAAACATCATAAGATATCACTAATACACGGAATGTAAACTTGGCTACACAGGAACTGAATTACAAAACAGAACAGGGTCTCAAATGTAGAAAACCAACTTATGCTAGCTTAAGGGGAAAGGTGAGTTGGGGTGCTGCATAAAACCAGAGATTGAAATTAGCACAGATACCGTTCCATAAGCCAAATATGTAATAGACAAGAGCTACTCCTTGCTCAACGAAGTGGACTCAAGACGCCATATTACACGCCTAAGAATATACCTGACTAGTAAGAATCTTAAAACCTATGGATTTATATGTCTCCGAAAGAGAATCAAGCGTTTGTACAGCGGCATAAACAGAGCAGTGATAGGATTGGTGAGGTTCGGTGAGCAAATGCAGACCTTTTGAAGTCATATTGCGTGGTACCCATTCCATGGTTCTCAACTCTCCAGGTTTAAGGGATTCTTCCTTCAGCTAAAACATGCATGTGGAATCCAGAGTATGATCCACCGTGTGATCGGGAAACGTGTTCAAATGTGTCTCAGTTTTCGTCCCCTGGTACTCGGGTGCAACATTCCAGACGCTTTACTAACACTCTCCCCACTTGGAGAGTCAGAGCCTTTAACCTCCTGTTTGGCCCAGTTTGCAATTTCTGCGGAAAATGAACAGGAATAGGGAGAACCAATGAGAGACTAGCTGGACGTGTCTGGACGGGCAAATTTAACTCTCATTTCCCACCAGGAAGAGGAATTAACCAAAGGCTCAGTGTGCCATGCCGGAACCACACTAGGGCCTGAAGCAATCCTGCGGTGTTTCGGCCAACTCACAAGTAAGCGAGTGGAAGAAAGGAGCTCAGGGGCACTGTAATTCACGAACATGCAGAGTTACAAATGACAGCTATCGTCCAAAAATATATTGAAGTAAGGCTGCCAAGAGGACTTGAAAGCGGGGCAGAATTGCAGGAAACCCATTTCAGGAGGTAGACGGGAATTGCATGTAAAGCATAGCAAAAGAGGCAGAAGGTCCACAATGATGCACTTGGCCAAAAAGGGCGTATGCGTTTTTTCCTGAATATATTCAGGAAAAAACGCATACGCCCTTTTTGTCCAACCAAGCAAGCTTGCAAAGGAAATCTGCACTACAATGAAGTCTCAATTTCCCCCGGTCAAAAGGGGCATCTGAAAAATGTGTAAAATCCAGAAAGGCAGGACAGGCCATGGAGAACTGGGAGCCTTGTTATGCTGATAGGTGGGATGTAAATTGACAACAGCCACTCTGGAGAAGTGTATGGTGTTTCCTGAAACATCTACAAAACAGAGCAACAGAGCCTAGGGCACTTCCACTTATGGTCCTATAGCTTAGGGAAATTAAAATGAAAAAGACGCAGCCACCCCAAAGTTTGGGACGGCTCTGTTTACAAGAACCTCGTTTACAGTACAAGTTCAATATTGCAGAAAGCGAAAAATGGATAAAGAAGTTGTGGTACTTACGTACAATGCAATATCACTCAGCAATGAAATCTATGTCATCAGGCCCATAGTACCATAAAGAGTGGATTCAGATATGATAATTCTAACTGAAATAAGCCACACAGAAACAGAAACATCGTAAGATATCACTAATACACGAAATGTAAACTTGGCTACACAGGAACTGAATTACAAAACAGAACAGGGTCTCAAATGTAGAAAACCAACTTATGCTTGCTTAAGGCGAAAGGTGAGTGGGGGTGCTGCATAAAACCAGAGATTGAAATGAGCACAGATAAACTTCCATAAGCAAAATATGTAATAGACAAGAGCTACTCCTTGCTCAACGAAGTGGACTCAACACCCCATATTAAACGCCTAAGAATATACCTGACTAGTAAGAATCTTAAAACCTATGGATTTATATGTCTCTGAAAGAGAATCAAGCATGTGTACAGCGGCATAAACGCAGCAGTGATAGGATTGGTGAGGTTCGGTGAGCAAATGCAGACCCTTTGAAGGCATATTGCATGGTACCCATTCCATGGGTCTCAACTCTCCAGGTTTAAGGGATTCTTCCTTCAGCTAAAACATACATGTGGAACCCAGAGTATGATCCACCGTGTGATCGGGAAACGTGTTCAAATGTGTCTCAGTTTTCATCCCCTGGTACTCAGGTGCAACATTCCAGACGCTTTACTAACACTCTCCCCACTTGGAGACTCAGTGCCTTTAACCTCCTGTTTGACCCAGTTTGCAATTTCTGCGGAAAATGAACAAGAATAGGGAGAACCAATGAGAGACTAGCTGGAGGTGTCTGGACGGGCAAATTTAACTCTCATTTCCCACCAGGAAGAGGAATTAACCAAAGGCTCAGCGTGCCATGCCGGAACCACACTAGGGCCTGAAGCAATCTTGCGGTGTTGCGGCCAGCTCACAAGAAAGCGAGTTGAAGAAACGAACTCAGGGGCACTGTAATTCACAACCTGCAGAGTTATAAATGACAGCTATCGTCCAAAAATATATTCAAGTAAGGCTGCCAAGAGGACTTGAAAGTGGGGCAGAATTGCAGGAAACCGATTTCAGGAGGTAGACTGGAATTGCATGTAAAGCATAGGAAAAGAGGCAGAACGTCCACAATGATGAACTTGGCCAAAAAGGGCGTATGCGTTTTTTCCCGAATATATTCAGGAAAAAATGCATACGCCCTTTTTGGCCAACCAAGCAAGCTTGCAAAAGAAATCTGCACATCAATGAAGTCTCACTTCCCCCAATCAAAAGGGCCATATGAAAAAAGTGTAAAATCCAGAAAAGCAGGACAGGCCATGGAGAACTGGGAGCCTTGTTATGCTGATGGGCCTGATGTAAATTGCCAACAGCCACTCTGGAGAAGTGTATGGTGTTTCCTGAAACATCTAAAAAACAAAGCAACAGAGCGTAGGGCACTTCCACTTATGGTTCTATACCTTAGGGAAATTAAAATCAAAAAGACACAGCAACCCCAAAGTTTGGGACGGCTCTGTTTACAAGAACCTCGTTTACGGTACAAGTTCAATATCACAGAAAGCGAAAAATGGATAAAGAAGATGTGGTACTTACGTACAATGCAATATCACTCAGCAATGAAATCTATGTCATCAGGCCCGTAGCAGCATAATGAGTGGATTCAGGTACGATGATTCAAAGTGAAATAAGTCACACAGAAAAAGAAACATCATAAGATATCACTAATACACGGAATGTAAACTTGGCTACACAGGAACTGAATTACAAAAAAGAACAGGGTCTCAAATGTACAAAACCAACTTATGCTTGCTTAAGGGGAAAGGTGAGTTGGGGTGCTGCATAAAACCAGAGATTGAAATGAGCACAGATACGGTTCCATAAGCCAAATATGTAATAGACAAGAGCTACTCCTTGCTCAACGAAGTGGACTCAACACCCCATATTAAACGCATAACAATATACCTGACTAGTAAGAATCTTAAAACCTATGGCTTTATATGTCTCTGAAAGAGAATCAAGCGTGTGTACAGCGCCATAAACGCAGCAGTGATAGGATTGGTGAGGTTCGGTGAGCAAATGCAGACCCTTTGAAGTCATATTGCATGGTACCCATTCCATGGGTCTCAACTCTCCAGGTTTAAGGGATTCTTCCTTCAGCTAAAACATGCATGTGGAACCCAGAGTATGATCCACCGTGTGATCGGGAAACGTGTTCAAATGTGTCTCAGTTTTCGTTCCCTGGTACTCGGGTGCAACATTCCAGACGCTTTACTAACACTCTCCCCACTTGGAGACTCAGTGCCTTTAACCTCCTGTTTGACCCAGTTTGCAATTTCTGCGGAAAATGAACAAGAATAGGGAGAACCAATGAGAGACTAGCTGGAGGTGTCTGGACGGGCAAATTTAACTCTCATTTCCCACCAGGAAGAGGAATTAACCAAAGGCTCAGCGTGCCATGCCGGAACCACACTAGGGCCTGAAGCAATCTTGCGGTGTTGCGGCCAGCTCACAAGAAAGCGAGTTGAAGAAACGAACTCAGGGGCACTGTAATTCACAACCTGCAGAGTTATAAATGACAGCTATCGTCCAAAAATATATTCAAGTAAGGCTGCCAAGAGGACTTGAAAGTGGGGCAGAATTGCAGGAAACCGATTTCAGGAGGTAGACTGGAATTGCACGTAAAGCATAGGAAAAGAGGCAGAACGTCCACAATGATGAACTTGGCCAAAAATGGCGTATGCGTTTTTTCCCGAATATATTCAGGAAAAAATGCATACGCACTTTTTGGCCAACCAAGCAAGCCTGCAAAGGAAATCTGCACTACAATGAAGTCTCACTGTGCCCCGGTCAAAAGGGCCATCTGAAAAAAGTGTAAAATCCAGAAAGGCAGGACAGGCCATGGAGAACTGGAAGCCTTGTCATGCTGATGGGCGGGATGTAAATTGCCAACAGCCACTCTGGAGAAGTTATGGTGTTTCCTGAAACATCTATAAAACAAAGCAACAGAGCCTAGGGCACTTCCACTTAGGGTCCTATAGCTTAGGGAAATTAAAATCAAAAAGACACAGCCACCCCAAAATTTGGGACGGCTCTGTTTACAAGAACCTCGTTTACGGTACAAGTTCAATATCACAGAAAGCGAAAAATGGATAAAGACGTTTTGGTACTTACGTACAATGCAATATCACTCAGCAATGAAATCTATATCATCAGGCCCGTAGCAGCATAATGAGTGGATTCAGGTACGATGATTCTAAGTGAAATAAGTCACACAGAAAAAGAAACATCATAAGATATCACTAATACACGGAATGTAAACTTGGCTACACAGGAACTGAATTACAAAACAGAACAGGGTCTCAAATGTAGAAAACCAACTTATGCTAGCTTAAGGGGAAAGGTGAGTTGGGGTGCTGCATAAAACCAGAGATTGAAATTAGCACAGATACCGTTCCATAAGCCAAATATGTAATAGACAAGAGCTACTCCTTGCTCAACGAAGTGGACTCAAGACGCCATATTACACGCCTAAGAATATACCTGACTAGTAAGAATCTTAAAACCTATGGATTTATATGTCTCCGAAAGAGAATCAAGCGTTTGTACAGCGGCATAAACAGAGCAGTGATAGGATTGGTGAGGTTCGGTGAGCAAATGCAGACCTTTTGAAGTCATATTGCGTGGTACCCATTCCATGGTTCTCAACTCTCCAGGTTTAAGGGATTCTTCCTTCAGCTAAAACATGCATGTGGAATCCAGAGTATGATCCACCGTGTGATCGGGAAACGTGTTCAAATGTGTCTCAGTTTTCGTCCCCTGGTACTCGGGTGCAACATTCCAGACGCTTTACTAACACTCTCCCCACTTGGAGAGTCAGAGCCTTTAACCTCCTGTTTGGCCCAGTTTGCAATTTCTGCGGAAAATGAACAGGAATAGGGAGAACCAATGAGAGACTAGCTGGACGTGTCTGGACGGGCAAATTTAACTCTCATTTCCCACCAGGAAGAGGAATTAACCAAAGGCTCAGTGTGCCATGCCGGAACCACACTAGGGCCTGAAGCAATCCTGCGGTGTTTCGGCCAACTCACAAGTAAGCGAGTGGAAGAAAGGAGCTCAGGGGCACTGTAATTCACGAACATGCAGAGTTACAAATGACAGCTATCGTCCAAAAATATATTGAAGTAAGGCTGCCAAGAGGACTTCAAAGCGGGGCAGAATTGCAGGAAACCCATTTCAGGAGGTAGACGGGAATTGCATGTAAAGCATAGCAAAAGAGGCAGAAGGTCCACAATGATGCACTTGGCCAAAAAGGGCGTATGCGTTTTTTCCTGAATATATTCAGGAAAAAACGCATACGCACTTTTTGTCCAACCAAGCAAGCTTGCAAAGGAAATCTGCACTACAATGAAGTCTCAATTTCCCCCGGTCAAAAGGAGCATCTGAAAAATGTGTAAAATCCAGAAAGGCAGGACAGGCCATGGAGAACTGGGAGCCTTGTTATGCTGATAGGTGGGATGTAAATTGACAACAGCCACTCTGGAGAAGTGTATGGTGTTTCCTGAAACATCTACAAAACAGAGCAACAGAGCCTAGGGCACTTCCACTTATGGTCCTATAGCTTAGGGAAATTAAAATCAAAAAGACGCAGCCACCCCAAAGTTTGGGACGGCTCTGTTTACAAGAACCTCGTTTACAGTACAAGTTCAATATCGCAGAAAGCGAAAAATGGATAAAGAAGTTGTGGTACTTACGTACAATGCAATATCACTCAGCAATGAAATCTATGTCATCAGGCCCATAGTACCATAAAGAGTGGATTCAGATATGATAATTCTAACTGAAATAAGCCACACAGAAACAGAAACATCGTAAGATATCACTAATACACGAAATGTAAACTTGGCTACACAGGAACTGAATTACAAAACAGAACAGGGTCTCAAATGTAGAAAACCAACTTATGCTTGCTTAAGGCGAAAGGTGAGTGGGGGTGCTGCATAAAACCAGAGATTGAAATGAGCACAGATAAACTTCCATAAGCAAAATATGTAATAGACAAAAGCTACTCCTTGCTCAACGAAGTGGACTCAACACCCCATATTAAACGCCTAAGAATATACCTGACTAGTAAGAATCTTAAAACCTATGGATTTATATGTCTCTGAAAGAGAATCAAGCATGTGTACAGCGGCATAAACGCAGCAGTGATAGGATTGGTGAGGTTCGGTGAGCAAATGCAGACCCTTTGAAGGCATATTGCATGGTACCCATTCCATGGGTCTCAACTCTCCAGGTTTAAGGGATTCTTCCTTCAGCTAAAACATGCATGTCGAACCCAGAGTATGATCCACCGTGTGATCAGGAAACGTGTTCAAATGTGTCCCAGTTTTCGTCCCATGGTACTCGGGTGCAACATTCCAGACGCTTTACTAACACTCTCCCCACTTGGAGAGTCAGTGCCTTTAACCTCCTGTTTGGCCCAGTTTGCAATTTCTGCGGAAAATGAACAGGAATAGGGAGAACCCATGAGAGACTAGCTGGAGGTGTCAGGACGGGCAAATTTAACTCTCATTTCCCACCAGGAAGAGGAATTAACCAAAGGCTCAGCGTGCCATGCCGGAACCACACTAGGGTCTGAAGCAATCCTGCGGTGTTGCGGCCAGCTCACAAGAAAGCGAGTTGAAGAAAGGAGTTCAGGGCACTGTAATTCACAAACCTGCAGAGTTATAAATGACAGCTATCATCAAAAATATATTGAAGTAAAGCTGCCAAGAGGACTTTAAAGCGGGGCAGAATTGCAGGAAACCGATTTCAGGAGGTAGACTGGAATTGCATGTAAAGCATAGGAAAGAGGCAGAAAGTCCACAATGATGCACTGGCAAAAAAGGGCGTATGCGTTTTTTCCTGAATATATTCAGGAAAAAACGCAAATGCCCTTTTTGGCCAACCAAGCAAGCTTGCAAAAGAAATCTGCACTACAATGAAGTCTCACTGCCCCTCGGTCAAAAGGGCCATCTGAAAAAAGTGTAAAATCCTAAAAGGCAGGACAGGCCATGGAGAACTGGGAGCCTTGTTATGCTGATGGGCGGGATGTAAACTGCCAACAGCCACTCTGGAGAAGTGTTTGGTGTTTCCTGAAACATCCAAAAACAAAGCAACAGAGCCTAGGGCACATGCACTTATGGTCCTATAGCTTAGGGAAATTAAAATCAAAAAGACACAGCCACCCCAAAGTTTGGGACGGCTCTGTTTACAAGAACCTCGTTTACGGTACAAGTTCAATATCGCAGAAAGCGAAAAATGGATAAAGAATTTGTGGTACTTATGTACAATGCAATATCACTCAGCAATGAAATCTATGTCGTCAGGCCCATAGCAGCATAAAGAGTGGATTCAGGTACGAGGATTCTAAGTGAAATAAGTCACACGGAAAAAGAAACATCATAAGATATCACTAATACACGGAATGTAAACTTGGCTACACAGGAACTGAATTACAAAACAGAACAGGGTCTCAAATGTAGAAAACCAACTTATGCTTGCTTAAGGGGAAAGGTGAGTTGGGGTGCTGCATAAAACCAGGGATTGAAAGTAGCACAGATACCGTTCCATAAGCCAAATATGTAATAGGCAAGAGCTACTCCTTGCTCAACGAAGTGGACTCAACACCCCATATTAAACGCCTAAGAATATACCTGACTAGTAAGAATCTTAAAACCTATGGATTTATATGTCTCCAAAAGAGAATCAAGCATGTGTACAGCGGCATAAACGCAGCAGTGATAGGATTGGTGAGGTTCGGTGAGCAAATGCAGACCCTTTGAAGTCATATTGCATGGTACCCTTTCCATGGGTCTCAACTCTCCAGGTTTAAGGGATTCTTCCTTCAGCTAAAACATGCATGTGGAACCCAGAGTATGATCCACCGTGTGATCAGGAAACGTGTTCAAATGTGTCTCAGTTTTCGTCCCCTGGTACTCGCGTGCAACATTTCAGACGCTTTACTAACACTCTCCCCACTTGGAGAGTCAGTGCCTTTAACCTCCTGTTTGGCCCAGTTTGCAATTTCTGCGTAAGATGAACAGGAATAGGGAGAACCAATGAGAGACTAGCTGGAGGTGTCTGGACGGGCAAATTTAACTCTCATTTCCCACCAGGAAGAGGAATTAACCAAAGGCTCAGTGTGCCATGCCGGAACCACACTAGGGCCTGAAGCAAACCTGCGGTGTTGCGGCCAGCTCACAAGAAATCGAGTTGAAGAAAGGAGCTCAGGGGCACTGTCATTCACAAACCTGCAGAGTTATAAATGACAGCTATCGTCCAAAACTATATTGAAGTAAGGCTGCCAAGAGGACTTGAAAGCGGGGCAGAATTGCAGGAAACCGATTTCAGGAGGTAGACTGGAATTGCATGTAAAGCATAGGAAAAGAGGCAGAACGTCCACAATGATGCACTTGGCCAAAAAGTGCATATGCGTTTTTTCTGAATATATTCAGGAAAAAACGCATACGCCCTTTTTGGCCAACCAAGCAAGCTTGCAAAGGAAATCTGCACTACAATGAAATCTCACAGCCCCCCGGTCAAAAGGGCCATCTGAAAAAAGTGTAAAATCCAGAAAGGCAGGACAGGCCATGGAGAACTGGGAGCCTTGTTATGCTGATGGGCGGGATGTAAATTGCCAACAGCCACTCTGGAGAAGTGTATGGTGTTTCCTGAAACATCTAAAAAACAAAGCAACAGAGCCTAGGGCACTTCCACTTATGGTCCTATAGCTTAGGGAAATTAAAATCAAAAAGACACAGCCACCCCAAAGTTTGGGACGGCTCTGTTTACAAGAACCTCGTTTACGGTACAAGTTCAATATCACAGAAAGCGACAAATGGATAAAGAAGTTGTGGTACTTACGTACAATGCAATATCACTTAGCAATGAAATCTATGTCATCAGGCCCGTAGCAGCATAATGAGTGCATTCAGGTATGATGATTCTAAGTGAAATAAGTCACACAGAAAAAGAAACATCATAAGATATCACTACTACACGGAATGTAAACTTGTCTACACAGGAACTGAATTACAAAACAGAACAGGATCTCAAATGTAGAAAACCAACTTATGCTTGCTTAAGGGGAAAGGTGAGTAGGGGTGCTGCATAAAACCAGAGATTGAAATGAGCACAGATACCCTTCCATAAGCCAAATATGTAATAGACAAGAGCTACTCCTTGCTCAACGAAGTGGACTCAACACCCCATATTAAACGCCTAAGAATATACCTGACTAGTAAAAATCTTAAAACCAATGGATTTATATGTCTCCGAAAGAGAATCAAGCATGTGTACAGCGGCATAAACGCAGCAGTGATAGGATTAGTGAGGTTTGGTGAGCAAATGCAGACCCTTTGAAGTCATATTGCATGGTACCCATTCCATGGGTCTCAAATCTCCAGGTTTAAGGGATTCTTCCTTCACCTAAAACATGCATGTGGAACCCAGAGTATGATCCACCGTGTGATCGGGAAACGTGTTCAAATGTGTCTCAGTTTTCATCCCCTGGTACTCGGGTGCAACATTCCAGATGCTTTACTAACACTCTCCCCACTTGGAGAGTCAGTGCCTTTAAACTCCTGTTTGGCCCAGTTTGCAATTTCTGCGGAAAATGAACAGGAATAGGGAGAACCAGTGAGAGACTAGCTGGAGGTGTCTGGACGGGTAAGTTTAACTCTCATTTCCCACCAGGATGAGGAATTAACCAAAGGCTCGGTGTGCCATGCCGGAACCACACTAGGGCCTGAAGCAATCCTGCGGTGTTGCGGCCAGCTCACAAGAAAGCGAGCTGAAGAAAGGAGCTCAGGGGCACTGTCATTAGGAAACCTGCAGAGGTATAAATGACAGCTATCGTCCAAAAATATATTGAAGTAAGGCTGCCAAGAGGACTTGAAAGCGGGGCAGAATTGCAGGAAACTGATTTCAGGAGGTTGACTGGAATTGCATGTAAAGCATAGGAAAAGAGGCAGAACGTCCACAATGATGCACTTGGCCAAAAAGGGCGTATGCGTTTTTTCCTGAATATATTCAGGAGAAAACGCATACGCCCTTCTTGGCCAACCAAGCAAGCTTGCAAAGGAAATCTGCACTACAATGAAGTCCCACTGCCCCCCCGGTCAAAAGGGCCATCTGAAAAAAGTGTAAAATCCAGAAAGGCAGGACAGGCCATGGAGACCTGGGAGCCTTGTTATGCTGATGGGCGGGATGTAAATTGCCAACAGCCACTCTGGAGAAGTGTATGGTATTTCCTGAAACATCCAAAAAAATAGCAACAGAGCCTAGGGCACTTCCACTTATGGTCATATAGCTTAGGGAAATTAAAATCAAAAAGACACAGCCACCCCAAAGTTTGGGACGGCTCTGTTTAAAAGAACCTCGTTTACGGTACAAGTGCAATATCGCAGAAAGCGAAAAATGGATAAAGAAGTTGTGGTACTTACGTACAATGCAATATCACTCAGCAATGAAATCTATGTCATCAGGCCCGTAGCAGCATAATGAGTGGATTCAGGTACGAGGATTCTAAGTGAAATAAGTCACACAGAAAAAGAAACATCATAAGATATCACTACTACACGGAATGTAAACTTGGCTACACAGGAACTGAATTACAAAACAGAACAGGATCTCAAATGTAGAAAACCAACTTATGCTTGCTTAAGGGGAAAGGTGAGTAGGGGTGCTGCATAAAACCAGAGATTGAAATGAGCACAGATACCCTTCCATAAGCCAAATATGTAATAGACAAGAGCTACTCCTTGCTCAACGAAGTGGACTCAACACCCCATATTAAACGCCTAAGAATATACCTGAGTAGTAAAAATCTTAAAACCTATGGATTTATATGTCTCCGAAAGAGAATCAAGCATGTGTACAGCGGCATAAACGCAGCAGTGATAGGATTAGTGAGGTTTGGTGAGCAAATGCAGACCCTTTGAAGTCATATTGCATGGTACCCATTCCATGGGTCTCAACTCTCCAGGTTTAAGGGATTCTTCCTTCAGCTGAAACATGCATGTGGAACCCAGAGTATGATCCACCGTGTGATCGGGAAACGTGTTCAAATGTGTCTCAGTTTTCGTCCCCTGGTACTCGGGTGTAACATTCCAGACGCTTTAGTAACACTCTCCCTACTTGGAGAGTCAGTGCCTTTAACCTCCTGTTTGGCCCAGTTAGCAATTTCTGCGTAAAATGAACAGGAATAGGGAGAACAAATGAGAGACTAGCTGGAGGTGTCTGGACGGGCAAATTTAACTCTCATTTCCCACGACGTAGAGGAATTAACCAAAGGCTCAGTGTGCCATGCCGGAACCACACTACGGCCTGAAGCAATCCTGCGGTGTTGCGGCCAGCTCACAAGAAAGCGAGTTGAAGAAAGGAGCTCAGGGGCACTGTCATTCACAAACCTGCAGAGTTATAAATGACAGCTATTGTCCAAAAATATATTGAAGTAAGGCTGCCAAGAGGACTTGAAAGCGGGGCAGAATTGCAGGAAACTGATTTCAGGAGGTAGACTGGAATTGCATGTAATGCATAGGAAAAGAGGCAGGACGTCCACAATGATGCACTTGGCCAAAAAGGGCGTATGCGTTTTTTCATGAATATATTCAGGAAAAAACGCATACGCCCTTTTTGGCCAACCAAGCAAGCTTGCAAAGGAAATCTGCACTACAATGAAGTCTCACTGCCCCCCGGTCAAAAGGGCCATCTGAAAAAAGTGTAAAATCCAGAAAGGCATTACAGGCCATGGAGAACTGGGAGCCTTGTTATGCTGATGGGCGGGATGTAAATTGCCAACAGCCACTCTGAAGAAGTGTATGGTGTTTCCTGAAACATCCAAAAAACAAAGCAACAGAGCCTAGGGCACTTCCACTTATGGTCCTATAGCTTAGAGAAATTAAAATCAAAAAGACACAGCCACCCCAAAGTTTGGGACGGCTCTGTTTACAAGAACCTCTTTTACGGTACAAGTTCAATATCACAGAAAGCGAAAAATGGATAAAGAAGTTGTGGTACTTACGTACAATGCAATATCACTCAGCAATGAAATCTATGTCATCAGGCCCATAGCAGCATAATCAGTGCATTCAGGTACGATGATTCTAAGTGAAATAAGTCACACAGAAAAAGAAACATCATACGATATCACTACTACACGGAATGTAAACTTGGCTACACAGGAACTGAATTACAAAACAGAACAGGGTCTCAAATGTAGAAAACCAACTTATGCTTGCTTAAGGGGAAAGGTGAGTTGGGGTGCTGCATAAAACCAGAGATTGAAATTAAACCAGAGATTGAAATTAGCACAGATACCGTTCCATAAGCCAAATATGTAATAGACAAGAGCTACTCCTTGCTCAATTAAGTGGACTCAACACCCCATATTAAACGCCTAAGAATATACCTGACTAGTAAGAATCTTAAAAGCTATGGATTTATATGTCTCCGAAAGAGAATCAAGTGTGTGTACAGCGGCATAAACGCAGCAGTGATAGGATGGGTGAGGTTCGCTGAGCAAATACAGACCCTTTGAAGTCATATTGCATGGTACCCATTCCATGGGTCTCAACTCTCCAGGTTTAAGTATTCTTCCTTCAGCTAAAAGATGCATGTGGAACCCAGAGTATGATCCACCGTGTGATCGGGAAACGTGTTCAAATGTGTCTCAGTTTTCGTCCCCTGGTACTCGGGTGCAACATTCCAGACGCTTTACTAACACTCTCCCCACTTGGAGAGTCAGTGCCTTTAACCTCCTGTTTGGCCCAGTTTGCAATTTCTGCGTAAGATGAACAGGAATAGGGAGAACCAATTAGAGACTAGGTGGAGCTGTCTGGACGGGCAAATTTAACTCTCATTTCCCACGAGGAAGAGGAATTAACCAAAGGCTCAGAGTGCCATGCCGGAACCACACTAGGGCCCGAAGCAATCCTGCAGTGTTGCGGCCAGCTCACAAGAAAGCGAGTTGAAGAAAGGAGCTCAGGGGCACTGTCATTCACAAACCTGCAGGGTTATAAATGACAGCTATCGTCCAAAAATATATTGAAGTAAGGCTGCCAAGAGGACTTGAAAGCGGAGCATAATTGCAGGAAACCGATTTCAGGAGGTAGACAGTAATTGCATGTAAAGCATAGGAAAATAGGCAGAACGTCCTCAATGATGCACTTGGCCAAAAAGGGCGTATGCGTTTTTTCCTGAATATATTCAGGAAAAAACGCATACGCCCTTTTTGGCCAAACAAGCAAGCTTGCAAAGGAAATCTGCACTACAATGAACTCTCACTGCCCCCCGGTCAAAAGGGCCATCTGAAAAATGTGTAAAATCCAGAAATGCAGGACAGGCCATGGAGAACTGGGAGCCTTGTTATGCTGATGAGCGGGATGTAAATTGCCAACAGCCACTCTGGAGAAGTGTATGGTGTTTCCAGAAACATCCAAAAAACAGAGCAACAGAGCCTAGGGCACTTCCACTTATGGTCCTATATATTAGGGAAATTAAAATCAAAAAGACACAGCCACCCCAAAGTTTGGGACGGCTCTGTTTACAAGAACCTCATTTACGGTACAAGTTCAATATCACAGAAAGCGAAAAATGGATAAAGACGTTGTGGTACTTACGTACAATGCAATATCACTCAGCAATGAAATCTATGTCATCAGGCCCATAGCAGCATAATGAGTGGATTCAGCTACGATGATTCTAAGTGAAATAAGTCACACAGAAAAAGAAACATCATAAGATATCACTAATACACGGAATGTAAACTTGGCTACACAGGATCTGAATTACAAAACAGAACAGGGTCTCAAATGTAGAACACCAACTTATGCTTGCTTAAGGGGAAAGGTGATTTGGGGTGCTGCATAAAACCAGAGATTGAAATTAGCACAGATACCGTTCCATAAGCCAAATATGTAATAGACAAGAGCTACTCCTTGTTCAATGAAGTGGACTCAACACCCCATATTAAACGCCTAAGAATATACCTGACTAGTAAGCATCTTAAAACCTATGGATTTATATGTCTCCGAAAGAGAATCAAGCGTGTGTACAGCGGCATAAATGCAGCAGTGATAGGATTGGTGAGGTTCGGTGAGCAAATGGCGACCCTTTGTAGTCATATTGCATGGTACACATTCCATGGGTCTCAAATCTCCAGGTTTAAGGGAGTCTTCCTTCAGCTAAAACATGCATGTGGAACCCAGAGTATGATCCACCGTGTGATCGGGAAACGTGTTCAAATGTGTCTCAGTTTTCGTCCCCTGGTACTCGGGTGCAACATTCCAGACGCTTTACTAACACTCTCCCTACTTGGAGAGTCAGTGCCTTTAACCTCCTGTTTGGCCCAGTTAGCAATTTCTGTGGAAAATGAACAGGAATAGGGAGAACCAATGAGAGACTAGCTGGAGGTGTCTGGACGGGCAAATTTAACTCTCATTTCCCACGAGGAAGAGGAATTAACCAAAGGCTCAGTGTGCCATGCCGGAACCACACTAGGGCCTGAAGCAATCCTGCGGTGTTGCGGCCAGCTCACAAGAAAGTGAGTTGAAGAAAGGAGCTCAGGGGCACTGTCATTCACAAACCTGCAGAGTTATAAATGACAGCTATCGTCCAAAAATATATTGAAGTAAGGCTGCCAAGAGGACTTGAAAGCGGGGCATAATTGCAGGAAACCGATTTCAGGAGGTAGACAGTAATTGCATGTAAAGCATAGGAAAATAGGCAGAACATCCTCAATGATGCACTTGGCCAAAAAGGGCGTATGCGTTTTTTCCTGAATATATTCAGGAAAAAACGCATACGCCCTTTTTGGCCAACCAAGCAATCTTGCAAAGGAAATCTGCACTACAATGAAGTCTCACTGCCCCCCACTCAAAAGGGCCATCTGAAAAAAGTGTAAAATCCAGAAAGGCATTACAGGCCATGGAGAACTGGGAGCCTTGTTATGCTGATGGGCGGGATGTAAATTGCCAACAGCCACTCTGGAGAAGTGTATGGTGTTCCCTGAAACATCCAAAAAACAAAACAACAGAGCCTAGGGCACTTCCACTTATGGTCCTATAGCTTAGAGAAATTAAAATCAAAAAGACACAGCCACCCCAAAGTTTGGGACGGCTCTGTTTACAAGAACCTCGTTTACGGTACAAGTTCAATATCACAGAAAGCGAAAAATGGATAAAGAAGTTGTGGTACTTACGTACAATGCAATATCACTCAGCAATGAAATCTATGTCATCAGGCCCGTAGCAGCATAATGAGTGGATTCAGGTACGATGATTCAAAGTGAAATAAGTCACACAGAAAAAGAAACATCATACGATATCACTAATACACGGAATGTAAACTTGGCTACACAGGAACTGAATTACAAAACAGAACAGGGTCTCAAATGTAGAAAACCAACTTATGCTTGCTTAAGGGGAAAGGTGAGTTGGGGTGCTGCATAAAACCAGGGATTGAAAGTAGCACAGATACCGTTCCATAAGCCAAATATGTAATAGACAAGAGCTACTGCTTGCTCAACGAAGTGGACTCAACACCCCATATTAAACGCCTAAGAATATACCTGACTAGTAAGCATCTTAAAACCTATGGATTTATATGTCTCCGAAAGAGAATCAAGCGTGTGTACAGCGGCATAAACGCAGCAGTGATAGGATTGGTGAGGTTCGGTGAGCAAATGGAGACCCTTTGTAGTCATATTGCATGGTACACATTCCATGGGTCTCAAATCTCCAGGTTTAAGGGAGTCTTCCTTCAGCTAAAACATGCATGTGGAACCCAGAGTATGATCCACCGTGTGATCGGGAAACGTGTTCAAATGTGTCTCAGTTTTCGTCCCCTGGTACTCGGGTGCAACATTCCAGACGCTTTACTAACACTCTCCCTACTTGGAGAGTCAGTGCCTTTAACCTCCTGTTTGGCCCAGTTAGCAATTTCTGTGGAAAATGAACAGGAATAGGGAGAACCAATGAGAGACTAGCTGGAGGTGTCTGGACGGGCAAATTTAACTCTCATTTCCCACGAGGAAGAGGAATTAACCAAAGGCTCAGTGTGCCATGCCGGAACCACACTAGGGCCTGAAGCAATCCTGCGGTGTTGCGGCCAGCTCACAAGAAAGTGAGTTGAAGAAAGGAGCTCAGGGGCACTGTCATTCACAAACCTGCAGAGTTATAAATGACAGCTATCGTCCAAAAATATATTGAAGTAAAGCTGCCAAGAGGACTTGAAAGCGGGGCATAATTGCAGGAAACCGATTTCAGGAGGTAGACTGGAATTGCATGTAAAGCATAGGAAAATAGGCAGAACGTCCTCAATGATGCACTTGGCCAAAAAGGGCGTATGCGTTTTTTCCTGAATATATTCAGGAAAAAACGCATACGCCCTTTTTGGCCAACCAAGCAAGCTTGCAAAGGAAATCTGCACTACAATGAAGTCTCACTGCCCCCCACTCAAAAGGGCCATCTGAAAAAAGTGTAAAATCCAGAAAGGCATTACAGGCCATGGAGAACTGGGAGCCTTGTTATGCTGATGGGCGGGATGTAAATTGCCAACAGCCACTCTGGAGAAGTGTATGGTGTTTCCTGAAACATCCAAAAAACAAAACAACAGAGCCTAGGGCACTTCCACTTATGGTCCTATAGCTTAGAGAAATTAAAATCAAAAAGACACAGCCACCCCAAAGTTTGGGACGGCTCTGTTTACAAGAACCTCGTTTACGGTACAAGTTCAATATCACAGAAAGCGAAAAATGGATAAAGAAGTTGTGGTACTTACGTACAATGCAATATCACTCAGCAATGAAATCTATGTCATCAGGCCCGTAGCAGCATAATGAGTGGATTCAGGTACGATGATTCAAAGTGAAATAAGTCACACAGAAAAAGAAACATCATACGATATCACTAATACACGGAATGTAAACTTGGCTACACAGGAACTGAATTACAAAACAGAACAGGGTCTCAAATGTAGAAAACCAACTTATGCTTGCTTAAGGGGAAAGGTGAGTTGGGGTGCTGCATAAAACCAGGGATTGAAATTAGCACAGATACCGTTCCATAAGCCAAATATGTAATAGACAAGAGCTACTCCTTGCTCAACGAAGTGGACTCAACACCCCATATTAAATGCCTAAGAATATACCTGACTAGTAAGAATCTTAAAACCTATGGATTTATATGTCTCCGAAAGAGAATCAAGCGTGTGTACAGCGGCATAAACACAGCAGTGATAGGATTGGTGAGGTTCGGTGAGCAAATGCAGACCCTTTGAAGTCATATTGCATGGTACCCATTCCATGGGTCTCAACTCTCCAGGTTTAAGGGATTCTTCCTTCAGCTAAAACATGCATGTGGAACCCAGAGTATGATCCACCGTGTGATCGGGAAACGTGTTCAAATGTGTCTCAGTTTTCGTCCCCTGGTACTCGGGTGCAATATTCCAGACGCTTTACTAACACTCTCCCTACTTGGAGAGTCAGTGCCTTTAACCTCCTGTTTGGCCCAGTTTGGAATTACTGTGGAAGATGAACAGGAATAGGGAGAACCAATGAGAGACTAGCTGGAGGTGTCTGGACAGGCAAATTTAACTCTCATTTCCCACCAGGAAGAGGAATTAACCAAAGGCTCAGCGTGCCATGCCGGAACCACACTAGGGCCTGAAGCAATCCTGCGGTGTTGCGGCCAGCTCACAAGAAAGCAAGTTGAAGAAAGTAGCTGAGGGGCACTGTAATTCTCAAACCTGTGGAGTTATAAATGACAGCTATCATCCAAAATTATACTGAAGTAAGGCTGCGAAGAGGACTTGAATGCGGGGCAGAATTGCTGGAAACCGATTTCAGAAGGTACACGGGAGTCACTCTTAAAGCATAGGAAAAGAGACAGAACTTGGAAAATAATGCACTTGGCAAAAAAGGGCATATGTGTTTTATCCAGAGCTCTCATAAATGAGGGGAGGAGATTCCCAGCAGAATCCAACTGCCACTTGAGGGCTCACATTGCCAAGGCAACGTGAGCAAGCCAGGCAGGAGTTACCTCACAGCAGAGGTCCCACCTCACAGAAGGGTGAGAAACCCAGCCAACATCAGACTCTCACCAGAGGGCCCACATCACCAAGGGGATGGGAACCAGGCAGGAGTGTCTTCACACCAGTGGGGCCACATCATCGAAAGGTGAGGTACTCAGCACATGTGTCCTCAAACCAGAGGACCCACATCATCAAGGGCCTCGGAGTGAGGCAGTCAGGAGTAGCCTCACAGCACTGGGCCCATAGAATAAGAAAGTGAGGAATCCAGCAGTTGGAACCTCCCAACAGGCAGCCCAGAGCACCGAGGCTATGGGATCCAGGCCACAGTGAACTCACAGAAGAGGGCCCATGTCATGAAACTGAGCAACCCAGCCATTGGGACCTCAGAACAGGAGGCCCACATCCCCATGGGGATGGAAATATGGTAGGAGTGTCCTCGCACCACTGAGAACGTATCAGAAACTTTTGGGCGACCAGCAGTTAGGGCCTGATGCCAGAGGACCCTCATCACCAAGGGAAGGAGGCTCCCAGCAGGCTCCAACTGCCACCAGAGGGCTGACGTCACCAAGGCGATGTGTGCCAACCAGGCACGAATGACCTCACAGCAGAGGGCCCACCTCAGAGAAGTGTGACGAACCCAGTCAGGATCAGACTCGCACCAGAGGGCCCACATCACAAAAGGGATTGGAACCAGGCAGGAGTGTCCTCACATGAGTAGGGCCACATCATCTAAAGGTGAGGAACCCAGAACATGTGGCTTCAAACCATAGGACACCCATCACCAAGGGGCTGGAAGTGAGGCAGGCAGGAGGAGCCTCATAACAGAGGGCCCAAAAATAAGAAAGGTGAGGAATCCAGCATTTGGAACCTCCCAGCAGGCGGCCCAGAGCACAGAGGCTAGGGGATCCAGGCCGGAGTGAGCTAACACCAGACAGCCCACATCATGAAACTGTGAGCAACCCAGACATTGGGACCTCAGAGCAGAAGGCCCACATCCCCATGGTGATGGGAACATGACAGGAGTGTCCTGCCATCACTGGGCTCACATCAGAAAACGTGGGGTGCTCAGAAGTTAGGGCCTGACGCTAGAGGGCACTCATCACCGAGGGGAGGAGGCTCCCAGCAAGCTCCAGCTGCCACCAGAGGGCCAACGTCACCAAGGCGATGTGTGCCAGCCCGGCAGGAGTGACCTCACAGCAGAGGGCCCACCTCACAGAAGGGTGAGGAACACAGCCAGGATCAGACTCTCACCAGAGGGCCCACATCACCAAGGGGATGGGAACCAGGCAGGAGTGTCCCCACACCAGTGGGACAACATCATCGAAAGGTGAGGATCCCAGCACATGTAGCCTCAAACCAGAGGAACCACATCACCAAGGGGTTCGGAATGAGGCTGGCAGGACCGGCCTCACAACACAGGGTCCATAGAATATAAAACTTGAGGAATCCAGCAGTTGGAACCTCCCAGCAAGTGGCCCAGAGCACCGAGGCTATGGGATCCAGGCCGCAGTGAACTCACAGCAGAGGGCCCACATCATGAACCTGTGAGCAGCCCAGCCGTTGGGACCTCAGAACAGAAGGCCCACATCCCCATTGGGATGGGAACCTGGCAGGAGTGGCTTCGCACCACTTAGCACATATCAGAAAATGTTAGGAGCCCAGCAGTTAGGGCCTGACGCCAGGGGACCCTCATAACTGAAGGGAGGAGACTCCCAGCAGGTTCCAACTGCCAACAGAGGGCCCACGTCTACAAGGTGGCATGCTCCAGCCAGGCAGTAGTGACCTCACAGCAGAGGGCCTATCTCACAGAAGGGTGAGGAACCGAGGCAGGATGAGACTCTCGCCAGAGGGCCCACAACATCAAGGGGATGGGAACCAGTCAGGACTGTCCTCCCACCAGTGGGGCCACATCATCGAAAGGTGAGGAATGCAGCACATGTGGCCTCAAGCCATAGGACAGTCATCTCCACGGGGCTGGCAGTGAGGCAGGCAGGAGGAGCCTCACAACAGAGGGCACATAGAATAAAAAAGTTGAGGAATCCAGCAGTTGGAACCTCCCAGCAGGCGGCTCAGAGCACCGATGATAAGGGATCCTTGCCGGAGTGAACTCACAGCAGAGGGCCCACATCATGGTACTGTGAGCAAGCCAGCCGTTTTGACCTCAGAGCAGAAGGCCCATATCCCCATGGGGATGGGAACCTGGCAAGAGTGTCCTCACTCACTTGGCGCACATCAGAACATGTGGGGAGCCCAGCAGTTATGGCCTAAGGCAAGAGGGCCCTCATCACCGAGGGGAGGAGGATCCCAGCACACTCCAACTGCCACCAGGGGGCCCACGTCGTCAAGGTGACGTGTGCCAGACAGGCATGATTGACCTCACAGCAGAGGGCCCACCTCACAGAAGGGTGAGGAACTCAGCCAGGATCAGACTCTCACCTGAGGGCCCACATCAGCAAGGGGATGGGAACCAGTCAGGACTGTCTTCCCTCCAGTGGGGCCACATCATCGAAAGGTGCGGAACCCAGCACATGTGGCCTCAAATCAGAGGACACATATCACAAAGGGAATGGGAGTGAGGCAGGCAGGAGTAGCCTAAAAACAGAGGGCCCAAAGAATAAGAAAGGTGAGGAATCCAGCAGTTGGAACCTCCCAGCAGGCGGCCGAGAGCACAGAAGCTATGGGATGCAGGCAGGAGTGAACTAACAGCAGAGGGCCCACATCATGAAACTGTGAGCAACCCAGGCACTGGGACCTCAGAGCAGAAGGCCCACATCCCAATGGGGATGTGAACCTGGCTGGAGTGTCCTCGCACCACTGGGCGCACATCACAAAATGTGGGGAGCCCAGCAGTTAGGGCCTGACGCCAGAGGGCCCTCATCACCGAGGGGAGGAGGCTCCCAGCAGGCTCCAAGTGCCACCAGAGGGCTCATGTCCACAAGGCGAGGTGAGCAAGCCAGGCAGGAGTGACCTCACAGCAGACGGCCCACCTCACAGATGGGTGAGGAACCCAGCCAGGATCAGACGCTCAACAGAGGGCCCACATCACCAAGGGGATGTGAACCAGGCAGGAGTCTCCTAAGACCATTGGTCCCACATCATCGAAAGGTGAGGAACCCAGCACATGTGGCCTCAAACCAGACGACACACATCACGAAGGGGCTGGGAGTGAGGCAGGCAGGAGGATCCTCACAACAGAGGGCCCAAAAAATTAAAAAAGTGAGGAATCCAGCAGTTGGAACCTCCCAGCAGGCGGCCAAGAGCACAGAGGCTATGGGATCCAGGCCTCTGTGAACTAACACCAGAGAGCCCACATCATGAAAATGTGAACAACCCAGCCGTTGGGACCTCAGAGCAGAAGGCCCACATCCCCATGGAGATGGGATCCTAAGAGGAGTGCCAAAGCATCACTGGGCTCACTAAGAAAAGTTGGTGAGCCCAGCAGTTAGGGCCTGACCCAAGAGGGTCCTCATCACCGGGGGGAGGAGATTCCCAGCACGCTCCAACTGCCACCACACGGCTGACTTCACCAAGGCAATGTGTGCCAGCCATGCAGGAGTGACCTATCAGCAGAGGGTCTCCCTCACAGGTGGGTGAGGAACACAGCCAGGAACAGACTCTCACCAGGGGGTCCACATAACCACGTGGATGAGAACCAGGCAGGAGTGTCCTCACATTAGTGGGGCCACATCATCGAAAGGTGAGGAACCCAGCAAAGGTGGCCACAAACCAGAGGACCCACATCACCAAGGGGTTGAGAGTGAGCTAGGTGTCTGGACGGGCATATTTAACACTCATTTCCCACCAGGAAGAGGAATTAACCAAAGGCTCAGCGTGCCCTGCGAGAAGCAGATTAGGGCCTGAAGCAGTCTTGCGGGTTTGCGGCCAGCTCACAAGAAAGCGAGTTGAAGAAAGGAGCTCAGGGGCCCTGTAATTCACAAACCTGCAGAGTTATAAATGACAGATAACGTCCAAAAATATATTGAAGTAAGGCTGCGAAGAGGACTTGAAAGCGGGGCAGAATTTCAGGAAACCGATTTCAGGAGGTAGACTGGATTTGCATTTAAAGCATAGGAAAAGAGGCAGAACATCGACAATGATGCACTTGGCAAAAAAGGGCGTATGAGTTTGTTCCTGAATATATTCAGGAAAAAACACATACGCCCTTTTTGGCAAACCAAGCAAGCTTGCAATGGAAATCCGAACTACTATGAAGTGTCACTTCCCCCCGGTCTAAAGGGCCATCTGAGAAAAGTGTAAAATCCAGAAAGGCAAGACAGGCCATGGGGAAAAAGGAGCCTTGTTATGCTGATGGGCGGGATGTAAATTGCCAACAGCCACTCTGGAGAAGTGTATGGTGTTTCCTGATACATCTGAAAAACAAAGCAACAGAGTCTAGGGCATTTCCACTTATGGTCCTATAGCTTAGGGAAATTAAAATCAAAAAGACACAGCCACCCCAAAATTTGGGACGGCTCTGTTTACAGGAACCTCTTCTACGGTACAAGTTAAATATCCCAGAGAACAAATAATTGATAAAGAAGTTGCTGTACTTACGTACAACAGAATACCACTCAGCAATGAAATCTGTGTCACCAGGCCTGTACCAGCATAATGAGTGGATTGAGCCACGATGATTCTAAGTGAAATAAGTCACACAGAAAAAGAAACATCATAAGGTATCACTAATGCACGGAATGTAAACTTGGCTACACAGGAACTGAATTACAAAACAGAACAGGGTCTCAAGTTTAGAAAACCAACTTATGCTTGCTTAAGGCGAAAGGTGAGTTGGGGTGCTGCATAAAACCAGAGTTTGAAATTAGCACAGATACCGTTCCATAAGCCAAATATGTAATAGACAAGACCTACCCCTTGCTCAACGAAATGGACTCAACAATGAGGTATCACCTCACTCCTGTTAGAATGGGCATCATCTGAAAATCTACAAACAACAAATGCTGGAAAGGGTGTGGAGAAAAGGAAGCCTCTTCCACTCTTGTTGGGAATATAAATTGATACAGTCACTATGGAGAACAATATGGAGTTTCTTAAGAAACTAATAATAGAATTACCATATGATACAGCAATCCCAGTACTGGACATATACCCAGACAAAACCATAAATCAAAAAGAGACATTCACCGCAATGTTCATTGCATCACTATTTGCAATATCGAGGTAATGGAAGCAACCTAAATGCCCACAGACAGACGAATGCATAAAGATGTGGTACATATATAAAATGGAATATTACTAAGCCATGAAAGGAATGAAATTGGGTCATTTGTAGAGACGTCGATGGATCTAGAGACTGTCATACAGAGTGAAGTAAGTCAGAAAGAGAAAAACAAATCTTGTATATTCATGCATATATGTGGAACCTAGAAAAACTGTACAGATTAACCGTTTTGCAAGGCATAAATAGAGCAACAGATGTAGACAACAATCGTATGGACAACAAGGGGGGAAAGCTCTTGGGGGGGTGGTGGTGGGAGGAGTTGAGAGATTGGGATTGGCATGTAAACATTTATATGTATAAAATAGATAACCAATAAGAACCTGCTGTATAAAAATATAAAATAAAATTCAAAATTAAAAAGAAATAAAATTTAAAAAATAAAACAGAAAAAACAATTATTCCCTTCACATACATGTATTTATATGAATAAATTATTTCCATGCTTATATCTGTAAATACAAAAAAGAGGAATAAAATCTACCTTGAACCAAAAACGAAAAAGAGAAAAAAAAAAACAGAACCCACCAGTTACTCAGAGGAAAACCGTATCAGGGCACTTGCTCCAGTTGTAAACAATTCTGAAGTTGGTCAGTGGTGGGGAATCGTCTCCCATTCAGCCAGCAGCCCCCACACAACAAGCGTCCTCATTGCAAAGCTGGGGCACCGTGCCGAGGCATCTGTGAGTAAACGTGAGCTGAGCCCCAGGCCAGTTGCTGCTGAACTGTTCCCACCCTTCCCAGGTAAAACACCTGAATATATACAAGGACTTGAAAGCCTAGAGGAAGGGCCATGGAGCCACACGAGTGACAGCATGCCAGGTGGCTTGGTGCCTGCAGGCCAGCCAGGATGGTCCTGGCCCTGGGTGCTCTTCTGGAAGATTTCCATTTCCCTGCCTGAGATACCCGTCCTGTCCCTGCCCCCACTGCTTTTTTCCTTCCTCACCTCTGCCCAGGGAGAAATTCCAGCAGCAGGTATGGGTGACACATCCTCTTCTTTAGCAGGTGGCAGCCTGGCAACTGCTGCAGAAAGTCCAGCAGAGCCCCACTCACACTGGGCCACCCACAAAGCCGTGGCCTCTCACTCCCTCCCACCAGCCCAGCCCCGAGACTGCTGACAGGGCAGAGAAAATGGCGTCAGGCACAGCTGCAGGGGCTCTTGCTGCCTGGAGTGGTATTTATATTGATCTCAACCCAGGCACACCTGGGGAGGGCTGGCCGGCACGGTAAGTCTGCCCAGGTCAGCCAATCATCACCCCTCAGGGGCTCACAGTTGCAGAAAATGGAACTTGCTGAACCGGCCAGGTCCAAGGAACAGGTGTGGGCTCCTGAGAGTCAGGATAGACAAGGGGCTGCAGCTTTGGCTTGTTTTCTAATCATTTTATCTGGCCCATGAGTGGGAGACAACTTCAAGAAAACCCTCTCCTAATGAGAGGAACCCAGGAGTCAGGGAGAGGAGGGGGTGGGTGGTGGTTGGAGACAGAGGCCTGGTGCCCTGGGTGCAGTGGAAGTCTCTGGAAGACCAGGTGGAGGGAGGCCACACAGAGTGATGCCCAGGGTCACAGACCTGTCGGAGCTGCTGTTTGTTAGTTCAAGTCCTGCTCTGAGGTGCTCTGTGTCAGCTCTGAGCAACAGGTGAGCTGGGGGTGCTCTTCAATGAGGGCTATGTGCACGGTTCCTGTGTGCCCAGCCCTGCCACGGTACCTGCAAGGGTAGCTCTGTATCCTGGGAGGGGCCTGACCATGAGAGCCCCGTGGGCTGGGTTGGGGGTGGGGTACCTGCCCAGGAGAGCTCCATATCCTGGGATTGGCCTGACCACGAGAGCCCCATGGGCTGCTGGGGACCTGGTAAAGGATGTCAGGACAGTCAGTGAAGCCACCGAGGATATACCTCCAGTTGCTCCTGATTCCTACACCCTGCTGGTCATTCTACCAACCACCAGGACATGGTATTCTGTATTAGTCTTCAATGATGCCTTCTTTTGTATTCCATTAGTCCCAGAGTCACAAGAAATTTTGGCTTGTGAGTGGCAGGACTCAACATACAACTAAAACAATACTTCCGGGCCGTCTTGCCCCAAGGGTTCAAAAATTCCCACACCATCTTTGGGGAAAGCTTAGCTAAAGACCGAAAAGTTCTACCTCTGGAAAAGGAAACCCTCCTTCAATATGCAGATGACATTCTGATCGCCAGCCCTACTAAGGAGGCCTCTGAACTACCAAGCCAATAAAGGATAGAAGTTGTCCAAGAAAAAGCTCAAATATCACAGACTGCGGTGACCTGCCTGGGCTTCATTCTCACACAAGGTCAGAGAAGCCCATCCCAGGAAAGGGAAGAAACTATTTGCAGCCTTACCCCTTTCTAAAACTAGAAGACAGCTTAGGGGTTCCTGGGGAGGCCAGGGTTTGCTGCTTCTGGATCCCTAACTACAGTCTACTAGCTGGGCCTCTATATGAAACACTGAAAGGAAAAGATGATGATCCTTTTGAACAGAATCCAGAAGTGGCCTTTCAAGAATGGAAAGAGCAGTCACTTCAGACCCTTGCCCTGGAACTCCCTAATTGAGCTAAACCCTTTGACCTTTTCATTCCCGGTGAAAGGTGAATCGCCATTGGAGAATTAGTGCAAAAACTGGGACCACTTGAAATGGAACAACGCAAGAATGCCATCCAGGTAGGATAAACTACAGTCACCAAGGGGCTTGGCCCACTGCCACATCTGGCCAAGATACTGGCGGTATCTAACAACCTGGAAATCAGCAGCCCAAAAGGCCACCTCCTTCCTAAGGGAAAAGGACCCCACGTGGTGATCCTAATCACCAACCATGCCCTGAAGTTGCAGGGTTCGCTCCGTGGGCACACCGACCTCGAGTGAGGAGGCCCTCCAACTCCAACATCCAGAGAGATAACCGGGGGCAACAGGGCACCATGACGACTCGTGTGAACATCACTTGACCTGGAGTTTCTCTCATAAAACAACAATAGTGTGTCCCGAAGGAGTAGACTACTGCTTGCAGGACATACTGCACCCGGAGGGGAGCTAATAATCTTGGCGGGGGAACTGTATATCACACTGTCACCATAGAAAAGCCTACAGACACCGTGATGATGGTGGCCAATAAGACCGGCTGGACTCCTGTTTACTTCAAAAGGCTGTTGACTCAGTGGCCATCATGGTCCTTGATCACCACTGACCCTGGACTGTCTGGGAGTTGAGCGGGCAGGGCTCTGACACCTGGTGCTGTTTTTACGTTAATTCAGGGGCCTAATTGAAGAAAGAGCAGACTACTGGTCAGAGCATCTAGGCTGGCAGAAACGGTCAGCCTAAGGTGGCCGAACAAATGTGGGGCGGGGTGAAATCGGCCCCCACAGCGTCTCTGCACATCTCTTTCCTGGACCCTTAAAGGTCATTAGAATCTATAACACTTCCAATGCTGGTGCTCAGGCGGACGAGCAGGGAGGCAGGGGTCCTGGGGCCAATCAACGTCACCTGGAGGCTGCTGGGGAGAAGTTCTGACCCTCGTCCCCTGGTATGAGGGCTCCCAACTCAGCACTCAGCAGTTACAGAAGAAGGGTCTGCACCCTCAGCACTCCAAGAATGAGGAACGGGACAAAAGGCAGAGGAGGGGTTTGTCCCCAGCAAAGCCCATTAAAAATCCCTGGGAGATAAAAATAGAATCTGGGCAATAAAGTCAAGTCTGACCGTTTTTATCCTTTGTGCTTTGTCTAATTTCACGTGCTCCTAGGGTCCCGCATGCAGAGGTTCCACACCCGGCACTTCAGACCAGATTTCCTAGTGCAGAATGGCTGGGTCGACACCTCAGCTCCTGGGGCCCAGTGCAGACTCCGAGATATAGAGCCTGAGCTGCAGCCAACCCGGCCCTCGAGAGCTCCGCCCCCTCCCTCCCACTGACTCTCACAGGATCTCTACACAGCAGCCCAGCCCACAGCCCACGGGGTAGTGCATGCTCTCACCTCTCCATTCTCTGATCAAAATATAAAGTTTCCTTTGCTTGTGAACCAAACTCAGTCTCGATCTGTTGGCCCCAATGACACTGGGCAGGGGGACACTTGTTGGGGTCCACTCTGGAGGATCAGTAACAGAAATTGAGACTATTGTAACTTCAATGAACAGATGTGTGAGCCAAACTGTAGTTAACATAGAACAGTTTATAAGGCTCGGGTAAAATAAGATGTTTCTAACACTTCCATTTGATATTTCCATCACTTTATTATAAGCAAGTTCAGTGAAAAGGTTTGTCTTATTTGTCAGGTCAATATTAGAGAAATGAAGTGATTTCTTTCCAAGGATGTACATCTAATAATCTTGGTTAAAGCTTCAATCTTGTTTTAAATGCTTTTCCATTGAAAATGATACCTCTCTTTCAGCTCCCCCATTTCTGAGAAGTATAAAATCTTATAATTTATTATTACCAAAGGGGAAAGGTGGGAGGAGGGATAAATTAACAGTTTGGAATTAACACATACACACTGCTATGTATAAAATAGATCATCAACAAGGAACTACTGTATAGCACAGGGAACTACACTCAATATTTTGCAATAACCTATAAGGGGAAATAATCGGAAAAAGAATAGATATTTTTATTGACATCATCTATCAATGACAGTTAAAGTGTAACGTAAGGGAAGCCGGTGGTGAGTGCTTCTGACCCTGAAGACTTCAATCATCTGAAGTTTGGACTCTGCCTACTTCCCAAGGCCCTTAATGAACATATGTAGCTGTAGCTTAAAAAATTCCCCAGTTTGGGTTTCGGGGAGACACTGATTTTGAAAAAGCCCTGGTGTTCTCCTTACATGAATGGGACTCTTCCTACTGCTAAAACATGTCTGTCACACCCAGAGGATGGTATACCGTCTGATCGGGAAGAGTTTGGAAAAGGCATCTCATCTCCTCATCTCCTGGTGCTCGGGTTCACCCCTCCAGCGTCTTTACTAACAGTCTCCCCACTTGGAGATGTCAGCACTGTCAACATCCTGTTGCGTACAGTTTGGAATTTGTCCAGAGGATGAAGCGGAAGGATGAGGAACAATGAGAGACAAGTCCTAGGTGTTCAGACAGGCACATGTCACTCTAATTTCCAATCAGGAAGATGAATTGACCAAAGGCTAGGGTTGCCCATGGAAACAGTATAGGGCTTGAGGAAATCCCACTGCTTTGTGGCCAGTTCCCATAAACACAAGTTGAACAATGGAACTCAGGGGCAGTAAAATTCACGAAACTGCAGAGTTGAAAATATCTATCACTGAAAAATGTCTTGAGGAAAGTCAGAGAAAAGGATTGGTAAGCAAGGGAGAATGGCAGGAAAGGGATTTGAGGAGGTAGAAAGGACTCGCCATTAAGCACAAGAAAAGGGGCTGAACATTGCCAACATTGCAGTTGGCCAAAAAGGCTGTATGCGTTTTTTTCTGTATATATTCAAGAAAAGGGCATACACTTTTTTAGCCAACCAAACAGGTGGGCACTGGAAATCAATACTACAAAAGATATCACTTCGCATCAGTCAGAAGAGCCATCCTCATAAAGTGTAAACACCAGAAATGCAGGACAGGGCAAGGAGAAGAGGGGGCCCTGTGAGACTTATAGTGGAAATGTATATTGCCAACGGCCATTCTGGAGAAATGTATTGTGTTTACTAAAGCATCTAAAAAATGAGCTACAGAGCATAGGGCACTTGCACTCATGGGCGTATATCTTGGGAAAAACAAAAATCGAGAGGACACAGGCACCCCAATGTTTACTGCCTCTCTGTTTAAAAGATCCTCGACTAGGATATAACTTCAATGTCTCTGGAGGGAAAAAATGGATAGAGATGTGGTACTTATGTAGAGTGGAATATTACTCAGCCTGGAAATCAATGAAATATGGCCAGTTGTAACAACTCCGGAGGAGTTACGTATGATCATTCTAAGTGACATAATTCAAAAAGAAAAAGACACATATCATAAGATATCACTTAAAGGTGGAATCCAAAATGGCTACACATGCAATAAATTACAAAACAAAAACATAGTCAAATATGTAGAAAACACGCGTAAGACTGCTAAACGGGAAAGGTGGGGAGGGGTGAGGCATCATCCAGGAGGTTGAAATTAGCAAAGATACCATTCCAAATACCAAACTGATAATCAACAAGGCCTACACGGTAGCTAAAAGAACTGCACTCAGCACACTCAAGTCACCGGAAAAGAATATCTATGACTGGTATGAATCTGAAAAAGAATTTATTGATGTCTCTCTGTACGTGAATCAAGTGGATGTACAGCAGCAAGAAACAGAGCTTTGAAAATCAGCTGTAACCAATATAGTAATAAATTGAAAAAAATAAACGACAGAGAGACAGAGAAAACCTCTTACAACTTTTCCTCAGGGACGGTGATGCAACATGGATTGAACACATCTAGACCCACAGCAGGATGAGACATAAGGCTGGAAACTGTTCGCGCTAAGAGAAATGTGAGGTTGGGTGAGGAAATGCACACCCTTTAAAGTAATACTACCTGGTATCCATTCAATGGGTCCCAAATCTGCAGGTTCAAGGAATCTTCCTACAGCTAAAACATGCATGGAAAACCCAGAGGACTGTACACCATGTGATCGGGAGATGTGTCTAAAATGCACCTCATTTAGCCTCTCCTGGTGCTCCTGTTCATCATTCCAGCCACGTTACTTAGAATCTCCCCACTTAGAGAATCAGCACATTTAAACTTCTGTTTCACACATTTTGCAAATTGTGAGGAGGATGAACGGGAAGAGGGGGAACCAATGAGAGAATAGTTGTAGGGGTTTGGACGGGCACATGTCACTCTGATTTCCCATTAAGAATAAGAATTAAAAAAAGGCTCAGCCCGCCTCACCGGAGCCAAAATAGGGCCTGAAGCAATCCTGCGGCTTTGAGGCCAGCTCACAAAAGAGCAACTTCAAAAATGGAGCTCAGGGTCACTGCAATTCACAAACCTGCAGAGTTATAAATGAAAACTAACGTCCAAAAATATGTTGAGGTAAGGCAAAGAAGAGGATCTGAATGCAAGACAGAATTGCAAGAAACAGATTTCAAGAGATAGATTGGACTCGTCTTTAAAGCACATGAAAAGCGGCAGAATTTCGACAATGATGCAGTTGGCCCAAAAGGGAGTATGCGTTTTTTCCTGAATATATCCAGGAAAAAACGCATACGCACTTTATGGGCAACCAAGCAAGCAAGCAATGCAAATGTGCACAACAAAGAAGTCTCATTTCCCACCGGTCAAAAGGGCCATCCGAAAAAATTGTAAAAACCAGAAATGCAGGACAGGCCATGGAGAACAGGGAGCCTTTATACGCTGATGGACAGTGTGTGACAGCTGACGAGAGCCACTCCAGCGAAGTGTATGGTGGTTCCTAAATCATCTAAAAAACAGAGCTACAGAGCATAGGGCACTTCCAATCACGGGAGTATATCTAGGGAAGTCTAAAAATCAACAAGACACAAGCACACCACAGTTTAGGACTACTCTGTTTACAAGAACCTCAACTTCAGTACACCTTAAATATCCCAGGAAAGAGAACAATGGATAAAGAAAATGTGGTACTTATGTACCATGGAATATCTCTTCACCATGAAATCAATGTAATAAGGCTAGTAGAAGGATAAAGAGTGGATTTAGGTCCGATAATACTACTTGAAATAAGTCAAACAGAAAAAGAAACATATAAGATATCACTTATAGAGGGAGGATAAATATGGCTGCACAAAAAATGAATTACAAAACAGAACAGTGTCTCACATTTAGAAAACACACTTATGTCAGCTTAAGGGGAAAGGAGAGGTGGGGTGATGCATAAAACCAGAGTTTGAAATTAGCACAGATACCGTTCAATAAACCAAATAGGTATTAGACAAGATCTACACCTTGCTCAATGAACTGGCCTCAACACACCTCATACACCGCAGAGAACTATATCTGAGTAATAAGAATCTTAAAACCCATGTATTGATATATCTCCATAAGGGAATCAAGTGTGTGCAGAGTGGCACAAACACAGCAGTGAAAATGAGCTAAACCCCATTATAGAAATAAATTTTAAAACCAAAACGCAGAAACAATGAAAGAGAGAAAAATTCTTACAAAATTCGCTCAGGGGCTGTGATGCAACCTGGAATGACCACATATAAACCCACAGCTGTATAAGACATAAGGCTGGACACTTGGGGCTGAGAGGATTGGTGAGCTTTGGTGAGCAACTGCCGAAAGTTTAATGCAATACTTCATGCTACTCATTCCAAGGGTCCCAACACTCCAGGTTGAAGGGAATCTTCCTACAGCTAAACCATGCATGGGAAATCCAGCAGATGGTATACCGTATGATCGGGAAAGGTTTCTAAAACGCACCTCATTTTCCTCTCCTGGGGCTCCGGATCAACATTCCAGACACTTTACTAACAACATCCCCACATGGAGAGTCAATGCCTTTAAGTTCCGGTATCGCACAGTCTGCACTTAGTGCGGAGGATGAATGGGAATAGGGGGAACCAGTGAGAAAATAGCTGTAGCGGTTTCAATGGCCACATGTTACTCTAATTTCACATAGGAAGAAGAATTAAACAAAGGCACAGCAAGGTGCCCCAGAAGAAGAATAGGGCCTGAAGAAATCCTGTGGATATGAGGCAAGATCACAAAAATAAGAGCTGAAAAATGGAACTAAGGGCAGCTGCAATTCAAAAACCTGCAGAGTTATAAAGGCCAACTATTTTCCAAAAGTATATTGAGGTAAGGCTATGAAGAGGCACTGACAGCAAGGCAGATGTGCAGGAAACCTATTTCAGGAGGTAGACTGGAATTGCATCGAAAACATATGAAAAGACTCAGAACATCGACAATCATGCACTTGGCCAAAAAGGGCGTATGCGTTTTTTCCTGAATATATTCAGGAAAAAACACATACGCCCTTTCTGGCCAACCAAGCAAGCTTGCAAAGGAAATCTGCACTACAATGAAGTCTCACTGCCCCCCAGTCAAAAGGGCCATCTGAAAAAAGTGTAAAATCCAGAAAGGCAGGACAGGCCATGGAGAACTGGGAGCCTTGTTATGCTGACGGGTGCGATGTAAATTGCAAACAGCCACTCTGGAGAAGTGTATGGTGTTTCCTGAAACATCTAAAAAACAAAGCAACAGAGCCTAGGGCACTTCCACTTATGGTCCTATAGCTTAGGGAAATTAAAATCAAAAAGACACAGCCACCCCAAAATTTGGGACGGCTCTGTTTAGAAGAAACTCATTTACGGTACAAGTTCAATATCGCAGAAAGCGAAAAATGGATAAAGAAGTTGTGGTACTTACGTCCAATGCAATATCACCCAGCAATGAAATCTATGTCATCAGGCCCGTAGCAGAATAATGAGTGGATTCAGGTACGATGATTCTAAGTGAAATAAGTCACACAGAAAAAGAAACATCATAAGATATCACTAATACACAGAATGTAAACTTGGCTACACAGGAACTGAATTACAAAACAGAACAGGGTCTCAAATGTAGAAAACCAACTTATGCTTGCTTAAGCGGAAAGGTGAGTTGGGGTGCTGCATAAAACCAGTGACTGAAATTAGCAGATACCGTTCCATAAGCCAAATATATAACAGACAACAGCTACTCCTTGCTCAACGAAGTGGACTCAACACTCCATATTAAATGCCTTAGAATATACCTGACTAGTAAGAATCTTAAAACCTATGGATTTATATGTCTCCGAAAGAGAATCAAGCATGTGTACAGCAGCATAAGCACAGCAGTGATAGGATTGGTGAGGTTCGGTGAGCAAATGCAGACCCTTTGAAGTCATATTGCATGGTACCCATTCCATGGGTCTCAACTCTACAGGTTTAAGGGATTCTTCCTTCAGCAAAAACATGCATGTGGAACCCAGAGTATGATCCACCAAGTGATCGGGAAACGTGTTCAAATGTGTCTCAGTTTTCGTCCCCTGGTACTCAGGTGCAACATTCCAGATGCTTTACTAACACTCTCCCCACTTGGAGAGTCAGTGCCTTTAACCTCCTGTTTGGCCCAGTTTGCAATTTCTTCGGAAGATGAACAGGAATAAGGAGAAGCAATGGGAGACTGTCTGTAGGTGTTTGGACGGACAAATTTAACTCTCATTTCCCACCAGGAAGACGAATGAACCAAAGGCTCCGCGTGCCGTGCTGGAACTAGATTAGGGCCTGAAGAGATCCTGCGGTTTTGCGGCCAGCTCACAAGAAATCGAGTTGAAGAAAGGAGCTGAGGGGCACTGTAATTCACAAACCTGCGGAGTTATAAATGACAGCTATCATCCAAAATTTTACTGAAGTAAGGCTGCGAAGAGGACTTGAATGCGGGGCAGAATTTCTGGAAACCGATTTCAGAAGGTACACGGGAGTCGCTCTTAAAGCATAGGAAAAGAGACAGAACTTGGAAAATAATGCACTTGGCAAAAAAGGGCATATGTGTTTTATCCAGAGCTCTCATAACTGAGGGGAGGAGATTCCCAGCAGGCTCTAACTGCCACCTGAGGGCTCACATTGCCAAGGCAACGTGAGCAAGCCAGGCAGGAGTTACCTCACAGCAGAGGTCCCACCTCACAGAAGGGTGAAAAACCCAGCCAACATCAGACTCTCACCAGAGGGCCCACATCACCAAGGGGATGGGAACCAGGCAGGAGTGTCTTCACACCAGTGGGGCCACATCATCGAAAGGTGAGGTACTCAGCACATGTGTCCTCAAACCAGAGGACCCACATCACCAAGGGCCTCGGAGTGAGGCAGGCAGGAGTAGCCTCACAACACTGGGCCCATAGAATAAGAAAGTGAGGAATCCAGCAGTTGGAACCTCCCAGCAGGCGGCCCAGAGCACCGAGGCTATGGGATCCAGGCCACAGTGAACTCACAGAAGAGGGCCCATGTCATGAAACTGAGCAACCCAGACATTGGGACCTCAGAGCAGGAGGCCCACATCCCCATGGGGATGGAAATCTGGTAGGAGTGTCCTCGCACCACTGAGAACGTAACAGAAACTTTTGGGCGACCAGCAGTTAGGGCCTGACGCCAGAGGACCCTCATCACCAAGGGAAGGAGGCTCCCAGCAAGCTCCAACTGCCACCAGAGGGCTGACGTCGCCAAGGCGATGTGTGCCAACCAGGCACGAATGACCTCACAGCAGAGGGCCCACCTCAGAGAAGTGTGACGAACCCAGTCAGGATCAGACTCGCACCAGAGGGCCCACATCACCAAATGGATTGGAACCAGGCAGGAGTGTCCTCACATGAGTAGGGCCACATCATCTAAAGATGAGGAACCCAGAACATGTGGCTTCAAACCATAGGACACCCATCACCAAGGGGCTGGGAGTGAGGCAGGCAGGAGGAGCCTCATAACAGAGGGCCCAAAAATAAGAAAGGTGAGGAATCCAGCATTTGGAACCTCCCAGCAGGCGGCCCAGAGCACAGAGGCTAGGGGATCCAGGCCGGAGTGAACTAACACCAGACAGCCCACATCATGAAACTGTGAGCAACCCAGACATTGGGACCTCAGAGCAGAAGGCCCACATCCCCATGGTGATGGGAACATGACAGGAGTGTCCTGGCATCACTGGGCTCACATCAGAAAACGTGGGGTGCTCAGAAGTTAGGGCCTGACGCTAGAGGGCACTCATCACCGAGGGGAGGAGGCTCCCAGCAGGCTCCAGCTGCCACCAGAGGGCCAACGTCGCCAAGGCGATGTGTGCCAGCCCGGCAGGAGTGACCTCACAGCAGAGGGCCCACCTCACAGAAGGGTGAGGAACACAGCCAGGATCAGACTCTCACCAGAGGGCCCACATCACCAAGGGGATGGGAACCAGGCAGGAGTGTCCCCACACCAGTGGGACAACATCATCGAAAGGTGAGGATCCCAGCACATGTAGCCTCAAACCAGAGGAACCACATCACCAAGGGGTTCGGAATGAGGCTGGCAGGACCGGCCTCACAACACAGGGTCCATAGAATATAAAACTTGAGGAATCCAGCAGTTGGAACCTCCCAGCAAGTGGCCCAGAGCACTGAGGCTATGGGATCCAGGCCGCAGTGAACTCACAGCAGAGGGCCCACATCATGAACCTGTGAGCAGCCCAGCCGTTGGGACCTCAGAACAGAAGGCCCACATCCCCATTGGGATGGGAACCTGGCAGGAGTGGCTTCGCACCACTTAGCACATATCAGAAAATGTTAGGAGCCCAGCAGTTAGGGCCTGACGCCAGGGGGCCCTCATAACTGAGGGGAGGAGACTCCCAGCAGGTTCCAACTGCCAACAGAGGGCCCACGTCTACAAGGTGGCATGCGCCAGCCAGGCAGTAGTGACCTCACAGCAGAGGGCCTATCTCACAGAAGGGTGAGGAACCGAGGCAGGATGAGACTCTCGCCAGAGGGCCCACAACACCAAGGGGATGGGAACCAGTCAGGACTGTCCTCCCACCAGTGGGGCCACATCATCGAAAGGTGAGGAACCCAGCACATGTGGCCTCATATCAGACGACATACATCACAAAGGGGATGGGAGCGAGACAGGTAGGAGTAACCTAAAAACAGAGGGTCCAAAGAATAAAAAAGGTGAGGAATCCAGCATTTGGAACCTCCCAGCAGGCGGCCGAGAGCACAGAAGCTATGGGATGCAGGCAGGAGTGAACTAACACCAGAGAGCCCACATCATGAAACTGTGAGCAACCCAGGCGTTGGGACCTCAGAGCAGAAAGCCCACATCCCCATGGGGATGGGAACCTGACAGGAGTGTCCTGGCATCACTGGGCTCACATCAGAAAACGTGGGGAGCCCAGAAGTTAGGGCCTGATACTAGAGGGCCGTCATCACCAAGGGCAGGAGGCTCCCAGCAGGTTCCATGTGCCAACAGAGGGCCCACGTCGCCAAGGTGATGTGTGCAAGTCAGGCAGGATTGACCTCACAGCAGAGGGCCTACCTCACAGACGAGTGAGGAACCCAGCCAGGATAAGACTGTCACCAGAAGGCCCACATCACCAAGGGGATGGGAACCAGGCAGGAGTGTCCTCACACCAGTGGGGCCACATCATTGAAAGTTGTGGAACCCAGCACATTTGGCCTCAAACCAGAAGACCCACATCACGAAGGGGTTGCGAGTGAGGCAGGCAGGAGGAGCATCACAACACAGGACCCATAGAATACAAAAGTTGAGGAATCGAGCAGTTGGAACCTCCCAGCAGGCGGTCAAGAGCACAGAGGCTATGGGATCCAGGCCACAGTGAACTAACACCAGAGAGCCCACATCATGAAATTGTGATCAACCCAGCCGTTGGGACCTCAGAGCAGAAGGCCCACATCCCCATTGAGATGGGAACCTAAGAGGAGTGCCCGAGCATCACTGGGCTCACTAAGAAAAGTTGGGGAGCCCAGCAGTTAGGGCCTGACGTCAGAGGGCCCTCATCACAGAGGTGAGGAGGCTCCCAGCAGTGTCCAAGTGCCACCAGAGGGCTCATGTCAACAAGGCGAGGTGAGCAAGCCAGGCAAGAGTTACCTGATAGTAGAGGGCCCACCTCACAGATGGGTGAGGAACCCAGCCAGGATCAGACTCTCACCAGAGGGCCCACATCACAAAGGGGATGGGAACCAGTCAGGATTATCCTCACACCAGTGGGGCCTCATCATCTTAAGGTGAGGAACCCAGCACATGTGTCCTCAAACCAGAGGACCCACATCACCAAGGGCCTTGGAGTGAGGCAGGCAGGAGTAGCCTCACAACACAGGGCACATAATATAAAAAACGTGAGGATTCCAGCATTTAGACCTTCCAGCAGGCGGCTCAGAACACCGAGGCTATGGGATCCAGGCCACAGTGAACTCACAGCAGAGGGCCCACATCATAAAACTGTGAGCAACCCAGGCGTTGGGACCTCAGCGCAGAAGGCCCACATCCCCATGGGAATGGGAACCTGGCTGGAGTGTCCTCGCACCACTGGGCGCACATCAGAAAATGTGGGGAGCCCACCATTTAGGGCCTGACGCCAGAGGGCCGTCATCACCGAGAGGAGGAGGCACCCTGCACGCTCCAACTGCCACCAGAGGGCTCACGTCTCCAAGGTGACGTGTGCCAGCCAGGCAGGAGTGACCTCACAGGAGAGGGCCTACCTCACAGAACGTTGAGGAACCCAGCCAGGATTAGACTCTCGCCAGAGGGCCCACCTCACCAAGGGGTGGGGAACCAGGCAGGAGTGTCCTCACACGAGTGGGGCCACATCATTGAAAGGTGAGGAACGCAGCACATGTGGCCTCAAGCCATAGGACAGTCATCACCAAGGGGCTGGCAGTGAGGCAGGCAGGAGGAGCCTCACAACAGAGGGCACATAGAATAAAAAAGTTGAGGAATGCAGCAGTTGGAACCTCCCAGCAGGCGGCTCAGAGCACCGATGATAAGGGATCCTTCCCGGAGTGAACTCACAGCAGAGGGCCCACATCATGGTACTGTGAGCAAGCCAGCCGTTTTGACCTCAGAGCAGAAGGTCCATATCCCCATGGGGATGGGAACCTGGCAAGAGTGTCCTCACTCACTTGGCGCACATCAGAACATGTGGGGAGCCCAGCAGTTATGGCCTAAGGCAAGAGGGCCCTCATCACCGAGGGGAGGAGGATCCCAGCACACTCCAACTGCCACCAGGGGGCCCACGTCGTCAAGGTGACGTGTGCCAGACAGGCATGATTGACCTCACAGCAGAGGGCCCACCTCACAGAAGGGTGAGGAACTCAGCCAGGATCAGACTCTCACCTGAGGGCCCACATCAGCAAGGGGATGGGAACCAGTCAGGACTGTCTTCCCTCCAGTGGGGCCACATCATCGAAAGGTGCGGAACCCAGCACATGTGGCCTCAAATCAGAGGACACATATCACAAAGGGAATGGGAGTGAGGCAGGCAGGAGTAGCCTAAAAACAGAGGGCCCAAAGAATAAGAAAGGTGAGGAATCCAGCAGTTGGAACCTCCCAGCAGGCGGCCGAGAGCACAGAAGCTATGGGATGCAGGCAGGAGTGAACTAACAGCAGAGAGCCCACATCATGAAACTGTGAGCAACCCAGGCGTTGGGACTTCAGAGCAGAAGGCCCACATCCCAATGGGGATGTGAACCTGGCTGGAGTGTCCTCGCACCACTGGGCGCACATCACAAAATGTGGGGAGCCCAGCAGTTAGGGCCTGACGCCAGAGGGCCCTCATCACCGAGGGGAGGAGGCTCCCAGCAGGCTCCAAGTGCCACCAGAGGGCTCATGTCCACAAGGCGAGGTGAGCAAGCCAGGCAGGAGTGACCTCACAGCAGACGGCCCACCTCACAGATGGGTGAGGAACCCAGCCAGGATCAGACGCTCAACAGAGGGCCCACATCACCAAGGGGATGTGAACCAGGCAGGAGTCTCCTAAGACCATTGGTCCCACATCATCGAAAGGTGAGGAACCCAGCACATGTGGCCTCAAACCAGACGACACACATCACGAAGGGGCTGGGAGTGAGGCAGGCAGGAGGATCCTCACAACAGAGGGCCCAAAAAATTAAAAAAGTGAGGAATCCAGCAGTTGGAACCTCCCAGCAGGCGGCCAAGAGCACAGAGGCTATGGGATCCAGGCCTCTGTGAACTAACACCAGAGAGCCCACATCATGAAAATGTGAACAACCCAGCCGTTGGGACCTCAGAGCAGAAGGCCCACATCCCCATGGAGATGGAATCCTAAGAGGAGTGCCAAAGCATCACTGGGCTCACTAAGAAAAGTTGGTGAGCCCAGCAGTTAGGGCCTGACCCAAGAGGGCCCTCATCACCGGGGGGAGGAGATTCCCAGCACGCTCCAACTGCCACCACACGGCTGACTTCACCAAGGCAATGTGTGCCAGCCATGCAGGAGTGACCTATCAGCAGAGGGTCTCCCTCACAGGTGGGTGAGGAACACAGCCAGGAACAGACTCTCACCAGGGGGTCCACATAACCACGTGGATGAGAACCAGGCAGGAGTGTCCTCACACTAGTTGGGCCACATCATCGAAAGGTGAGGAACCCAGCAAAGGTGGCCACAAACCAGAGGACCCACATCACCAAGGGGTTGAGAGTGAGGTAGGTGTCTGGACGGGCATATTTAACACTCATTTCCCACCAGGAAGAGGAATTAACCAAAGGCTCAGCGTGCCCTGCCAGAAGCAGATTAGGGCCTGAAGCAGTCTTGCGGGTTTGCGGCCAGCTCACAAGAAAGCGAGTTGAAGAAAGGAGCTCAGGGGCACTGTCATTCACAAACCTGCAGAGTTATAAATGACAGCTATCGTCCAAAAATATATTGAAGTAAGGCTGCGAAGAGAACTTGAAAGCGGGGCAGAATTTCAGGAAACCGATTTCAGGAGGTAGACTGGAATTGCATGTAAAGCATAGAAAAAGAGGCAGAACATCGACAATGATGCACTTGGCAAAAAAGGGCGTATGAGTTTGTTCCTGAATATATTCAGGAAAAAACACATACGCCCTTTTTGGCAAACCAAGCAAGCTTGCAATGGAAATCCGAACTACTATGAAGTGTCACTTCCCCCCGGTCTAAAGGGCCATCTGAGAAAAGTGTAAAATCCAGAAAGGCAAGACAGGCCATGGGGAAAAAGGAGCCTTGTTATGCTGATGGGCGGGATGTAAATTGCCAACAGCCACTCTGGAGAAGTGTATGGTGTTTCCTGATACATCTGAAAAACAAAGCAACAGAGTCTAGGGCATTTCCACTTATGGTCCTATAGCTTAGGGAAATTAAAATCAAAAAGACACAGCCACCCCAAAATTTGGGACGGCTCTGTTTACAGGAACCTCTTCTACGGTACAAGTTAAATATCCCAGAGAACAAATAATTGATAAAGAAGTTGCTGTACTTACGTACAACAGAATACCACTCAGCAATGAAATCTGTGTCACCAGGCCTGTACCAGCATAATGAGTGGATTGAGCCACGATGATTCTAAGTGAAATAAGTCACACAGAAAAAGAAACATCATAAGGTATCACTAATGCACGGAATGTAAACTTGGCTACACAGGAACTGAATTACAAAACAGAACAGGGTCTCAAGTTTAGAAAACCAACTTATGCTTGCTTAAGGCGAAAGGTGAGTTGGGGTGCTGCATAAAACCAGAGTTTGAAATTAGCACAGATACCGTTCCATAAGCCAAATATGTAATAGACAAGACCTACCCCTTGCTCAACGAAATGGACTCAACAATGAGGTATCACCTCACTCCTGTTAGAATGGGCATCATCTGAAAATCTACAAACAACAAATGCTGGAAAGGGTGTGGAGAAAAGGAAGCCTCTTCCACTCTTGTTGGGAATATAAATTGATACAGTCACTATGGAGAACAATATGGAGTTTCTTAAGAAACTAATAATAGAATTACCATATGATACAGCAATCCCAGTACTGGACATATACCCAGACAAAACCATAAATCAAAAAGAGACATTCACCGCAATGTTCATTGCATCACTATTTGCAATATCGAGGTAATGGAAGCAACCTAAATGCCCACAGACAGACGAATGCATAAAGATGTGGTACATATATAAAATGGAATATTACTAAGCCATGAAAGGAATGAAATTGGGTCATTTGTAGAGACGTCGATGGATCTAGAGACTGTCATACAGAGTGAAGTAAGTCAGAAAGAGAAAAACAAATCTTGTATATTCATGCATATATGTGGAACCTAGAAAAACTGTACAGATTAACCGTTTTGCAAGGCATAAATAGAGCAACAGATGTAGACAACAATCGTATGGACAACAAGGGGGGAAAGCTCTTGGGGGGGTGGTGGTGGGAGGAGTTGAGAGATTGGGATTGGCATGTAAACATTTATATGTATAAAATAGATAACCAATAAGAACCTGCTGTATAAAAATATAAAATAAAATTCAAAATTAAAAAGAAATAAAATTTAAAAAATAAAACAGAAAAAACAATTATTCCCTTCACATACATGTATTTATATGAATAAATTATTTCCATGCTTATATCTGTAAATACAAAAAAGAGGAATAAAATCTACCTTGAACCAAAAACGAAAAAGAGAAAAAAAAAAACAGAACCCACCAGTTACTCAGAGGAAAACCGTATCAGGGCACTTGCTCCAGTTGTAAACAATTCTGAAGTTGGTCAGTGGTGGGGAATCGTCTCCCATTCAGCCAGCAGCCCCCACACAACAAGCGTCCTCATTGCAAAGCTGGGGCACCGTGCCGAGGCATCTGTGAGTAAACGTGAGCTGAGCCCCAGGCCAGTTGCTGCTGAACTGTTCCCACCCTTCCCAGGTAAAACACCTGAATATATACAAGGACTTGAAAGCCTAGAGGAAGGGCCATGGAGCCACACGAGTGACAGCATGCCAGCTGACTTGGTGCCTGCAGGCCAGCCAGGATGGTCCTGGCCCTGGGTGCTCTTCTGGAAGATTTCCATTTCCCTGCCTGAGATACCCGTCCTGTCCCTGCCCCCACTGCTTTTTTCCTTCCTCACCTCTGCCCAGGGAGAAATTCCAGCAACAGGTATGGGTGACACATCCTCTTCTTTAGCAGGTGGCAGCCTGGCAACTGCTGCAGAAAGTCCAGCAGAGCCCCACTCACACTGGGCCACCCACAAAGCCGTGGCCTCTCACTCCCTCCCACCAGCTCAGCCCCGAGACTGCTGACAGGGCAGAGAAAATGGCGTCAGGCACAGCTGCAAGGGCTCTTGCTGCCTGGAGTGGTATTTATATTGATCTCAACCCAGGCACACCTGGGGAGGGCTGGCCGGCACAGTAAGGCTGCCCAGGTCAGCCAATCATCACCCCTCAGGGGCTCACAGTTGCAGAAAATGGAACTTGCTGAACCGGCCAGGTCCAAGGAATAGGTGTGGGCTCCTGAGAGTCAGGATAGACAAGGGGCTGCAGCTTTGGCTTGTTTTCTAATCATTTTATCTGGCCCATGAGTGGGAGACAACTTCAAGAAAACCCTCTCCTAATGAGAGGAACCCAGGAGTCAGGGAGAGGAGGGGGTGGGTGGTGGTTGGAGACAGAGGCCTGGTGCCCTGGGTGCAGTGGAAGTCTCTGGAAGACCAGGTGGAGGGAGGCCACACAGAGTGATGCCCAGGGTCACAGACCTGTCGGAGCTGCTGTTTGTTAGTTCAAGTCCTGCTCTGAGGTGCTCTGTGTCAGCTCTGAGTGACAGGTGAGCTGGGGGTGCTCTTCAATGAGGGCTATGTGCACGGTTCCTGTGTGCCCAGCCCTGCCACGGTACCTGCAAGGGTAGCTCTGTATCCTGGGAGGGGCCTGACCATGAGAGCCCCGTGGGCTGGGTTGGGGGTGGGGTACCTGCCCAGGAGAGCTCCATATCCTGGGATTGGCCTGACCACGAGAGCCCCATGGGCTGCTGGGGACCTGGTAAAGGATGTCAGGACAGTCAGTGAAGCCACCGAGGATATACCTCCAGTTGCTCCTGATTCCTACACCCTGCTGGTCATTCTACCAACCACCAGGACATGGTATTCTGTATTAGTCTTCAATGATGCCTTCTTTTGTATTCCATTAGTCCCAGAGTCACAAGAAATTTTGGCTTGTGAGTGGCAGGACTCAACATACAACTAAAACAATACTTCCGGGCCGTCTTGCCCCAAGGGTTCAAAAATTCCCACACCATCTTTGGGGAAAGCTTAGCTAAAGGCCGAAAAGTTCTACCTCTGGAAAAGGAAACCCTCCTTCAATATGCAGATGACATTCTGATCGCCAGCCCTACTAAGGAGGCCTCTGAACTACCAAGCCAATAAAGGATAGAAGTTGTCCAAGAAAAAGCTCAAATATAACAGACTGCGGTGACCTGCCTGGGCTTCATTCTCACACAAGGTCAGAGAAGCCCATCCCAGGAAAGGGAAGAAACCATTTGCAGCCTTACCCCTTTCTAAAACTAGAAGACAGCTTAGGGGTTCCTGGGGAGGCCAGGGTTTGCTGCTTCTGGATCCCTAACTACAGTCTACTAGCTGGGCCTCTATATGAAACACTGAAAGGAAAAGATGATGATCCTTTTGAACAGAATCCAGAAGTGGCCTTTCAAGAATGGAAAGAGCAGTCAATTCAGACCCTTGCCCTGGAACTCCCTAATTGAGCTAAACCCTTTGACCTTTCCATTCCTAGTGAAAGGTGAATCGCCATTGGAGAATTAGTGCAAAAACTGGGACCACTTGAAATGGAACAACGCAAGAATGCCATCCAGGTAGGATAAACTACAGTCACCAAGGGGCTTGGCCCACTGCCACATCTGGCCAAGATACTGGCGGTATCTAAAAACCTGGAAATCAACAGCCCAAAAGGCCACCTCCCTCCTAAGGGAAAAGGACCCCACGTGGTGATCCTAATCACCAACCATGCCCTGAAGTTGCAGGGTTCGCTCCGTGGGCACACCGACCTCGAGTGAGGAGGCCCTCCAACTCCAACATCCAGAGAGATAACCGGGGGCAACAGGGCACCATGACGACTCGTGTGAACATCACTTGACCTGGAGTTTCTCTCATAAAACAACAATAGTGTGTCCCGAAGGAGTAGACTACTGCTTGCAGGACTTACTGCACCCGGAGGGGAGCTAATAATCTTGGCGGGGGAACCGTATATCACACTGTCACCATAGAAAAGCCTACAGACACCGTGATGATGGTGCCCAATAAGACTGGCTGGACTCCTGTTTACTTCAAAAGGCTGTTGACTCAGTGGCCATCATGGTCCTTGATCACCACTGACCCTGGACTGTCTGGGAGTTGAGCGGGCAGGGCTCTGACACCTGGTGCTGTTTTTACGTTAATTCAGGGGCCTAATTGAAGAAAGAGCAGACTACTGGTCAAAGCATCTAGGCTGGCAGAAACGGTCAGCCTAAGGTGGCCGAACAAATGTGGGGTGGCGTGAAATCGGCCCCCACAGCGTCTCTGCACATCTCTTTCCTGGACCCTTAAAGGTCATTAGAATCTATAACACTTCCAATGCTGGTGCTCAGGCGGACGAGCAGGGAGGCAGGGGTCCTGGGGCCAATCAACGTCACCTGGAGGCTGCTGGGGAGAAGTTCTGACCCTCGTCCCCTGGTATGAGGGCTCCCAACTCAGCACTCAGCAGTTACAGAAGAAGGGTCTGCACCCTCAGCACTCCAAGAATGAGGAATGGGACAAAAGGCAGAGGAGGGGTTTGTCCCCAGCAAAGCCCATTAAAAATCCCTGGGAGATAAAAATAGAATCTGGGCAATAAAGTCAAGTCTGACCGTTTTTATCCTTTGTGCTTTGTCTAATTTCACGTGCTCCTAGGGTCCCGCATGCAGAGGTTCCACACCCGGCACTTCAGACCAGATTTCCTAGTGCAGAATGGCTGGGTCGACACCTCAGCTCCTAGGGCCCAATGCAGACTCCAAGATATAGAGCCTGAGCTGCAGCCAACCCGGCCCTTGAGAGCTCCGCCCCCTCCCTCCCACTGACTCTGACAGGATCTCTACACAGCAGCCCAGCCCACAGCCCACGGGGTAGTGCATGCTCTCACCTCTCCATTCTCTGATCAAAATATAAAGTTTCCTTTGCTTGTGAACCAAACTCAGTCTCGATCTGTTGGCCCCAATGACACTGGGCAGGGGGACACTTGTTGGGGTCCACTCTGGAGGATCAGTAACAGAAATTGAGACTATTGTAACTTCAATGAACAGATGTGTGAGCCAAACTGTACTTAACATAGAACAGTTTATAAGGCTCGGGTAAAATAAGATGTTTCTAACACTTCCATTTGATATTTCCATCACTTTATTATAAGCAAGTTCAGTGAAAAGGTTTGTCTTATTTGTCAGGTCAATATTAGAGAAATGAAGTGATTTCTTTCCAAGGATGTACATCTAATAATCTTGGTTAAAGCTTCAATCTTGTTTTAAATGCTTTTCCATTGAAAATGATACCTCTCTTTCAGCTCCCCCATTTCTGAGAAGTATAAAATCTTATAATTTATTATTACCAAAGGGGAAAGGTGGGAGGAGGGATAAATTAACAGTTTGGAATTAACACATACACACTGCTATGTATAAAATAGATCATCAACAAGGAACTACTGTATAGCACAGGGAACTACACTCAATATTTTGCAATAACCTATAAGGGGAAATAATCGGAAAAAGAATAGATATTTTTATTGACATCATCTATCAATGACAGTTAAAGTGTAACGTAAGGGAAGCCGGTGGTGAGTGCTTCTGACCCTGAAGACTTCAATCATCTGAAGTTTGGACTCTGCCTACTTCACAAGGTCCTTAATGAACATATGTGTAGCCGTAGCTTAAAAAACTCCCCAGTTTGGGTTTCGGGGAGACACTGATTTTGAAAAAGCCCTGGTGTTCTCCTTACATGAATGGGACTCTTCCTACTGCTAAAACATGTCTGTCACACCCAGAGGATGGTATACCGTCTGATCGGGAAGAGTTTGGAAAAGGCATCTCATCTCCTCATCTCCTGGTGCTCGGGTTCACCCCTCCAGCGTCTTTACTAACAGTCTGCCCACTTGGAGATGTCAGCACTGTCAACATCCTGTTGCGTACAGTTTGGAATTTGTCCAGAGGATGAAGCGGAAGGATGAGGAACAATGAGAGACAAGTCCTAGGTGTTCAGACAGGCACATGTCACTCTAATTTCCAATCAGGAAGATGAATTGACCAAAGGCTAGGGTTGCCCATGGAAACAGTATAGGGCTTGAGGAAATCCCACTGCTTTGTGGCCAGTTCCCATAAACACAAGTTGAACAATGGAACTCAGGGGCAGTAAAATTCACGATACTGCAGAGTTGAAAATATCTATCACTGAAAAATGTCTTGAGGAAAGTCAGAGAAAAGGATTGGTAAGCAAGGGAGAATGGCAGGAAAGGGATTTGAGGAGGTAGAAAGGACTCGCCATTAAGCACAAGAAAAGGGGCTGAACATTGCCAACATTGCAGTTGGCCAAAAAGGCTGTATGCGTTTTTTTCTGTATATATTCAAGAAAAGGGCATACACTTTTTTAGCCAACCAAACAGGTGGGCACTGGAAATCAATACTACAAAAGATATCACTTCGCATCAGTCAGAAGAGCCATCCTCATAAAGTGTAAACACCAGAAATGCAGGACAGGGCAAGGAGAAGAGGGGGCCCTGTGAGACTTATAGTGGAAATGTATATTGCCAACGGCCATTCTGGAGAAATGTATTGTGTTTACTAAAGCATCTAAAAAATGAGCTACAGAGCATAGGGCACTTGCACTCATGGGCGTATATCTTGGGAAAAACAAAAATCGAGAGGACACAGGCACCCCAATGTTTACTGCCTCTCTGTTTAAAAGATCCTCGACTAGGATATAACTTCAATGTCTCTGGAGGGAAAAAATGGATAGAGATGTGGTACTTATGTAGAGTGGAATATTACTCAGCCTGGAAATCAATGAAATATGGCCAGTTGTAACAACTCCGGAGGAGTTACGTATGATCATTCTAAGTGACATAATTCAAAAAGAAAAAGACACATATCATAAGATATCACTTAAAGGTGGAATCCAAAATGGCTACACATGCAATAAATTACAAAACAAAAACATAGTCAAATATGTAGAAAACACGCGTAAGACTGCTAAACGGGAAAGGTGGGGAGGGGTGAGGCATCATCCAGGAGGTTGAAATTAGCAAAGATACCATTCCAAATACCAAACTGATAATCAACAAGGCCTACACGGTAGCTAAAAGAACTGCACTCAGCACACTCAAGTCACCGGAAAAGAATATCTATGACTGGTATGAATCTGAAAAAGAATTTATTGATGTCTCTCTGTACGTGAATCAAGTGGATGTACAGCAGCAAGAAACAGAGCTTTGAAAATCAGCTGTAACCAATATAGTAATAAATTGAAAAAAATAAACGACAGAGAGACAGAGAAAACCTCTTACAACTTTTCCTCAGGGACGGTGATGCAACATGGATTGAACACATCTAGACCCACAGCAGGATGAGACATAAGGCTGGAAACTGTTCGCGCTAAGAGAAATGTGAGGTTGGGTGAGGAAATGCACACCCTTTAAAGTAATACTACCTGGTACCCATTCAATGGGTCCCAAATCTGCAGGTTCAAGGAATCTTCCTACAGCTAAAACATGCATGGAAAACCCAGAGGACTGTACACCATGTGATCGGGAGATGTGTCTAAAATGCACCTCATTTAGCCTCTCCTGGTGCTCCTGTTCATCATTCCAGCCACGTTACTTAGAATCTCCCCACTTAGAGAATCAGCACATTTAAACTTCTGTTTCACACATTTTGCAAATTGTGAGGAGGATGAACGGGAAGAGGGGGAACCAATGAGAGAATAGTTGTAGGGGTTTGGACGGGCACATGTCACTCTAATTTCCCATTAAGAATAAGAATTAAAAAAAGGCTCAGCCCGCCTCGCCGGAGCCAAAATAGGGCCTGAAGCAATCCTGCGGCTTTGAGGCCAGCTCACAAAAGAGCAACTTCAAAAATGGAGTTCAGGGTCACTGCAATTCACAAACCTGCAGAGTTATAAATGAAAACTAACGTCCAAAAATATGTTGAGGTAAGGCAAAGAAGAGGATCTGAATGCAAGACAGAATTGCAAGAAACAGATTTCAAGAGATAGATTGGACTCGTCTTTAAAGCACATGAAAAGCGGCAGAATTTCGACAATGATGCAGTTGGCCCAAAAGGGAGTATGCGTTTTTTCCTGAATATATCCAGGAAAAAACGCATACGCACTTTATGGGCAACCAAGGAAGCAAGCAATGCAAATGTACACAACAAAGAAGTCTCATTTCCCACCGGTCAAAAGGACCATCCGAAAAAATTGTAAAAACCAGAAATGCAGGACAGGCCATGGAGAACAGGGAGCCTTTATACGCTGATGGACAGTGTGTGAACTGCCGAGAGCCACTCTGGAGAAGTGTATGGTGGTTCCTAAATCATCTAAAAAACAGAGCTGCAGAGCATAGGGCACTTCCAATCACGGGAGTATATCTAGGGAAGTCTAAAAATCAACAAGACACAAGCACACCACAGTTTAGGGTTACTCTGTTTACAAGAACCTCAACTTCAGTACACCTTAAATATCCCAGGAAAGAGAACAATGGATAAAGAAAATGTGGTACTTATGTACAATGGAATATCTCTTCACCATGAAATCAATGTAATAAGGCTAGTAGAAGGATAAAGAGTGGATTTAGGTCCAATAATACTACTTGAAATAAGTCAAACAGAAAAAGAAACATATCATAAGATATCACTTATAGAGGGAGGATAAATATGGCTGCACAAAAAATGAATTACAAAACAGAACAGTGTCTCACATTTAGAAAACACACTTATGTCAGCTTAAGGGGAAAGGAGAGGTGGGGTGATGCATAAAACCAGAGTTTGAAATTAGCACAGATACCGTTCAATAAACCAAATAGGTATTAGACAAGATCTACACCTTGCTCAATGAACTGGCCTCAACACACCTCATACACCGCAGAGAACTATATCTGAGTAATAAGAATCTTAAAACCCATGTATTGATATATCTCCATAAGGGAATCAAGTGTGTGCAGAGTGGCACAAACACAGCAGTGAAAATGAGCTAAACCCCATTATAGAAATAAATTTTAAAACCAAAACGCAGAAACAATGAAAGAGAGAAAAATTCTTACAAAATTCGCTCAGGGGCTGTGATGCAACCTGGAATGACCACATATAAACCCACAGCTGGATAAGACATAAGGCTGGACACTTGGGGCTGAGAGGATTGGTGAGCTTTGGTGAGCAACTGCCGAAAGTTTAATGCAATACTTCATGCTACTCATTCCAAGGGTCCCAACACTCCAGGTTGAAGGGAATCTTCCTACAGCTAAACCATAAATGGGAAATCCAGCAGATGGTATACCATATGATCGGGAAAGGTTCCTAAAACGCACCTCATTTTCCTCTCCCGGGGCTCCGGATCAACATTCCAACCACTTTAATAACAACATCCCCACATGGAGAGTCAATGCCTTTAAGTTCAGGTATCTCACAGTCTGCAGTTAGTGGGGAGGATGAATGGGAATAGGGGGAACCAGTGAGAAAATAGCTGTAGCGGTTTCAGTGGGCACATGTCACTCTAATTTCACATAGGAAGAAGAATTAACCAAAGGCACAGCAAGGCGCCCCAGAAGAAGAATAGGGCCTGAAGATATCCTGTGGATATGAGGCAAGATCACAAAAATAAGAGCTGAAAAATGGAACTAAGGGCAACTGCAATTCAAAAACCTGCAGAGTTATACAGGCCAACTCTTTTCCAAAAGTATACTGAGGTAAGGCTATGAAGAGGCACAGACAGCAAGGCAGAATTGCAGGAAACCGATTTCAGGAGGTGGACTGGAATTGCATTGAAAACATATGAAAAGACTCAGAACATCGACAATCATGGACTTGGCCAAAAAGGGCGTATGCATTTTTTCCTGAATATATTCAGCAAGAAACGCATACGCACTTTCTGGCCAACCAAGCAAGCTTGCAAAGGAAATCTGCACTACAATTAAGTCTCACTGCCCCCCGGTCAAAAGGGCCATCTGAAAAAAGTGTAAAATCCAGAAAGGCAGGACAGGCCACAGAGAACTGGGAGCCTTGTTATGGTGATGGGTGGGATGTAAATTGCCAACAGCCACTCTGGAGAAGTGTATGGTGTTTCCTGAAACATCCAAAAAACAAAGCAACAGAGCCTAGGGCACTTCCACTTATGGTCCTATAGCTTAAGGAAATTAAAATAAAAAAGACACAGGCACCCCAATGTTTGGGACGGCTCTGTTTACAAGAACCTCGTTTACGGTTCAAGTTCAATATCGCAGAAAGCGAAAAATGGATAAAGAAGTTGTGGTACTTACGTACAATGCAATATCACTCAGCAATGAAATCTATGTCATCAGGCCCATAGCAGCATAATGACTGGATTCAGGTACGATGATTCTAAGTGAAATAAGTCACACAGAAAAAGAAACATCATAAGATATCACTAATATATGGAATGTAAACTTGGCTACACAGGAACTGAAATACAAAACAGAACAGGGTCTCAAATGTAGAAAACCGACTTATGCTTGCTTAAGGGGAAAGGTGAGTTGGGGTGCTGCATAAAACCAGAGATTGAAATTAGCACAGATACCGCTCCATAAGCCATATATGTAATACACAAGAGCTACTCCTTGCTCAACGAAATGGACACAACACCCCATATTAAACGCCTAAGAATATACCTGACTAGTAAGAATCTTAAAACCTATGGATTGATATGCCTCCGAAAGAGAATCAAACGTGTGTACAGCGGCATAACCGCAGCAGTGATAGGATTGTTGAGGTTCGGTGAGCAAATGCAGACCCTTTGAAGTCATATTGCATGGCACCCATTCCATGGGTCTCAACTCTCCAGGTTTAAGGGATTCTTCCTTCAGCTAACACATGCATGTGGAACCCAGAGTATGATCCACCGTGTGATTGGGAAACGTGTTCAAATGTGTCTCAGTTTTCATCCCCTGGTACTCGGGTGCAACATTCCAGACACTTTACTAACACTCTCCCCACTTGGAGAGTCAGTGCCTTTAACCTCCTGTTGGGCCCAGTTTGCAATTTCTGCGGAAGATGAACAGGAATAGGGAGAACCCATGAGAGACTAGCTGGAGGTGTCTGGACGGGCAAATTTAACTCTCATTTCCCACCAGGAAGAGGAATTAAGCAAAGGCTCATTGTGCCATGCCGGAACCACACTAGGGCCTGAAGCAATCCTGCGGTGTTGTGGCCAGCTCACAAGAAAGCGAGTTGAAGAAAGGAGCTCAGGGGCACTGTCATTCACAAACCTGCAGAGTTATAAATGACAGCTATCGTCCAAAAATATATTGAAGTAAGGCTGCCAAGATGACTTGAAAGCGGGGCAGAATTGCAGGAAACCGATTTCAGGAGGTAGACTGGAATTGCATGTAAAGCATAGGAAAAGAGGCAGAACGTCCACAATGATGCACTTGGCCAAAAAGGGCATATGCGTTTTTTCCTGAGGAAAAAACGCATACGTACTTTTTGGCCAACCAAGCAAGCTTGCAAAGGAAATCTGCACTACAATGAAGTCTCACTGCCCCACGGTCAAAAGGGCCATCTGAAAAAAGTGTAAAATCCAGAAAGGCAGGACAGGCCATGGAGAACTGGAAGCCTTGTTATGCTGATGGGCGGGATGTAAATTGCCAACAGCCACTCTGGAGAAGTGTATGGTGTTTCCTGAAACATCTAAAAAACAAAGCAACAGAGCCTAGGGCATTTAAACTTATGGTCCTATAGCTTAGGGAAATTAAAATAAAAAAGACACAGCCACCCCAAAGTTTGGGACGGCTCTGTTTACAAGAACCTCGTTTACGGTACAAGTTCAATATCACAGAAAGCGAAAAATGGATAAAGAAGTTGTGGCACTTACGTACAATGCAATATCACTCAGCAATGAAATCTATGTCATCACGCACGTAGCAGCATAATGAGTGGATTCAGGTACGATGATTCTAAGTGAAATAAGTCACACAGAAAAAGAAACATCATAAGATATCACTAATACACAGAACGTAAACTTGGCTACACAGGAACTGAATTACAAAACAGAACAGGGTCTCATATGTAGAAAACCAACTTATGCTTGCTTAAGGGGAAAGGTGAGTTGGGGTGCTGCATAAAACCAGATTGAAATTAGCACAGATACCATTCCATAAGCCAAATATGTAATAGACAAGAGCTACTCCTTGCTCAACGAAGTGGACTCAACAGCCCATATTAAACGCCTAAGAATATACCTGACTAGTGAGAATCTTAAAACCTATGGATTTATATGTCTCCGAAAGAGAATCAAGCGTGTGTACAGTGGCATAAACGCAGCAGTGATAGGATTGGTGAGGTTCGGTGAGCAAATGCAGACCCTTTGAAGTCATATTGCATGGTACCCATTCCATGGGTCTCAACTCTCCAGGTTTAAGTATTCTTCCTTCAGCTAAAACATGCATGTGGAACCCAGAGTATGATCCACCGTGTGATCGGGAAACGTGTTCAAATGTGTGTCAGTTTTCATCCCCTGTTACTCGGGTGCAACATTCCAGACGCTTTACTAACACTCTCCCCACTTGGAGAGTCACTGCCTTTAACCTCCTGTTTGGCCCAGTTTGCAATTTCTGCGGAAGATGAACAGGAATAGGGAGAACCAATGAGAGACTAGCTGGAGGTGTCTGGACGGGCAAATTTAACTCTCATTTCCCACCAGGAAGAGGAATTAACCAAAGGCTCAGCGTGCCATGCCGGAACCACTCTAGGGCCTGAAGCAATCCTGCGGTGTTGCGGCCTGCTCACAAGAAAGCGAGTTGAAGAAAGGAGCTCAGGGGCACTGTAATTCACAAACCTGCAGAGTTATAAATGACAGCTATCGTCCAAAAATATATTGAAGTAAGGCTGCCAAGCGGACTTGAAAGCGGGGCAGAACTGCAGGAAACCGATTTCAGGAGGTAGACTGGAAATGCATGTAAAGCATAGGAAACGAGGCAGAACTTCCACAATGATGCACTTGGCCAAAAAGAGAGTATGCGTTTTTTCCTGAGTATATTCAGGAAGAAACGCATACACACTTTTTGGCCAACCAAGCAAGCTTGCAAAAGAAATCTGCACTACAATGAAGTCTCACTGCCTCCCAGTCTAAGGGGCCATCTGAAAAAAGTGTAAAATCCAGAAAGGCAGGACAGGCCATGCAGAACTGGGAGCCTTGTTATGCTGATGGGCGGGATGTAAATTACCAACAGCCACTCTGCAGAAGTGTATGGTGTTTCCAGAAACATCTAAAAAACAAAGCAACAGAGCCTAGGGCACTTCCACTTATGGTCCTATAGCTTAGGGAAATTAAAATCAAAAAGACACAGCCACCCCAAAGTTTGGGACGGCTGTGTTTACAAGAACCTCATTTATGGTACAAGTTCAGTATCACAGAAAGCGAAAAATGGATAAAGAAGTTGTGGTACTTACGTACAATGCAATATCACTCAGCAATGAAATCTATGTCATCAGGCCCGTAACAGCATAATGAGTGGATTCAGGTACGATGATTCTAAGTGAAATAAGTCACACAGAAAAAGAAACATCATAAGATATCACTAATACACGGAATGTAAACTTGGTTACAGAGGAACTGAATTACAAAACAGAACAGGGTCTCAAATGTAGAAAACCAACTTATGCTTGCTTAAGGGGAAAGGTGAGTTGGGGTGCTGCATAAAACCAGAGATTGAAATTAGCACAGATACTGTTCCATAAGCCAAATATGTAATAGACAAGAGCTACTCCTTGCTCAGTGAAGTGGACTCAACACCCCATATTAAATGCCTAAGAATATACCTGACTAGGAAGAATCTTAAAACCTATGGATGTATATGTCTCCGAAAGAGAATAAAGCGTGTGTACAGTGGCATAAATGCAGCAGTGATAGGATTGGTGAGGTTCGGTGAGCAAATGCAGACCCTTTGAAGTCATAATGTAACGTACCCATTCCATGGGTCTCAACCCTCCACGTTTAAGGGATTCTTCCTTCAGCTAAAACATGCATGTGGAACCCAGAGTATGATCCACCGTGTGATCGGGAAATGTGTTCAAATGTGTCTCAGTTTTCATCACCTGGTACTCGGGTGCAACATTCCAGACGCTTTACTAACACTCTCCCCACTTGGAGAGTCAGTGCCTTTAATCTCCTCTTTGGCCCAGTTTGCAAATTCTGTGGAAGATGAACAGGAATAGGGAGAACCCATGAGAGACTACCTGGAGGTGTCTGGACGGGCAAATTTAACTCTCATTTCCCACAAGGAAGAGGAATTAACCAAAGGCTCAGCGTGTTATGCCAGAACCACACTAGGGCCTGAAGCAATCCTGCGGTGTTGCAGCCAGCTCACAAGAAAGCGAGTTGAAGGAAGGAGCTCAGGGGCACTGTAATTCACAAACCTGCAGAGTTATAAATGATAGCTATCGTCAAAAAATATATTGAAGTAAGGCTGCCAAGCGGACTTGAAAGCGGGGCAGAACTGCAGGAAACTGATTTCGGGAGGTAGACTGGAATTGCATGTAAAGCATAGGAAAAGAGGCAGAACTTCCACAATGATGCACTTGGTCAAAAAGGCCGGATGCGTTTCTTCCAGAATATATTCAGGAAGAATCACATACACACTTTTTGGCCAACCAAGCAAGCTTGCAAAGGAAATCTGCACTACAATGAATTCTCACTGCCCCCCTGGTCAAAAGGGCCATCTGAAAAAAGTGTAAAATCCAGAAAGTCAGGACAGGCCCCAGAGAACTGGGAGCCTTGTTATGCTGATGGGCAGGATGTAAATTGCCAACAGCCACTCTGGGGAAGTGTATGGTGTTTCCTGAAACATCTAAAAAACAAAGCAACAGAGCCTAGGCCACTTCCACTTATGGTCCTATAGCTTAGGGAAATTAAAATCAAAAAGACACAGCCACCCCAAAGTTTGGGACGGCTCTGTTTACAAGAACCTCGTTTACGATACAAGTTCAATATCACAGAAAGCGAAAAATGGATAAAGAAGTTGTGGTACTTACGTACAATGCAATATCACTCAGCAATGAAATCTATGTCATCAGGCCCATAGCAGCATAATGAATGGATTCAGGTACGATGATTCTAAGTGAAATAAGTCACACAGAAAAAGAAACATCATAAGATATCACTAATACACGGAATGTAAACTTGGTTACAGAGGAACTGAATTAAAAAACAGAACAGGGTCTCAAATGTAGAAAACCAACTTATGCTTGCTTAAAGGGAAAGGTGAGTTGGGGTGCTGCATAAAACCAGAGATTGAAATTAGCACAGATAACGTTCCATAAGCCAAATATGTAATAGACAAGAGCTACTCCTTGCTCAACGAAGTGGACTCAACACCCCATATTAAACGCCTAAAAATATACCTGACTAGTAAGAATCTTAAAACCTATGGATTTATATGTCTCTGAAAGAGAATCAAGTGTGTGTACAGCGGCATAAACGCAGCAGTGATAGATTTGGTGAGGTTCAGTGAGGAAATGCAGACCCTTTGAAGTCATATTGCATGGTACCCATTCCATGGGTCTCAACTCTCCAGGTTTAAGGGATTCTTCCTTCAGCTAAAACATGCATGTGGAACCCAGAGTATGATCCACTAAGTGATCAGGAAACGTGTTCAAATGCGTCTCAGTTTTCGTCCCCTGGTACTCGGGTGCAACATTCCAGACGCTTTACTAACACACTCCCCACTTGGAGAGTCAGTGCCTTTAACCTCCTGTTTGGCCCAGTTTGAAATTTCTGTGGAAGATGAACAAGAATAGCGAGAACCCATGAGCGACTAGGTGGAGGTTTCTGGACGGGCAAATTTAACTCTCATTTCCCACCAGGAAGAGGAATTAACCAAAGGCTCAGCATGCCATGCCGGAACCACATAGGGTCTGAAGCAATCCTGCTGTGTTGCGGCCAGCTCACAAGAAAGCGAGTTGAAGAAAGGAGCTCAGGGGCACTGTAATTCACAAACCTGCAGACTTATAAATGACAGCTATCGTCCAAAAATATATTGAAGTAAGGCTGCCAGGAGGACTTGAAAGCGGGGCAGAATTGCAGGAAACCGATTTCAGGAGGTAGAGTGGAATTGGATGTAAAGCACAGGAAAAGAGACAGAACGTCCACAATGATGCACTTGGCCAAAAAGGGGGTATGCGTTTTTTCCTGAATATATTCAGGAAAAAACACATACGCACTTTTTGGCCAACCAAGCAAGCTTGCAAAGGAAATCTGCACTACAATGAAGTCTCACTGCCCCCCCCCCCACCCAGGTCAAAAGGGCCATCTGAAAAAAGTGTAAAATCCAGAAAGGCAGGACAGGCCATGCAGAACTGGGAGCCTTGTTATGCTGATGGGCGGGATGTAAATTGCCAATAGCCACTCTGGAGAAGTGTATGGTGTTTCCTGAAACATCTACAAAACAAAGCAACAGAGCCTAGGGCACTTCCACTTATGGTCCTATAGCTTAGGGAAATTAAAATCAAAAAGACACAGCCACCCCAAAGTTTTGGCCGGCTCTCTTTACAACAACCTCGTTTACGGTACAAGTTCAATATCGCAGAAAGCGAAAAATGGATAAAGAAGTTGTGGTACTTACGTACAATGCAATAAAACTCAGCAATGAAATCTATGTCATCAGGCCCCTAGCAGCATAATGAGTGGATTCAGGTACGATGATTCTAAGTGAAATAAGTCACACAGAAAAAGAAACATCATAAGATATCACTAATACATTTAATGTAAAGTTGGCTACACAGGAACTGAATTACAAAACAGAACAGTGTCTCAAATGAAGAGAACCAACTTATGCTTGCTTAAGGGGAAAGGTTAGTTGGGGTGCTGCATAAAACCAGAGATTGAAATTAGCACAGATACCGTTACATAAGCCAAATATGTAACAGACAAGAGCTACTCCTTGCTCAACGAAGTGGACACAGCACCCCATATTAAACACCTAAGAATATATCTGACTAGTAAGAATCTTAAAACCTATGGATTTATATGTCTCCGAAAGAGAATCAAGCGTATGTACAGTGGCATAAACGCAACAGTGATAGGATTGGTGAGGTTTGGTGAGCAAATGCAGACCCTTTGAAGTCATATTGCATGGTACCCATTCCATGGGTCTCAACTCTCCAGGTTTAAGGGATTCTTCCTTCAGCTAAAACATGCATGTGGAACCCAGTGTATGATAAACCGTGTGATCGGGAAACGTGTTCAAATGTGTCTCAGTTTTCGTCCCCTGGTACTCGGGTGCAACATTCCAGACGCTTTACTAACACTCTCCCCACTTGGAGAGTCAGTGCCTTTAATCTCCTGTTTGGCCCAGTTTGCAATTTCTGCGAAAAATTAACAGGAATAGGGAGAACCAATGAGAGACTAGCTGGAGGTGTCTGGACGGGCAAATTTAACTCTCATTTCCCACCAGGAAGAGGAATTAACCAAAGGCTCAGCGTGCCATGCCAGAACCACACTAGGGACTGAAGCAATCATGCGGGGTTGCGGCCAGCTCACAAGAAAGCGAGTTGAAGGAAGGAGCTCAGGGGCACTGTCATTCACAAACCTGCAGAGTTATCAATGACAGCTATCGTCCAAAAATATATTGAAGTAAGGCTGCCAAGAGGACTTGAATGTGGGGCAGAATTGCAGGAAACCGATTTCAGGAGGTAGACTGGAATTGCATGTAAAGCATAGGAAAACAGGCAGAACGTCCACAATGATGCACTTGGCCAAAAGGGGTGTATGCGTTTTTTCCTGAATATATTCAGGAAAAAACGCATACGCCCTTTTTGGCCACCCAAGGAAGCTTGCAAAGGAAATCTGCACTAAAATGAAGTCTCACTTCCCCCCGGTCAAAAGGGCCATCTGAAAAAAGTGTAAAATCCAGAAAGGCAGGACAGGCCATGGAGAACTGGTTGCCTTGTTATGCTGATGGGCGGGATGTAAATTGCCAAGAGCCACTCTGGAGAAGTGTATGGTGTTTCCTGAAACATCTAAAAAACACAGCAACAGAGCCTAGGGCACTTCCGCTTATGGTCCTATAGATTAGGGAAATTAAAATCAAAAAGACACAGCCACCCCAAAGTTTGGGACGGCTGTGTTTACAAGAACCTCGTTTACGGTACAAGTTCAGTATCACAGAAAGCGAAAAATGGATAAAGAAGTTGTGGTACTTACGTACAATGCAATATCACTCAGTAATGAAATCTATGTCATCAGGCCCGTACCAGCATAGTGAGTGGACTCAGGTACGATGATTCTAAGTGAAATAAGTCACACAGAAAATGAAACATCATAAGATATCACTACTACACGGAATGTAAACTTGGCTACACAGGAACTGAATTACAAAACAGAACAGGGTCTCAAATGAAGAAAACCAACTTATGCTTGCTTAAGGGGAAAGGTTAGTTGGGGTGCTGCATAAAACCAGAGATTGAAATTAGCACAGATACCATTCCATAAGCCAAATATGTAACAGACAAGAGCTACTCCTTGCTCAACGAAGTGGACACAGCACCCCATATTAAACACCTAAGAATATATCTGACTAGTAAGAATCTTAAAACCTATGGATTTATATGTCTCCGAAAGAGAATCAAGCGTGTGTACAGTGGCATAAACGCAACAGTGATAGGATTGGTGAGGTTTGGTGAGCAAATGCAGACCCTTTGAAGTCATATTGCATGGTACCCATTCCATGGGTCTCAACTCTCCAGGTTTAAGGGATTCTTCCTTCAGCTAAAACATGCATGTGGAACCCAGTAAATGATAAACCGTGCGATCGGGAAATGTGTTCAAATGTGTCTCAGTTTTCGTCCCCTGGTACTCGGGTGCAACATTCCAGACGCTTTACTAACACTCTCCCTACTTGGAGAGTCAGTGCCTTTAATCTCCTGTTTGGCCCAGTTTGCAATTTCTGCGGAAAATGAACAGGAATAGGGAGAACCAATGAGACACTAGCTGGAGGTGTATGGACGGGCAAATTTAACTCTCATTTCCCACCAGGAAGAGGAATTAACCAAAGGGTCAGCGTGCCATGCCAGAACCACACTAGGGCCTGAAGCAATCCTGCGGGGTTGCGGCCAGCTCACAAGAAAGCGAGTTGAAGGAAGGAGCTCAGGGGCACTGTAATTCACAAACCTGCAGAGTTATAAATGACAGCTATCGTCCAAAAATATATTGAAGTAAGGCTGCCAGGAGGACTTGAAAGCGGGGCAGAATTGCAGGAAACCGATTTCAGGAGGTAGACTGGAATTGCATGTAAAGCATAGGAAAAGAGTCAGAACGTCCACAATGATGCACTTGGCCAAAAAGGGGGTATGCGTTTTTTCCTGAATATATTCAGGAAAAAACACATACGCACTTTTTGGCCAACCAAGCAAGCTTGCAAAGGAAATCTGCACTACAATGAAGTCTCACTGCCCCCCCACCTGTCAAAAGGGCCATCTGAAAAAAGTGTAAAATCCAGAAAGGCAGGACAGGCCATGGAGAACTGGGAGCCTTGTTATGCTGATGGGTGGGATGTAAATTGCCAACAGCCACTCTGCAGAAGTGTATGGTGTTTCCTGAAACATCTAAAAAACAAAGCAACAGAGCCTAGGGCACTTCCACTTATGGTCCTATAGATTAGGGAAATTAAAATCAAAAAGACACAGCCACCCCAAAGTTTGGGACGGCTCTGTTTACAAGAACCTCGTTTACGGTACAAGTTCAATATCACAGAAAGCGAAAAATGGATAAAGACGTTGTGGTACTTACGTACAATGCAATATCACTCAGCAATGAAATCTATGTCACTAGGCCCATAGCAGCATAATGAGTGGATTCAGGTACGATGATTCTAAGTGAAATAAGTCACACAGAAAAAGAAACATCATAAGATATCCCTAATACACGGAATGTAAACTTGGCTACACAGGAACTGAATTACAAAACAGAACAGGGTCTCAAATGTAGAAAACCAACTTATGCTTGCTTAAGGGGAAAGGTGAGTTGGGGTGCTGCATAAAACCAGAGATTGAAATTAGCACAGATACCGTCCCATAAGCCAAATATGTAATAGACAAGAGCTACTCCTTGCTCAACGAAGTGGACACAACACCCCATATTAAACGCCTAAGAATACACCTGACTACTAAGAATCTTAAAACCTATGGATTTATATGTCTCCGAAAGAGAATCAAGCGTGTGTACAGCGGCATAAATGCAGCAGTGATAGGATTGGTGAGGATCGGTGAGCAAATGCAGACCCTTTGAAGACATATTTCATGGTACCCATTCCATGGGTCTCAACTCTCCAAGTTTAAGGGATTCTTCCTTCAGCTAAAACATGCATGCGGAACCCAGAGTATGATCCACCGTGTGATGAGGAAATGAGTTCAAATGTGTCTCAGTTTTCGTCCCCTGGTACTCGGGTGCAACATTCCAGATGCTTTACTAACACTCTCCCCACTTGGAGACTCAGTGCCTTTAACCTCCTGTTGGCCCAGTTTGCAATTTCTGCGTAAGATGAACAGGAATAGGGAGAACCAATGAGAGACTAGCTGGAGGTGTCTGGACGGGCAACTTTAACTCTCATTTCCCACCAGGAAGAGGAATTAACCAAAGGCTCAGCTTGCCGTGCCGGAACCACACTAGGGCCTGAAGCAATCCTGCAGTGTTGCGGCCAGCTCACAAGAAAGCAAGTTGAAGGAAGGAACTCGGGGGCACTGTAATTCACAAACCTGCAGACTTATAAATGACAGCTATCCTCCAAAAATATATTCAAGTAAGGCTGCCAATAAGACTTTAAAGTGGGGCAGAATTGAAGGAAACCGATTTCAGGAGGTAGACTGGAATTGCATTTAAAGCATAGGAAAAGAGGCAGAACGTCCACAATGATGCACTTGGCCAAAAAGGGCGTATGCGTTTTTTCCTGAATATATTCAGGAAAAAACGCATACGCACTTTTTGGCCAACCAAGCAAGCTTGAAAAGGAAATCTGCACTACAATGAAGTCTCACTGCCCCCGGTCAAAAGGGCCATCTGAAAAAAGTGTAAAATCCAGAAAGGCAGGACAGGCCATGGAGAACTGGGAGCCTTGTTATGCTGATGGGCGGGATGTAAATTGCCAACAGCCACTCTGGAGAAGTGTATGGTATTTCCTGAAACATCTAAAAAACAAAGCAACAGAACCTAGGGCACTTCCACTTATGGTCCTATAGCTTAGGGAAATTACAATCAAAAAGACACAGCCAGCCCAAGGTTTGGGACGGCTCTGTTTACAAGAACCTCGTTTACGGTACAAGTTCAATATCACAGAAAGCGAAAAATGGATAAAGAAGTTGTGGTACTTACGTACAATGCAATATCACTCAGCAATGAAATCTATGTCATCAGGCCCGTAGCAGCATAATGAGTGGATTCATGTACGATGATTCTAAGTGAAATAAGTCACAGAGAAAAAGAAACATCATAAGATATCACTACTACACGGAATGTAAACTTGGCTACACAGGAACTGAATTACAAAACAGAACAGGGTCTCAAATGTAGAAAACCAACTTATGCTTGCTTAAGGGGAAAGGAGAGTTGGGGTGCTGCATAAAACCAGAGATTGAAATGAGCACAAATACCATTCCATAAGCCAAATATGTAATAGACAAGAGCTACTCCTTGCTCAACGAAGTGGACTCAACACCCCATATTAAACGCCTAAGAATATACCTGACTAGTAAGAATCTTAAAACCTATGGATTTATATGTCTCCGAAAGTGAATCAAGCGTGTGTACAGTGGCATAAATGCAGCAGTGATAGGATTGGTGAGGTTCGGTGAGCAAATGCAGACCCTTTGAAGTCATATTGCATGGTACCAATTCCATGGGTCTCAACTCTCCAGGTTTATGGGATTCTTCCTTCAGCTAAAACATGCATGTGGAACCCAGAGTATCATCCAGCGTGTGATCGGAAACGTGTTCAAATGTGTCTCAGTTTTCGTCCCCTGGTACTCGGGTGCAACATTCCAGACGCTTTACTAACCCTCTCCCCACTTGGAGAATCAGAGCCTTTAACCTCCTGTTTGGCCCAGTTTGCAATTTCTGCGGAAAATGAACAGGAATAGGGAGAACCAATGAGAGACTAGCTGGAGGTGTCTGGTCGGGCAAATTTAACTCTCATTTCCCACCAGGAAGAGGAATTAACCAAAGGCTCAGCGTGCCATACTGGAACCACACTAGGGCCTGAAGCAATCCTGCGGTGTTGCGGCCAGCTCACAAGAAAGCGAGTTGAAGGAAGGAGCTCAGGGGCACTGTAATTCACAAACCTGCAGAGTTATAAATGACAGCTATTGTCCAAAAATATATTGAAGTAATTCTGCCAAGAGGACTTGAAAGCGGGGCAGAATTGCAGGAAACCGATTTCAGGAGGTAGACTGGAATTGCATGTAAAGCATAGGAAAAGAGGCAGAACGTCCACAATGATGCACTTGGCCACAAAGGGCGTAGGCGTTTTTTCCTGAATATATTCAGGAAAAAACGCATACGCACTTTTTGGCCAACCAAGCAAGCTTGAAAAGGAAATCTGCACTACAATGAAGTCTCACTGCCCCCGGTCAAAAGGGCCATCTGAAAAAAGTGTAAAATCCAGAAAGGCAGGACAGGCCATGGAGAACTGGGAGCCTTGTTATGCTGATGGGCGGGATGTAAATTGCCAACAGCCACTCTGGAGAAGTGTATGGTATTTCCTGAAACATCTAAAAAACAAAGCAACAGAACCTAGGGCACTTCCACTTATGGTCCTATAGCTTAGGGAAATTACAATCAAAAAGACACAGCCAGCCCAAAGTTTGGGACGGCTCTGTTTACAAGAACCTCGTTTACGGTACAAGTTCAATATCGCAGAAAGCGAAAAATGGATAAAGAAGTTGTGGTACTTACGTACAATGCAATATCACTCAGCAATGAAATCTATGTCATCAGGCCCGTAGCAGCATAATGAGTGGATTCAGGTACGATGATTCTAAGTGAAATAAGTCACAGAGAAAAAGAAACATCATAAGATATCACTACTACACGGAATGTAAACTTGGCTACACAGGAACTGAATTACAAAACAGAACAGGGTCTCAAATGGAGAAAACCAACTTATGCTTGCTTAAGGGGAAAGGAGAGTTGGGGTGCTGCATAAAACCAGAGATTGAAATGAGCACAGATACCATTCCATAAGCCAAATATGTAATAGACAAGAGCTACTCCTTGCTCAACGAAGTGGACTCAACACCCCATATTAAACGCCTAAGAATATACCTGACTAGTAAGAATCTTAAAACCTATGGATTTATATGTCTCCGAAAGTGAATCAAGCGTGTGTACAGTGGCATAAATGCAGCAGTGATAGGATTGGTGAGGTTCGGTGAGCAAATGCAGACCCTTTGAAGTCATATTGCATGGTACCCATTCCATGGGTCTCAACTCTCCAGGTTTATGGGATTCTTCCTTCAGCTAAAACATGCATGTGGAACCCAGAGTATCATCCAGCGTGTGATCGGAAACGTGTTCAAATGTGTCTCAGTTTTCGTCCCCTGGTACTCGGGTGCAACATTCCAGACGCTTTACTAACACTCTCCCCACTTGGAGAGTCAGTGCCTTTAACCTCCTGTTTGGCCCAGTTTGCAATTTCTGCGGAAAATGAACAGGAATAGGGAGAACCAATGAGAGACTACCTGGAGGTGTCTGGACGGGCAAATTCGACTCTCATTTCCCACCAGGAAGAGGAATTAACCAAAGGCTCAGCGTGCCATGCCGGAACAACACTAGGGCCTGAAGCAATCCTGCGGTGTTGCGGCCAGCTCACAAGAAAGCGAGTTGAAGAAAGGAGCTCAGGGGCACTGTAATCCACAAACCTGCAGAGGTATAAATGACAGCTATCATCCAAAAATATATTGAAGTAAGGCTGCCAAGAGGACTTGAAAGGGGGGCAGAATTGCAGGAAACCGATTTCAGGAGGTAGACTGGAATTGCATGTAAAGCATAGGAAAAGAGGCAGAACGTCCACAATGATGCACTTGGCCAAAAAGGGCGTATGCGTTTTTTTCTGAATATATTCAGGAAAAAATGCATACGCCCTTTTTGGCCAACCAAGCAAGCTTGAAAAGGAAATCTGCACTACAATGAAGTCTCACTGCCCCCCGGTCAATAGGGCCATCTGAAAAAAGTGTAAAATCCAGAAAGGCAGGACAGGCCATGGAGAACTGGGAGCCTTGTTATGTTGATGGGCGGGATGTAAATTGCCAACAGCCACTCTGGAGAAGTGTATGGTGTTTCCTGAAACATCTACAAAACAAAGGAACAGAGACTAGGGCACTTCCACTTATGGTCCTATAGCTTAGGGAAATTACAATCAAAAAGACACAGCCACCCCAAGGTTTGTGACGGCTCTGTTTACAAGAACCTCGTTTACGGTACAAGTTCAATATCACAGAAAGCGAAAAATGGATAAAGAAGTTGTGGTACTTACGTACAATGCAATATCACTCAGCAATGAAATCTATGTCATCAGGCCCGTAGCAGCATAATGAGTGGATTCAGGTACGATGATTCTAAGTGAAATAAGTCACAGAGAAAAAGAAACATCATAAGATATCACTACTACACGGAATGTAAACTTGGCTACACAGGAACTGAATTACAAAACAGAACAGGGTCTCAAATGTAGAAAACCAACTTATGCTTGCTTAAGGGGAAAGGTGAGTTGGGGTGCTGCATAAAACCAGAGATTGAAATTAGCACAGATACCGTTCCATAAGCCAAATATGTAATAGACAAGAGCTACTCCTTGCTCAACGAAGTGGACTCAACACCCCATATTAAACGCCTAAGAATATACCTGACTAGTAAGTATCTTAGAAGCTATGGATTTATATGTCTCCGAAAGAGAATCAAGCGTGTGTACAGCGGCATAAACGCAGCAGTGATAGGATTGGTGAGGTTCGGTGAGCAAATGCAGACCCTTTGAAGTCATATTCCATGGTACCCATTCCATGGGTCTCAAATCTCCAGGTTTAAGGGATTCTTCCTTCAGCTAAAACATGCATGTGGAACCCAGAGTATGATCCACCGTGTGATCGGAAACGTGTTCAAATGTGTCTCAGTTTTCATCCCCTGGTACTCGGGTGCAACATTCCAGACGCTTTACTAACCCTCTCCCCACTTGGAGAGTCAGTGCCTTTAACCTCCTGTTTGGCCCAGTTTGCAATTTCTGCGGAAAATGAACAGGAATAGGGAGAACCAATGAGAGACTAGCTGGAGGTGTCTGGACGGGCAAATTTAACTCTCATTTCCCACCAGGAAGAGGAATTAACCAAAGGCTCAGCGTGCCATACTGGAACCACACTAGGGCCTGAAGCAATCCTGCGGTGTTGCGGCCAGCTCACAAGAAAGCGAGTTGAAGGAAGGAGCTCAGGGGCACTGTCATTCACAAACCTGCAGAGTTATAAATGACAGCTATTGTCCAAAAATATATTGAAGTAAGGCTGCCAAGAGGACTTGAAAGCGGGGCAGAATTGCAGGAAACCGATTTCAGGAGGTAGACTGGAATTGCATGTAAAGCATAGGAAAAGAGGCAGAACGTCCACAATGATGCACTTGGCCACAAAGGGCGTAGGCGTTTTTTCCTGAATATATTCAGGAAAAAACGCATACGCACTTTTTGGCCAACCAAGCAAGCTTGAAAAGGAAATCTGCACTACAATGAAGTCTCACTGCCCCCCGGTCAAAAGGGACATCTGAAAAAAGTGTAAAATCCAGAAAGGCAGGACAGGCCATGGAGAACTGGGAGCCTTGTTATGCTGATGGGCGGGATGTAAATTGCCAACAGCCACTCTGGAGAAGTGTATGGTATTTCCTGAAACATCTAAAAAACAAAGCAACAGAACCTAGGGCACTTCCACTTATGGTCCTATAGCTTAGGGAAATTACAATCAAAAAGACACAGCCAGCCCAAAGTTTGGGACGGCTCTGTTTACAAGAACCTCGTTTACGGTACAAGTTCAATATCGCAGAAAGCGAAAAATGGATAAAGAAGTTGTGGTACTTACGTACAATGCAATATCACTCAGCAATGAAATCTATGTCATCAGGCCCGTAGCAGCATAATGAGTGGATTCAGGTACGATGATTCTAAGTGAAATAAGTCACAGAGAAAAAGAAACATCATAAGATATCACTACTACACGGAATGTAAACTTGGCTACACAGGAACTGAATTACAAAACAGAACAGGGTCTCAAATGGAGAAAACCAACTTATGCTTGCTTAAGGGGAAAGGAGAGTTGGGGTGCTGCATAAAACCAGAGATTGAAATGAGCACAGATACCATTCCATAAGCCAAATATGTAATAGACAAGAGCTACTCCTTGCTCAACGAAGTGGACTCAACACCCCATATTAAACGCCTAAGAATATACCTGACTAGTAAGAATCTTAAAACCTATGGATTTATATGTCTCCGAAAGTGAATCAAGCGTGTGTACAGTGGCATAAATGCAGCAGTGATAGGATTGGTGAGGTTCGGTGAGCAAATGCAGACCCTTTGAAGTCATATTGCATGGTACCCATTCCATGGGTCTCAACTCTCCAGGTTTATGGGATTCTTCCTTCAGCTAAAACATGCATGTGGAACCCAGAGTATCATCCAGCGTGTGATCGGAAACGTGTTCAAATGTGTCTCAGTTTTCGTCCCCTGGTACTCGGGTGCAACATTCCAGACGCTTTACTAACACTCTCCCCACTTGGAGAGTCAGTGCCTTTAACCTCCTGTTTGGCCCAGTTTGCAATTTCTGCGGAAAATGAACAGGAATAGGGAGAACCAATGAGAGACTACCTGGAGGTGTCTGGACGGGCAAATTCGACTCTCATTTCCCACCAGGAAGAGGAATTAACCAAAGGCTCAGCGTGCCATGCCGGAACAACACTAGGGACTGAAGCAATCCTGCGGTGTTGCGGCCAGCTCACAAGAAAGCGAGTTGAAGAAAGGAGCTCAGGGGCACTGTAATCCACAAACCTGCAGAGGTATAAATGACAGCTATCATCCAAAAATATATTGAAGTAAGGCTGCCAAGAGGACTTGAAAGGGGGGCAGAATTGCAGGAAACCGATTTCAGGAGGTAGACTGGAATTGCATGTAAAGCATAGGAAAAGAGGCAGAACGTCCACAATGATGCACTTGGCCACAAAGGGCGTAGGCGTTTTTTCCTGAATATATTCAGGAAAAAACGCATACGCACTTTTTCGCCAACCAAGCAAGCTTGAAAAGGAAATCTGCACTACAATGAAGTCTCACTGCCCCCGGTCAAAAGGGCCATCTGAAAAAAGTGTAAAATCCAGAAAGGCAGGACAGGCCATGGAGAACTGGGAGCCTTGTTATGCTGATGGGCGGGATGTAAATTGCCAACAGCCACTCTGGAGAAGTGTATGGTATTTCCTGAAACATCTAAAAAACAAAGCAACAGAACCTAGGGCACTTCCACTTATGGTCCTATAGCTTAGGGAAATTACAATCAAAAAGACACAGCCAGCCCAAAGTTTGGGACGGCTCTGTTTACAAGAACCTCGTTTACGGTACAAGTTCAATATCGCAGAAAGCGAAAAATGGATAAAGAAGTTGTGGTACTTACGTACAATGCAATATCACTCAGCAATGAAATCTATGTCATCAGGCCCGTAGCAGCATAATGAGTGGATTCAGGTACGATGATTCTAAGTGAAATAAGTCACAGAGAAAAAGAAACATCATAAGATATCACTACTACACGGAATGTAAACTTGGCTACACAGGAACTGAATTACAAAACAGAACAGGGTCTCAAATGGAGAAAACCAACTTATGCTTGCTTAAGGGGAAAGGAGAGTTGGGGTGCTGCATAAAACCAGAGATTGAAATGAGCACAGATACCATTCCATAAGCCAAATATGTAATAGACAAGAGCTACTCCTTGCTCAACGAAGTGGACTCAACACCCCACATTAAACGCCTAAGAATATACCTGACTAGTAAGAATCTTAAAACCTATGGATTTATATGTCTCCGAAAGTGAATCAAGCGTGTGTACAGTGGCATAAATGCAGCAGTGATAGGATTGGTGAGGTTCGGTGAGCAAATGCAGACCCTTTGAAGTCATATTGCATGGTACCCATTCCATGGGTCTCAACTCTCCAGGTTTATGGGATTCTTCCTTCAGCTAAAACATGCATGTGGAACCCAGAGTATCATCCAGCGTGTGATCGGAAACGTGTTCAAATGTGTCTCAGTTTTCGTCCCCTGGTACTCGGGTGCAACATTCCAGACGCTTTACTAACACTCTCCCCACTTGGAGAGTCAGTGCCTTTAACCTCCTGTTTGGCCCAGTTTGCAATTTCTGCGGAAAATGAACAGGAATAGGGAGAACCAATGAGAGACTACCTGGAGGTGTCTGGACGGGCAAATTCGACTCTCATTTCCCACCAGGAAGAGGAATTAACCAAAGGCTCAGCGTGCCATGCCGGAACAACACTAGGGCCTGAAGCAATCCTGCGGTGTTGCGGCCAGCTCACAAGAAAGCGAGTTGAAGAAAGGAGCTCAGGGGCACTGTAATCCACAAACCTGCAGAGGTATAAATGACAGCTATCATCCAAAAATATATTGAAGTAAGGCTGCCAAGAGGACTTGAAAGGGGGGCAGAATTGCAGGAAACCGATTTCAGGAGGTAGACTGGAATTGCATGTAAAGCATAGGAAAAGAGGCAGAACGTCCACAATGATGCACTTGGCCAAAAAGGGCGTATGCGTTTTTTTCTGAATATATTCAGGAAAAAATGCATACGCCCTTTTTGGCCAACCAAGCAAGCTTGAAAAGGAAATCTGCACTACAATGAAGTCTCACTGCCCCCCGGTCAATAGGGCCATCTGAAAAAAGTGTAAAATCCAGAAAGGCAGGACAGGCCATGGAGAACTGGGAGCCTTGTTATGTTGATGGGCGGGATGTAAATTGCCAACAGCCACTCTGGAGAAGTGTATGGTGTTTCCTGAAACATCTACAAAACAAAGCAACAGAGCCTAGGGCACTTCCACTTATGGTCCTATAGCTTAGGGAAATTACAATCAAAAAGACACAGCCACCCCAAGGTTTGTGACGGCTCTGTTTACAAGAACCTCGTTTACGGTACAAGTTCCATATCACAGAAAGTGAAAAATGGATAAAGAAGTTGTGGTACTTATGTACAATGCAATATCACTCAGCAATGAAATCTATGTCATCAGGCCCGTAGCAGCATAATGAGTGGATTCAGGTACGATGATTCTAAGTGAAATAAGTCACAGAGAAAAAGAAACATCATAAGATATCACTACTACACGGAATGTAAACTTGGCTACACAGGAACTGAATTACAAAACAGAACAGGGTCTCAAATGTAGAAAACCAACTTATGCTTGCTTAAGGGGAAAGGTGAGTTGGGGTGCTGCATAAAACCAGAGATTGAAATTAGCACAGATACCGTTCCATAAGCCAAATATGTAATAGACAAGAGCTACTCCTTGCTCAACGAAGTGGACACAACACCCCATATTAAACGCCTAAGAATATACCTGACTAGTAAGAATCTTAGAAGCTATGGATTTATATGTCTCCGAAAGAGAATCAAGCGTGTGTACAGCGGCATAAACGCAGCAGTGACAGGATTGGTGAGGTTCGGTGAGCAAATGCAGACCCTTTGAAGTCATATTCCATGGTACCCATTCCATGGGTCTCAAATCTCCAGGTTTAAGGGATTCTTCCTTCAGCTAAAACATGCATGTGGAACCCAGAGTATGATCCACCGTGTGATCGGAAACGTGTTCAAATGTGTCTCAGTTTTCATCCCCTGGTACTCGGGTGCAACATTCCAGACGCTTTACTAACCCTCTCCCCACTTGGAGAGTCAGTGCCTTTAACCTCCTGTTTGGCCCAGTTTGCAATTTCTGCGGAAAATGAACAGGAATAGGGAGAACCAATGAGAGACTAGCTGGAGGTGTCTGGACGGGCAAATTTAACTCTCATTTCCCACCAGGAAGAGGAATTAACCAAAGGCTCAGCGTGCCATACTGGAACCACACTAGGGCCTGAAGCAATCCTGCGGTGTTGCGGCCAGCTCACAAGAAAGCGAGTTGAAGGAAGGAGCTCAGGGGCACTGTCATTCACAAACCTGCAGAGTTATAAATGACAGCTATTGTCCAAAAATATATTGAAGTAAGGCTGCCAAGAGGACTTGAAAGCGGGGCAGAATTGCAGGAAACCGATTTCAGGAGGTAGACTGGAATTGCATGTAAAGCATAGGAAAAGAGGCAGAACGTCCACAATGATGCACTTGGCCACAAAGGGCGTAGGCGTTTTTTCCTGAATATATTCAGGAAAAAACGCATACGCACTTTTTCGCCAACCAAGCAAGCTTGAAAAGGAAATCTGCACTACAATGAAGTCTCACTGCCCCCGGTCAAAAGGGCCATCTGAAAAAAGTGTAAAATCCAGAAAGGCAGGACAGGCCATGGAGAACTGGGAGCCTTGTTATGCTGATGGGCGGGATGTAAATTGCCAACAGCCACTCTGGAGAAGTGTATGGTATTTCCTGAAACATCTAAAAAACAAAGCAACAGAACCTAGGACACTTCCACTTATGGTCCTATAGCTTAGGGAAATTACAATCAAAAAGACACAGCCAGCCCAAAGTTTGGGACGGCTCTGTTTACAAGAACCTCGTTTACGGTACAAGTTCAATATCGCAGAAAGCGAAAAATGGATAAAGAAGTTGTGGTACTTACGTACAATGCAATATCACTCAGCAATGAAATCTATGTCATCAGGCCCGTAGCAGCATAATGAGTGGATTCAGGTACGATGATTCTAAGTGAAATAAGTCACAGAGAAAAAGAAACATCATAAGATATCACTACTACACGGAATGTAAACTTGGCTACACAGGAACTGAATTACAAAACAGAACAGGGTCTCAAATGGAGAAAACCAACTTATGCTTGCTTAAGGGGAAAGGAGAGTTGGGGTGCTGCATAAAACCAGAGATTGAAATGAGCACAGATACCATTCCATAAGCCAAATATGTAATAGACAAGAGCTACTCCTTGCTCAACAAAGTGGACTCAACACCCCATATTAAACGCCTAAGAATATACCTGACTAGTAAGAATCTTAAAACCTATGGATTTATATGTCTCCGAAAGTGAATCAAGCGTGTGTACAGTGGCATAAATGCAGCAGTGATAGGATGGGTGAGGTTCGGTGAGCAAATGCAGACCCTTTGAAGTCATATTGCATGGTACCCATTCCATGGGTCTCAACTCTCCAGGTTTATGGGATTCTTCCTTCAGCTAAAACATGCATGTGGAACCCAGAGTATCATCCAGCGTGTGATCGGAAACGTGTTCAAATGTGTCTCAGTTTTCGTCCCCTGGTACTCGGGTGCAACATTCCAGACGCTTTACTAACACTCTCCCCACTTGGAGAGTCAGTGCCTTTAACCTCCTGTTTGGCCCAGTTTGCAATTTCTGCGGAAAATGAACAGGAATAGGGAGAACCAATGAGAGACTACCTGGAGGTGTCTGGACGGGCAAATTCGACTCTCATTTCCCACCAGGAAGAGGAATTAACCAAAGGCTCAGCGTGCCATGCCGGAACAACACTAGGGCCTGAAGCAATCCTGCAGTGTTGCGGCCAGCTCACAAGAAAGCGAGTTGAAGAAAGGAGCTCAGGGGCACTGTAATCCACAAACCTGCAGAGGTATAAATGACAGCTATCATCCAAAAATATATTGAAGTAAGGCTGCCAAGAGGACTTGAAAGGGGGGCAGAATTGCAGGAAACCGATTTCAGGAGGTAGACTGGAATTGCATGTAAAGCATAGGAAAAGAGGCAGAACGTCCACAATGATGCACTTGGCCAAAAAGGGCGTATGCGTTTTTTTCTGAATATATTCAGGAAAAAATGCATACGCCCTTTTTGGCCAACCAAACAAGCTTGAAAAGGAAATCTGCACTACAATGAAGTCTCACTGCCCCCCGGTCAATAGGGCCATCTGAAAAAAGTGTAAAATCCAGAAAGGCAGGACAGGCCATGGAGAACTGGGAACCTTGTTATGTTGATGGGCGGGATGTAAATTGCCAACAGCCACTCTGGAGAAGTGTATGGTGTTTCCTGAAACATCTACAAAACAAAGCAACAGAGACTAGGGCACTTCCACTTATGGTCCTATAGCTTAGGGAAATTAAAATCAAAAAGACACAGCCACCCCAAAATTTGGGACGGCTCTGTTTACAAGAACCTCGTTTACGGTACAAGTTCAATATCACAGAAAGCGAAAAATGGATAAAGAAGTTGTGGTACTTACGTACAATGCAATATCACTCAGCAAAGAAATCTATGTCATCAGGCCCATAGCAGCATAATGAGTGGATTCAGGTACGATGATTCTAAGTGAAATAAGTCACAGAGAAAAAGAAACATCATAAGATATCACTAATACATGGAATGTAAACTTGGATACACAGGAACTGAATTACAAAACAGAACACGGTCTCAAATGTAGAAAACCAACTTATGCTTGCTTAAGGGGAAAGGTGAGTTGGGGTGCTGCATAAAACCAGAGATTGAAATTAGCACAGATACCGTTCCATAAGCCAAATATGTAATAGACAAGAGCTACTCCTTGCTCAACGAAGTGGACTCAACACCCCATATTAAACGCCTAAGAGTATACCTGACTAGAAAGAATCTTAAAACCTATGGATTTATATGTCTCCTAAAGAGAATCAAGCGTGTTTAGAGCGGCATAAACGCAGCAGTGATAGGATTGGTGAGGTTCGGTGAGCAAATGCAGACCCTTTGAAGTCATATTACATGGTACTCATTCCATGGGTCTCAACTCTCCAGGTTTAAGGGATTCTTCCTTCAGCTAAAACATGCATGTGGAACCCACAGTATGATCCACCGTGTGATCGGGAAACATGATCAAATATGTCTGAGTTTTCGTCCCCTGGTACTCGCGTGCAACATTCCAGACGCTTTACTAACACTCTCCCCACTTGGAGAGTCAGTGCCTTTAACCTCCTGTTTGGCCCAGTTTGCAATTTCTGCGGAAGATGAACAGGAATAGGGAGAACCAATGAGAGACTAGCTGGAGGTGTCTGGTCGGGCAAATTTAACTCTCATTTCCCACCGGGAAGAGGAATTAACCAAAGGCTCAACATGCCATACCGGAACCACACTAGGGTCTGAAGCAATCCTGCGGTGTTGCGGCCAGCTCACAAGAAAGCGAGTTGAAGAAAGGAGCTCAGGGGCACTGTCATTCACAAACCTGCAGAGTTATAAATGACAGCTATCGTCCAAAAATATATTGAAGTAAGGCTGCCAAGAGGACTTGAAAGCGGGGCAGAATTGCAGGAAACCGATTTCAGAAGGTAGACTGGAATTGCATGTAAAACATAGGAAAAGAGGCAGAACGTCCACAATGATGCACTTGGCCAAAAAGGGCGTATGCGTTTTTTCCTGAATATATTCAGGAAAAAACGCATACGCCCTTTTTGGCCAACCAAGCAAGCTTGCAAAGGAAATCTGCACTAAAATGAAGTCTCACTGCCCCCCGGTCAAAAGGGCCATCTGAAAAAAGTGTAAAATCCAGAAAGACAGGACAGGCCATGGAGAACTGGGAGCCTTGTTATGCTGATGGGCGGGATGTAAATTGCCAACAGCCACTATGGAGAAGTGTATGGTGTTTCCTGAAACATCTAAAAAACAAAACAACAGAGCCTAGGGCACTTCCACTTATGGTCCTATAGCTTAGAGAAATTAAAATAAAAGAGACAGAGCCACCCCAAAGTTTAGGCTGGCTCTTTTTACAAGAACCTCCTTTACGGTACAAGTTCAATATCTCAGAAAGCGAAAAATTGATAAAGACGTCGTGGTACTTACGTACAATGCAATATCATTCAGCAATGAAATCTATGTCATCAGGCCCGTAGCAGCATAATGAGTGGATTCAGGTACGATGATTCTAAGTGAAATAAGTCACACAGAAAAAGAAACATCATAAGATATCACTACTACACGGAATGTAAACTTGGCTACACAGGAACTGAATTACAAAACAGAACAGGGTCTCAAATGTAGAAATCTAACGTATGCTTGCTTAAGAGGAAAGGTGAGTTGGGGTGCTGCATAAAACCAGAGATTGAAATTAGCACAGATACCGTTCCATAAGCCAAATATGTAATAGACAAGAGCTACTGCTTGCTCAACGAAGTGGACTCAACACCCCATATTAAACGCCTAAGAATATACCTGACTAGTAAGTATCTTAAAACCTATGGATTTATATGTCTCTGAAACAGAATCAAGCATGTGTACAGCGGCATAAATGCAGCAGTGATAGGATTGGTGAGGTTCGGTGAGCAAATGCAGACCCTTTGAAGTCATATTGCATGGTACCCATTCCATGGGTCTCAACTCTCCAGGTTTAAGGGATTCTTCCTTCAGGTAAAACATGCATGTGGAACCCAGAATATGATCCACAGTGTGATCGGGAAACGTATTGAAATGTGTCTCAGTTTTCGTCCCCTGGTACTTGGGTGCAACATTCTAGACGCTTTAGTAACACTCTCCCCACTTGGAGAGTCAGAGCCTTTAACCTCCTGTTTTGCCCAGTTTGCAATTTCTGCGGAAAATGAACAGGAATAGGGAGAACCAATGAGAGACTAGCTGGAGGTGTCTGGACGGGCAAATTTAACTCTCATTTCCCACGAGAAAGAGGAATTAACCAAAGGCTCAGCGTGCCATGCCGGAACCACACTAGGGCCTGAAGCAATCCTGCGGTGTTGCGGCCAGCTCACAAGAAGGCGAGTTGAAGAAAGGAGCTAGGGGCACTGTAATTCACAAACATGCAGAGTTATAAATGACAGCTATCGTCGAAAAATATATTGAAGTGAGGCTGCCAAGAGGACTTGAAAGCGGGGCAGAATTGCAGGAAACCGATTTCAGGAGGTAGACTGGAATTGCATGTAAAGCACAGGAAAAGAGGCAGAACGTCCACAATGATGCACTTGGCCAAAAAGGGCGTATGCGCTTTCCTGAATATATTCAGGAAAAAACACATACGCCCTTTTTGGCCAACCAAGAAAGCTTGCAAAGGAAATCTGCATTACAATGAAGTCTCACTGCCCCCCGGTTAAAAGGGACAGCGGAAAAAAGTGTAAAATCCAGAAAGGCAGGACAGGCAATGGAGAACTGGGAGCCTTGTTATGCTGATAGGTGGGATGTAAATTGCCAACAGCCACTCTGGAGAAGTCTATGGTGTTTCCTGAAACATCTAAAAAACAAAGCAACAGAGCCTAGGGCACTTCCACTTATGGTCCTATAGCTTAGGGAAATTAAAATCAAAAAGACACAGCCTACCCAAAGTTTGGGACAGCTCTGTTTACAAGAACCTCATTTACGGTACAAGTTCAATATCACAGAAAGCGAAAAATGGATAAAGAAGTTGTGGTACTTACGTACAATGCAATATCACTCAGCAATGAAATCTATGTCATCAGGCCTGTAACAGCATAATGAGTGGATTCAGGTACGATGATTCTAAGTGAAATAAGTCACACAGAAAAAGAAACAACATAATATATCACTAATACATGGAATGTAAAGTTGGCTACACAGGAACTGAATTACAAAACAGAACAGGGTCTGAAATGTAGAACACCATCTTATGCTTGCTTAAGGGGAAAGGTGAGTTGGGGTGCTGCATAAAACCAGAGATTGAAATTAGCACAGATACCGTTCTATAAGCCAAATATGTAATAGAGAAGAGCTACTCCTTGCTCAACGAAGTGGACTCAACACCCCATATTAAACGCCTAAGAATATACCTGACTAGTAAGTATCTTAAAACCTATGGATTTATATGTCTCTGAAACAGAATCAAGCATGTGTAAAGCGGCATAAACGCAGCAGTGATAGGATTGGTGAGGTTCAGTGAGCAAATGCAGACCCTTTGAAGTCATATTGCATGGTACCCATTCCATGGGTCTCAACTTTCCAGGAATAAGGGATTCTTCCTTCAGCTAAAACATGCATGTGGAACCCAGAGTATGATCCACCATGTGATCAGGAAACGTGTTCAAATGTGTCTCAGTTTTCGTCCCCTGGTACTCAGGTGCAACATTCCAGACGCTTTACTAACACTCTCCCCACTTGGAGAGTCAGTGCCTTTAACCTCCTGTTTGGCCCAGTTTGCAATTTCTGTGGAAAATGAACAGGAATAGGGAGAACCAATGTGAGAGTAGCTGGAGGTGTCTGGACGGGCAAATTTAACTCTCATTTCCCACCAGGAAGAGGAATTAACCAAAGGCTCAGCGTGCCATGCCGGAAACACACTAGGGCCTAAAGCAATCCTGCAGTGTTGCGGCCAGCTCACAAGAAAGCGAGTTGAAGAAAGGAGCTCAGGGGCACTGCCATTCACAAACCTGCAGAGTTATAAATGACAGCTATCGTCCAAAAATATATTGAAGTAAGGCTGCCAAGAGGACTTGAAAGCGGGGCAGAATTGCAGGAAAGCGATTTCAGGAGGTAGACTGGAATTGCATGTAAAGCATAGGAAAAGAGGCAGAACGTCCACAATGATGCACTTGGCCAAAAAGGACGTATGCGTTTTTTCCTGGATATATTCAGGAAAAAACGCATACGCCATTTTTGGCCAACCAAGCAAGCTTGCAAAGGGAATCTGCACTACAATGAAGTCTCACTGGCCCCCGGTCAAAACGGCCATCTGAAAAAAGTCTAAAATCCAGGAAGACAGGACAGGTCATGGAGAACTGGGAGCCTTGTTATGCTGATGGGCGGGATGTAAATTGCCAACAACCACTCTTGAGAAGTGTATGTTGTTTCCTGAAACATCCAAGAAACAAAGCAACAGAGCCTAGGGCACTTCCACTTATGGTCCTATAGCTTAGGGAAATTAAAATCAAAAAGACACAGCCACCCCAAAGTTTGGGACTGCTCTGTTTACAAGAACCTCGTTTACGGTACAAGTTCAATATTGCAGAAAGCGAAAAATGGATAAAGAAGTTGTGGTACTTACGTACAATGCAATATCACTCAGCAATGAAATCTATGTCATCAGGCCCGTAGCAGCATAATGAGTGGATTCAGGTACGATGATTCTAAGTGAAATAAGTCACGCAGAAAAAGAAACATCATAAGATATCCCTACTACACGGAATGGAAACTCGGCTACACAGGAACTGAATTACAAAACAGAGCAGGGTCTCATATGTAGAAAACCAACTTATGCTTGCTTAAGGGGAAAGGTGAGTTGGGGTACTGCATAAAACCACAGATTGAAATTAGAACAGATACCGTTCCATAAGCCAAATATGTAATAGACAAGAGCTACTCCATGCTCAATGAAGTGGACTCAACACCCCATATTGAACGCCTAAGAATATACCAGACTAGTAAGAATCTTAAAACCTATGGATTTATATAACTCCGAAAGAGAATCAAGCGTGTGTACAGCGGCATAAACGCAGCAGTGATAGGATTGGTGAGGATCGGTGAGCAAATGCAGACCCTTTGAAGTCATATTGCATGGTACCCATTCCATGGGTCTCAACTCTCCAGGTTTAAGGGATTCTTCCTTCAGCTAAACATGCATGTGGAACCCAGAGTATGATCCACCGTGTGATCGGGAAACGTGTTCAAATGTGTCTCAGTTTTCGTCCCCTGGTACTCCGGTGCAACATTCAACACGCTTTACTAACACTCTCCCCACTTGGAGAATCAGTGCCTTTAACCTCCTATTTGGTCCAGTTAGCAATTTCTGCGGAAGATGAACAGGAATAGGGAGAAACAATGAGAGACTAGCTGGAGGTGTCTGGACGGGCAAATTTAACTCTCATTTCCCACCAGGAAGAGGAATTAACCAAAGGCTCAGCGTGCCGTGCCGGTACCACACTAGGGCCTGAAGCAATCCTACGGTGTTGCGGCAAACTCACAAGAAAGCGATTTGAAGAAAGGAGCTCAGGGGCACTGTCATTCACAAACCTGCAGAGTTATAAATGACAGCTATCGTCCAAAAATATATTGAAGTAAGGCTAACAAGAGGACTTGAAAGCGGGACAGAATTGCAGGAAACTGATTTCAGGAGGTAGACGGGAATTGCATTTAAAGCATAGGAAATCAGGCAGAACGTCCACAATGATGCACTTGGTCACAAAGGACGTATGCGTTTTTTCCTGAATATATTCAGGAAAAAACGCATACGCCCTTTTTGTCCAACCAAGCAAGCTTGCAAAGGAAATCTGCACTTCAATGAAGTCTCACTGCCCCACGGTCAAAAGGGCCATCTGAAAAAAGTGTAAAATCCAGAAAGGCAGGACAGGCCATGGAGAACTGTGAACCTGGTTATGCTGATGGGCGTGATGTAAATTGCCAACAGCCACTCTGGAGAAGTGTATGGTGTTTCCTGAAACATCTAAAAAACAAAGCAACAGAGTCTAGGGCACTTCCACTTATGGTCCTATAGCTTAGGGAAATTAAAATCAAAAAGACACAAACACCCCAAAGTTTGGGACGGCTCTGTTTACAAGAACCTCTTTTACGGTACAAGTTCAATATTGCAGAAAGCGAAAAATGGATAAAGAAGTTGTGGTACTTCCGTACAATGCAATATCACTCAGCAATGAATTCTATGTCATCAGGCCCGTAGCAGCATAATGAGTGGATTCAGATACGATGATTCTAAGTGAAATAAGTCACAGAGAAAAAGAAACATCATAAGATATCACTAATACACGGAATGTAAACTTGGCTACACAGGAACTGCATTACAAAACAGAACAGGGTCTCAAATGTAGAAAACCAACTTATGCTTGCTTAAGGGGAAAGGTGAGTTGGGGTGCTGCATAAAACCAGAGATTGAAATTAGCACAGATACCGTTCCATAAGCCAAATATATAATAGAGATGAACTACTCCTTGCTCAACGAAGTGGACACAACACCCCATATTAAACGCCTAAGAATATACCTGACTAGTAAGAATCTTAAAAACTATGGATTTATATGTCTCCGAAAGAGAATCAAGCGTGTGTACAGCGGCATAAATGCAGCAGTGATAGGATTGGTGAGGTTCGGTGAGCAAATGCAGACTCTTTGAAGTCATATTGCATGGTACCCATTCCATGGGTCTCAACTCTCCAGGTTTAAGGAATTCTTCCTTCAGCTAAAACATGCATGTGGAACCCAGAGTATGATCCAGCGTGTGATCGGGAAACGTGTTCAAATGTGTCTCAGTTTTCATCCCCTGGTACTCGGGTGCAACATACCAGACGCTTTACTAACACTCTCCCCACTAGGAGAGTCAGTGCCTTTAACCTCCTGTTTGGCCCAGTTTGCAATTTCTGCGGAAGATGAACAGCAATAGAGAGAACCAATGAGAGACTAGCTGGAGGTGTCTGGACGGGCAAATTTAACTCTCATTTCCCACCAGGAAGATGAATTAACCAAAGGCTCAGCGTGCCGTGCCGGCACCACACTAGGGCCTGAAGCAATCTTGCGGTGTTGCGGCCAGCTCACAAGAAAGCGCGTTGAAAAAAGGAGCTCAGGGGCACTGTCATTCACAAACCTGCAGAATTATAAATGACAGCTATCATCCAAAAATATTTTGAAGTAACGCTGCTAACAGGACTTGAAAGCGGGGCAGAATTGCAGGAAAGCGATTTCAGGAGGTAGACTGGAATTGCATTTAAAGCATAGGAAAAGAGGCAGAACGTCCACAATGATGCACTTGGCCAAAAAGGGCGTATGCGTTTTTTCCTGAATATATTCAGGAAAAAACGCATACACCCTATTTGGCCAACCAAGCAAGCTTGCAAATGAAATCTGCACTACAATGAAGTCTCACTTCCCCCCGGTCAAAAGGGCCATCTGAAAAAAGTGTAAAATCCAGAAAGGCAGGACAGGCCATGGAGAACTGTGAACCTGGTTATGCTGATGGGCGTGATGTAAATTGCCAACAGCCACTCTGGAGAAGTGTATGGTGTTTCCTGAAACATCTAAAAAACAAAGCAACAGAGTCTAGGGCACTTCCACTTATGGTCCTATAGCTTAGGGAAATTAAAATCAAAAAGACACAAACACCCCAAAGTTTGGGACGGCTCTGTTTACAAGAACCTCTTTTACGGTACAAGTTCAATATTGCAGAAAGCGAAAAATGGATAAAGAAGTTGTGGTACTTCCGTACAATGCAATATCACTCAGCAATGAAATCTATGTCATCAGGCCCGTAGCAGCATAATGAGTGGATTCAGATACGATGATTCTAAGTGAAATAAGTCACAGAGAAAAAGAAACATCATAAGATATCACTAATACACGGAATGTAAACTTGGCTACACAGGAACTGCATTACAAAACAGAACAGGGTCTCAAATGTAGAAAACCAACTTATGCTTGCTTAAGGGGAAAGGTGAGTTGGGGTGCTGCATAAAACCAGAGATTGAAATTAGCACAGATACCGTTCCATAAGCCAAATATGTAATAGACAAGAGCTACTCCTTGCTCAACGAAGTGGACTCAACATCCCATATTAAACGCCTAAGAATATACCTAACTAGTAAGAACCTTAAAACCTATGGATTTATATGTCTCCGAAATAGAATCAAGCGTGTGTATAGCGGCATAAAAACAGCAGTGATACGATTGGTGAGGATCGGTGAGCAAATGCAGACCCTTTGAAGTCATATTGCATGGTACCCATTCCATGGGTCTCAACTCTCCAGGTTTAAGGGATTCTTCCTTCAGCTAAAACATGCATGTGGAACCCAGAGTATGATCCACCGTGTGATCGGGAAACGTGTTCAAATGTGTCTCAGTTTTTGTCCCCTGGTACTCGGGTGCAACATTCCAGACGCTTTACTAACACTCTCCCCACTTGGAGAGTCAGTGCCTTTAACCTCCTGTTTGGCCCAGTTTGCAATTTCTGCGGAAGATGAACAGGAATAGGGAGAACCAATGAGAGACTAGCTGGAGGTGTCTGGACGGGCAAATTTAACTCTCATTTCCCACCAGGAAGAGGAATTAACCAAAGGCTCAATGTGCCATGCCGGAACCACACTAGGGCCTGTAGCAATCCTGCAGTGTTGCTGCCAGCTCACAAGAAAACGAGTTGAAGAAAGGAGCTCAAGGGCACTGTTATTCACAAAACTTCAGAGTTATAAATGACAGCTATCATCCAAAAATATATTGAAGTAAGGTTGCCAAGAGGACTTGAAAGTGGGGCAGAATTGCAGGAAACCAATTTAAGGAGGTAGACTGGAATTGCATGTAAAGCATAGGAAAAGAGGCAGAACGCCCACAATGATGCACTTGGCCAAAGGGGCGTATGCGTTTTTCATGAATATATTCAGGAAAACACGCATAAGCCCTTTTTGGCCAGCCAAGCAAGCTTGCAGAGGAAATCTGCACTACAATGAAGTCTCACTTCCCCCCAGTCAAAAGGGCCATCTGAAAAAAGTGTAAAATCCAGAAAGGCAGGACAGGCCATGGAGAACTGGGAGCCTGGTTATGCTGATGGGCGGGATGTAAATTGCCAACAGCCACTCTGGAGAAGTGTATGGTGTTTCCTGAAACATCTAAAAAACAAAGCAACAGAGCCTTAGGCACATCCACTTATGGTCCTATAGCTTAGGGAAATTAAAATCAAAAAGACACAGCCACCCCAAAGTTTGGGATGGCTCTGTTTACAAGAACCTCATTTACGGTACAAGTTCCATACTGCAGAAAGCGAAAAATGGATAAAGAAGTTGTGGTACTTACGTACAATGCAATATCACTCAGCAATGAAATCTATGTCATCAGGCCCATAGCAGCATAATGAGTGGATTCAGCTACGATGATTGTAAGTGAAATAAGTCACACAGAAAAAGAAACATCATAAGATATCACTACTACACGGAATGTAAACTTGCCTACACAGGAACTGAATTACAAAACAGAACAGGTTCTCAAATGTAGAAAACCAACTTATGCTTGCTTAAGGGGAAAGGTGAGTTGGGGTGCTGCATAAAACCAGAGATTGAAATGAGCACAGATACCGTTCCATAAGCCAAATATGTAATAGACAAGAGCTACTCCTTGCTCAACGAAGTGGACACAACACCACATATTAAACGCCTAAGAATATACCTGACTAGTAAGAATTTTAAAACCTAAGGATTTATATGTCTCCGAAAGAGAATCAAGCGTGTGTACAGCAGCGTAAACGCAGCAGGGATAGGATTGGAGAGGTTCGGTGAGCAAATGCAGACCCTTTGAAGTCATATTTCATGGTACCCATTCCAAAGGTCTCAACTCTCCAGGTTTAAGGGATTCTTCCTTCAGCTAAAACATGCATGTGGAACCCAGATTATGATCCACCGTGTGATCGGGAAACGTGTTCAAATGTGTCTCAGTTTTCGTCCTCTGGTACTCGGGTGAAACATTCCAGACGCTTTACTAACACTCTCCCCACTTGGAGAGTCAGTGCCTTTAACCTACTGTTTGTCCCAGTTTGCAATTTCTGTGGAAGATGAAAAGGAATACGGAGAACAAATGAGAGACTAGCTGGAGGTGTCTGGACGGGCAAATTTAACTCTCATTTCCCACCAGGAAGAGGAATTAACCAAAGGCTCAGTGTGCCGTGCCGGAACCACACTAGGGCCTGAAGCCATCCTGCGTTGTTGCGGCCAGCTCACAAGAAAGCGAGTTGAAGAAAGCAGCTGAGGGGCACTGTCATTCACAAACCTACAGAGTTATCAATGACAGCTATCCTTCAAAAATATATTGAAGTAAGGCTGCCAAGAGGACTAGAAAGTGGGGCAGAATTGCAGGAAACCGATTTCAGGAGGTAGACTGGAATTGCATGTAAAGCATAGGAAAAGAGGCAGAACGTGCCCAGTGATGCACTTGGCCAAAAAGGGCGTATGCGTTTTTCCCTGAATATATTCAGGGAAAAACGCATACGCCCTTTATGGCCAACCAAGCAAGCTTGCAAAGGAAATCTGCACTACAATGAAGTCTCACTGCCCCCCGTTCAAAAGGGCCATCTGAAAAAAGTGTAAAATCCAGAAAGGCAGGACAGGCCATGGAGAACTGGGAGCCTTGTTATGCTGATGGGCGGGATGTAAATTGCCAACAGCCACTCTTGAGAAGTGTATGGTGTTTCCTGAAACATCTAAAAAACAAAGCAACAGAGCCTAGGGCACTTCCACTTATGGTCCTATAGCTTAGGGAAATTAAAATCAAAAAGACACAGCCACCCCAAAGTTTGGGCCGGCTCTGTGTACAAGAACCTCATTTACGGTACAAGTTCAATATCGCAGAAAACGAAAAATGGATAAAGAAGTTGTGGTACTTACGTACAATGCAATATCACTCAGCAATGAAATCTATGTCATCAGGCCCATAGCAGCATAATGAGTGGATTCAGGTACGAGGATTCTAAGTGAAATAAGTCACATAGAAAAAGAAACATCGTAAGATATCACTAATACACAGAATGTAAACTTGGCTACACAGGAACTGAATTACAAAACAGAACAGGGTCTCAAATGTAGAAAACCAACTTATGCTTGCTTAGGGGGAAAAGGGAGTTGGGGCGCTGCATAAAACCAGAGATTGAAATGAGCACAGATACCGTTCCATAAGCCAAATATGTAATAGACAAGAGCTACTACTTGCTCAACGAAGTGGACTGAACACCCCATATTAAACGCCTAAGAATATACCTGACTAGTAAGAATCTTAAAACCTATGGATATATATGTCTCCGAAAGAGAATCAAGCATGTGTACAGTGGCATAAACGCAGCAGTGATAGGATTGGTGAGGTTCAGTGAGCAAATGCAGACCCTTTGAAGTCATACTGCATGGTACCCATTCCATGGGTCTCAACTCTCCAGGTTTAAGGGATTCTTCCTTCAGCTAAAACATGCATGTGGAACCCAGAGTATGATCTACCGTGTGATCGGGAAACGTGTTCAAATGTGTCTCAGTTTTCGTCCCCTGGTACTCGGGTGCAACATTCCAGACACTTTACTAACACTGTCCCCACTTGGAGAGTCAGTGCCTTTAAACTCCTGTTTGGCCCAGTTTGCAATTTCTCTGGAAAATGAACAGGAATAGTGAGAACAAATGAGAGAGTAGCTGGAGGTGTCTGGACGGGCAAATTTAACTCTCATTTCCCACCAGGAAGAGGAATTAACCAAAGGCTCAGAGTGCCATGCCGGAACCACACTAGGGCCTGAACCAATCTTGCGGTGTTGCGGCCAGCTCACAAGAAAGCGAGTTGAAGAAAGGAGCTCAGGGGCACTGTAATTCACAAAACTGCAGAGTTATAAATGACAGCTATCGACCAAAAATATATTGAAGTAAGGCTGCCAAGAGGACTTGAATGTGGGGCAGAATTGCAGGAAACCGATTTCAGGAGGTAGACGGGAATTGCATGTAAAGCATAGGAAAAGAGGCAGAACGTCCACAATGATGCACTTGGCCAAAAAGGGTGTACGCATTTTTTCCTGAATATATTCAGGAAAAAACACGTACGCCCTTTTTGACCAACCAAGGAAGCTTGCAAAGGAAATGTGCACTACAATGAAGTCTCACTGCCCTCCGGTCAAAAGGGACATCTGAAAAAAGTGTAAAATCCAGAAAGGCAGGACAGGCCATGGAGAGCTGGGAGCCTTGTTATGCTGATGGGCGGCATGTAAATTGCCAACAGCCACTCTGGAGAAGTGTATGGTGTTTCCTGAAACATCTAAAAAACAGAGCAACAGAGACTGGTGCACTTCCACTTATGGTCCTATAGCTTAGGGAAATTAAAATCAAAAAGACACAGCCACCCCAAAGTTTGGGACGGCTCTGTTTACAAGAACCTCTTTTACGGTACAAGTTCAATATTGCAGAAAGCGAAAAATGGATAAAGAAGTTGTGGTACTTCCGTACAATGCAATATCACTCAGCAATGAAATCTATGTCATCAGGCCCGTAGCAGCATAATGAGTGGATTCAGATACGATGATTCTAAGTGAAATAAGTCACAGAGAAAAAGAAACATCATAAGATATCACTAATACACGGAATGTAAACTTGGCTACACAGGAACTGCATTACAAAACAGAACAGGGTCTCAAATGTAGAAAACCAACTTACGCTTGCTTAAGGGGAAAGGTGAGTTCGGGTGCTGCATAAAATCAGAGATTGAATATAGCACAGATACCATTCCATAAGCCAAATATGTAATACAGAAGAGCTACTCCTTGCTCAACGAAGTGGACACAACACCCCATATTAAACGCCTAAGAATATACCTGCCTAGTAAGAATCTTAAAACCTATGGATTTATATGTCTCCGAAAGAGAATCAAGCGTGTGTACAGCGGCATAATCGCAGCAGTGATAGGATTGGTGAGGTTCGGTGAGCAAATGAGACCCTTTGAAGTCATATTGCATGGTACCCATTCCATGGGTCTCAACTCTCCAGTTTTAAGGGATTCTTCCTTCAGCTAAAACATGCATGTGGAACCCAGAGTATGATTCACCGTGTGATCGGGAAATGTGTTCAAACATGTCTCCGTTTTCATCCCCTGGTACTCGGGTGAAACATTCCAGACGCTTTACTAACACTCTCCCCACTTGGAGAGTCAGTGCCTTTAACCTCCTGTTTGGCCCAGTTTGCAATTTCTGCGGAAGATGAACAGCAACGGGGAGAACCAATGAGAGACTAGCTGGAGGTGTCTGGACGGGCAAATTTAACTCTCATTTCCCACCAGGAAGAGGAATTAACCAAAGGCTCAGCATGCCGTGCCGGAACCACACTAGGGCCTGAAGCAATCCTGCGGTGTTGCGGCCAGCTCACAAGAAAGCGAGTTGAAGAAAGGAGCTCAGGGGCACTGTCATTCACAAACCTGCAGAGTTATAAATGACATCTATCCTCCAAAAATATGTTGAAGTAAGGCTGCCAAGAGGACTTGAAAGCGGGTCAGAATTGCAGGAAAGCAATTTCAGGAGGTAGACTGGAATTGCATGTAAAGCATAGGAAAAGAGGCAGAACGTCCACAATGATGCACTTGGCCAAAAAGGGCATATGCGTTTTTTCCTGAATATATTCAAGAAAAAACGCATAGGCCCTTTTTTGCCAACCAAGCAAGCTTGCAAAGAAATCTGCACTACAATGAAGTCTCACTTCCCCCCGGTCAAAAGGGCCATCTGAAAAAAGTGTAAAATCCAGAAAGGCAGGACAGGCCATGGAGAACTGGGAGCCTGGTTATGCTGATGGGCGGGATGTAAATTGCCAACAGCCACTCTGGAGAAGTGTATGGTGTTTCCTGAAACATCTAAAAAACAAAGAAACAGAGCCTTAGGCACATCCACTTATGGTCCTATAGCTTAGGGAAATTAAAATCAAAAAGACACAGCCACCCCAAAGTTTGGGATGGCTCTGTTTACAAGAACCTCATTTACGGTACAAGTTCCATATTGCAGAAAGCGAAAAATGGATAAAGAAGTTGTGGTACTTACGTACAATGCAATATCACTCAGCAATGAAATCTATGTCATCAGGCCCATAGCAGCATAATGAGTGGATTCAGCTACGATGATTCTAAGTGAAATAAGTCACACAGAAAAAGAAACATCATAAGATATCACTACTACACGGAATGTAAACTTGCCTACACAGGAACTGAATTACAAAACAGAACAGGTTCTCAAATGTAGAAAACCAACTTATGCGTGCTTAAGGGGAAAGTTGAGTTGGGGTGCTGCATAAAACCAGAGATTGAAATGAGCACAGATACCGTTCCATAAGCCAAATATGTAATAGACAAGAGCTACTCCTTGCTCAACGAAGTGGACACGACACCACATATTAAACGCCTAAGAATATACCTGACTAGTAAGAATTTTAAAACCTAAGGATTTATATGTCTCCGAAAGAGAATCAAGCGTGTGTACAGCAGCGTAAACACAGCAGTGATAGGATTGGTGAGGTTCGGTGAGCAAATGCAGACCATTTGAAGTCATATTTCATGGTACCCATTCCAAAGGTCTCAACTCTCCAGGTTTAAGGGATTCTTCCTTCAGCTAAAACATGCATGTGGAACCCAGATTATGATCCACCATGTGATCGGGAAACGTGTTCAAATGTGTCTCAGTTTTCGTCCTCTGGTACTCGGGTGAAACATTCCAGACGCTTTACTAACACTCTCCCCACTTGGAGAGTCAGTGCCTTTAACCTACTGTTTGTCCCAGTTTGCAATTTCTGTGGAAGATGAACAGGAATACGGAGAACAAATGAGAGACTAGCTGGAGGTGTCTGGACGGGCAAATTTAACTCTCATTTCCCACCAGGAAGAGGAATTAACCAAAGGCTCAGTGTGCCGTGCCGGAACCACACTAGGGCCTGAAGCCATCCTGTGTTGTTGCGGCCAGCTCACAAGAAAGCGAGTTGAAGAAAGCAGCTGAGGGGCACTGTCATTCACAAACCTACAGAGTTATCAATGACAGCTATCCTTCGAAAATATATTGAAGTAAGGCTGCCAAGAGGACTAGAAAGTGGGGCAGAATTGCAGGAAACCGATTTCAGGAGGTAGACTGGAATTGCATGTAAAGCATAGGAAAAGAGGCAGAACGTGCACAGTGATGCACTTGGCCAAAAAGGGCGTATGCGTTTTTCCCTGAATATATTCAGGGAAAAACGCATACGCCCTTTATGGCCAACCAAGCAAGCTTGCAAAGGAAATCTGCACTACAATGAAGTCTCACTGCCCCCCGTTCAAAAGGGCCATCTGAAAAAAGTGTAAAATCCAGAAAGGCAGGACAGGCCATGGAGAACTGGGAGCCTTGTTATGCTGATGGGCGGGATGTAAATTGCCAACAGCCACTCTTGAGAAGTGTATGGTGTTTCCTGAAACATCTAAAAAACAAAGCAACAGAGCCTAGGGCACTTCCACTTATGGTCCTATAGCTTAGGGAAATTAAAATCAAAAAGACACAGCCACCCCAAAGTTTGGGCCGGCTCTGTGTACAAGAACCTCATTTACGGTACAAGTTCAATATCACAGAAAACGAAAAATGGATAAAGAAGTTGTGGTACTTACGTACAATGCAATATCACTCAGCAATGAAATCTATGTCATCAGGCCCATAGCAGCATAATGAGTGGATTCAGGTACGAGGATTCTAAGTGAAATAAGTCACATAGAAAAAGAAACATCGTAAGATATCACTAATACACAGAATGTAAACTTGGCTACACAGGAACTGAATTACAAAACAGAACAGGGTCTCAAATGTAGAAAACCAACTTATGCTTGCTTAGGGGGAAAAGGGAGTTGGGGCGCTGCATAAAACCAGAGATTGAAATGAGCACAGATACCGTTCCATAAGCCAAATATGTAATAGACAAGAGCTACTCCTTGCTCAACGAAGTGGACTGAACACCCCATATTAAACGCCTAAGAATATACCTGACTAGTAAGAATCTTAAAACCTATGGATATATATGTCTCCGAAAGAGAATGAAGCATGTGTACAGTGGCATAAACGCAGCAGTGATAGGATTGGTGAGGTTCAGTGAGCAAATGCAGACCCTTTGAAGTCATACTGCATGGTACCCATTCCATGGGTCTCAACTCTCCAGGTTTAAGGGATTCTTCCTTCAGCTAAAACATGCATGTGGAACCCAGAGTATGATCTACCGTGTGATCGGGAAACGTGTTCAAATGTGTCTCAGTTTTCGTCCCCTGGTACTCGGGTGCAACATTCCAGACACTTTACTAACACTGTCCCCACTTGGAGAGTCAGTGCCTTTAAACTCCTGTTTGGCCCAGTTTGCAATTTCTCTGGAAAATGAACAGGAATAGTGAGAACAAATGAGAGAGTAGCTGGAGGTGTCTGGACGGGCAAATTTAACTCTCATTTCCCACCAGGAAGAGGAATTAACCAAAGGCTCAGAGTGCCATGCCGGAACCACACTAGGGCCTGAAGCAATCTTGCGGTGTTGCGGCCAGCTCACAAGAAAGCGAGTTGAAGAAAGGAGCTCAGGGGCACTGTAATTCACAAACCTGCAGAGTTATAAATGACAGCTATCGACCAAAAATATATTGAAGTAAGGCTGCCAAGAGGACTTGAATGTGGGGCAGAATTGCAGGAAACCGATTTCAGGAGGTAGACTGGAATTGCATGTAAAGCATAGGAAAAGAGGCAGAACGTCCACAATGATGCACTTGGCCAAAAAGGGTGTACGCATTTTTTCCTGAATATATTCAGGAAAAAACACGTACGCCCTTTTTGGCCAACCAAGGAAGCTTGAAAAGGAAATGTGCACTACAATGAAGTCTCACTGCCCTCCGGTCAAAAGGGACATCTGAAAAAAGTGTAAAATCCAGAAAGGCAGGACAGGCCATGGAGAGCTGGGAGCCTTGTTATGCTGATGGGCGGGATGTAAATTGCCAACAGCCACTCTGGAGAAGTGTATGGTGTTTCCTGAAACATCTAAAAAACAGAGCAACAGAGACTGGGGCACTTCCACTTATGGTCCTATAGCTTAGGGAAATTAAAATCAAAAAGACACAGCCACCCCAAAATTTGGGATGGCTCTGTTTACAAGAACCTCGTTTACGGTACAAGTTCAATATCACAGAAAGCGACAAATGGATAAAGAAGTTGTGGTACTTACGTACAATGCAATATCACTTAGCAATGAAATCTATGTCACCAGGCCCTTAGCAGCATAATGAGTGGATTCAGGTACGATGATTCTAAGTGAAATAAGTCACACAGAAAAAGAAACATCATAAGATATCACTAATACACGGAATGTAAACTTGGCTACACAGGAACTGAATTACAAAACGGAACAGGGTCTCAAATGTGCAAAACCAACTTATGCTTGCTTAAGGGGAAAGGTGAGTTGGGGTGCTGCATAAAACCAGAGATTGATATTAGCACAGATACCGTCCCATAAGCCAAATATTAAATAGACAAGAGCTACTCGTTGCTCAACAAAGTGGACTCAAAACCCCATGTTAAACGCCTAAGAATATACATGACTAGTAAGAATCTTAAAACCTATGGATTAATATGTCTCCGAAAGAGAATCAAGCGTGTGTACAGCGGCATAAACGCAGCAGTGATAGGATTGGTGAGGTTCGGTGAGCAAATGCAGACCCTTTGAAGTCATATTGCATGCTACCCATTCCATGGGTCTGAACTCTCCAGGTTTAAGGGATTCTTCCTTCAGCTAAAACATGCATGTGGAACCCAGAGTATGATCCACCGTGTGATTGGGAAACGTGTGCAAATGTGTCTCAGTTTTCGTCCCCTGGTACTTGGGTGCAACATTCCAGACGCTTTACTAACACTGTCCCCACTTGGAGAGTCAGTGCCTTTAACCTCCTGTTTGGCCCAGTTTGCAATTTCTGCGGAAAGTGAACAGGAATAGGGAGAATCCATGAGAGACTCGCTGGAGGTGTCTGGACAGGCAAATTTAACTCTCATTTCCCACCAGGAAGAGGAATTAACCAAAGGCTCAGCGTGCCATGCCAGAACCACACTAGGGCCTGAAGCAATCCTGCAGTGTTGCGGCCAGCTCACAGAAAGCGAGTTGAAGAAAGGAGCTCAGGGGCACTGTAATTCACAAACCTGCAGAGTTATAAATGACAGCTATCATCCAAAAATATATTGAAGTAAGGCTGCCAAGAGAACTTGAAAGCGGGGCAGAATTGCAGGAAACCGATTTCAGGAGGTAGATTGGAATTGCATGTAAAGCATAGGAAAAGAGGCAGAACGTCCACAGTGATGCACTTGGCCAAAAGGGGCGTATGCGTTTTTTCCTGAATATATTCAGGAAAAGACATGTACGCCCTTTTTGGCCAACCAAGCAAGCTTGCAAAGGAAATCTGCACTACAATGAAGTCTCACTGCCCCCCGGTCAAAAGGGCCATCTGAAAAATGTGTAAAATCCAGAAAGGCAGGACAGGCCATGGAGAACTGGGAGCCTTGTTATGATGATGGGCGGGATGTAAATTGTCAACAGCCACTCTGGAGAAGTGTATGGTGTTTCCTGAAACATCCAAAAAACAAAGCAACAGAGCCTAGGGCACTTCCACTTATGGTCCTATAGTTTAGGGAAATTAAAATCAAAAAGACACAGCCACCCCAACGTTTGGGCCGGCTCTGTTTACAAGAACCTCGTTTACGGTACAAGTGCAATATCACAGAAAGCGAAAAATGGATAGCGAAGTTGTGGTACTTACGTACAATGCAATATCACTCAGCAATGAAATCTATATCATCAGGCCCGTAGCAGCATAATGCGTGGATTCAGGTACGATGATTCTAAGTGAAATAGGTCACACAGAAAAAGAAACACCATAAGATATCACTACTACACGGATGTAAACTTGGCTACACAGGAACTGAATTACAAAACAGAACAGGGTCTCAAATGTAGAAAACCTACTTATGCTTGCTTAAGAGGAAAGGTGAGTTGGGGTGCTGCATAAAACCAGAGATTGAAATTAGCACAGATACCGTTCCATAAGCCAAATATATAATAGACAAGAGCTACTCCTGGCTCAACGAAGTGGACACAACACCCCATATTAAACGCCTAAGAATATACCTGACTAGTAAGAATCTTAAAACCTATGGATTGATATGTCTCCGAAAGAGAATCATGCGTGTGTACAGCGGCATAAACGCAGCAGTTATAAGATTAGTGAGGTTCGGTGAGCAAATGCAGACCCTTTGAAGTCATATTGTATGGTACCCATTCCATGGGTCTCAACTCTCCAGGCTTAAGGGATTCTTCCTTCAGTTAAAACATGCATGTGGAACCCAGAGTATGATCCACCGTGTGATCGGGAAACGTGTTCAAATGTGTCTCAGTTTTCGTCCCCTGGTACTCGGGTGCAACATTCCAGACGCTTTACTAACACTCTCCCCACTTGGAGAGTCAGTGCCTTTAACATCCTGTTTGGCCCAGTTTGCAATTTTTGCAGAAAATGAACAGGAATAGGGAAAACCAATGAGAGAGTAGCTGGAGGTGTCTGGACAGGCAAATTTAAATCTCATTTCCCACAAGGAAGAGGAATTAACCAAAGGCTCAGCGTGCCGTGCCGGAACCACACTAGGGTCTGAAGCAATCCTGTGGCGTTGCGGCCAGCTCACAAGAAAGTGAGTTGAAGAAAGGAACTCAGGGGCACTGTAATTCACAAACCTGCAGAGTTATAAATGACAGCTGTGGTCCAAAAATATATTGAAGTAAGGCTGCCAAGAGGACTTGAAATCGGGGCAGAATTGCAGGAAACCGATTTCAGGAGGTAGACTGGAATTGCATGTAAAGCATAGGAAAAGAGACAGAACGTCCACAATGATGCACTTGGCCAAAAAGTGCGTATGGGTTTTTTCCTGAATATATTCAGGAAAAAACACATATGCACTTTTTGGCCAACCAGGCAAGCTTGCAAAGGAAATCTGCACTACAATGAAGTCTCACTGCCCCCCGGTCAAAAGGGTCATCTGAAAAAAGTGTAAAATCCAGAAAGGCAGGACAGGCCATGGAGAACTGGGAGCCTTGTTATGCTGATGGGCGGGATGTAAATTGCCAACAGCCACTCTGGAGAAGTGTATGGTGTTTCCTGAAACATCCAAAAAACAAAGCAACAGACCCTAGGGCACTTCCACTTATGGTCCTATAGCTTAGGGAAATTAAAATCAAAAAGACACAGCCACCGCAAATTTTGGGATGGCTCTGTTTAAAAGAACCTCGTTTATGGTACAAGTTCAATATCGCAGAAAGCGAAAAATGGATAAAGAAGTTGTGGTACTTACGTAGAATGCAATATCACTCAGCAATGAAATCTATGTCATCAGGCCCATAGCAGCATAATGAGTGGATTCAGGTACGATGATTCTAAGTGAAATAAGTCACAGAGAAAAAGAAACATCATAAGATATCACTACTACACGGAATGTAAACTTGGCTACACAGGAACTGAATTACAAAACAGAACAGGGTCTCAAATGTAGAAAACCAACTTATGCTTGCTTAAGGGGAAAGGTGAGTTGGGATGATGCATAAAACCAGAGATTGAAATTAGCACAGATACCATTTCATAAGCCAAATATGTAATAAACAAGAGATACTCCTTGCTCAATGAAGTGGACTCAACACCCCATATTAAAGGCCTAAGCATACACCTGACTAGTAAGAATCTTAAAACCTATGGATTTATATGTCTCCGAAAGAGAATCAAGCGTGTGTATAGTGGCATAAGAACAGCAGTGATACGATTGGTGAGGATCGGTGAGCAAATGCAGACCCTTTGAAGTCATATTGCATGGTACCCATTCCCTGGGTCTCAACTCTCCAGGTTTAAGGGATTCTTCCTTCAGCTAAAACATGCATGTGGAACCCAGAGTATGATCCACCATGTGATCGGGAAACGTGTTCAAATGTGTCTCAGTTTTCGTCCCCTGGTACTCGGGTGCAACATTCCAGATGCTTTACTAACACTCTCCCCACTTGGAGAGTCATTGCCTTTAACCTCCTGTTTGGCCCAGTTTGCAATTTCTGCGGAAAATGAACAGGAATAGGGACAACCAATGAGAGACTAGCTGGAGGTGTCTGCACGGGCAAATTTAACTCTCATTTCCCACCAGGAAGAGGAATTAACCAAAGGCTCAGCGTGCAATGCCGGAACCACACTAGGGCCTGAAGCAATCCTGCGGTGTTGCGGCCAGCTCACAAGAATGCATTGAAGAAAGGAGCTCAGGGGCACTGTCATTCACAAACCTGCAGAGTTATAAATGACAGCTATCGTCCAAAAATATATTGAAGTAAGGCTGCCAAGAGGACTTGAAAGTGGTACAGAATTGAAGGAAACCGATTTCAGGAGGTAGACTGGAATTGCATGTAAAGCATAGGAAAAGAGGCAGAACGTCCACAATGATGCACTTGGCCAAAAAGGGCGTATGCGTTTTTTCCTGAATATATTCAGGAAAAACGCATACGCCCTTTTTGGCAAAGCAAGCAAGCTTGCAAAGTAAATCTGCACTACAATGAAGTCTCATTGCTCCCCAGTCAAAGCGGCCATCTGAAAAAAGTGTAAAATCCAGAAAGGCAGGACAGGCCATGGAGAACTGGGAGCCTTGTTATGCTGATGGGCGGGATGTAAATTGCCAACAGCCACTCTGGAGAAGTGTATGGTGTTTCCTGAAACATCTAAAAAACAAAGCAACAGAGCCTAAGGCACTTCCACTTATGGTCCTATAGCTTAGGGAAATTAAAATCAAAAAGACACAGCCACCACAAATTTTGGGACGGCTCTGTTTACAAGAACCTCATTTACGGTACAAGTTCAATATCACAGAAAGCGAAAAATGGATAGGGAAGATGTGGTACTTACGTACAATGCAATATCAATCAGCAATGAAATCTATGTCATCAGGCCCGTAGCAGCATAATGAGTGGATTCAGGTACGATGATTCTAAGTGAAATAAGTCACACAGAGAAAGAAACATCATAAGATATTACTAATACACGGAATGTAAACTTGGCTACACAGGAACTGAATTACAAAACAGAACAGGGTCTCAAATGTAGAAAAGCAACTTATGCTTGCTTAAGGGGAAAGGTGAGTTGGGGTGCTGCATAAAACCAGAGATTGAAATTAGCACAGATACCGTTCCATAAGCCAAATGTGTAATAGACAAGAGCTACTCGTTGCTCAACGAAGTGGACTCAACACCCCATATTAAACGCCTAAGAATATACCTGACTAGTAAGAATCTTAAAACCAATGGATTTATATGTCTCCGAAAGAGAATCAAGCGTGTGTACAGCGGCATAAACGCAGCAGTGATAGGATTGGTGAGTATCGGTGAGCAAATGCAGACCCTTTCAAGTCATATTTCATGGTACCCATTCCATGAGTCTCAACTCTCCAAGTTTAAGGGATTCTTTCTTTAGCTAAAACATGCATGTGGAAACCAGAGTATGATCCACTGTGTGATCAGGAAACGTGTTCAAATGTGTCTCAGTTTTCATCCCCTGGTACTCGGGTGCAACATTCCAGACGCTTTAGTAACACTCTCCCCAGTTGGAGAGTCAGTGCCTTTAACCTTCGGTGTGGCCCAGTTTGCAATTTCTGCGTAAGATGAACAGGAATAGGGAGAACCAATGAGAGACTAGCTGGAGGTGTCTGGACGGGCAAATTTAACTCTCATTTCCCACCAGGAAGAGGAATTAACCAAAGGCTCAGCATGCCGTGCTGGAACCACACTAGGGCCTGAAGCAATCCTGTGGTGTTGCGGCCAGCTCACAAGAAAGCGAGTTGAAGAAAGGAGCTCAGGGGCACTGTCATTCACAAACCTGCAGAGTTATAAATGACAGCTATCGTCCAAAAATATATTGAAGTAAGGCTGCCAAGAGGACTTGAAAGCGGGACAGAATTGCAGGAAACCGATTTCAGGAGGTACACTGGAATTGCATATAAAGCATAGGAAAAGAGGCAGAACGTCCACAATGATGCACTTGGCCAAAAAGGGCATATGCGTTTTTTCCTGAATATATACAGGAAAAAACGCATACGCAGTTTTTGGCAAAGCAAGCAAGCTTGCAAAGGAAATCTGCACTAAAATGAAGTCTCACTGCCCCCCGGTCAAAAGGGCCATCTGAAAAAAGTGTAAAATACAGAAAGGCAGGACAGGCCATGGAGAACTGGGAGCCTTGTCATGCTGATGGGCGGGATGTTAATTGCCAACAGCCACTCTGGAGAAGTGTATGGTGTTTCCTGAAACATCCAAAAAACAAAGCAACAGAGCCTAGGGCACTTCAACTTATGGTCCTATAGCTTAGGGAAATTAAAATCAACAAGACACAGCCACCCCAAAGTTTGGGACGGCTCTGTTTACAAGAACCTCATTTACATTACAAGTTCAATATCGCAGAAAGCGAAAAATGGATAAAGAAGTTGTGGTACTTACGTACAATGCAATATCACTCAGCAATGAAATCTATGTCATCAGGCCCATAGCAGCATAATGACTGGATTCAGGTACGATGATTCTAAGTGAAATAAGTCACACAGAAAAAGAAACATCATAAGATATCACTACTACACGGAATGTAAACTTAGCTACACAGGAACTGAATTACAAAACAGAAAAGGGTCTCAAATGTAGAAAACGAACTTATGCTTGCTTAAGGGGAAAGGTGAGTTGGGGTGCTGCATAAAACCAGAGATTGAAATTAGCACAGATACCGTTCCATAAGCCAAATATGTAATAGACAAGAGCTACTCCCTGCTCAAAGAAGTGGACACAACACCCCATATTAAACACCTAAGAATATATCTGACTAGTAAGAATCTTAAAACCTATGGATTTATATGTCTTCGAAAGAGAATCAAGCGTGTGTACAGTGGCATAAACGCAACAGTGATAGGATTGGTGAGGTTCGGTGAGCAAATGCAGACCCTTTGAAGTCATATTGCATGGTACCCATTCCATGGGTCTCAACTCTCCAGGTTTAAGGGATTCTTCCTTCAGCTAAAACATGCATGTGGAACCCAGAGTATGATCAACCGTGTGATCGGGAACTGTGTTCAAATGTGTCTCAGTTTTCGTTCTCTGGTACTCGGGTGCAACATTCCAGACGCTTTACAAACTCTCTCCCCACTTGGAGAGTCAGTGCCTTTAAACTCCTGTTTGACCCAGTTTGCAATTTCTGCGGAAAATGGACAAGAATAGGGAGAACCAATGAGAGACTAGCTGGAGGTGTCTGGACGGGCAAATTTAACTCTCATTTCCCACCAGGAAGAGGAATTAACCAAAGGTTCAGCGTGCCATGCCAGAACCACACTAGGGACTGAAGCAATCTTGCAGTGTTGCGGCCAGCTCACAAGAAAGCGAGTTGAAGAAAGGAGCTCAGGGGCACTGTAATTCACAAACCTGCAGAGTTATAAATGACAGCTATCGTCCAAAAAAATATTCAGGTAAGGCTGCCAAGAGGACTTGAAAATGGGGCAGAATTGCAGGAAACCGATTTCAGGAAGTATACAGGAATTGCATGTAAAGCATAGGAAAAGAGGCAGAACGTCCACAATGATGCACTTGGCCAAAAACGGCGTATGCGTTTTTCCCTGAATATATTCAGGGAAAAACGCATACGCCCTTTTTGGCCAACCAAGCAAGCTTGCAAAGGAAATCTGCACTACAATGAAGTCTCACTTCCCCTCGGTCAAAAGGGCCATCTGAAAAAAGTGTAAAATCCAGAAAGGCAGGACAGGCCATGGAGAACTGGGAGCCTTGTTATGCTGATGGGCGGGATGTAAATTGCCAACAGCCACTCTGGAGAAGTGTATGGTGTTTCCTGAAACATCTAAAAAACAAAGCAACAGAGCCTAGGGCACTTCCATTTATGGTCCTATAGCTTAGGGAAATTAAAATCAAAAAGACACAGCCACCCCAAAGTTTGGGACGGCTCTGTTTACAAGAACCTCGTTTACAGTACAAGTTCAATATCACAGAAAGCAAAAAATGGATAAAGAAGTTGTGGTACTTACGTACAATGCAAAATCACTCAGCAATGAAATCTATGTCATCAGGCCCGTAGCAGCATAATGAGTGGATTCAGGTACGATGATTCTAAGTGAAATAAGTCACACAGAAAAAGAAACTTCATAAGATATCACTACTACACGGAATGTAATCCTGGCTACACAGGAAATGAATTACAAAACAGAACAGGGTCTCAAATGTAGAAAACCAACTTATGCGTTCTTAAGGGGAAAGGTGAGTTGGGGTGCTGCATAAAACCAGAGATTGAAATTAGCACAGATACCGTTCCATAAGCCAAATATGTAATAGACAAGAGCTACTCCTTGCTCAACGAAGTGGACACAACACCCCATATTAAACGCCTAAGAATATACCTGACTAGTAAGAATCTTAAAACCTATGGATTTATATGTCTCCGAAAGAGAATCAAGCATGTGTACAGCGGAATAAACGCAATAGTGATAGGATGGGTGAGGTTCGGTGAGCAAATGCAGACCGTTTGATGTCATATTGCGTGGTACCCTTTCCATGGGTCTCAACTCTCCAGGTTTCAGGGATTCTTCCTTCAGCTAAAACATGCATGTGGAACCCAGAGTATGATCCACCGTGTGATCGGGAAACGTGTTCAAATGTGTCTCAGTTTTTGTCCCCTGGTACTCGGGTGCAACATTCCAGACGCTTTACTAACACTCTCCCCACTTGGAGAGTCAGTGCCTTTAACCTCCTGTTTGGCCCAGTTTGCAATTTCTGCGGAAAATGAACAGGAATAGGGAGAACCAATGAGAGACTAGCTGGAGGTGTCTGGACGGGCAAATTTAAGTTTCATTTCCCACTAGGAAGAGGAGTTAACTAAAGGCTCAGCGTGCCATGCCAGAACCACACTAGGGCCTGAAGCAATCTTGTGGTGTTGCGGCCAGCTCACAAGAAAGCGAGTTGAAGAAAGGAGCTCAGGGGCACTGTAATTCACAAACATGCAGAGTTATAAATGACAGCTATCGTCCAAAAATATATTGAAGTAAGGCTGCCAAGAGCACTTGAAATTGGGGCAGAATTGCAAGAAACCGATTTCAGGAGATAGACTGGAATTGCATGTAAAGCATAGGAAAAGAGACAGAACGTCCACAATGATGCACTTGGCCAAGAAGGGCGTATGCGTTTTTTCCCGAATATATTCAGGAAAAAATGCATACGCACTTTTGGCCAACCAAGCAAGCCTGCAAAGGTAATCTGCACTACAATGAAGTCTCACTGCGCCCCGGTCAAAGGGCCATCTGAAAAAAGTGTAAAATCCAGAAAGGCAGGACTGGCCATGGAGAACTGGGAGCCTTATCATGCTGATGGGCGGGATGTAAATTGCCAACAGCCACTCTGGAGAAGTGTATGGTGTTTCCTGAAACATCCAAAAAACAAAGCAACAGAGCCTAGGGCACTTCCACTTATGGTCCTATAGCTTAGGGAAATTAAAATCAAAAACACACAGCCAAAAAAAAAAAGGCAAAAAAAAAAAAAAATCACACAGCCACCCCAAAGTTTGGGACGGCTCTGTTTACAAGAACCTCGTTTACGGTACAAGTTCAATATCACAGAAAGTGAAAACTGGATAAAGAAGTTGTGGTACTTACGTACAATGCAATATCACTCAGCAATGAAATCTATATCATCAGGCCCGTAGCAGCATAATGAGTGGATTCAGCTATGATGATTCTAAGTGAAATAAGTCACACAGAAGAAGAAACATCATAAGATATCACTACTCCACGGAATGTAAACTTGGCTACACAGGAACTGAATTACAAAACAGAACAGGGTCTCAAATGTAGAAAACCAACTTATGCGTGCTTAAGGGGAAAGGTGAGTTGGGGTGCTGCATAAAACCAGAGATTGAAATGAGCACAGATACCGTTCCATAAGCCAAATATGTAATAGACAAGAGCTACTCCTTGCTCAACGAAGTGGACACAACACCCCATATTAAACGCCTAAGAATATACCAGACTAGTAAGAATCTTAAAACCTATGGAGTTATATGTCTCTGAAAGAGAATCAAACATGTGTACAGCGGCATAAACGCAGCAGTGATAGGATTGGTGAGGTTCGGTGAGCAAATGCAGACCCTTTGAAGTCATATTGCATGGTACCCATTCCATGGGTCTCAACTGTCCAGGTTTAAGGGATTCTTCCTTCAGCTAAAACATGCATGTGGAACCCAGAGTATGATCCACCGTGTGATTGGGAAACGTGTTCAAATGTGTCTCAGTTTTTGTCCCCTGGTACTCGGGTGCAACATTCCAGACGCTTTACTAACACTCTCCCCACTTAGAGAGTCAGTGCCTTTAACCTCCTGTTTGCCCCAGTTTGCAATTTCTGCGGAACATGAACAGGAATATGGAGAACCAATGAGCGACTTGCTGGAGGTGTCTGGATGGGCAAATTTAACTCTCATTTCCCACCAGGAAGAGGAATTAACCAAAGGCTCAGCGTGCCATGCCAGAACCACACTAGGGCCTGAAGCAATCCTGTGGTGTTGCGGCCAGCTGACAAGAAAGCAAGTTGAAGGAAGGAGCTCAGGGGCACTGTAATTCACAAACCTGCAGAGTTATAAATGACAGCTATCGTCCAAAATTATATTGAAGTAAGGCTGCCAAGAGGACTTGAAAGTGGGGCAGAATTGCAGGAAACCGATTTCAAGAGGTAGACTGGAATTGCATATAAAGCATAGGAAAAGAGGCAGAACATCCACAATGGTGAACTTGGCCAAAAAGGGCGTATGCGTTTTTTCCCGAATATATTCAGGAAAAAATGCATACGCACTTTTTGGCCAACCAAGCAAGCCTGCAAAGGAAATCTGCACTACAATGAAGTCTCACTGTGCCCCGGTCAAAAGGGCCATCTGAAAAAAGTGTAAAATCCAGAAAGGCAGGACAGGCCATGGAGAACTGGGAGCCTTGTCATGCTGATGGGCGGGATGTAAATTGCCAACAGCCACTCTGGAGAAGTGTATGGTGTTTCCTGAAACATCTACAAAACAAAGCAACAGAGCCTAGGGCACTTCCACTTATGGTCTTATAGCTTAGGGAAATTAAAATCAAAAAGACACAGCCACCCCAAAATTTGGGACGGCTCTGTTTACAAGAACCTCGTTTACGGTACAAGTTCAATATCACAGAAAGCGAAAAATGGATAAAGAAGTTGTGGTACTTACGTACAATGCAATATCACTCAGCAATGAAATCTATATCATTAGGCCCATAGCAGCATAATGAGTGGATTCAGGTACGATGATTCTAAGTGAAATAAGTCACACAGAAAAAAAAACATCATAAGATATCACTACTACACGGAATGTAAACTTGGCTACACAGGAACTGAATTACAAAACAGAACAGGGTCTCAAATGTAGAAAACCAACTTATGCTTGCTTAAGGGGAAAGGTGAGTTGGGGTGCTGCATAAAACCAGAGATTGAAATTAGCACAGATACCGTTCCATAAGCCAAATATGTAATAGACAAGAGCTACTCCTTGCTCAACGAAGTGGACTCAACACCCCATATTAAACGCCTAACAATATATCTTACTAGTAAGAATCTTAAAACCTATGGATTTATATGTCTCCGAAAGAGAATGAAGCATGTGTACAGCGGCATAAACGCAGCAGTGATAGGATTGGTGAGGTTCAGTGACCAAATGCAGACCCTTTGAAGTCATATTGCATGGTACCCATTCCATGGGTCTCAACTCTCCAGGTTGAAGGGATTCTTCCTTCAGCTAAAACATACATGTGGAACCCAGAGTATGATCCACCGTGTGATCGGGAAACGTGTTCAAATGTGTCTCAGTTTTCATCCCCTGGTACTCGGGTGCAACATTCCAGACGCTTTACTAACACTGTCCCCACTTGGAGAGTCAGTGCCTTTAACCTCCTGTTTGGCCCAGTTTGCAATTTCTGCGGAAAATGAACAAGAATAGGGAGAACCAATGAGAGACTAGCTGGAGGTGTCTGGACGGGCAAATTTAACTCTCATTTCCCACCAGGAAGAGGAATTAACCAAAGGCTCAGCGTGCCATGCCAGAACCACACTAGGGCCTGAAGCAATCTTGCGGTGTTGCGGCCAGCTCACAAGAAAGCGAGTTGAAGAAACGAACTCAGGGGCACTGTAATTCACAACCTGCAGAGTTATAAATGACAGCTATCGTCCAAAAATATATTCAAGTAAGGCTGCCAAGAGGACTTGAAAGTGGGGCAGAATTGCAGGAAACCCATTTCAGGAGGTAGACGGGAATTGCATGTAAAGCATAGCAAAAGAGGCAGAAGGTCCACAATGATGTACTTGGCCAAAAAGGGCGTATGCGTTTTTTCCTTAATATATTCAGGAAAAAACGCATACGCCCTTTTTGTCCAACCAAGCAAGCTTGCAAAGGAAATCTGCACTACAATGAAGTCTCAATTTCCCCCGGTCAAAAGGGGCATCTGAAAAATGTGTAAAATCCAGAAAGGCAGGACAGGCCATGGAGAACTGGGAGCCTTGTTATGCTGATAGGTGGGATGTAAATTGACAACAGCCACTCCGGAGAAGTGTATGGTGTTTCCTGAAACATCTACAAAACAGAGCAACAGAGCCTAGGGCACTTCCACTTATGGTCCTATAGCTTAGGGAAATTAAAATCAAAAAGACGCAGCCACCCCAAAGTTTGGGACGGCTCTGTTTACAAGAACCTCGTGTACAGTACAAGTTCAATATTGCAGAAAGCGAAAAATGGATAAAGAAGTTGTGGTACTTACGTACAATGCAATATCACTCAGCAATGAAATCTATGTCATCAGGCCCATAGTACCATAAAGAGTGGATTCAGATATGATAATTCTAACTAAAATAAGCCACACAGAAACAGAAACATCGTAAGATATCACTAATACACGAAATGTAAACTTGGCTACACAGGAACTGAATTACAAAACAGAACAGGGTCTCAAATGTAGAAAACCAACTTATGCTTGCTTAAGGCGAAAGGTGAGTGGGGGTGCTGCATAAAACCAGAGATTGAAATGAGCACAGATAAACTTCCATAAGCAAAATATGTAATAGACAAGAGCTACTCCTTGCTCAACGAAGTGGACTCAACACCCCATATTAAACGCCTAAGAATATACCTGACTAGTAAGAATCTTAAAACCTATGGATTTATATGTCTCTGAAAGAGAATCAAGCATGTGTACAGCGGCATAAACGCAGCAGTGATAGGATTGGTGAGGTTCGGTGAGCAAATGCAGACCCTTTGAAGGCATATTGCATGGTACCCATTCCATGGGTCTCAACTCTCCAGGTTTAAGGGATTCTTCCTTCAGCTAAAACATGCATGTGGAACCCAGAGTATGATCCACCGTGTGATCGGGAAACGTGTTCAAATGTGTCTCAGTTTTCATCCCCTGGTACTCGGGTGCAACATTCCAGACGCTTTACTAACACTCTCCCCACTTGGAGACTCAGTGCCTTTAACCTCCTGTTTGACCCAGTTTGCAATTTCTGCGGAAAATGAACAACAATAGGGAGAACCAATGAGAGACTAGCTGGAGGTGTCTGGACGGGCAAATTTAACTCTCATTTCCCACCAGGAAGAGGAATTAACCAAAGGCTCAGCGTGCCATGCCGGAACCACACTAGGGCCTGAAGCAATCTTGCGGTGTTGCGGCCAGCTCACAAGAAAGCGAGTTGAAGAAACGAACTCAGGGGCACTGTAATTCACAACCTGCAGAGTTATAAATGACAGCTATCGTCCAAAAATATATTCAAGTAAGGCTGCCAAGAGGACTTGAAAGTGGGGCAGAATTGCAGGAAACCGATTTCAGGAGGTAGACTGGAATTGCATGTAAAGCATAGGAAAAGAGGCAGAACGTCCACAATGATGAACTTGGCCAAAAATGGCGTATGCGTTTTTTCCCGAATATATTCAGGAAAAAATGCATACGCACTTTTTGGCCAACCAAGCAAACCTGCAAAGGAAATCTGCACTACAATGAAGTCTCACTGTGCCCCGGTCAAAAGGGCCATCTGAAAAAAGTGCAAAATCCAGAAAGGCAGGACAGGCCATGGAGAACTGGAAGCCTTGTCATGCTGATGGGCGGGATGTAAATTGCCAACAGCCACTCTGGAGAAGTTATGGTGTTTCCTGAAACATCTATAAAACAAAGCAACAGAGCCTAGGGCACTTCCACTTAGGGTCCTATAGCTTAGGGAAATTAAAATCAAAAAGACACAGCCACCCCAAAATTTGGGACGGCTCTGTTTACAAGAACCTCGTTTACGGTACAAGTTCAATATCACAGAAAGCGAAAAATGGATAAAGACGTTTTGGTACTTACGTACAATGCAATATCACTCAGCAATGAAATCTATGTCATCAGGCCTGTAGCAGCATAATGAGTGGATTCAGGTACGATGATTCTAAGTGAAATAAGTCACACAGAAAAAGAAACATCATAAGATATCACTAATACACGGAATGTAAACTTGGCTACACAGGAACTGAATTACAAAACAGAACAGGGTCTCAAATGTAGAAAACCAACTTATGCTAGCTTAAGGGGAAAGGTGAGTTGGGGTGCTGCATAAAACCAGAGATTGAAATTAGCAGAGATACCGTTCCATAAGCCAAAGATGTAATAGACAAGAGCTACTCCTTGCTCAACGAAGTGGACTCAAGACGCCATATTACACGCCTAAGAATATACCTGACTAGGAAGAATCTTAAAACCTATGGATTTATATGTCTCCGAAAGAGAATCAAGCGTTTGTACAGCGGCATAAACAGAGCAGTGATAGGATTGGTGAGGTTCGGTGAGCAAATGCAGACCTTTTGAAGTCATATTGCGTGGTACCCATTCCATGGTTCTCAACTCTCCAGGTTTAAGGGATTCTTCCTTCAGCTAAAACATGCATGTGGAATCCAGAGTATGATCCACCGTGTGATCGGGAAACGTGTTCAAATGTGTCTCAGTTTTCATCCCCTGGTACTCGGGTGCAACATTCCAGACGCTTTACTAACACTCTCCCCACTTGGAGAGTCAGAGCCTTTAACCTCCTGTTTGGCCCAGTTTGCAATTTCTGTGGAAAATGAACAGGAATAGGGAGAACCAATGAGAGACTAGCTGGACGTGTCTGGACGGGCAAATTTAACTCTCATTTCCCACCAGGAAGAGGAATTAACCAAAGGCTCAGTGTGCCATGCCGGAACCACACTAGGGCCTGAAGCAATCCTGCGGTGTTTCGGCCAACTCACAAGTAAGCGAGTGGAAGAAAGGAGCTCAGGGGCACTGTAATTCACGAACATGCAGAGTTACAAATGTCAGCTATCGTCCAAAAATATATTGAAGTAAGGCTGCCAAGAGGACCTGAAAGCGGGGCAGAATTGCAGGAAACCCATTTCAGGAGGTAGACGGGAATTGCATGTAAAGCATAGCAAAAGAGGCAGAAGGTCCACAATGATGCACTTGGCCAAAAAGGGCGTATGCGTTTTTTCCTGAATATATTCAGGAAAAAACGCATACGCCCTTTTTGTCCAACCAAGCAAGCTTGCAAAGGAAATCTGCACTACAATGAAGTCTCAATTTCCCCCGGTCAAAAGGGGCATCTGAAAAATGTGTAAAATCCAGAAAGGCAGGACAGGCCATGGAGAACTGGGAGCCTTGTTATGCTGATAGGTGGGATGTAAATTGACAACAGCCACTCTGGAGAAGTGTATGGTGTTTCCTGAAACATCTACAAAACAGAGCAACAGAGCCTAGGGCACTTCCACTTATGGTCCTATAGCTTAGGGAAATTAAAATCAAAAAGACGCAGCCACCCCAAAGTTTGGGACGGCTCTGTTTACAAGAACCTCGTTTACAGTACAAGTTCAATATTGCAGAAAGCGAAAAATGGATAAAGAAGTTGTGGTACGTACGTACAATGCAATATCACTCAGCAATGAAATCTATGTCATCAGGCCCATAGTACCATAAAGAGTGGATTCAGATATGATAATTCTAACTGAAATAAGCCACACAGAAACAGAAACATCGTAAGATATCACTAATACACGAAATGTAAACTTGGCTACACAGGAACTGAATTACAAAACAGAACAGGGTCTCAAATGTAGAAAACCAACTTATGCTTGCTTAAGGCGAAAGGTGAGTGGGGGTGCTGCATAAAACCAGAGATTGAAATGAGCACAGATAAACTTCCATAAGCAAAATATGTAATAGACAAGAGCTACTCCTTGCTCAACGAAGTGGACTCAACACCCCATATTAAACGCCTAAGAATATACCTGACTAGTAAGAATCTTAAAACCTATGGATTTATATGTCTCTGAAAGAGAATCAAGCATGTGTACAGCGGCATAAACGCAGCAGTGATAGGATTGGTGAGGTTCGGTGAGCAAATGCAGACCCTTTGAAGGCATATTGCATGGTACCCATTCCATGGGTCTCAACTCTCCAGGTTTAAGGGATTCTTCCTTCAGCTAAAACATACATGTGGAACCCAGAGTATGATCCACCGTGTGATCGGGAAACGTGTTCAAATGTGTCTCAGTTTTCATCCCCTGGTACTCGGGTGCAACATTCCAGACGCTTTACTAACACTCTCCCCACTTGGAGACTCAGTGCCTTTAACCTCCTGTTTGACCCAGTTTGCAATTTCTGCGGAAAATGAACAAGAATAGGGAGAACCAATGAGAGACTAGCTGGAGGTGTCTGGACGGGCAAATTTAACTCTCATTTCCCACCAGGAAGAGGAATTAACCAAAGGCTCAGCGTGCCATGCCGGAACCACACTAGGGCCTGAAGCAATCTTGCGGTGTTGCGGCCAGCTCACAAGAAAGCGAGTTGAAGAAACGAACTCAGGGGCACTGTAATTCACAACCTGCAGAGTTATAAATGACAGCTATCGTCCAAAAATATATTCAAGTAAGGCTGCCAAGAGGACTTGAAAGTGGGGCAGAATTGCAGGAAACCGATTTCAGGAGGTAGACTGGAATTGCATGTAAAGCATAGGAAAAGAGGCAGAACGTCCACAATGATGAACTTGGCCAAAAAGGGCGTATGCGTTTTTTCCCGAATATATTCAGGAAAAAATGCATACGCCCTTTTTGGCCAACCAAGCAAGCTTGCAAAAGAAATCTGCACATCAATGAAGTCTCACTTCCCCCAATCAAAAGGGCCATATGAAAAAAGTGTAAAATCCAGAAAAGCAGGACAGGCCATGGAGAACTGGGAGCCTGGTTATGCTGATGGGCCTGATGTAAATTGCCAACAGCCACTCTGGAGAAGTGTATGGTGTTTCCTGAAACATCTAAAAAACAAAGCAACAGAGCGTAGGGCACTTCCACTTATGGTTCTATACCTTAGGGAAATTAAAATCAAAAAGACACAGCCACCCCAAAGTTTGGGACGGCTCTGTTTACAAGAACCTCGTTTACGGTACAAGTTCAATATCACAGAAAGCGAAAAATGGATAAAGAAGTTGTGGTACTTACGTACAATGCAATATCACTCAGCAATGAAATCTATGTCATCAGGCCCGTAGCAGCATAATGAGTGGATTCAGGTACGATGATTCAAAGTGAAATAAGTCACACAGAAAAAGAAACATCATAAGATATCACTAATACACGGAATGTAAACTTGGCTACACAGGAACTGAATTACAAAAAAGAACAGGGTCTCAAATGTACAAAACCAACTTATGCTTGCTTAAGGGGAAAGGTGAGTTGGGGTGCTGCATAAAACCAGAGATTGAAATGAGCACAGATACGGTTCCATAAGCCAAATATGTAATAGACAAGAGCTACTCCTTGCTCAACGAAGTGGACTCAACACCCCATATTAAACGCATAACAATATACCTGACTAGTAAGAATCTTAAAACCTATGGCTTTATATGTCTCTGAAAGAGAATCAAGCGTGTGTACAGCGCCATAAACGCAGCAGTGATAGGATTGGTGAGGTTCGGTGAGCAAATGCAGACCCTTTGAAGTCATATTGCATGGTACCCATTCCATGGGTCTCAACTCTCCAGGTTTAAGGGATTCTTCCTTCAGCTAAAACATGCATGTGGAACCCAGAGTATGATCCACCGTGTGATCGGGAAACGTGTTCAAATGTGTCTCAGTTTTCGTTCCCTGGTACTCGGGTGCAACATTCCAGACGCTTTACTAACACTCTCCCCACTTGGAGACTCAGTGCCTTTAACCTCCTGTTTGACCCAGTTTGCAATTTCTGCGGAAAATGAACAAGAATAGGGAGAACCAATGAGAGACTAGCTGGAGGTGTCTGGACGGGCAAATTTAGCTCTCATTTCCCACCAGGAAGAGGAATTAACCAAAGGCTCAGCGTGCCATGCCGGAACCACACTAGGGCCTGAAGCAATCTTGCGGTGTTGCGGCCAGCTCACAAGAAAGCGAGTTGAAGAAACGAACTCAGGGGCACTGTAATTCACAACCTGCAGAGTTATAAATGACAGCTATCGTCCAAAAATATATTCAAGTAAGGCTGCCAAGAGGACTTGAAAGTGGGGCAGAATTGCAGGAAACCGATTTCAGGAGGTAGACTGGAATTGCATGTAAAGCATAGGAAAAGAGGCAGAACGTCCACAATGATGAACTTGGCCAAAAAGGGCGTATGCGTTTTTTCCCGAATATATTCAGGAAAAAATGCATACGCCCTTTTTGGCCAACCAAGCAAGCTTGCAAAAGAAATCTGCACATCAATGAAGTCTCACTTCCCCCAATCAAAAGGGCCATATGAAAAAAGTGTAAAATCCAGAAAAGCAGGACAGGCCATGGAGAACTGGGAGCCTTGTTATGCTGATGGGCCTGATGTAAATTGCCAACGGCCACTCTGGAGAAGTGTATGGTGTTTCCTGAAACATCTAAAAAACAAAGCAACAGAGCGTAGGGCACTTCCACTTATGGTTCTATACCTTAGGGAAATTAAAATCAAAAAGACACAGCCACCCCAAAGTTTGGGACGGCTCAGTTTACAAGAACCTCGTTTACGGTACAAGTTCAATATCACAGAAAGCGAAAAATGGATAAAGAAGTTGTGGTACTTACGTACAATGCAATATCACTCAGCAATGAAATCTATGTCATCAGGCCCGTAGCAGCATAATGAGTGGATTCAGGTACGATGATTCAAAGTGAAATAAGTCACACAGAAAAAGAAACATCATAAGATATCACTAATACACGGAATGTAAACTTGGCTACACAGGAACTGAATTACAAAAAAGAACAGGGTCTCAAATGTACAAAACCAACTTATGCTTACTTAAGGGGAAAGGTGAGTTGGGGTGCTGCATAAAACCAGAGATTGAAATGAGCACAGATACGGTTCCATAAGCCAAATATGTAATAGACAAGAGCTACTCCTTGCTCAACGAAGTGGACTCAACACCCCATATTAAACGCATAACAATATACCTGACTAGTAAGAATCTTAAAACCTATGGCTTTATATGTCTCTGAAAGAGAATCAAGCGTGTGTACAGCGCCATAAACGCAGCAGTGATAGGATTGGTGAGGTTCGGTGAGCAAATGCAGACCCTTTGAAGTCATATTGCATGGTACCCATTCCATGGGTCTCAACTCTCCAGGTTTAAGGGATTCTTCCTTCAGCTAAAACATGCATGTGGAACCCAGAGTATGATCCACCGTGTGATCGGGAAACGTGTTCAAATGTGTCTCAGTTTTCGTTCCCTGGTACTCGGGTGCAACATTCCAGACGCTTTACTAACACTCTCCCCACTTGGAGACTCAGTGCCTTTAACCTCCTGTTTGACCCAGTTTGCAATTTCTGCGGAAAATGAACAAGAATAGGGAGAACCAATGAGAGACTAGCTGGAGGTGTCTGGTCGGGCAAATTTAACTCTCATTTCCCACCAGGAAGAGGAATTAACCAAAGGCTCAGCGTGCCATGCCGGAACCACACTAGGGCCTGAAGCAATCTTGCGGTGTTGCGGCCAGCTCACAAGAAAGCGAGTTGAAGAAACGAACTCAGGGGCACTGTAATTCACAACCTGCAGAGTTATAAATGACAGCTATCGTCCAAAAATATATTCAAGTAAGGCTGCCAAGAGGACTTGAAAGTGGGGCAGAATTGCAGGAAACCGATTTCAGGAGGTAGACTGGAATTGCACGTAAAGCATAGGAAAAGAGGCAGAACGTCCACAATGATGAACTTGGCCAAAAATGGCGTATGCGTTTTTTCCCGAATATATTCAGGAAAAAATGCATACGCACTTTTTGGCCAACCAAGCAAGCCTGCAAAGGAAATCTGCACTACAATGAAGTCTCACTGTGCCCCGGTCAAAAGGGCCATCTGAAAAAAGTGTAAAATCCAGAAAGGCAGGACAGGCCATGGAGAACTGGAAGCCTTGTCATGCTGATGGGCGGGATGTAAATTGCCAACAGCCACACTGGAGAAGTTATGGTGTTTCCTGAAACATCTATAAAACAAAGCAACAGAGCCTAGGGCACTTCCACTTAGGGTCCTATAGCTTAGGGAAATTAAAATCAAAAAGACACAGCCACCCCAAAATTTGGGATGGCTCTGTTTACAAGAACCTCGTTTACGGTACAAGTTCAATATCACAGAAAGCGAAAAATGGATAAAGACGTTTTGGTACTTACGTACAATGCAATATCACTCAGCAATGAAATCTATATCATCAGGCCCGTAGCAGCATAATGAGTGGATTCAGGTACGATGATTCTAAGTGAAATAAGTCACACAGAAAAAGAAACATCATAAGATATCACTAATACACGGAATGTAAACTTGGCTACACAGGAACTGAATTACAAAACAGAACAGGGTCTCAAATGTAGAAAACCAACTTATGCTTGCTTAAGGCGAAAGGTGAGTGGGGGTGCTGCATAAAACCAGAGATTGAAATGAGCACAGATAAACTTCCATAAGCAAAATATGTAATAGACAAGAGCTACTCCTTGCTCAACGAAGTGGACTCAACACCCCATATTAAACGCCTAAGAATATACCTGACTAGTAAGAATCTTAAAACCTATGGATTTATATGTCTCTGAAAGAGAATCAAGCATGTGTACAGCGGCATAAACGCAGCAGTGATAGGATTGGTGAGGTTCGGTGAGCAAATGCAGACCCTTTGAGGCATATTGCATGGTACCCATTCCATGGGTCTCAACTCTCCAGGTTTAAGGGATTCTTCCTTCAGCTAAAACATGCATGTGGAACCCAGAGTATGATCCACCGTGTGATCGGGAAACGTGTTCAAATGTGTCTCAGTTTTCATCCCCTGGTACTCGGGTGCAACATTCCAGACGCTTTACTAACACTCTCCCCACTTGGAGACTCAGTGCCTTTAACCTCCTGTTTGACCCAGTTTGCAATTTCTGCGGAAAATGAACAACAATAGGGAGAACCAATGAGAGACTAGCTGGAGGTGTCTGGACGGGCAAATTTAACTCTCATTTCCCACCAGGAAGAGGAATTAACCAAAGGCTCAGCGTGCCATGCCGGAACCACACTAGGGCCTGAAGCAATCTTGCGGTGTTGCGGCCAGCTCACAAGAAAGCGAGTTGAAGAAACGAACTCAGGGGCACTGTAATTCACAACCTGCAGAGTTATAAATGACAGCTATCGTCCAAAAATATATTCAAGTAAGGCTGCCAAGAGGACTTGAAAGTGGGGCAGAATTGCAGGAAACCGATTTCAGGAGGTAGACTGGAATTGCATGTAAAGCATAGGAAAAGAGGCAGAACGTCCACAATGATGAACTTGGCCAAAAATGGCGTATGCGTTTTTTCCCGAATATATTCAGGAAAAAATGCATACGCACTTTTTGGCCAACCAAGCAAACCTGCAAAGGAAATCTGCACTACAATGAAGTCTCACTGTGCCCCGGTCAAAAGGGCCATCTGAAAAAAGTGCAAAATCCAGAAAGGCAGGACAGGCCATGGAGAACTGGAAGCCTTGTCATGCTGATGGGCGGGATGTAAATTGCCGACAGCCACTCTGGAGAAGTTATGGTGTTTCCTGAAACATCTATAAAACAAAGCAACAGAGCCTAGGGCACTTCCACTTAGGGTCCTATAGCTTAGGGAAATTAAAATCAAAAAGACACAGCCACCCCAAAATTTGGGACGGCTCTGTTTACAAGAACCTCGTTTACGGTACAAGTTCAATATCACAGAAAGCGAAAAATGGATAAAGACGTTTTGGTACTTACGTACAATGCAATATCACTCAGCAATGAAATCTATGTCATCAGGCCCGTAGCAGCATAATGAGTGGATTCAGGTACGATGATTCTAAGTGAAATAAGTCACACAGAAAAAGAAACATCATAAGATATCACTAATACACGGAATGTAAACTTGGCTACACAGGAACTGAATTACAAAACAGAACAGGGTCTCAAATGTAGAAAACCAACTTATGCTAGCTTAAGGGGAAAGGTGAGTTGGGGTGCTGCATAAAACCAGAGATTGAAATTAGCAGAGATACCGTTCCATAAGCCAAATATGTAATAGACAAGAGCTACTCCTTGCTCAACGAAGTGGACTCAAGACGCCATATTACACGCCTAAGAATATACCTGACTAGGAAGAATCTTAAAACCTATGGATTTATATGTCTCCGAAAGAGAATCAAGCGTTTGTACAGCGGCATAAACAGAGCAGTGATAGGATTGGTGAGGTTCGGTGAGCAAATGCAGACCTTTTGAAGTCATATTGCGTGGTACCCATTCCATGGTTCTCAACTCTCCAGGTTTAAGGGATTCTTCCTTCAGCTAAAACATGCATGTGGAATCCAGAGTATGATCCACCGTGTGATCGGGAAACGTGTTCAAATGTGTCTCAGTTTTCATCCCCTGGTACTCGGGTGCAACATTCCAGACGCTTTACTAACACTCTCCCCACTTGGAGAGTCAGAGCCTTTAACCTCCTGTTTGGCCCAGTTTGCAATTTCTGTGGAAAATGAACAGGAATAGGGAGAACCAATGAGAGACTAGCTGGACGTGTCTGGACGGGCAAATTTAACTCTCATTTCCCACCAGGAAGAGGAATTAACCAAAGGCTCAGTGTGCCATGCCGGAACCACACTAGGGCCTGAAGCAATCCTGCGGTGTTTCGGCCAACTCACAAGTAAGCGAGTGGAAGAAAGGAGCTCAGGGGCACTGTAATTCACGAACATGCAGAGTTACAAATGTCAGCTATCGTCCAAAAATATATTGAAGTAAGGCTGCCAAGAGGACCTGAAAGCGGGGCAGAATTGCAGGAAACCCATTTCAGGAGGTAGACGGGAATTGCATGTAAAGCATAGCAAAAGAGGCAGAAGGTCCACAATGATGCACTTGGCCAAAAAGGGCGTATGCGTTTTTTCCTGAATATATTCAGGAAAAAACGCATACGCCCTTTTTGTCCAACCAAGCAAGCTTGCAAAGGAAATCTGCACTACAATGAAGTCTCAATTTCCCCCGGTCAAAAGGGGCATCTGAAAAATGTGTAAAATCCAGAAAGGCAGGACAGGCCATGGAGAACTGGGAGCCTTGTTATGCTGATAGGTGGGATGTAAATTGACAACAGCCACTCTGGAGAAGTGTATGGTGTTTCCTGAAACATCTACAAAACAGAGCAACAGAGCCTAGGGCACTTCCACTTATGGTCCTATAGCTTAGGGAAATTAAAATCAAAAAGACGCAGCCACCCCAAAGTTTGGGACGGCTCTGTTTACAAGAACCTCGTTTACAGTACAAGTTCAATATTGCAGAAAGCGAAAAATGGATAAAGAAGTTGTGGTACGTACGTACAATGCAATATCACTCAGCAATGAAATCTATGTCATCAGGCCCATAGTACCATAAAGAGTGGATTCAGATATGATAATTCTAACTGAAATAAGCCACACAGAAACAGAAACATCGTAAGATATCACTAATACACGAAATGTAAACTTGGCTACACAGGAACTGAATTACAAAACAGAACAGGGTCTCAAATGTAGAAAACCAACTTATGCTTGCTTAAGGCGAAAGGTGAGTGGGGGTGCTGCATAAAACCAGAGATTGAAATGAGCACAGATAAACTTCCATAAGCAAAATATGTAATAGACAAGAGCTACTCCTTGCTCAACGAAGTGGACTCAACACCCCATATTAAACGCCTAAGAATATACCTGACTAGTAAGAATCTTAAAACCTATGGATTTATATGTCTCTGAAAGAGAATCAAGCATGTGTACAGCGGCATAAACGCAGCAGTGATAGGATTGGTGAGGTTCGGTGAGCAAATGCAGACCCTTTGAAGGCATATTGCATGGTACCCATTCCATGGGTCTCAACTCTCCAGGTTTAAGGGATTCTTCCTTCAGCTAAAACATACATGTGGAACCCAGAGTATGATCCACCGTGTGATCGGGAAACGTGTTCAAATGTGTCTCAGTTTTCATCCCCTGGTACTCGGGTGCAACATTCCAGACGCTTTACTAACACTCTCCCCACTTGGAGACTCAGTGCCTTTAACCTCCTGTTTGACCCAGTTTGCAATTTCTGCGGAAAATGAACAAGAATAGGGAGAACCAATGAGAGACTAGCTGGAGGTGTCTGGACGGGCAAATTTAACTCTCATTTCCCACCAGGAAGAGGAATTAACCAAAGGCTCAGCGTGCCATGCCGGAACCACACTAGGGCCTGAAGCAATCTTGCGGTGTTGCGGCCAGCTCACAAGAAAGCGAGTTGAAGAAACGAACTCAGGGGCACTGTAATTCACAACCTGCAGAGTTATAAATGACAGCTATCGTCCAAAAATATATTCAAGTAAGGCTGCCAAGAGGACTTGAAAGTGGGGCAGAATTGCAGGAAACCGATTTCAGGAGGTAGACTGGAATTGCATGTAAAGCATAGGAAAAGAGGCAGAACGTCCACAATGATGAACTTGGCCAAAAAGGGCGTATGCGTTTTTTCCCGAATATATTCAGGAAAAAATGCATACGCCCTTTTTGGCCAACCAAGCAAGCTTGCAAAAGAAATCTGCACATCAATGAAGTCTCACTTCCCCCAATCAAAAGGGCCATATGAAAAAAGTGTAAAATCCAGAAAAGCAGGACAGGCCATGGAGAACTGGGAGCCTGGTTATGCTGATGGGCCTGATGTAAATTGCCAACAGCCACTCTGGAGAAGTGTATGGTGTTTCCTGAAACATCTAAAAAACAAAGCAACAGAGCGTAGGGCACTTCCACTTATGGTTCTATACCTTAGGGAAATTAAAATCAAAAAGACACAGCCACCCCAAAGTTTGGGACGGCTCTGTTTACAAGAACCTCGTTTACGGTACAAGTTCAATATCACAGAAAGCGAAAAATGGATAAAGAAGTTGTGGTACTTACGTACAATGCAATATCACTCAGCAATGAAATCTATGTCATCAGGCCCGTAGCAGCATAATGAGTGGATTCAGGTACGATGATTCAAAGTGAAATAAGTCACACAGAAAAAGAAACATCATAAGATATCACTAATACACGGAATGTAAACTTGGCTACACAGGAACTGAATTACAAAAAAGAACAGGGTCTCAAATGTACAAAACCAACTTATGCTTGCTTAAGGGGAAAGGTGAGTTGGGGTGCTGCATAAAACCAGAGATTGAAATGAGCACAGATACGGTTCCATAAGCCAAATATGTAATAGACAAGAGCTACTCCTTGCTCAACGAAGTGGACTCAACACCCCATATTAAACGCATAACAATATACCTGACTAGTAAGAATCTTAAAACCTATGGCTTTATATGTCTCTGAAAGAGAATCAAGCGTGTGTACAGCGCCATAAACGCAGCAGTGATAGGATTGGTGAGGTTCGGTGAGCAAATGCAGACCCTTTGAAGTCATATTGCATGGTACCCATTCCATGGGTCTCAACTCTCCAGGTTTAAGGGATTCTTCCTTCAGCTAAAACATGCATGTGGAACCCAGAGTATGATCCACCGTGTGATCGGGAAACGTGTTCAAATGTGTCTCAGTTTTCGTTCCCTGGTACTCGGGTGCAACATTCCAGACGCTTTACTAACACTCTCCCCACTTGGAGACTCAGTGCCTTTAACCTCCTGTTTGACCCAGTTTGCAATTTCTGCGGAAAATGAACAAGAATAGGGAGAACCAATGAGAGACTAGCTGGAGGTGTCTGGACGGGCAAATTTAGCTCTCATTTCCCACCAGGAAGAGGAATTAACCAAAGGCTCAGCGTGCCATGCCGGAACCACGCTAGGGCCTGAAGCAATCTTGCGGTGTTGCGGCCAGCTCACAAGAAAGCGAGTTGAAGAAACGAACTCAGGGGCACTGTAATTCACAACCTGCAGAGTTATAAATGACAGCTATCGTCCAAAAATATATTCAAGTAAGGCTGCCAAGAGGACTTGAAAGTGGGGCAGAATTGCAGGAAACCGATTTCAGGAGGTAGACTGGAATTGCATGTAAAGCATAGGAAAAGAGGCAGAACGTCCACAATGATGAACTTGGCCAAAAAGGGCGTATGCGTTTTTTCCCGAATATATTCAGGAAAAAATGCATACGCCCTTTTTGGCCAACCAAGCAAGCTTGCAAAAGAAATCTGCACATCAATGAAGTCTCACTTCCCCCAATCAAAAGGGCCATATGAAAAAAGTGTAAAATCCAGAAAAGCAGGACAGGCCATGGAGAACTGGGAGCCTTGTTATGCTGATGGGCCTGATGTAAATTGCCAACGGCCACTCTGGAGAAGTGTATGGTGTTTCCTGAAACATCTAAAAAACAAAGCAACAGAGCGTAGGGCACTTCCACTTATGGTTCTATACCTTAGGGAAATTAAAATCAAAAAGACACAGCCACCCCAAAGTTTGGGACGGCTCAGTTTACAAGAACCTCGTTTACGGTACAAGTTCAATATCACAGAAAGCGAAAAATGGATAAAGAAGTTGTGGTACTTACGTACAATGCAATATCACTCAGCAATGAAATCTATGTCATCAGGCCCGTAGCAGCATAATGAGTGGATTCAGGTACGATGATTCAAAGTGAAATAAGTCACACAGAAAAAGAAACATCATAAGATATCACTAATACAAGGAATGTAAACTTGGCTACACAGGAACTGAATTACAAAAAAGAACAGGGTCTCAAATGTACAAAACCAACTTATGCTTACTTAAGGGGAAAGGTGAGTTGGGGTGCTGCATAAAACCAGAGATTGAAATGAGCACAGATACGGTTCCATAAGCCAAATATGTAATAGACAAGAGCTACTCCTTGCTCAACGAAGTGGACTCAACACCCCATATTAAACGCATAACAATATACCTGACTAGTAAGAATCTTAAAACCTATGGCTTTATATGTCTCTGAAAGAGAATCAAGCGTGTGTACAGCGCCATAAACGCAGCAGTGATAGGATTGGTGAGGTTCGGTGAGCAAATGCAGACCCTTTGAAGTCATATTGCATGGTACCCATTCCATGGGTCTCAACTCTCCAGGTTTAAGGGATTCTTCCTTCAGCTAAAACATGCATGTGGAACCCAGAGTATGATCCACCGTGTGATCGGGAAACGTGTTCAAATGTGTCTCAGTTTTCGTTCCCTGGTACTCGGGTGCAACATTCCAGACGCTTTACTAACACTCTCCCCACTTGGAGACTCAGTGCCTTTAACCTCCTGTTTGACCCAGTTTGCAATTTCTGCGGAAAATGAACAAGAATAGGGAGAACCAATGAGAGACTAGCTGGAGGTGTCTGGTCGGGCAAATTTAACTCTCATTTCCCACCAGGAAGAGGAATTAACCAAAGGCTCAGCGTGCCATGCCGGAACCACACTAGGGCCTGAAGCAATCTTGCGGTGTTGCGGCCAGCTCACAAGAAAGCGAGTTGAAGAAACGAACTCAGGGGCACTGTAATTCACAACCTGCAGAGTTATAAATGACAGCTATCGTCCAAAAATATATTCAAGTAAGGCTGCCAAGAGGACTTGAAAGTGGGGCAGAATTGCAGGAAACCGATTTCAGGAGGTAGACTGGAATTGCACGTAAAGCATAGGAAAAGAGGCAGAACGTCCACAATGATGAACTTGGCCAAAAATGGCGTATGCGTTTTTTCCCGAATATATTCAGGAAAAAATGCATACGCACTTTTTGGCCAACCAAGCAAGCCTGCAAAGGAAATCTGCACTACAATGAAGTCTCACTGTGCCCCGGTCAAAAGGGCCATCTGAAAAAAGTGTAAAATCCAGAAAGGCAGGACAGGCCATGGAGAACTGGAAGCCTTGTCATGCTGATGGGCGGGATGTAAATTGCCAACAGCCACTCTGGAGAAGTTATGGTGTTTCCTGAAACATCTATAAAACAAAGCAACAGAGCCTAGGGCACTTCCACTTAGGGTCCTATAGCTTAGGGAAATTAAAATCAAAAAGACACAGCCACCCCAAAATTTGGGATGGCTCTGTTTACAAGAACCTCGTTTACGGTACAAGTTCAATATCACAGAAAGCGAAAAATGGATAAAGACGTTTTGGTACTTACGTACAATGCAATATCACTCAGCAATGAAATCTATATCATCAGGCCCGTAGCAGCATAATGAGTGGATTCAGGTACGATGATTCTAAGTGAAATAAGTCACACAGAAAAAGAAACATCATAAGATATCACTAATACACGGAATGTAAACTTGGCTACACAGGAACTGAATTACAAAACAGAACAGGGTCTCAAATGTAGAAAACCAACTTATGCTAGCTTAAGGGGAAAGGTGAGTTGGGGTGCTGCATAAAACCAGAGATTGAAATTAGCACAGATACCGTTCCATAAGCCAAATATGTAATAGACAAGAGCTACTCCTTGCTCAACGAAGTGGACTCAAGACGCCATATTACACGCCTAAGAATATACCTGACTAGTAAGAATCTTAAAACCTATGGATTTATATGTCTCCGAAAGAGAATCAAGCGTTTGTACAGCGGCATAAACAGAGCAGTGATAGGATTGGTGAGGTTCGGTGAGCAAATGCAGACCTTTTGAAGTCATATTGCGTGGTACCCATTCCATGGTTCTCAACTCTCCAGGTTTAAGGGATTCTTCCTTCAGCTAAAACATGCATGTGGAATCCAGAGTATGATCCACCGTGTGATCGGGAAACGTGTTCAAATGTGTCTCAGTTTTCGTCCCCTGGTACTCGGGTGCAACATTCCAGACGCTTTACTAACACTCTCCCCACTTGGAGAGTCAGAGCCTTTAACCTCCTGTTTGGCCCAGTTTGCAATTTCTGCAGAAAATGAACAGGAATAGGGAGAACCAATGAGAGACTAGCTGGAGGTGTCTGGACGGGCAAATTTAACTCTCATTTCCCACCAGGAAGAGGAATTAACCAAAGGCTCAGTGTGCCATGCCGGAACCACACTAGGGCCTGAAGCAATCCTGCGGTGTTTCGGCCAACTCACAAGTAAGCGAGTGGAAGAAAGGAGCTCAGGGGCACTGTAATTCACGAACATGCAGAGTTACAAATGACAGCTATCGTCCAAAAATATATTGAAGTAAGGCTGCCAAGAGGACGTGAAAGCGGGGCAGAATTGCAGGAAACCCATTTCAGGAGGTAGACGGGAATTGCATGTAAAGCATAGCAAAAGAGGCAGAACGTCCACAATGATGCACTTGGCCAAAAAGGGCGTATGCGTTTTTTCCTGAATATATTCAGGAAAAAACGCATACGCCCTTTTTGGCCAACCAAGCAAGCTTGCAAAGGAAATCTGCACTACAATGAAGTCTCAATTTCCCCCGGTCAAAAGGGGCATCTGAAAAATGTGTAAAATCCAGAAAGGCAGGACAGGCCATGGAGAACTGGGAGCCTTGTTATGCTGATAGGTGGGATGTAAATTGACAACAGCCACTCTGGAGAAGTGTATGGTGTTTCCTGAAACATCTACAAAACAGAGCAACAGAGCCTAGGGCACTTCCACTTATGGTCCTATAGCTTAGGGAAATTAAAATCAAAAAGACGCAGCCACCCCAAAGTTTGGGACGGCTCTGTTTACAAGAACCTCGTTTACAGTACAAGTTCAATATTGCAGAAAGCGAAAAATGGATAAAGAAGTTGTGGTACTTACGTACAATGCAATATCACTCAGCAATGAAATCTATGTCATCAGGCCCATAGTACCATAAAGAGTGGATTCAGATATGATAATTCTAACTGAAATAAGCCACACAGAAACAGAAACATCGTAAGATATCACTAATACACGAAATGTAAACTTGGCTACACAGGAACTGAATTACAAAACAGAACAGGGTCTCAAATGTAGAAAACCAACTTATGCTTGCTTAAGGCGAAAGGTGAGTGGGGGTGCTGCATAAAACCAGAGATTGAAATGAGCACAGATAAACTTCCATAAGCAAAATATGTAATAGACAAGAGCTACTCCTTGCTCAACGAAGTGGACTCAACACCCCATATTAAACGCCTAAGAATATACCTGACTAGTAAGAATCTTAAAACCTATGGATTTATATGTCTCTGAAAGAGAATCAAGCATGTGTACAGCGGCATAAACGCAGCAGTGATAGGATTGGTGAGGTTCGGTGAGCAAATGCAGACCCTTTGAAGGCATATTGCATGGTACCCATTCCATGGGTCTCAACTCTCCAGGTTTAAGGGATTCTTCCTTCAGCTAAAACATACATGTGGAACCCAGAGTATGATCCACCGTGTGATCGGGAAACGTGTTCAAATGTGTCTCAGTTTTCATCCCCTGGTACTCGGGTGCAACATTCCAGACGCTTTACTAACACTCTCCCCACTTGGAGACTCAGTGCCTTTAACCTCCTGTTTGACCCAGTTTGCAATTTCTGCGGAAAATGAACAAGAATAGGGAGAACCAATGAGAGACTAGCTGGAGGTGTCTGGACGGGCAAATTTAACTCTCATTTCCCACCAGGAAGAGGAATTAACCAAAGGCTCAGCGTGCCATGCCGGAACCACACTAGGGCCTGAAGCAATCTTGCGGTGTTGCGGCCAGCTCACAAGAAAGCGAGTTGAAGAAACGAACTCAGGGGCACTGTAATTCACAACCTGCAGAGTTATAAATGACAGCTATCGTCCAAAAATATATTCAAGTAAGGCTGCCAAGAGGACTTGAAAGTGGGGCAGAATTGCAGGAAACCGATTTCAGGAGGTAGACTGGAATTGCATGTAAAGCATAGGAAAAGAGGCAGAACGTCCACAATGATGAACTTGGCCAAAAAGGGCGTATGCGTTTTTTCCCGAATATATTCAGGAAAAAATGCATACGCCCTTTTTGGCCAACCAAGCAAGCTTGCAAAAGAAATCTGCACATCAATGAAGTCTCACTTCCCCCAATCAAAAGGGCCATATGAAAAAAGTGTAAAATCCAGAAAAGCAGGACAGGCCATGGAGAACTGGGAGCCTTGTTATGCTGATGGGCCTGATGTAAATTGCCAACGGCCACTCTGGAGAAGTGTATGGTGTTTCCTGAAACATCTAAAAAACAAAGCAACAGAGCGTAGGGCACTTCCACTTATGGTTCTATACCTTAGGGAAATTAAAATCAAAAAGACACAGCCACCCCAAAGTTTGGGACGGCTCAGTTTACAAGAACCTCGTTTACGGTACAAGTTCAATATCACAGAAAGCGAAAAATGGATAAAGAAGTTGTGGTACTTACGTACAATGCAATATCACTCAGCAATGAAATCTATGTCATCAGGCCCGTAGCAGCATAATGAGTGGATTCAGGTACGATGATTCAAAGTGAAATAAGTCACACAGAAAAAGAAACATCATAAGATATCACTAATACACGGAATGTAAACTTGGCTACACAGGAACTGAATTACAAAAAAGAACAGGGTCTCAAATGTACAAAACCAACTTATGCTTGCTTAAGGGGAAAGGTGAGTTGGGGTGCTGCATAAAACCAGAGATTGAAATGAGCACAGATACGGTTCCATAAGCCAAATATGTAATAGACAAGAGCTACTCCTTGCTCAACGAAGTGGACTCAACACCCCATATTAAACGCATAACAATATACCTGACTAGTAAGAATCTTAAAACCTATGGTTTTATATGTCTCTGAAAGAGAATCAAGCGTGTGTACAGCGCCATAAACGCAGCAGTGATAGGATTGGTGAGGTTCGGTGAGCAAATGCAGACCCTTTGAAGTCATATTGCATGGTACCCATTCCATGGGTCTCAACTCTCCAGGTTTAAGGGATTCTTCCTTCAGCTAAAACATGCATGTGGAACCCAGAGTATGATCCACCGTGTGATCGGGAAACGTGTTCAAATGTGTCTCAGTTTTCGTTCCCTGGTACTCGGGTGCAACATTCCAGACGCTTTACTAACACTCTCCCCACTTGGAGACTCAGTGCCTTTAACCTCCTGTTTGACCCAGTTTGCAATTTCTGCGGAAAATGAACAAGAATAGGGAGAACCAATGAGAGACTAGCTGGAGGTGTCTGGTCGGGCAAATTTAACTCTCATTTCCCACCAGGAAGAGGAATTAACCAAAGGCTCAGCGTGCCATGCCGGAACCACACTAGGGCCTGAAGCAATCTTGCGGTGTTGCGGCCAGCTCACAAGAAAGCGAGTTGAAGAAACGAACTCAGGGGCACTGTAATTCACAACCTGCAGAGTTATAAATGACAGCTATCGTCCAAAAATATATTCAAGTAAGGCTGCCAAGAGGACTTGAAAGTGGGGCAGAATTGCAGGAAACCGATTTCAGGAGGTAGACTGGAATTGCACGTAAAGCATAGGAAAAGAGGCAGAACGTCCACAATGATGAACTTGGCCAAAAATGGCGTATGCGTTTTTTCCCGAATATATTCAGGAAAAAATGCATACGCACTTTTTGGCCAACCAAGCAAGCCTGCAAAGGAAATCTGCACTACAATGAAGTCTCACTGTGCCCCGGTCAAAAGGGCCATCTGAAAAAAGTGTAAAATCCAGAAAGGCAGGACAGGCCATGGAGAACTGGAAGCCTTGTCATGCTGATGGGCGGGATGTAAATTGCCAACAGCCACTCTGGAGAAGTTATGGTGTTTCCTGAAACATCTATAAAACAAAGCAACAGAGCCTAGGGCACTTCCACTTAGGGTCCTATAGCTTAGGGAAATTAAAATCAAAAAGACACAGCCACCCCAAAATTTGGGATGGCTCTGTTTACAAGAACCTCGTTTACGGTACAAGTTCAATATCACAGAAAGCGAAAAATGGATAAAGACGTTTTGGTACTTACGTACAATGCAATATCACTCAGCAATGAAATCTATATCATCAGGCCCGTAGCAGCATAATGAGTGGATTCAGGTACGATGATTCTAAGTGAAATAAGTCACACAGAAAAAGAAACATCATAAGATATCACTAATACACGGAATGTAAACTTGGCTACACAGGAACTGAATTACAAAACAGAACAGGGTCTCAAATGTAGAAAACCAACTTATGCTAGCTTAAGGGGAAAGGTGAGTTGGGGTGCTGCCTAAAACCAGAGATTGAAAGTAGCACAGATACCGTTCCATAAGCCAAATATGTAATAGACAAGAGCTACTCCTTGCTCAACGAAGTGGACTCAAGACGCCATATTACACGCCTAAGAATATACCTGACTAGTAAGAATCTTAAAACCTATGGATTTATATGTCTCCGAAAGAGAATCAAGCGTTTGTACAGCGGCATAAACAGAGCAGTGATAGGATTGGTGAGGTTCGGTGAGCAAATGCAGACCTTTTGAAGTCATATTGCGTGGTACCCATTCCATGGTTCTCAACTCTCCAGGTTTAAGGGATTCTTCCTTCAGCTAAAACATGCATGTGGAATCCAGAGTATGATCCACCGTGTGATCGGGAAACGTGTTCAAATGTGTCTCAGTTTTCGTCCCCTGGTACTCGGGTGCAACATTCCAGACGCTTTACTAACACTCTCCCCACTTGGAGAGTCAGAGCCTTTAACCTCCTGTTTGGCCCAGTTTGCAATTTCTGCGGAAAATGAACAGGAATAGGGAGAACCAATGAGAGACTAGCTGGACGTGTCTGGACGGGCAAATTTAACTCTCATTTCCCACCAGGAAGAGGAATTAACCAAAGGCTCAGTGTGCCATGCCGGAACCACACTAGGGCCTGAAGCAATCCTGCGGTGTTTCGGCCAACTCACAAGTAAGCGAGTGGAAGAAAGGAGCTCAGGGGCACTGTAATTCACGAACATGCAGAGTTACAAATGACAGCTATCGTCCAAAAATATATTGAAGTAAGGCTGCCAAGAGGACGTGAAAGCGGGGCAGAATTGCAGGAAACCCATTTCAGGAGGTAGACGGGAATTGCATGTAAAGCATAGCAAAAGAGGCAGAACGTCCACAATGATGCACTTGGCCAAAAAGGGCGTATGCGTTTTTTCCTGAATATATTCAGGAAAAAACGCATACGCCCTTTTTGGCCAACCAAGCAAGCTTGCAAAGGAAATCTGCACTACAATGAAGTCTCAATTTCCCCCGGTCAAAAGGGGCATCTGAAAAATGTGTAAAATCCAGAAAGGCAGGACAGGCCATGGAGAACTGGGAGCCTTGTTATGCTGATAGGTGGGATGTAAATTGACAACAGCCACTCTGGAGAAGTGTATGGTGTTTCCTGAAACATCTACAAAACAGAGCAACAGAGCCTAGGGCACTTCCACTTATGGTCCTATAGCTTAGGGAAATTAAAATCAAAAAGACGCAGCCACCCCAAAGTTTGGGACGGCTCTGTTTACAAGAACCTCGTTTACAGTACAAGTTCAATATTGCAGAAAGCGAAAAATGGATAAAGAAGTTGTGGTACTTACGTACAATGCAATATCACTCAGCAATGAAATCTATGTCATCAGGCCCGTAGCAGCATAATGAGTGGATTCAGGTACGATGATTCAAAGTGAAATAAGTCACACAGAAAAAGAAACATCATAAGATATCACTAATACACGGAATGTAAACTTGGCTACACAGGAACTGAATTACAAAAAAGAACAGGGTCTCAAATGTACAAAACCAACTTATGCTTGCTTAAGGGGAAAGGTGAGTTGGGGTGCTGCATAAAACCAGAGATTGAAATGAGCACAGATACGGTTCCATAAGCCAAATATGTAATAGACAAGAGCTACTCCTTGCTCAACGAAGTGGACTCAACACCCCATATTAAACGCATAACAATATACCTGACTAGTAAGAATCTTAAAACCTATGGCTTTATATGTCTCTGAAAGAGAATCAAGCGTGTGTACAGCGCCATAAACGCAGCAGTGATAGGATTGGTGAGGTTCGGTGAGCAAATGCAGACCCTTTGAAGTCATATTGCATGGTACCCATTCCATGGGTCTCAACTCTCCAGGTTTAAGGGATTCTTCCTTCAGCTAAAACATGCATGTGGAACCCAGAGTATGATCCACCGTGTGATCGGGAAACGTGTTCAAATGTGTCTCAGTTTTCATCCCCTGGTACTCGGGTGCAACATTCCAGACGCTTTACTAACACTCTCCCCACTTGGAGACTCAGTGCCTTTAACCTCCTGTTTGACCCAGTTTGCAATTTCTGCGGAAAATGAACAAGAATAGGGAGAACCAATGAGAGACTAGCTGGAGGTGTCTGGACGGGCAAATTTAACTCTCATTTCCCACCAGGAAGAGGAATTAACCAAAGGCTCAGCGTGCCATGCCGGAACCACACTAGGGCCTGAAGCAATCTTGCGGTGTTGCGGCCAGCTCACAAGAAAGCGAGTTGAAGAAACGAACTCAGGGGCACTGTAATTCACAACCTGCAGAGTTATAAATGACAGCTATCGTCCAAAAATATATTCAAGTAAGGCTGCCAAGAGGACTTGAAAGTGGGGCAGAATTGCAGGAAACCGATTTCAGGAGGTAGACTGGAATTGCACGTAAAGCATAGGAAAAGAGGCAGAACGTCCACAATGATGAACTTGGCCAAAAATGGCGTATGCGTTTTTTCCCGAATATATTCAGGAAAAAATGCATACGCACTTTTTGGCCAACCAAGCAAGCCTGCAAAGGAAATCTGCACTACAATGAAGTCTCACTGTGCCCCGGTCAAAAGGGCCATCTGAAAAAAGTGTAAAATCCAGAAAGGCAGGACAGGCCATGGAGAACTGGAAGCCTTGTCATGCTGATGGGCGGGATGTAAATTGCCAACAGCCACTCTGGAGAAGTTATGGTGTTTCCTGAAACATCTATAAAACAAAGCAACAGAGCCTAGGGCACTTCCACTTAGGGTCCTATAGCTTAGGGAAATTAAAATCAAAAAGACACAGCCACCCCAAAATTTGGGATGGCTCTGTTTACAAGAACCTCGTTTACGGTACAAGTTCAATATCACAGAAAGCGAAAAATGGATAAAGACGTTTTGGTACTTACGTACAATGCAATATCACTCAGCAATGAAATCTATATCATCAGGCCCGTAGCAGCATAATGAGTGGATTCAGGTACGATGATTCTAAGTGAAATAAGTCACACAGAAAAAGAAACATCATAAGATATCACTAATACACGGAATGTAAACTTGGCTACACAGGAACTGAATTACAAAACAGAACAGGGTCTCAAATGTAGAAAACCAACTTATGCTAGCTTAAGGGGAAAGGTGAGTTGGGGTGCTGCATAAAACCAGAGATTGAAATTAGCACAGATACCGTTCCATAAGCCAAATATGTAATAGACAAGAGCTACTCCTTGCTCAACGAAGTGGACTCAAGACGCCATATTACACGCCTAAGAATATACCTGACTAGTAAGAATCTTAAAACCTATGGATTTATATGTCTCCGAAAGAGAATCAAGCGTTTGTACAGCGGCATAAACAGAGCAGTGATAGGATTGGTGAGGTTCGGTGAGCAAATGCAGACCTTTTGAAGTCATATTGCGTGGTACCCATTCCATGGTTCTCAACTCTCCAGGTTTAAGGGATTCTTCCTTCAGCTAAAACATGCATGTGGAATCCAGAGTATGATCCACCGTGTGATCGGGAAACGTGTTCAAATGTGTCTCAGTTTTCGTCCCCTGGTACTCGGGTGCAACATTCCAGACGCTTTACTAACACTCTCCCCACTTGGAGAGTCAGAGCCTTTAACCTCCTGTTTGGCCCAGTTTGCAATTTCTGCGGAAAATGAACAGGAATAGGGAGAACCAATGAGAGACTAGCTGGACGTGTCTGGACGGGCAAATTTAACTCTCATTTCCCACCAGGAAGAGGAATTAACCAAAGGCTCAGTGTGCCATGCCGGAACCACACTAGGGCCTGAAGCAATCCTGCGGTGTTTCGGCCAACTCACAAGTAAGCGAGTGGAAGAAAGGAGCTCAGGGGCACTGTAATTCACGAACATGCAGAGTTACAAATGACAGCTGTCGTCCAAAAATATATTGAAGTAAGGCTGCCAAGAGGACGTGAAAGCGGGGCAGAATTGCAGGAAACCCATTTCAGGAGGTAGACGGGAATTGCATGTAAAGCATAGCAAAAGAGGCAGAACGTCCACAATGATGCACTTGGCCAAAAAGGGCGTATGCGTTTTTTCCTGAATATATTCAGGAAAAAACGCATACGCCCTTTTTGGCCAACCAAGCAAGCTTGCAAAGGAAATCTGCACTACAATGAAGTCTCAATTTCCCCCGGTCAAAAGGGGCATCTGAAAAATGTGTAAAATCCAGAAAGGCAGGACAGGCCATGGAGAACTGGGAGCCTTGTTATGCTGATAGGTGGGATGTAAATTGACAACAGCCACTCTGGAGAAGTGTATGGTGTTTCCTGAAACATCTACAAAACAGAGCAACAGAGCCTAGGGCACTTCCACTTATGGTCCTATAGCTTAGGGAAATTAAAATCAAAAAGACGCAGCCACCCCAAAGTTTGGGACGGCTCTGTTTACAAGAACCTCGTTTACAGTACAAGTTCAATATTGCAGAAAGCGAAAAATGGATAAAGAAGTTGTGGTACTTACGTACAATGCAATATCACTCAGCAATGAAATCTATGTCATCAGGCCCATAGTACCATAAAGAGTGGATTCAGATATGATAATTCTAACTGAAATAAGCCACACAGAAACAGAAACATCGTAAGATATCACTAATACACGAAATGTAAACTTGGCTACACAGGAACTGAATTACAAAACAGAACAGGGTCTCAAATGTAGAAAACCAACTTATGCTTGCTTAAGGCGAAAGGTGAGTGGGGGTGCTGCATAAAACCAGAGATTGAAATGAGCACAGATAAACTTCCATAAGCAAAATATGTAATAGACAAGAGCTACTCCTTGCTCAACGAAGTGGACTCAACACCCCATATTAAACGCCTAAGAATATACCTGACTAGTAAGAATCTTAAAACCTATGGATTTATATGTCTCTGAAAGAGAATCAAGCATGTGTACAGCGGCATAAACGCAGCAGTGATAGGATTGGTGAGGTTCGGTGAGCAAATGCAGACCCTTTGAAGGCATATTGCATGGTACCCATTCCATGGGTCTCAACTCTCCAGGTTTAAGGGATTCTTCCTTCAGCTAAAACATACATGTGGAACCCAGAGTATGATCCACCGTGTGATCGGGAAACGTGTTCAAATGTGTCTCAGTTTTCATCCCCTGGTACTCGGGTGCAACATTCCAGACGCTTTACTAACACTCTCCCCACTTGGAGACTCAGTGCCTTTAACCTCCTGTTTGACCCAGTTTGCAATTTCTGCGGAAAATGAACAAGAATAGGGAGAACCAATGAGAGACTAGCTGGAGGTGTCTGGACGGGCAAATTTAACTCTCATTTCCCACCAGGAAGAGGAATTAACCAAAGGCTCAGCGTGCCATGCCGGAACCACACTAGGGCCTGAAGCAATTTTGCGGTGTTGCGGCCAGCTCACAAGAAAGCGAGTTGAAGAAACGAACTCAGGGGCACTGTAATTCACAACCTGCAGAGTTATAAATGACAGCTATCGTCCAAAAATATATTCAAGTAAGGCTGCCAAGAGGACTTGAAAGTGGGGCAGAATTGCAGGAAACCGATTTCAGGAGGTAGACTGGAATTGCATGTAAAGCATAGGAAAAGAGGCAGAACGTCCACAATGATGAACTTGGCCAAAAAGGGCGTATGCGTTTTTTCCCGAATATATTCAGGAAAAAATGCATACGCCCTTTTTGGCCAACCAAGCAAGCTTGCAAAAGAAATCTGCACATCAATGAAGTCTCACTTCCCCCAATCAAAAGGGCCATATGAAAAAAGTGTAAAATCCAGAAAAGCAGGACAGGCCATGGAGAACTGGGAGCCTTGTTATGCTGATGGGCCTGATGTAAATTGCCAACAGCCACTCTGGAGAAGTGTATGGTGTTTCCTGAAACATCTAAAAAACAAAGCAACAGAGCGTAGGGCACTTCCACTTATGGTTCTATACCTTAGGGAAATTAAAATCAAAAAGACACAGCAACCCCAAAGTTTGGGACGGCTCTGTTTACAAGAACCTCGTTTACGGTACAAGTTCAATATCACAGAAAGCGAAAATTGGATAAAGAAGATGTGGTACTTACGTACAATGCAATATCACTCAGCAATGAAATCTATGTCATCAGGCCCGTAGCAGCATAATGAGTGGATTCAGGTACGATGATTCAAAGTGAAATAAGTCACACAGAAAAAGAAACATCATAAGATATCACTAATACACGGAATGTAAACTTGGCTACACAGGAACTGAATTACAAAAAAGAACAGGGTCTCAAATGTACAAAACCAACTTATGCTTGCTTAAGGGGAAAGGTGAGTTGGGGTGCTGCATAAAACCAGAGATTGAAATGAGCACAGATACGGTTCCATAAGCCAAATATGTAATAGACAAGAGCTACTCCTTGCTCAACGAAGTGGACTCAACACCCCATATTAAACGCATAACAATATACCTGACTAGTAAGAATCTTAAAACCTATGGCTTTATATGTCTCTGAAAGAGAATCAAGCGTGTGTACAGCGCCATAAACGCAGCAGTGATAGGATTGGTGAGGTTCGGTGAGCAAATGCAGACCCTTTGAAGTCATATTGCATGGTACCCATTCCATGGGTCTCAACTCTCCAGGTTTAAGGGATTCTTCCTTCAGCTAAAACATGCATGTGGAACCCAGAGTATGATCCACCGTGTGATCGGGAAACGTGTTCAAATGTGTCTCAGTTTTCATCCCCTGGTACTCGGGTGCAACATTCCAGACGCTTTACTAACACTCTCCCCACTTGGAGACTCAGTGCCTTTAACCTCCTGTTTGACCCAGTTTGCAATTTCTGCGGAAAATGAACAAGAATAGGGAGAACCAATGAGAGACTAGCTGGAGGTGTCTGGACGGGCAAATTTAACTCTCATTTCCCACCAGGAAGAGGAATTAACCAAAGGCTCAGCGTGCCATGCCGGAACCACACTAGGGCCTGAAGCAATCTTGCGGTGTTGCGGCCAGCTCACAAGAAAGCGAGTTGAAGAAACGAACTCAGGGGCACTGTAATTCACAACCTGCAGAGTTATAAATGACAGCTATCGTCCAAAAATATATTCAAGTAAGGCTGCCAAGAGGACTTGAAAGTGGGGCAGAATTGCAGGAAACCGATTTCAGGAGGTAGACTGGAATTGCATGTAAAGCATAGGAAAAGAGGCAGAACGTCCACAATGATGAACTTGGCCAAAAAGGGCGTATGCGTTTTTTCCCGAATATATTCAGGAAAAAATGCATACGCCCTTTTTGGCCAACCAAGCAAGCTTGCAAAAGAAATCTGCACATCAATGAAGTCTCACTTCCCCCAATCAAAAGGGCCATATGAAAAAAGTGTAAAATCCAGAAAAGCAGGACAGGCCATGGAGAACTGGGAGCCTGGTTATGCTGATGGGCCTGATGTAAATTGCCAACAGCCACTCTGGAGAAGTGTATGGTGTTTCCTGAAACATCTAAAAAACAAAGCAACAGAGCGTAGGGCACTTCCACTTATGGTTCTATACCTTAGGGAAATTAAAATCAAAAAGACACAGCCACCCCAAAGTTTGGGACGGCTCTGTTTACAAGAACCTCGTTTACGGTACAAGTTCAATATCACAGAAAGCGAAAAATGGATAAAGAAGTTGTGGTACTTACGTACAATGCAATATCACTCAGCAATGAAATCTATGTCATCAGGCCCGTAGCAGCATAATGAGTGGATTCAGGTACGATGATTCAAAGTGAAATAAGTCACACAGAAAAAGAAACATCATAAGATATCACTAATACACGGAATGTAAACTTGGCTACACAGGAACTGAATTACAAAAAAGAACAGGGTCTCAAATGTACAAAACCAACTTATGCTTGCTTAAGGGGAAAGGTGAGTTGGGGTGCTGCATAAAACCAGAGATTGAAATGAGCACAGATACGGTTCCATAAGCCAAATATGTAATAGACAAGAGCTACTCCTTGCTCAACGAAGTGGACTCAACACCCCATATTAAACGCATAACAATATACCTGACTAGTAAGAATCTTAAAACCTATGGCTTTATATGTCTCTGAAAGAGAATCAAGCGTGTGTACAGCGCCATAAACGCAGCAGTGATAGGATTGGTGAGGTTCGGTGAGCAAATGCAGACCCTTTGAAGTCATATTGCATGGTACCCATTCCATGGGTCTCAACTCTCCAGGTTTAAGGGATTCTTCCTTCAGCTAAAACATGCATGTGGAACCCAGAGTATGATCCACCGTGTGATCGGGAAACGTGTTCAAATGTGTCTCAGTTTTCGTTCCCTGGTACTCGGGTGCAACATTCCAGACGCTTTACTAACACTCTCCCCACTTGGAGACTCAGTGCCTTTAACCTCCTGTTTGACCCAGTTTGCAATTTCTGCGGAAAATGAACAAGAATAGGGAGAACCAATGAGAGACTAGCTGGAGGTGTCTGGACGGGCAAATTTAACTCTCATTTCCCACCAGGAAGAGGAATTAACCAAAGGCTCAGCGTGCCATGCCGGAACCACACTAGGGCCTGAAGCAATCTTGCGGTGTTGCGGCCAGCTCACAAGAAAGCGAGTTGAAGAAACGAACTCAGGGGCACTGTAATTCACAACCTGCAGAGTTATAAATGACAGCTATCGTCCAAAAATATATTCAAGTAAGGCTGCCAAGAGGACTTGAAAGTGGGGCAGAATTGCAGGAAACCGATTTCAGGAGGTAGACTGGAATTGCACGTAAAGCATAGGAAAAGAGGCAGAACGTCCACAATGATGAACTTGGCCAAAAATGGCGTATGCGTTTTTTCCCGAATATATTCAGGTAAAAATGCATACGCACTTTCTGGCCAACCAAGCAAGCCTGCAAAGGAAATCTGCACTACAATGAAGTCTCACTGTGCCCCGGTCAAAAGGGCCATCTGAAAAAAGTGTAAAATCCAGAAAGGCAGGACAGGCCATGGAGAACTGGAAGCCTTGTCATGCTGATGGGCGGGATGTAAATTGCCAACAGCCACTCTGGAGAAGTTATGGTGTTTCCTGAAACATCTATAAAACAAAGCAACAGAGCCTAGGGCACTTCCACTTAGGGTCCTATAGCTTAGGGAAATTAAAATCAAAAAGACACAGCCACCCCAAAATTTGGGACGGCTCTGTTTACAAGAACCTCGTTTACGGTACAAGTTCAATATCACAGAAAGCGAAAAATGGATAAAGACGTTTTGGTACTTACGTACAATGCAATATCACTCAGCAATGAAATCTATATCATCAGGCCCGTAGCAGCATAATGAGTGGATTCAGGTACGATGATTCTAAGTGAAATAAGTCACACAGAAAAAGAAACATCATAAGATATCACTAATACACGGAATGTAAACTTGGCTACACAGGAACTGAATTACAAAACAGAACAGGGTCTCAAATGTAGAAAACCAACTTATGCTAGCTTAAGGGGAAAGGTGAGTTGGGGTGCTGCATAAAACCAGAGATTGAAATTAGCACAGATACCGTTCCATAAGCCAAATATGTAATAGACAAGAGCTACTCCTTGCTCAACGAAGTGGACTCAAGACGCCATATTACACGCCTAAGAATATACCTGACTAGTAAGAATCTTAAAACCTATGGATTTATATGTCTCCGAAAGAGAATCAAGCGTTTGTACAGCGGCATAAACAGAGCAGTGATAGGATTGGTGAGGTTTGGTGAGCAAATGCAGACCTTTTGAAGTCATATTGCGTGGTACCCATTCCATGGTTCTCAACTCTCCAGGTTTAAGGGATTCTTCCTTCAGCTAAAACATGCATGTGGAATCCAGAGTATGATCCACCGTGTGATCGGGAAACGTGTTCAAATGTGTCTCAGTTTTCGTCCCCTGGTACTCGGGTGCAACATTCCAGACGCTTTACTAACACTCTCCCCACTTGGAGAGTCAGAGCCTTTAACCTCCTGTTTGGCCCAGTTTGCAATTTCTGCGGAAAATGAACAGGAATAGGGAGAACCAATGAGAGACTAGCTGGACGTGTCTGGACGGGCAAATTTAACTCTCATTTCCCACCAGGAAGAGGAATTAACCAAAGGCTCAGTGTGCCATGCCGGAACCACACTAGGGCCTGAAGCAATCCTGCGGTGTTTCGGCCAACTCACAAGTAAGCGAGTGGAAGAAAGGAGCTCAGGGGCACTGTAATTCACGAACATGCAGAGTTACAAATGACAGCTATCGTCCAAAAATATATTGAAGTAAGGCTGCCAAGAGGACCTGAAAGCGGGGCAGAATTGCAGGAAACCCATTTCAGGAGGTAGACGGGAATTGCATGTAAAGCATAGCAAAAGAGGCAGAACGTCCACAATGATGCACTTGGCCAAAAAGGGCGTATGCGTTTTTTCCTGAATATATTCAGGAAAAAACGCATACGCCCTTTTTGGCCAACCAAGCAAGCTTGCAAAGGAAATCTGCACTACAATGAAGTCTCAATTTCCCCCGGTCAAAAGGGGCATCTGAAAAATGTGTAAAATCCAGAAAGGCAGGACAGGCCATGGAGAACTGGGAGCCTTGTTATGCTGATAGGTGGGATGTAAATTGACAACAGCCACTCTGGAGAAGTGTATGGTGTTTCCTGAAACATCTACAAAACAGAGCAACAGAGCCTAGGGCACTTCCACTTATGGTCCTATAGCTTAGGGAAATTAAAATCAAAAAGACGCAGCCACCCCAAAGTTTGGGACGGCTCTGTTTACAAGAACCTCGTTTACAGTACAAGTTCAATATTGCAGAAAGCGAAAAATGGATAAAGAAGTTGTGGTACTTACGTACAATGCAATATCACTCAGCAATGAAATCTATGTCATCAGGCCCATAGTACCATAAAGAGTGGATTCAGATATGATAATTCTAACTGAAATAAGCCACACAGAAACAGAAACATCGTAAGATATCACTAATACACGAAATGTAAACTTGGCTACACAGGAACTGAATTACAAAACAGAACAGGGTCTCAAATGTAGAAAAACAACTTATGCTTGCTTAAGGCGAAAGGTGAGTGGGGGTGCTGCATAAAACCAGAGATTGAAATGAGCACAGATAAACTTCCATAAGCAAAATATGTAATAGACAAGAGCTACTCCTTGCTCAACGAAGTGGACTCAACACCCCATATTAAACGCCTAAGAATATACCTGACTAGTAAGAATCTTAAAACCTATGGATTTATATGTCTCTGAAAGAGAATCAAGCATGTGTACAGCGGCATAAACGCAGCAGTGATAGGATTGTTGAGGTTCGGTGAGCAAATGCAGACCCTTTGAAGGCATATTGCATGGTACCCATTCCATGGGTCTCAACTCTCCAGGTTTAAGGGATTCTTCCTTCAGCTAAAACATACATGTGGAACCCAGAGTATGATCCACCGTGTGATCGGGAAACGTGTTCAAATGTGTCTCAGTTTTCATCCCCTGGTACTCGGGTGCAACATTCCAGACGCTTTACTAACACTCTCCCCACTTGGAGACTCAGTGCCTTTAACCTCCTGTTTGACCCAGTTTGCAATTTCTGCGGAAAATGAACAAGAATAGGGAGAACCAATGAGAGACTAGCTGGAGGTGTCTGGACGGGCAAATTTAACTCTCATTTCCCACCAGGAAGAGGAATTAACCAAAGGCTCAGCGTGCCATGCCGGAACCACACTAGGGCCTGAAGCAATCTTGCGGTGTTGCGGCCAGCTCACAAGAAAGCGAGTTGAAGAAACGAACTCAGGGGCACTGTAATTCACAACCTGCAGAGTTATAAATGACAGCTATCGTCCAAAAATATATTCAAGTAAGGCTGCCAAGAGGACTTGAAAGTGGGGCAGAATTGCAGGAAACCGATTTCAGGAGGTAGACTGGAATTGCATGTAAAGCATAGGAAAAGAGGCAGAACGTCCACAATGATGAACTTGGCCAAAAAGGGCGTATGCGTTTTTTCCCGAATATATTCAGGAAAAAATGCATACGCCCTTTTTGGCCAACCAAGCAAGCTTGCAAAAGAAATCTGCACATCAATGAAGTCTCACTTCCCCCAATCAAAAGGGCCATATGAAAAAAGTGTAAAATCCAGAAAAGCAGGACAGGCCATGGAGAACTGGGAGCCTGGTTATGCTGATGGGCCTGATGTAAATTGCCAACAGCCACTCTGGAGAAGTGTATGGTGTTTCCTGAAACATCTAAAAAACAAAGCAACAGAGCGTAGGGCACTTCCACTTATGGTTCTATACCTTAGGGAAATTAAAATCAAAAAGACACAGCCACCCCAAAGTTTGGGACGGCTCTGTTTACAAGAACCTCGTTTACGGTACAAGTTCAATATCACAGAAAGCGAAAAATGGATAAAGAAGTTGTGGTACTTACGTACAATGCAATATCACTCAGCAATGAAATCTATGTCATCAGGCCCGTAGCAGCATAATGAGTGGATTCAGGTATGATGATTCAAAGTGAAATAAGTCACACAGAAAAAGAAACATCATAAGATATCACTAATACACGGAATGTAAACTTGGCTACACAGGAACTGAATTACAAAAAAGAACAGGGTCTCAAATGTACAAAACCAACTTATGCTTGCTTAAGGGGAAAGGTGAGTTGGGGTGCTGCATAAAACCAGAGATTGAAATGAGCACAGATACGGTTCCATAAGCCAAATATGTAATAGACAAGAGCTACTCCTTGCTCAACGAAGTGGACTCAACACCCCATATTAAACGCATAACAATATACCTGACTAGTAAGAATCTTAAAACCTATGGCTTTATATGTCTCTGAAAGAGAATCAAGCGTGTGTACAGCGCCATAAACGCAGCAGTGATAGGATTGGTGAGGTTCGGTGAGCAAATGCAGACCCTTTGAAGTCATATTGCATGGTACCCATTCCATGGGTCTCAACTCTCCAGGTTTAAGGGATTCTTCCTTCAGCTAAAACATGCATGTGGAACCCAGAGTATGATCCACCGTGTGATCGGGAAACGTGTTCAAATGTGTCTCAGTTTTCGTTCCCTGGTACTCGGGTGCAACATTCCAGACGCTTTACTAACACTCTCCCCACTTGGAGACTCAGTGCCTTTAACCTCCTGTTTGACCCAGTTTGCAATTTCTGCGGAAAATGAACAAGAATAGGGAGAACCAATGAGAGACTAGCTGGAGGTGTCTGGACGGGCAAATTTAACTCTCATTTCCCACCAGGAAGAGGAATTAACCAAAGGCTCAGCGTGCCATGCCGGAACCACACTAGGGCCTGAAGCAATCTTGCGGTGTTGCGGCCAGCTCACAAGAAAGCGAGTTGAAGAAACGAACTCAGGGGCACTGTAATTCACAACCTGCAGAGTTATAAATGACAGCTATCGTCCAAAAATATATTCAAGTAAGGCTGCCAAGAGGACTTGAAAGTGGGGCAGAATTGCAGGAAACCGATTTCAGGAGGTAGACTGGAATTGCATGTAAAGCATAGGAAAAGAGGCAGAACGTCCACAATGATGAACTTGGCCAAAAAGGGCGTATGCGTTTTTTCCCGAATATATTCAGGAAAAAATGCATACGCCCTTTTTGGCCAACCAAGCAAGCTTGCAAAAGAAATCTGCACATCAATGAAGTCTCACTTCCCCCAATCAAAAGGGCCATATGAAAAAAGTGTAAAATCCAGAAAAGCAGGACAGGCCATGGAGAACTGGGAGCCTTGTTATGCTGATGGGCCTGATGTAAATTGCCAACGGCCACTCTGGAGAAGTGTATGGTGTTTCCTGAAACATCTAAAAAACAAAGCAACAGAGCGTAGGGCACTTCCACTTATGGTTCTATACCTTAGGGAAATTAAAATCAAAAAGACACAGCCACCCCAAAGTTTGGGACGGCTCAGTTTACAAGAACCTCGTTTACGGTACAAGTTCAATATCACAGAAAGCGAAAAATGGATAAAGAAGTTGTGGTACTTACGTACAATGCAATATCACTCAGCAATGAAATCTATGTCATCAGGCCCGTAGCAGCATAATGAGTGGATTCAGGTACGATGATTCAAAGTGAAATAAGTCACACAGAAAAAGAAACATCATAAGATATCACTAATACACGGAATGTAAACTTGGCTACACAGGAACTGAATTACAAAAAAGAACAGGGTCTCAAATGTACAAAACCAACTTATGCTTACTTAAGGGGAAAGGTGAGTTGGGGTGCTGCATAAAACCAGAGATTGAAATGAGCACAGATACGGTTCCATAAGCCAAATATGTAATAGACAAGAGCTACTCCTTGCTCAACGAAGTGGACTCAACACCCCATATTAAACGCATAACAATATACCTGACTAGTAAGAATCTTAAAACCTATGGCTTTATATGTCTCTGAAAGAGAATCAAGCGTGTGTACAGCGCCATAAACGCAGCAGTGATAGGATTGGTGAGGTTCGGTGAGCAAATGCAGACCCTTTGAAGTCATATTGCATGGTACCCATTCCATGGGTCTCAACTCTCCAGGTTTAAGGGATTCTTCCTTCAGCTAAAACATGCATGTGGAACCCAGAGTATGATCCACCGTGTGATCGGGAAACGTGTTCAAATGTGTCTCAGTTTTCGTTCCCTGGTACTCGGGTGCAACATTCCAGACGCTTTACTAACACTCTCCCCACTTGGAGACTCAGTGCCTTTAACCTCCTGTTTGACCCAGTTTGCAATTTCTGCGGAAAATGAACAAGAATAGGGAGAACCAATGAGAGACTAGCTGGAGGTGTCTGGTCGGGCAAATTTAACTCTCATTTCCCACCAGGAAGAGGAATTAACCAAAGGCTCAGCGTGCCATGCCGGAACCACACTAGGGCCTGAAGCAATCTTGCGGTGTTGCGGCCAGCTCACAAGAAAGCGAGTTGAAGAAACGAACTCAGGGGCACTGTAATTCACAACCTGCAGAGTTATAAATGACAGCTATCGTCCAAAAATATATTCAAGTAAGGCTGCCAAGAGGACTTGAAAGTGGGGCAGAATTGCAGGAAACCGATTTCAGGAGGTAGACTGGAATTGCACGTAAAGCATAGGAAAAGAGGCAGAACGTCCACAATGATGAACTTGGCCAAAAATGGCGTATGCGTTTTTTCCCGAATATATTCAGGAAAAAATGCATACGCACTTTTTGGCCAACCAAGCAAGCCTGCAAAGGAAATCTGCACTACAATGAAGTCTCACTGTGCCCCAGTCAAAAGGGCCATCTGAAAAAAGTGTAAAATCCAGAAAGGCAGGACAGGCCATGGAGAACTGGAAGCCTTGTCATGCTGATGGGCGGGATGTAAATTGCCAACAGCCACTCTGGAGAAGTTATGGTGTTTCCTGAAACATCTATAAAACAAAGCAACAGAGCCTAGGGCACTTCCACTTAGGGTCCTATAGCTTAGGGAAATTAAAATCAAAAAGACACAGCCACCCCAAAATTTGGGATGGCTCTGTTTACAAGAACCTCGTTTACGGTACAAGTTCAATATCACAGAAAGCGAAAAATGGATAAAGACGTTTTGGTACTTACGTACAATGCAATATCACTCAGCAATGAAATCTATATCATCAGGCCCGTAGCAGCATAATGAGTGGATTCAGGTACGATGATTCTAAGTGAAATAAGTCACACAGAAAAAGAAACATCATAAGATATCACTAATACACGGAATGTAAACTTGGCTACACAGGAACTGAATTACAAAACAGAACAGGGTCTCAAATGTAGAAAACCAACTTATGCTAGCTTAAGGGGAAAGGTGAGTTGGGGTGCTGCATAAAACCAGAGATTGAAATTAGCACAGATACCGTTCCATAAGCCAAATATGTAATAGACAAGAGCTACTCCTTGCTCAACGAAGTGGACTCAAGACGCCATATTACACGCCTAAGAATATACCTGACTAGTAAGAATCTTAAAACCTATGGATTTATATGTCTCCGAAAGAGAATCAAGCGTTTGTACAGCGGCATAAACAGAGCAGTGATAGGATTGGTGAGGTTCGGTGAGCAAATGCAGACCTTTTGAAGTCATATTGCGTGGTACCCATTCCATGGTTCTCAACTCTCCAGGTTTAAGGGATTCTTCCTTCAGCTAAAACATGCATGTGGAATCCAGAGTATGATCCACCGTGTGATCGGGAAACGTGTTCAAATGTGTCTCAGTTTTCGTCCCCTGGTACTCGGGTGCAACATTCCAGACGCTTTACTAACACTCTCCCCACTTGGAGACTCAGAGCCTTTAACCTCCTGTTTGGCCCAGTTTGCAATTTCTGCGGAAAATGAACAGGAATAGGGAGAACCAATGAGAGACTAGCTGGACGTGTCTGGACGGGCAAATTTAACTCTCATTTCCCACCAGGAAGAGGAATTAACCAAAGGCTCAGTGTGCCATGCCGGAACCACACTAGGGCCTGAAGCAATCCTGCGGTGTTTCGGCCAACTCACAAGTAAGCGAGTGGAAGAAAGGAGCTCAGGGGCACTGTAATTCACGAACATGCAGAGTTACAAATGACAGCTATCGTCCAAAAATATATTGAAGTAAGGCTGCCAAGAGGACGTGAAAGCGGGGCAGAATTGCAGGAAACCCATTTCAGGAGGTAGACGGGAATTGCATGTAAAGCATAGCAAAAGAGGCAGAACGTCCACAATGATGCACTTGGCCAAAAAGGGCGTATGCGTTTTTTCCTGAATATATTCAGGAAAAAACGCATACGCCCTTTTTGGCCAACCAAGCAAGCTTGCAAAGGAAATCTGCACTACAATGAAGTCTCAATTTCCCCCGGTCAAAAGGGGCATCTGAAAAATGTGTAAAATCCAGAAAGGCAGGACAGGCCATGGAGAACTGGGAGCCTTGTTATGCTGATAGGTGGGATGTAAATTGACAACAGCCACTCTGGAGAAGTGTATGGTGTTTCCTGAAACATCTACAAAACAGAGCAACAGAGCCTAGGGCACTTCCACTTATGGTCCTATAGCTTAGGGAAATTAAAATCAAAAAGACGCAGCCACCCCAAAGTTTGGGACGGCTCTGTTTACAAGAACCTCGTTTACAGTACAAGTTCAATATTGCAGAAAGCGAAAAATGGATAAAGAAGTTGTGGTACTTACGTACAATGCAATATCACTCAGCAATGAAATCTATGTCATCAGGCCCATAGTACCATAAAGAGTGGATTCAGATATGATAATTCTAACTGAAATAAGCCACACAGAAACAGAAACATCGTAAGATATCACTAATACACGAAATGTAAACTTGGCTACACAGGAACTGAATTACAAAACAGAACAGGGTCTCAAATGTAGAAAACCAACTTATGCTTGCTTAAGGCGAAAGGTGAGTGGGGGTGCTGCATAAAACCAGAGATTGAAATGAGCACAGATAAACTTCCATAAGCAAAATATGTAATAGACAAGAGCTACTCCTTGCTCAACGAAGTGGACTCAACACCCCATATTAAACGCCTAAGAATATACCTGACTAGTAAGAATCTTAAAACCTATGGATTTATATGTCTCTGAAAGAGAATCAAGCATGTGTACAGCGGCATAAACGCAGCAGTGATAGGATTGGTGAGGTTCGGTGAGCAAATGCAGACCCTTTGAAGGCATATTGCATGGTACCCATTCCATGGGTCTCAACTCTCCAGGTTTAAGGGATTCTTCCTTCAGCTAAAACATACATGTGGAACCCAGAGTATGATCCACCGTGTGATCGGGAAACGTGTTCAAATGTGTCTCAGTTTTCATCCCCTGGTACTCGGGTGCAACATTCCAGACGCTTTACTAACACTCTCCCCACTTGGAGACTCAGTGCCTTTAACCTCCTGTTTGACCCAGTTTGCAATTTCTGCGGAAAATGAACAAGAATAGGGAGAACCAATGAGAGACTAGCTGGAGGTGTCTGGACGGGCAAATTTAACTCTCATTTCCCACCAGGAAGAGGAATTAACCAAAGGCTCAGCGTGCCATGCCGGAACCACACTAGGGCCTGAAGCAATCTTGCGGTGTTGCGGCCAGCTCACAAGAAAGCGAGTTGAAGAAACGAACTCAGGGGCACTGTAATTCACAACCTGCAGAGTTATAAATGACAGCTATCGTCCAAAAATATATTCAAGTAAGGCTGCCAAGAGGACTTGAAAGTGGGGCAGAATTGCAGGAAACCGATTTCAGGAGGTAGACTGGAATTGCATGTAAAGCATAGGAAAAGAGGCAGAACGTCCACAATGATGAACTTGGCCAAAAAGGGCGTATGCGTTTTTTCCCGAATATATTCAGGAAAAAATGCATACGCCCTTTTTGGCCAACCAAGCAAGCTTGCAAAAGAAATCTGCACATCAATGAAGTCTCACTTCCCCCAATCAAAAGGGCCATATGAAAAAAGTGTAAAATCCAGAAAAGCAGGACAGGCCATGGAGAACTGGGAGCCTTGTTATGCTGATGGGCCTGATGTAAATTGCCAACAGCCACTCTGGAGAAGTGTATGGTGTTTCCTGAAACATCTAAAAAACAAAGCAACAGAGCATAGGGCACTTCCACTTATGGTTCTATACCTTAGGGAAATTAAAATCAAAAAGACACAGCAACCCCAAAGTTTGGGACGGCTCTGTTTACAAGAACCTCGTTTACGGTACAAGTTCAATATCACAGAAAGCGAAAAATGGATAAAGAAGATGTGGTACTTACGTACAATGCAATATCACTCAGCAATGAAATCTATGTCATCAGGCCCGTAGCAGCATAATGAGTGGATTCAGGTACGATGATTCAAAGTGAAATAAGTCACACAGAAAAAGAAACATCATAAGATATCACTAATACACGGAATGTAAACTTGGCTACACAGGAACTGAATTACAAAAAAGAACAGGGTCTCAAATGTACAAAACCAACTTATGCTTGCTTAAGGGGAAAGGTGAGTTGGGGTGCTGCATAAAACCAGAGATTGAAATGAGCACAGATACGGTTCCATAAGCCAAATATGTAATAGACAAGAGCTACTCCTTGCTCAACGAAGTGGACTCAACACCCCATATTAAACGCATAACAATATACCTGACTAGTAAGAATCTTAAAACCTATGGCTTTATATGTCTCTGAAAGAGAATCAAGCGTGTGTACAGCGCCATAAATGCAGCAGTGATAGGATTGGTGAGGTTCGGTGAGCAAATGCAGACCCTTTGAAGTCATATTGTATGGTACCCATTCCATGGGTCTCAACTCTCCAGGTTTAAGGGATTCTTCCTTCAGCTAAAACATGCATGTGGAACCCAGAGTATGATCCACCGTGTGATCGGGAAACGTGTTCAAATGTGTGTCAGTTTTCATCCCCTGTTACTCGGGTGCAACATTCCAGACGCTTTACTAACACTCTCCCCACTTGGAGACTCAGTGCCTTTAACCTCCTGTTTGACCCAGTTTGCAATTTCTGCGGAAAATGAACAAGAATAGGGAGAACCAATGAGAGACTAGCTGGAGGTGTCTGGACGGGCAAATTTAACTCTCATTTCCCACCAGGAAGAGGAATTAACCAAAGGCTCAGCGTGCCATGCCGGAACCACACTAGGGCCTGAAGCAATCTTGCGGTGTTGCGGCCAGCTCACAAGAAAGCGAGTTGAAGAAACGAACTCAGGGGCACTGTAATTCACAACCTGCAGAGTTATAAATGACAGCTATCGTCCAAAAATATATTCAAGTAAGGCTGCCAAGAGGACTTGAAAGTGGGGCAGAATTGCAGGAAACCGATTTCAGGAGGTAGACTGGAATTGCATGTAAAGCATAGGAAAAGAGGCAGAACGTCCACAATGATGAACTTGGCCAAAAAGGGCGTATGCGTTTTTTCCCGAATATATTCAGGAAAAAATGCATACGCCCTTTTTGGCCAACCAAGCAAGCTTGCAAAAGAAATCTGCACATCAATGAAGTCTCACTTCCCCCAATCAAAAGGGCCATATGAAAAAAGTGTAAAATCCAGAAAAGCAGGACAGGCCATGGAGAACTGGGAGCCTGGTTATGCTGATGGGCCTGATGTAAATTGCCAACAGCCACTCTGGAGAAGTGTATGGTGTTTCCTGAAACATCTAAAAAACAAAGCAACAGAGCGTAGGGCACTTCCACTTATGGTTCTATACCTTAGGGAAATTAAAATCAAAAAGACACAGCCACCCCAAAGTTTGGGACGGCTCTGTTTACAAGAACCTCGTTTACGGTACAAGTTCAATATCACAGAAAGCGAAAAATGGATAAAGAAGTTGTGGTACTTACGTACAATGCAATATCACTCAGCAATGAAATCTATGTCATCAGGCCCGTAGCAGCATAATGAGTGGATTCAGGTACGATGATTCAAAGTGAAATAAGTCACACAGAAAAAGAAACATCATAAGATATCACTAATACACGGAATGTAAACTTGGCTACACAGGAACTGAATTACAAAAAAGAACAGGGTCTCAAATGTACAAAACCAACTTATGCTTGCTTAAGGGGAAAGGTGAGTTGGGGTGCTGCATAAAACCAGAGATTGAAATGAGCACAGATACGGTTCCATAAGCCAAATATGTAATAGACAAGAGCTACTCCTTGCTCAACGAAGTGGACTCAACACCCCATATTAAACGCATAACAATATACCTGACTAGTAAGAATCTTAAAACCTATGGCTTTATATGTCTCTGAAAGAGAATCAAGCGTGTGTACAGCGCCATAAACGCAGCAGTGATAGGATTGGTGAGGTTCGGTGAGCAAATGCAGACCCTTTGAAGTCATATTGCATGGTACCCATTCCATGGGTCTCAACTCTCCAGGTTTAAGGGATTCTTCCTTCAGCTAAAACATGCATGTGGAACCCAGAGTATGATCCACCGTGTGATCGGGAAACGTGTTCAAATGTGTCTCAGTTTTCGTTCCCTGGTACTCGGGTGCAACATTCCAGACGCTTTACTAACACTCTCCCCACTTGGAGACTCAGTGCCTTTAACCTCCTGTTTGACCCAGTTTGCAATTTCTGCGGAAAATGAACAAGAATAGGGAGAACCAATGAGAGACTAGCTGGAGGTGTCTGGACGGGCAAATTTAACTCTCATTTCCCACCAGGAAGAGGAATTAACCAAAGGCTCAGCGTGCCATGCCGGAACCACACTAGGGCCTGAAGCAATCTTGCGGTGTTGCGGCCAGCTCACAAGAAAGCGAGTTGAAGAAACGAACTCAGGGGCACTGTAATTCACAACCTGCAGAGTTATAAATGACAGCTATCGTCCAAAAATATATTCAAGTAAGGCTGCCAAGAGGACTTGAAAGTGGGGCAGAATTGCAGGAAACCGATTTCAGGAGGTAGACTGGAATTGCACGTAAAGCATAGGAAAAGAGGCAGAACGTCCACAATGATGAACTTGGCCAAAAATGGCGTATGCGTTTTTTCCCGAATATATTCAGGAAAAAATGCATACGCACTTTTTGGCCAACCAAGCAAGCCTGCAAAGGAAATCTGCACTACAATGAAGTCTCACTGTGCCCCGGTCAAAAGGGCCATCTGAAAAAAGTGTAAAATCCAGAAAGGCAGGACAGGCCATGGAGAACTGGAAGCCTTGTCATGCTGATGGGCGGGATGTAAATTGCCAACAGCCACTCTGGAGAAGTGTATGGTGTTTCCTGAAACATCTAAAAAACAAAGCAACAGAGCGTAGGGCACTTCCACTTATGGTTCTATACCTTAGGGAAATTAAAATCAAAAAGACACAGCAACCCCAAAGTTTGGGACGGCTCTGTTTACAAGAACCTCGTTTACGGTACAAGTTCAATATCACAGAAAGCGAAAAATGGATAAAGAAGATGTGGTACTTACGTACAATGCAATATCACTCAGCAATGAAATCTATGTCATCAGGCCCGTAGCAGCATAATGAGTGGATTCAGGTACGATGATTCAAAGTGAAATAAGTCACACAGAAAAAGAAACATCATAAGATATCACTAATACACGGAATGTAAACTTGGCTACACAGGAACTGAATTACAAAAAAGAACAGGGTCTCAAATGTACAAAACCAACTTATGCTTGCTTAAGGGGAAAGGTGAGTTGGGGTGCTGCATAAAACCAGAGATTGAAATGAGCACAGATACGGTTCCATAAGCCAAATATGTAATAGACAAGAGCTACTCCTTGCTCAACGAAGTGGACTCAACACCCCATATTAAACGCATAACAATATACCTGACTAGTAAGAATCTTAAAACCTATGGCTTTATATGTCTCTGAAAGAGAATCAAGCGTGTGTACAGCGCCATAAATGCAGCAGTGATAGGATTGGTGAGGTTCGGTGAGCAAATGCAGACCCTTTGAAGTCATATTGCATGGTACCCATTCCATGGGTCTCAACTCTCCAGGTTTAAGGGATTCTTCCTTCAGCTAAAACATGCATGTGGAACCCAGAGTATGATCCACCGTGTGATCGGGAAACGTGTTCAAATGTGTGTCAGTTTTCATCCCCTGTTACTCGGGTGCAACATTCCAGACGCTTTACTAACACTCTCCCCACTTGGAGACTCAGTGCCTTTAACCTCCTGTTTGACCCAGTTTGCAATTTCTGCGGAAAATGAACAAGAATAGGGAGAACCAATGAGAGACTAGCTGGAGGTGTCTGGACGGGCAAATTTAACTCTCATTTCCCACCAGGAAGAGGAATTAACCAAAGGCTCAGCGTGCCATGCCGGAACCACACTAGGGCCTGAAGCAATCTTGCGGTGTTGCGGCCAGCTCACAAGAAAGCGAGTTGAAGAAACGAACTCAGGGGCACTGTAATTCACAACCTGCAGAGTTATAAATGACAGCTATCGTCCAAAAATATATTCAAGTAAGGCTGCCAAGAGGACTTGAAAGTGGGGCAGAATTGCAGGAAACCGATTTCAGGAGGTAGACTGGAATTGCATGTAAAGCATAGGAAAAGAGGCAGAACGTCCACAATGATGAACTTGGCCAAAAAGGGCGTATGCGTTTTTTCCCGAATATATTCAGGAAAAAATGCATACGCCCTTTTTGGCCAACCAAGCAAGCTTGCAAAAGAAATCTGCACATCAATGAAGTCTCACTTCCCCCAATCAAAAGGGCCATATGAAAAAAGTGTAAAATCCAGAAAAGCAGGACAGGCCATGGAGAACTGGGAGCCTGGTTATGCTGATGGGCCTGATGTAAATTGCCAACAGCCACTCTGGAGAAGTGTATGGTGTTTCCTGAAACATCTAAAAAACAAAGCAACAGAGCGTAGGGCACTTCCACTTATGGTTCTATACCTTAGGGAAATTAAAATCAAAAAGACACAGCCACCCCAAAGTTTGGGACGGCTCTGTTTACAAGAACCTCGTTTACGGTACAAGTTCAATATCACAGAAAGCGAAAAATGGATAAAGAAGTTGTGGTACTTACGTACAATGCAATATCACTCAGCAATGAAATCTATGTCATCAGGCCCGTAGCAGCATAATGAGTGGATTCAGGTACGATGATTCAAAGTGAAATAAGTCACACAGAAAAAGAAACATCATAAGATATCACTAATACACGGAATGTAAACTTGGCTACACAGGAACTGAATTACAAAAAAGAACAGGGTCTCAAATGTACAAAACCAACTTATGCTTGCTTAAGGGGAAAGGTGAGTTGGGGTGCTGCATAAAACCAGAGATTGAAATGAGCACAGATACGGTTCCATAAGCCAAATATGTAATAGACAAGAGCTACTCCTTGCTCAACGAAGTGGACTCAACACCCCATATTAAACGCATAACAATATACCTGACTAGTAAGAATCTTAAAACCTATGGCTTTATATGTCTCTGAAAGAGAATCAAGCGTGTGTACAGCGCCATAAACGCAGCAGTGATAGGATTGGTGAGGTTCGGTGAGCAAATGCAGACCCTTTGAAGTCATATTGCATGGTACCCATTCCATGGGTCTCAACTCTCCAGGTTTAAGGGATTCTTCCTTCAGCTAAAACATGCATGTGGAACCCAGAGTATGATCCACCGTGTGATCGGGAAACGTGTTCAAATGTGTCTCAGTTTTCGTTCCCTGGTACTCGGGTGCAACATTCCAGACGCTTTACTAACACTCTCCCCACTTGGAGACTCAGTGCCTTTAACCTCCTGTTTGACCCAGTTTGCAATTTCTGCGGAAAATGAACAAGAATAGGGAGAACCAATGAGAGACTAGCTGGAGGTGTCTGGACGGGCAAATTTAACTCTCATTTCCCACCAGGAAGAGGAATTAACCAAAGGCTCAGCGTGCCATGCCGGAACCACACTAGGGCCTGAAGCAATCTTGCGGTGTTGCGGCCAGCTCACAAGAAAGCGAGTTGAAGAAACGAACTCAGGGGCACTGTAATTCACAACCTGCAGAGTTATAAATGACAGCTATCGTCCAAAAATATATTCAAGTAAGGCTGCCAAGAGGACTTGAAAGTGGGGCAGAATTGCAGGAAACCGATTTCAGGAGGTAGACTGGAATTGCACGTAAAGCATAGGAAAAGAGGCAGAACGTCCACAATGATGAACTTGGCCAAAAATGGCGTATGCGTTTTTTCCCGAATATATTCAGGAAAAAATGCATACGCACTTTTTGGCCAACCAAGCAAGCCTGCAAAGGAAATCTGCACTACAATGAAGTCTCACTGTGCCCCGGTCAAAAGGGCCATCTGAAAAAAGTGTAAAATCCAGAAAGGCAGGACAGGCCATGGAGAACTGGAAGCCTTGTCTTGCTGATGGGCGGGATGTAAATTGCCAACAGCCACTCTGGAGAAGTTATGGTGTTTCCTGAAACATCTATAAAACAAAGCAACAGAGCCTAGGGCACTTCCACCTAGGGTCCTATAGCTTAGGGAAATTAAAATCAAAAAGACACAGCCACCCCAAAATTTGGGACGGCTCTGTTTACAAGAACCTCGTTTACGGTACAAGTTCAATATCACAGAAAGCGAAAAATGGATAAAGACGTTTTGGTACTTACGTACAATGCAATATCACTCAGCAATGAAATCTATATCATCAGGCCCGTAGCAGCATAATGAGTGGATTCAGGTACGATGATTCTAAGTGAAATAAGTCACACAGAAAAAGAAACATCATAAGATATCACTAATACACGGAATGTAAACTTGGCTACACAGGAACTGAATTACAAAACAGAACAGGGTCTCAAATGTAGAAAACCAACTTATGCTAGCTTAAGGGGAAAGGTGAGTTGGGGTGCTGCATAAAACCAGAGATTGAAATTAGCACAGATACCGTTCCATAAGCCAAATATGTAATAGACAAGAGCTACTCCTTGCTCAACGAAGTGGACTCAAGACGCCATATTACACGCCTAAGAATATACCTGACTAGTAAGAATCTTAAAACCTATGGATTTATATGTCTCCGAAAGAGAATCAAGCGTTTGTACAGCGGCATAAACAGAGCAGTGATAGGATTGGTGAGGTTCGGTGAGCAAATGCAGACCTTTTGAAGTCATATTGCGTGGTACCCATTCCATGGTTCTCAACTCTCCAGGTTTAAGGGATTCTTCCTTCAGCTAAAACATGCATGTGGAATCCAGAGTATGATCCACCGTGTGATCGGGAAACGTGTTCAAATGTGTCTCAGTTTTCGTCCCCTGGTACTCGGGTGCAACATTCCAGACGCTTTACTAACACTCTCCCCACTTGGAGAGTCAGAGCCTTTAACCTCCTGTTTGGCCCAGTTTGTAATTTCTGCGGAAAATGAACAGGAATAGGGAGAACCAATGAGAGACTAGCTGGACGTGTCTGGACGGGCAAATTTAACTCTCATTTCCCACCAGGAAGAGGAATTAACCAAAGGCTCAGTGTGCCATGCCGGAACCACACTAGGGCCTGAAGCAATCCTGCGGTGTTTCGGCCAACTCACAAGTAAGCGAGTGGAAGAAAGGAGCTCAGGGGCACTGTAATTCACGAACATGCAGAGTTACAAATGACAGCTATCGTCCAAAAATATATTGAAGTAAGGCTGCCAAGAGGACTTCAAAGCGGGGCAGAATTGCAGGAAACCCATTTCAGGAGGTAGACGGGAATTGCATGTAAAGCATAGCAAAAGAGGCAGAAGGTCCACAATGATGCACTTGGCCAAAAAGGGCGTATGCGTTTTTTCCTGAATATATTCAGGAAAAAACGCATACGCCCTTTTTGTCCAACCAAGCAAGCTTGCAAAGGAAATCTGCACTACAATGAAGTCTCAATTTCCCCCGGTCAAAAGGGGCATCTGAAAAATGTGTAAAATCCAGAAAGGCAGGACAGGCCATGGAGAACTGGGAGCCTTGTTATGCTGATAGGTGGGATGTAAATTGACAACAGCCACTCTGGAGAAGTGTATGGTGTTTCCTGAAACATCTACAAAACAGAGCAACAGAGCCTAGGGCACTTCCACTTATGGTCCTATAGCTTAGGGAAATTAAAATGAAAAAGACGCAGCCACCCCAAAGTTTGGGACGGCTCTGTTTACAAGAACCTCGTTTACAGTACAAGTTCAATATTGCAGAAAGCGAAAAATGGATAAAGAAGTTGTGGTACTTACGTACAATGCAATATCACTCAGCAATGAAATCTATGTCATCAGGCCCATAGTACCATAAAGAGTGGATTCAGATATGATAATTCTAACTGAAATAAGCCACACAGAAACAGAAACATCGTAAGATATCACTAATACACGAAATGTAAACTTGGCTACACAGGAACTGAATTACAAAACAGAACAGGGTCTCAAATGTAGAAAACCAACTTATGCTTGCTTAAGGCGAAAGGTGAGTGGGGGTGCTGCATAAAACCAGAGATTGAAATGAGCACAGATAAACTTCCATAAGCAAAATATGTAATAGACAAGAGCTACTCCTTGCTCAACGAAGTGGACTCAACACCCCATATTAAACGCCTAAGAATATACCTGACTAGTAAGAATCTTAAAACCTATGGATTTATATGTCTCTGAAAGAGAATCAAGCATGTGTACAGCGGCATAAACGCAGCAGTGATAGGATTGGTGAGGTTCGGTGAGCAAATGCAGACCCTTTGAAGGCATATTGCATGGTACCCATTCCATGGGTCTCAACTCTCCAGGTTTAAGGGATTCTTCCTTCAGCTAAAACATACATGTGGAACCCAGAGTATGATCCACCGTGTGATCGGGAAACGTGTTCAAATGTGTCTCAGTTTTCATCCCCTGGTACTCGGGTGCAACATTCCAGACGCTTTACTAACACTCTCCCCACTTGGAGACTCAGTGCCTTTAACCTCCTGTTTGACCCAGTTTGCAATTTCTGCGGAAAATGAACAAGAATAGGGAGAACCAATGAGAGACTAGCTGGAGGTGTCTGGACGGGCAAATTTAACTCTCATTTCCCACCAGGAAGAGGAATTAACCAAAGGCTCAGCGTGCCATGCCGGAACCACACTAGGGCCTGAAGCAATCTTGCGGTGTTGCGGCCAGCTCACAAGAAAGCGAGTTGAAGAAACGAACTCAGGGGCACTGTAATTCACAACCTGCAGAGTTATAAATGACAGCTATCGTCCAAAAATATATTCAAGTAAGGCTGCCAAGAGGACTTGAAAGTGGGGCAGAATTGCAGGAAACCGATTTCAGGAGGTAGACTGGAATTGCATGTAAAGCATAGGAAAAGAGGCAGAACGTCCACAATGATGAACTTGGCCAAAAAGGGCGTATGCGTTTTTTCCCGAATATATTCAGGAAAAAATGCATACGCCCTTTTTGGCCAACCAAGCAAGCTTGCAAAAGAAATCTGCACATCAATGAAGTCTCACTTCCCCCAATCAAAAGGGCCATATGAAAAAAGTGTAAAATCCAGAAAAGCAGGACAGGCCATGGAGAACTGGGAGCCTTGTTATGCTGATGGGCCTGATGTAAATTGCCAACAGCCACTCTGGAGAAGTGTATGGTGTTTCCTGAAACATCTAAAAAACAAAGCAACAGAGCGTAGGGCACTTCCACTTATGGTTCTATACCTTAGGGAAATTAAAATCAAAAAGACACAGCAACCCCAAAGTTTGGGACGGCTCTGTTTACAAGAACCTCATTTACGGTACAAGTTCAATATCACAGAAAGCGAAAAATGGATAAAGAAGATGTGGTACTTACGTACAATGCAATATCACTCAGCAATGAAATCTATGTCATCAGGCCCGTAGCAGCATAATGAGTGGATTCAGGTACGATGATTCAAAGTGAAATAAGTCACACAGAAAAAGAAACATCATAAGATATCACTAATACACGGAATGTAAACTTGGCTACACAGGAACTGAATTACAAAAAAGAACAGGGTCTCAAATGTACAAAACCAACTTATGCTTGCTTAAGGGGAAAGGTGAGTTGGGGTGCTGCATAAAACCAGAGATTGAAATGAGCACAGATACGGTTCCATAAGCCAAATATGTAATAGACAAGAGCTACTCCTTGCTCAACGAAGTGGACTCAACACCCCATATTAAACGCATAACAATATACCTGACTAGTAAGAATCTTAAAACCTATGGCTTTATATGTCTCTGAAAGAGAATCAAGCGTGTGTACAGCGCCATAAACGCAGCAGTGATAGGATTGGTGAGGTTCGGTGAGCAAATGCAGACCCTTTGAAGTCATATTGCATGGTACCCATTCCATGGGTCTCAACTCTCCAGGTTTAAGGGATTCTTCCTTCAGCTAAAACATGCATGTGGAACCCAGAGTATGATCCACCGTGTGATCGGGAAACGTGTTCAAATGTGTCTCAGTTTTCGTTCCCTGGTACTCGGGTGCAACATTCCAGACGCTTTACTAACACTCTCCCCACTTGGAGACTCAGTGCCTTTAACCTCCTGTTTGACCCAGTTTGCAATTTCTGCGGAAAATGAACAAGAATAGGGAGAACCAATGAGAGACTAGCTGGAGGTGTCTGGACGGGCAAATTTAACTCTCATTTCCCACCAGGAAGAGGAATTAACCAAAGGCTCAGCGTGCCATGCCGGAACCACACTAGGGCCTGAAGCAATCTTGCGGTGTTGCGGCCAGCTCACAAGAAAGCGAGTTGAAGAAACGAACTCAGGGGCACTGTAATTCACAACCTGCAGAGTTATAAATGACAGCTATCGTCCAAAAATATATTCAAGTAAGGCTGCCAAGAGGACTTGAAAGTGGGGCAGAATTGCAGGAAACCGATTTCAGGAGGTAGACTGGAATTGCACGTAAAGCATAGGAAAAGAGGCAGAACGTCCACAATGATGAACTTGGCCAAAAATGGCGTATGCGTTTTTTCCCGAATATATTCAGGAAAAAATGCATACGCACTTTTTGGCCAACCAAGCAAGCCTGCAAAGGAAATCTGCACTACAATGAAGTCTCACTGTGCCCCGGTCAAAAGGGCCATCTGAAAAAAGTGTAAAATCCAGAAAGGCAGGACAGGCGATGGAGAACTGGAAGCCTTGTCATGCTGATGGGCGGGATGTAAATTGCCAACAGCCACTCTGGAGAAGTTATGGTGTTTCCTGAAACATCTATAAAACAAAGCAACAGAGCCTAGGGCACTTCCACTTAGGGTCCTATAGCTTAGGGAAATTAAAATCAAAAAGACACAGCCACCCCAAAATTTGGGACGGCTCTGTTTACAAGAACCTCGTTTACGGTACAAGTTCAATATCACAGAAAGCGAAAAATGGATAAAGACGTTTTGGTACTTACGTACAATGCAATATCACTCAGCAATGAAATCTATATCATCAGGCCCGTAGCAGCATAATGAGTGGATTCAGGTACGATGATTCTAAGTGAAATAAGTCACACAGAAAAAGAAACATCATAAGATATCACTAATACACGGAATGTAAACTTGGCTACACAGGAACTGAATTACAAAACAGAACAGGGTCTCAAATGTAGAAAACCAACTTATGCTAGCTTAAGGGGAAAGGTGAGTTGGGGTGCTGCATAAAACCAGAGATTGAAATTAGCACAGATACCGTTCCATAAGCCAAATATGTAATAGACAAGAGCTACTCCTTGCTCAACGAAGTGGACTCAAGACGCCATATTACACGCCTAAGAATATACCTGACTAGTAAGAATCTTAAAACCTATGGATTTATATGTCTCCGAAAGAGAATCAAGCGTTTGTACAGCGGCATAAACAGAGCAGTGATAGGATTGGTGAGGTTCGGTGAGCAAATGCAGACCTTTTGAAGTCATATTGCGTGGTACCCATTCCATGGTTCTCAACTCTCCAGGTTTAAGGGATTCTTCCTTCAGCTAAAACATGCATGTGGAATCCAGAGTATGATCCACCGTGTGATCGGGAAACGTGTTCAAATGTGTCTCAGTTTTCGTCCCCTGGTACTCGGGTGCAACATTCCAGACGCTTTACTAACACTCTCCCCACTTGGAGAGTCAGAGCCTTTAACCTCCTGTTTGGCCCAGTTTGCAATTTCTGCGGAAAATGAACAGGAATAGGGAGAACCAATGAGAGACTAGCTGGACGTGTCTGGACGGGCAAATTTAACTCTCATTTCCCACCAGGAAGAGGAATTAACCAAAGGCTCAGTGTGCCATGCCGGAACCACACTAGGGCCTGAAGCAATCCTGCGGTGTTTCGGCCAACTCACAAGTAAGCGAGTGGAAGAAAGGAGCTCAGGGGCACTGTAATTCACGAACATGCAGAGTTACAAATGACAGCTATCATCAAAAATATATTGAAGTAAAGCTGCCAAGAGGACTTTAAAGCGGGGCAGAATTGCAGGAAACCGATTTCAGGAGGTAGACTGGAATTGCATGTAAAGCATAGGAAAGAGGCAGAAAGTCCACAATGATGCACTGGCAAAAAAGGGCGTATGCGTTTTTTCCTGAATATATTCAGGAAAAAACGCAAATGCCCTTTTTGGCCAACCAAGCAAGCTTGCAAAAGAAATCTGCACTACAATGAAGTCTCACTGCCCCTCGGTCAAAAGGGCCATCTGAAAAAAGTGTAAAATCCTGAAAGGCAGGACAGGCCATGGAGAACTGGGAGCCTTGTTATGCTGATGGGCGGGATGTAAACTGCCAACAGCCACTCTGGAGAAGTGTTTGGTGTTTCCTGAAACATCCAAAAACAAAGCAACAGAGCCTAGGGCACATGCACTTATGGTCCTATAGCTTAGGGAAATTAAAATCAAAAAGACACAGCCACCCCAAAGTTTGGGACGGCTCTGTTTACAAGAACCTCGTTTACGGTACAAGTTCAATATCGCAGAAAGCGAAAAATGGATAAAGAATTTGTGGTACTTATGTACAATGCAATATCACTCAGCAATGAAATCTATGTCGTCAGGCCCATAGCAGCATAAAGAGTGGATTCAGGTACGAGGATTCTAAGTGAAATAAGTCACACGGAAAAAGAAACATCATAAGATATCACTAATACACGGAATGTAAACTTGGCTACACAGGAACTGAATTACAAAACAGAACAGGGTCTCAAATATAGAAAACCAACTTATGCTTGCTTAAGGGGAAAGGTGAGTTGGGGTGCTGCATAAAACCAGGGATTGAAAGTAGCACAGATACCGTTCCATAAGCCAAATATGTAATAGGCAAGAGCTACTCCTTGCTCAACGAAGTGGACTCAACACCCCATATTAAACGCCTAATAATATACCTGACTAGTAAGAATCTTAAAACCTATGGATTTATATGTCTCCAAAAGAGAATCAAGCATGTGTACAGCGGCATAAACGCAGCAGTGATAGGATTGGTGAGGTTCGGTGAGCAAATGCAGACCCTTTGAAGTCATATTGCATGGTACCCTTTCCATGGGTCTCAACTCTCCAGGTTTAAGGGATTCTTCCTTCAGCTAAAACATGCATGTGGAACCCAGAGTATGATCCACCGTGTGATCAGGAAACGTGTTCAAATGTGTCTCAGTTTTCGTCCCCTGGTACTCGCGTGCAACATTTCAGACGCTTTACTAACACTCTCCCCACTTGGAGAGTCAGTGCCTTTAACCTCCTGTTTGGCCCAGTTTGCAATTTCTGCGTAAGATGAACAGGAATAGGGAGAACCAATGAGAGACTAGCTGGAGGTGTCTGGACGGGCAAATTTAACTCTCATTTCCCACCAGGAAGAGGAATTAACCAAAGGCTCAGTGTGCCATGCCGGAACCACACTAGGGCCTGAAGCAAACCTGCGGTGTTGCGGCCAGCTCACAAGAAAGCGAGTTGAAGAAAGGAGCTCAGGGGCACTGTCATTCACAAACCTGCAGAGTTATAAATGACAGCTATCGTCCAAAACTATATTGAAGTAAGGCTGCCAAGAGGACTTGAAAGCGGGGCAGAATTGCAGGAAACCGATTTCAGGAGGTAGACTGGAATTGCATGTAAAGCATAGGAAAAGAGGCAGAACGTCCACAATGATGCACTTGGCCAAAAAGTGCATATGCGTTTTTTCTGAATATATTCAGGAAAAAACGCATACGCCCTTTTTGGCCAACCAAGCAAGCTTGCAAAGGAAATCTGCACTACAATGAAACCTCACAGCCCCCCGGTCAAAAGGGCCATCTGTAAAAAGTGTAAAATCCAGAAAGGCAGGACAGGCCATGGAGAACTGGGAGCCTTGTTATGCTGATGGGCGGGATGTAAATTGCCAACAGCCACTCTGGAGAAGTGTATGGTGTTTCCTGAAACATCTAAAAAACAAAGCAACAGAGCCTAGGGCACTTCCACTTATGGTCCTATAGCTTAGGGAAATTAAAATCAAAAAGACACAGCCACCCCAAAGTTTGGGACGGCTCTGTTTACAAGAACCTCGTTTACGGTACAAGTTCAATATCACAGAAAGCGACAAATGGATAAAGAAGTTGTGGTACTTACGTACAATGCAATATCACTTAGCAATGAAATCTATGTCATCAGGCCCGTAGCAGCATAATGAGTGCATTCAGGTATGATGATTCTAAGTGAAATAAGTCACACAGAAAAAGAAACATCATAAGATATCACTACTACACGGAATGTAAACTTGTCTACACAGGAACTGAATTACAAAACAGAACAGGATCTCAAATGTAGAAAACCAACTTATGCTTGCTTAAGGGGAAAGGTGAGTAGGGGTGCTGCATAAAACCAGAGATTGAAATGAGCACAGATACCCTTCCATAAGCCAAATATGTAATAGACAAGAGCTACTCCTTGCTCAACGAAGTGGACTCAACACCCCATATTAAACGCCTAAGAATATACCTGACTAGTAAAAATCTTAAAACCAATGGATTTATATGTCTCCGAAAGAGAATCAAGCATGTGTACAGCGGCATAAACGCAGCAGTGATAGGATTAGTGAGGTTTGGTGAGCAAATGCAGACCCTTTGAAGTCATATTGCATGGTACCCATTCCATGGGTCTCAAATCTCCAGGTTTAAGGGATTCTTCCTTCACCTAAAACATGCATGTGGAACCCAGAGTATGATCCACCGTGTGATCGGGAAACGTGTTCAAATGTGTCTCAGTTTTCATCCCCTGGTACTCGGGTGCAACATTCTAGATGCTTTACTAACACTCTCCCCACTTGGAGAGTCAGTGCCTTTAAACTCCTGTTTGGCCCAGTTTGCAATTTCTGCGGAAAATGAACAGGAATAGGGAGAACCAGTGAGAGACTAGCTGGAGGTGTCTGGACGGGTAAGTTTAACTCTCATTTCCCACCAGGATGAGGAATTAACCAAAGGCTCGGTGTGCCATGCCGGAACCACACTAGGGCCTGAAGCAATCCTGCGGTGTTGCGGCCAGCTCACAAGAAAGCGAGCTGAAGAAAGGAGCTCAGGGGCACTGTCATTAGGAAACCTGCAGAGGTATAAATGACAGCTATCGTCCAAAAATATATTGAAGTAAGGCTGCCAAGAGGACTTGAAAGCGGGGCAGAATTGCAGGAAACTGATTTCAGGAGGTAGACTGGAATTGCATGTAAAGCATAGGAAAAGAAGCAGAACGTCCACAATGATGCACTTGGCCAAAAAGGGCGTATGCGTTTTTTCCTGAATATATTCAGGAGAAAACGCATACACCCTTCTTGGCCAACCAAGCAAGCTTGCAAAGGAAATCTGCACTACAATGAAGTCCCACTGCCCCCCCGGTCAAAAGGGCCATCTGAAAAAAGTGTAAAATCCAGAAAGGCAGGACAGGCCATGGAGACCTGGGAGCCTTGTTATGCTGATGAGCGGGATGTAAATTGCCAACAGCCACTCTGGAGAAGTGTATGGTATTTCCTGAAACATCCAAAAAAATAGCAACAGAGCCTAGGGCACTTCCACTTATGGTCATATAGCTTAGGGAAATTAAAATCAAAAAGACACAGCCACCCCAAAGTTTGGGACGGCTCTGTTTAAAAGAACCTCGTTTACGGTACAAGTGCAATATCGCAGAAAGCGAAAAATGGATAAAGAAGTTGTGGTACTTACGTACAATGCAATATCACTCAGCAATGAAATCTATGTCATCAGGCCCGTAGCAGCATAATGAGTGGATTCAGGTACGAGGATTCTAAGTGAAATAAGTCACACAGAAAAAGAAACATCATAAGATATCACTACTACACGGAATGTAAACTTGGCTACACAGGAACTGAATTACAAAACACAACAGGATCTCAAATGTAGAAAACCAACTTATGCTTGCTTAAGGGGAAAGGTGAGTAGGGGTACTGCATAAAACCAGAGATTGAAATGAGCACAGATACCCTTCCATAAGCCAAATATGTAATAGACAAGAGCTACTCCTTGCTCAATTAAGTGGACTCAACACCCCATATTAAACGCCTAAGAATATACCTGACTAGTAAGAATCTTAAAAGCTATGGATTTATATGTCTCCGAAAGAGAATCAAGTGTGTGTACAGCGGCATAAACGCAGCAGTGATAGGATGGGTGAGGTTCGGTGAGCAAATACAGACCCTTTGAAGTCATATTGCATGGTACCCATTCCATGGGTCTCAACTCTCCAGGTTTAAGTATTCTTCCTTCAGCTAAAAGATGCATGTGGAACCCAGAGTATGATCCACCGTGTGATCGGGAAACGTGTTCAAATGTGTCTCAGTTTTCGTCCCCTGGTACTCGGGTGCAACATTCCAGACGCTTTACTAACACTCTCCCCACTTGGAGAGTCGGTGCCTTTAACCTCCTGTTTGGCCCAGTTTGCAATTTCTGCGTAAGATGAACAGGAATAGGGAGAACCAATGAGAGACTAGGTGGAGCTGTCTGGACGGGCAAATTTAACTCTCATTTCCCACGAGGAAGAGTAATTAACCAAAGGCTCAGAGTGCCATGCTGGAACCACACTAGGGCCCGAAGCAATCCTGCAGTGTTGCGGCCAGCTCACAAGAAAGCGAGTTGAAGAAAGGAGCTCAGGGGCACTGTCATTCACAAACCTGCAGGGTTATAAATGACAGCTATCGTCCAAAAATATATTGAAGTAAGGCTGCCAAGAGGACTTGAAAGCGGAGCATAATTGCAGGAAACCGATTTCAGGAGGTAGACAGTAATTGCATGTAAAGCATAGGAAAATAGGCAGAACGTCCTCAATGATGCACTTGGCCAAAAAGGGCGTATGCGTTTTTTCCTGAATATATTCAGGAAAAAACGCATACGCCCTTTTTGGCCAAACAAGCAAGCTTGCAAAGGAAATCTGCACTACAATGAACTCTCACTGCCCCCCGGTCAAAAGGGCCATCTGAAAAATGTGTAAAATCCAGATATGCAGGACAGGCCATGGAGAACTGGGAGCCTTGTTATGCTGATGAGCGGGATGTAAATTGCCAACAGCCACTCTGGAGAAGTGTATGGTGTTTCCAGAAACATCCAAAAAACAGAGCAACAGAGCCTAGGGCACTTCCACTTATGGTCCTATATATTAGGGAAATTAAAATCAAAAAGACACAGCCACCCCAAAGTTTGGGACGGCTCTGTTTACAAGAACCTCATTTACGGTACAAGTTCAATATCACAGAAAGCGAAAAATGGATAAAGACGTTGTGGTACTTACGTACAATGCAATATCACTCAGCAATGAAATCTATGTCATCAGGCCCATAGCAGCATAATGAGTGGATTCAGCTACGATGATTCTAAGTGAAATAAGTCACACAGAAAAAGAAACATCATAAGATATCACTAATACACGGAATGTAAACTTGGCTACACAGGATCTGAATTACAAAACAGAACAGGGTCTCAAATGTAGAACACCAACTTATGCTTGCTTAAGGGGAAAGGTGAGTTGGGGTGCTGCATAAAACCAGAGATTGAAATTAGCACAGATACCGTTCCATAAGCCAAATATGTAATAGACAAGAGCTACTCCTTGTTCAATGAAGTGGACTCAACACCCCATATTAAACGCCTAAGAATATACCTGACTAGTAAGCATCTTAAAACCTATGGATTTATATGTCTCCGAAAGAGAATCAAGCGTGTGTACAGCGGCATAAATGCAGCAGTGATAGGATTGGTGAGGTTCGGTGAGCAAATGGAGACCCTTTGTAGTCATATTGCATGGTACACATTCCATGGGTCTCAAATCTCCAGGTTTAAGGGAGTCTTCCTTCAGCTAAAACATGCATGTGGAACCCAGAGTATGATCCACCGTGTGATCGGGAAACGTGTTCAAATGTGTCTCAGTTTTCGTCCCCTGGTACTCGGGTGCAACATTCCAGACGCTTTACTAACACTCTCCCTACTTGGAGAGTCAGTGCCTTTAACCTCCTGTTTGGCCCAGTTAGCAATTTCTGTGGAAAATGAACAGGAATAGGGAGAACCAATGAGAGACTAGCTGGAGGTGTCTGGACGGGCAAATTTAACTCTCATTTCCCACGAGGAAGAGGAATTAACCAAAGGCTCAGTGTGCCATGCCGGAACCACACTAGGGCCTGAAGCAATCCTGCGGTGTTGCGGCCAGCTCACAAGAAAGTGAGTTGAAGAAAGGAGCTCAGGGGCACTGTCATTCACAAACCTGCAGAGTTATAAATGACAGCTATCGTCCAAAAATATATTGAAGTAAGGCTGCCAAGAGGACTTGAAAGCGGGGCATAATTGCAGGAAACCGATTTCAGGAGGTAGACAGTAATTGCATGTAAAGCATAGGAAAAGAGGCAGAACGTCCACAATGATGCACTTGGCCAAAAAGGGCGTATGCGTTTTTTCCTGAATATATTCAGGAAAAAACGCATACGCCCTTTTTGGCCAACCAAGCAAGCTTGCAAAGGAAATCTGCACTACAATGAAGTCTCACTGCCCCCCACTCAAAAGGGCCATCTGAAAAAAGTGTAAAATCCAGAAAGGCATTACAGGCCATGGAGAACTGGGAGCCTTGTTATGCTGATGGGCGGGATGTAAATTGCCAACAGCCACTCTGGAGAAGTGTATGGTGTTCCCTGAAACATCCAAAAAACAAAACAACAGAGCCTAGGGCACTTCCACTTATGGTCCTATAGCTTAGAGAAATTAAAATCAAAAAGACACAGCCACCCCAAAGTTTGGGACGGCTCTGTTTACAAGAACCTCGTTTACGGTACAAGTTCAATATCACAGAAAGCGAAAAATGGATAAAGAAGTTGTGGTACTTACGTACAATGCAATATCACTCAGCAATGAAATCTATGTCATCAGGCCCGTAGCAGCATAATGAGTGGATTCAGGTACGATGATTCAAAGTGAAATAAGTCACACAGAAAAAGAAACATCATACGATATCACTAATACACGGAATGTAAACTTGGCTACACAGGAACTGAATTACAAAACAGAACAGGGTCTCAAATGTAGAAAACCAACTTATGCTTGCTTAAGGGGAAAGGTGAGTTGGGGTGCTGCATAAAACCAGGGATTGAAAGTAGCACAGATACCGTTCCATAAGCCAAATATGTAATAGACAAGAGCTACTCCTTGCTCAACGAAGTGGACTCAACACCCCATATTAAACGCCTAAGAATATACCTGACTAGTAAGCATCTTAAAACCTATGGATTTATATGTCTCCGAAAGAGAATCAAGCGTGTGTACAGCGGCATAAACGCAGCAGTGATAGGATTGGTGAGGTTCGGTGAGCAAATGGAGACCCTTTGTAGTCATATTGCATGGTACACATTCCATGGGTCTCAAATCTCCAGGTTTAAGGGATTCTTCCTTCAGCTAAAACATGCATGTGGAACCCAGAGTATGATCCACCGTGTGATCGGGAAACGTGTTCAAATGTGTCTCAGTTTTCGTCCCCTGGTACTCGGGTGCAACATTCCAGACGCTTTACTAACACTCTCCCTACTTGGAGAGTCAGTGCCTTTAACCTCCTGTTTGGCCCAGTTAGCAATTTCTGTGGAAAATGAACAGGAATAGGGAGAACCAATGAGAGACTAGCTGGAGGTGTCTGGACGGGCAAATTTAACTCTCATTTCCCACGAGGAAGAGGAATTAACCAAAGGCTCAGTGTGCCATGCCGGAACCACACTAGGGCCTGAAGCAATCCTGCGGTGTTGCGGCCAGCTCACAAGAAAGTGAGTTGAAGAAAGGAGCTCAGGGGCACTGTCATTCACAAACCTGCAGAGTTATAAATGACAGCTATCGTCCAAAAATATATTGAAGTAAGGCTGCCAAGAGGACTTGAAAGCGGGGCATAATTGCAGGAAACCAATTTCAGGAGGTAGACAGTAATTGCATGTAAAGCATAGGAAAATAGGCAGAACGTCCTCAATGATGCACTTGGCCAAAAAGGGCGTATGCGTTTTTTCCTGAATATATTCAGGAAAAAACGCATACGCCCTTTTTGGCCAACCAAGCAAGCTTGCAAAGGAAATCTGCACTACAATGAAGTCTCACTGCCCCCCACTCAAAAGGGCCATCTGAAAAAAGTGTAAAATCCAGAAAGGCATTACAGGCCATGGAGAACTGGGAGCCTTGTTATGCTGATGGGCGGGATGTAAATTGCCAACAGCCACTCTGGAGAAGTGTATGGTGTTTCCTGAAACATCCAAAAAACAGAGCAACAGAGCCTAGGGCACTTCCACTTATGGTCCTATAGATTAGGGAAATTAAAATCAAAAAGACACAGCCACCCCAAAGTTTGGGACGGCTCTGTTTACAAGAACCTCATTTACGGTACACGTTCAATATCACAGAAAACGAAAAATGGATAAAGAAGTTATGGTACTTACGTACAATGCAATATCACTCAGCAATGAAATCTATGTCATCAGGCCCATAGCAGCATAAAGAGTGGATTCAGTTACTATGATTCTAAGTGAATAAGTCACACAGAAAAAGAAACATCATAAGATATCACTAATACACGGAATGTAAACTTGGCTACACAGGAACTGAATTACAAAACAGAACAGGGTCTCAAATGTAGAAAACCAACTTATGCTTGCTTAAGGGGAAAGGTGAGTTGGGGTGCTGCATAAAATCAGAGATTGAAATTAGCACAGATACCGTTCCATAAGCCAAATATGTAATAGACAAGAGCTACTCCTTGCTCAACGAAGTGGACTCAACACCCCATATTAAACGCCTAAGAATATACCTGACTAGTAAGAATCTTAAAACCTATGGATTTATATGTCTCCGAAAGAGAATCAAGCGTGTATACAGCGGCATAAACACAGCAGTGATAGGATTGGTGAGGTTCGGTGAGCAAATGCAGGCCCTTTGAAGTCATATTGCATGGTACCCATTCCATGGGTCTCAACTCTCCAGGTTTAAGGGATTCTTCCTTCAGCTAAAACATGCATGTGGAACCCAGAGTATGATCCACCGTGTGATCGGGAAACGTGTTCAAATGTGTCTCAGTTTTCGTCCCCTGGTACTCGGGTGCAATATTCCAGACGCTTTACTAACACTCTCCCTACTTGGAGAGTCAGTGCCTTTAACCTCCTGTTTGGCCCAGTTAGCAATTTCTGCGGAAAATGAACAGGAATAGGGAGAACCAATGAGAGACTAGCTGGAGGTGTCTGGACGGGCAAATTTAACTCTCATTTCCCACGAGGAAGAGGAATTAACCAAAGGCTCAGTGTGCCATGCCGGAACCACACTAGGGCCTGAAGCAATCCTGCGGTGTTGCGGCCAGCTCACAAGAAAGCGAGTTGAAGAAAGGAGCTCAGGGGCACTGTCATTCACAAACCTGCAGAGTTATAAATGACAGCTATCGTCCAAAAATATATTGAAGTAAGGCTGCCAAGAGGACTTGAAAGCGGGGCAGAATTGCAGGAAACCGATTTCAGGTGGTAGACTGGAATTGCATGTAAAGCATAGGAAAAGAGGCAGAACGTCCACAATGATGCACTTGGCCAAAAAGGGCGTATGCGTTTTTTCCTGAATATATTCAGGAAAAAACGCATACGCCCTTTTTGGCCAACCAAGCAAGCTTGCAAAGGAAATCTGCACTACAATGAAGTCTCACTGCCCCCCGGTCAAAAGGGCCTTCTGAAATAAGTGTAAAATCCAGAAAGCCAGGACAGGCCATGAAGAACTGGGTGCGTTTTTATGCTGATGGGCGGGACGTAAATTGCCAACAGCCACTCTGGAGAAGTGTATGGTGTTTCCTGAAACATCCAAAAAACAGAGCAACAGAGCCTAGGGCACTTCCACTTATGGTCCTATAGATTAGGGAAATTAAAATCAAAAAGACACAGCCACCCCAAAGTTTGGGACGGCTCTGTTTACAAGAACCTCATTTACGGTACACGTTCAATATCACAGAAAACGAAAAATGGATAAAGAAGTTATGGTACTTACGTACAATGCAATATCACTCAGCAATGAAATCTATGTCATCAGGCCCATAGCAGCATAAAGAGTGGATTCAGTTACTATGATTCTAAGTGAATAAGTCACACAGAAAAAGAAACATCATAAGATATCACTAATACACGGAATGTAAACTTGGCTACACAGGAACTGAATTACAAAACAGAACAGGGTCTCAAATGTAGAAAACCAACTTATGCTTGCTTAAGGGGAAAGGTGAGTTGGGGTGCTGCATAAAACCAGAGATTGAAATTAGCACAGATACCGTTCCATAACCCAAATATGTAATAGACAAGAGCTACTCCTTGCTTAATGAAGTGGACTCAACACCCCATATTAAACGCCTAAGAATATACCTGATTAGTAAGACTCTTAAAACCTATGGATTGATATGTCTCCGAAAGAGAATCAAGCGTGTGTACAGCAGCATAAACACAGCAGTGATAGGATTGGTGAGGTTCGGTGAGCAAATGCAGACCCTTTGAAGTCTTATTGCATGGTACCCATACCATGGGTCTCAACTCTCCAGGTTTAAGGGATTCTTCCTTCAGCTAAAACATGCATGTGTAACCCAGAGTATGATCCACCGTGTGAATGGGAAACGTGTTCAAATGTATCTCAGTTTTCGTCCCCTGGTACTCGGGTGCAACATTCCAGAGGCTTTACTAACACTCTCCCCTCTTGGAGAGTCAGTGCCTTTAACCTCCTGTTTGGCCCAGTTTGGAATTACTGTGGAAGATGAACAGGAATAGGGAGAACCAATGAGAGACTAGCTGGAGGTGTCTGGACAGGCAAATTTAACTCTCATTTCCCACCAGGAAGAGGAATTAACCAAAGGCTCAGCGTGCCGTGCCGGAACCACACTAGGGCCTGAAGCAATCCTGCGGTGTTGCGGCCAGCTCACAAGAAAGCAAGTTGAAGAAAGTAGCTGAGGGGCACTGTAATTCTCAAACCTGTGGAGTTATAAATGACAGCTATCATCCAAAATTATACTGAAGTAAGGCTGCGAAGAGGACTTGAATGCGGGGCAGAATTGCTGGAAACCGATTTCAGAAGGTACACGGGAGTCACTCTTAAAGCATAGGAAAAGAGACAGAACTTGGAAAATAATGCACTGGGCAAAAAAGGGCATATGTGTTTTATCCAGAGCTCTCATAAATGAGGGGAGGAGATTCCCAGCAGAATCCAACTGCCACTTGAGGGCTCACATTGCCAAGGCAACGTGAGCAAGCCAGGCAGGAGTTACCTCACAGCAGAGGTCCCACCTCACAGAAGGGTGAGAAACCCAGCCAACATCAGACTCTCACCAGAGGGCCCACATCACCAAGGGGATGGGAACCAGGCAGGAGTGTCTTCACACCAGTGGGGCCACATCATCGAAAGGTGAGGTACTCAGCACATGTGTCCTCAAACCAGAGGACCCACATCATCAAGGGCCTCGGAGTGAGGCAGTCAGGAGTAGCCTCACAGCACTGGGCCCATAGAATAAGAAAGTGAGGAATCCAGCAGTTGGAACCTCCCAGCAGGCAGCCCAGAGCACCGAGGCTATGGGATCCAGGCCACAGTGAACTCACAGAAGAGGGCCCATGTCATGAAACTGAGCAACCCAGCCATTGGGACCTCAGAACAGGAGGCCCACATCCCCATGGGGATGGAAATATGGTAGGAGTGTCCTCGCACCACTGAGAACGTATCAGAAACTTTTGGGCGACCAGCAGTTAGGGCCTGATGCCAGAGGACCCTCATCACCAAGGGAAGGAGGCTCCCAGCAGGCTCCAACTGCCACCAGAGGGCTGACGTCACCAAGGCGATGTGTGCCAACCAGGCACGAATGACCTCACAGCAGAGGGCCCACCTCAGAGAAGTGTGACGAACCCAGTCAGGATCAGACTCGCACCAGAGGGCCCACATCACAAAAGGGATTGGAACCAGGCAGGAGTGTCCTCACATGAGTAGGGCCACATCATCTAAAGGTGAGGAACCCAGAACATGTGGCTTCAAACCATAGGACACCCATCACCAAGGGGCTGGAAGTGAGGCAGGCAGGAGGAGCCTCATAACAGAGGGCCCAAAAATAAGAAAGGTGAGGAATCCAGCATTTGGAACCTCCCAGCAGGCGGCCCAGAGCACAGAGGCTAGGGGATCCAGGCCGGAGTGAGCTAACACCAGACAGCCCACATCATGAAACTGTGAGCAACCCAGACATTGGGACCTCAGAGCAGAAGGCCCACATCCCCATGGTGATGGGAACATGACAGGAGTGTCCTGCCATCACTGGGCTCACATCAGAAAACGTGGGGTGCTCAGAAGTTAGGGCCTGACGCTAGAGGGCACTCATCACCGAGGGGAGGAGGCTCCCAGCAAGCTCCAGCTGCCACCAGAGGGCCAACGTCACCAAGGCGATGTGTGCCAGCCCGGCAGGAGTGACCTCACAGCAGAGGGCCCACCTCACAGAAGGGTGAGGAACACAGCCAGGATCAGACTCTCACCAGAGGGCCCACATCACCAAGGGGATGGGAACCAGGCAGGAGTGTCCCCACACCAGTGGGACAACATCATCGAAAGGTGAGGATCCCAGCACATGTAGCCTCAAACCAGAGGAACCACATCACCAAGGGGTTCGGAATGAGGCTGGCAGGACCGGCCTCACAACACAGGGTCCATAGAATATAAAACTTGAGGAATCCAGCAGTTGGAACCTCCCAGCAAGTGGCCCAGAGCACCGAGGCTATGGGATCCAGGCCGCAGTGAACTCACAGCAGAGGGCCCACATCATGAACCTGTGAGCAGCCCAGCCGTTGGGACCTCAGAACAGAAGGCCCACATCCCCATTGGGATGGGAACCTGGCAGGAGTGGCTTCGCACCACTTAGCACATATCAGAAAATGTTAGGAGCCCAGCAGTTAGGGCCTGACGCCAGGGGACCCTCATAACTGAAGGGAGGAGACTCCCAGCAGGTTCCAACTGCCAACAGAGGGCCCACGTCTACAAGGTGGCATGCTCCAGCCAGGCAGTAGTGACCTCACAGCAGAGGGCCTATCTCACAGAAGGGTGAGGAACCGAGGCAGGATGAGACTCTCGCCAGAGGGCCCACAACACCAAGGGGATGGGAACCAGTCAGGACTGTCCTCCCACCAGTGGGGCCACATCATCGAAAGGTGAGGAATGCAGCACATGTGGCCTCAAGCCATAGGACAGTCATCTCCACGGGGCTGGCAGTGAGGCAGGCAGGAGGAGCCTCACAACAGAGGGCACATAGAATAAAAAAGTTGAGGAATCCAGCAGTTGGAACCTCCCAGCAGGCGGCTCAGAGCACCGATGATAAGGGATCCTTGCCGGAGTGAACTCACAGCAGAGGGCCCACATCATGGTACTGTGAGCAAGCCAGCCGTTTTGACCTCAGAGCAGAAGGCCCATATCCCCATGGGGATGGGAACCTGGCAAGAGTGTCCTCACTCACTTGGCGCACATCAGAACATGTGGGGAGCCCAGCAGTTATGGCCTAAGGCAAGAGGGCCCTCATCACCGAGGGGAGGAGGATCCCAGCACACTCCAACTGCCACCAGGGGGCCCACGTCGTCAAGGTGACGTGTGCCAGACAGGCATGATTGACCTCACAGCAGAGGGCCCACCTCACAGAAGGGTGAGGAACTCAGCCAGGATCAGACTCTCACCTGAGGGCCCACATCAGCAAGGGGATGGGAACCAGTCAGGACTGTCTTCCCTCCAGTGGGGCCACATCATCGAAAGGTGCGGAACCCAGCACATGTGGCCTCAAATCAGAGGACACATATCACAAAGGGAATGGGAGTGAGGCAGGCAGGAGTAGCCTAAAAACAGAGGGCCCAAAGAATAAGAAAGGTGAGGAATCCAGCAGTTGGAACCTCCCAGCAGGCGGCCGAGAGCACAGAAGCTATGGGATGCAGGCAGGAGTGAACTAACAGCAGAGGGCCCACATCATGAAACTGTGAGCAACCCAGGCACTGGGACCTCAGAGCAGAAGGCCCACATCCCAATGGGGATGTGAACCTGGCTGGAGTGTCCTCGCACCACTGGGCGCACATCACAAAATGTGGGGAGCCCAGCAGTTAGGGCCTGACGCCAGAGGGCCCTCATCACCGAGGGGAGGAGGCTCCCAGCAGGCTCCAAGTGCCACCAGAGGGCTCATGTCCACAAGGCGAGGTGAGCAAGCCAGGCAGGAGTGACCTCACAGCAGACGGCCCACCTCACAGATGGGTGAGGAACCCAGCCAGGATCAGACGCTCAACAGAGGGCCCACATCACCAAGGGGATGTGAACCAGGCAGGAGTCTCCTAAGACCATTGGTCCCACATCATCGAAAGGTGAGGAACCCAGCACATGTGGCCTCAAACCAGACGACACACATCACGAAGGGGCTGGGAGTGAGGCAGGCAGGAGGATCCTCACAACAGAGGGCCCAAAAAATTAAAAAAGTGAGGAATCCAGCAGTTGGAACCTCCCAGCAGGCGGCCAAGAGCACAGAGGCTATGGGATCCAGGCCTCTGTGAACTAACACCAGAGAGCCCACATCATGAAAATGTGAACAACCCAGCCGTTGGGACCTCAGAGCAGAAGGCCCACATCCCCATGGAGATGGGATCCTAAGAGGAGTGCCAAAGCATCACTGGGCTCACTAAGAAAAGTTGGTGAGCCCAGCAGTTAGGGCCTGACCCAAGAGGGCCCTCATCACCGGGGGGAGCAGATTCCCAGCACGCTCCAACTGCCACCACACGGCTGACTTCACCAAGGCAATGTGTGCCAGCCATGCAGGAGTGACCTATCAGCAGAGGGTCTCCCTCACAGGTGGGTGAGGAACACAGCCAGGAACAGACTCTCACCAGGGGGTCCACATAACCACGTGGATGAGAACCAGGCAGGAGTGTCCTCACACTAGTGGGGCCACATCATCGAAAGATGAGGACCCCAGCAAAGGTGGCCACAAACCAGAGGACCCACATCACCAAGGGGTTGAGAGTGAGGTAGGTGTCTGGACGGGTATATTTAACACTCATTTCCCACCAGGAAGAGGAATTAACCAAAGGCTCAGCGTGCCCTGCCAGAAGCAGATTAGGGCCTGAAGCAGTCTTGCGGGTTTGCGGCCAGCTCACAAGAAAGCGAGTTGAAGAAAGGAGCTCAGGGGCACTGTCATTCACAAACCTGCAGAGTTATAAATGACAGCTATCGTCCAAAAATATATTGAAGTAAGGCTGCGAAGAGAACTTGAAAGCGGGGCAGAATTTCAGGAAACCGATTTCAGGAGGTAGACTGGAATTGCATGTAAAGCATAGAAAAAGAGGCAGAACATCGACAATGATGCACTTGGCAAAAAAGGGCCTATGAGTTTGTTCCTGAATATATTCAGGAAAAAACACATACGCCCTTTTTGGCAAACCAAGCAAGCTTGCAATGGAAATCCGAACTACTATGAAGTGTCACTTCCCCCCGGTCTAAAGGGCCATCTGAGAAAAGTGTAAAATCCAGAAAGGCAAGACAGGCCATGGGGAAAAAGGAGCCTTGTTATGCTGATGGGCGGGATGTAAATTGCCAACAGCCACTCTGGAGAAGTGTATGGTGTTTCCTGATACATCTGAAAAACAAAGCAACAGAGTCTAGGGCATTTCCACTTATGGTCCTATAGCTTAGGGAAATTAAAATCAAAAAGACACAGCCACCCCAAAATTTGGGACGGCTCTGTTTACAGGAACCTCTTCTACGGTACAAGTTAAATATCCCAGAGAACAAATAATTGATAAAGAAGTTGCTGTACTTACGTACAACAGAATACCACTCAGCAATGAAATCTGTGTCACCAGGCCTGTACCAGCATAATGAGTGGATTGAGCCACGATGATTCTAAGTGAAATAAGTCACACAGAAAAAGAAACATCATAAGGTATCACTAATGCACGGAATGTAAACTTGGCTACACAGGAACTGAATTACAAAACAGAACAGGGTCTCAAGTTTAGAAAACCAACTTATGCTTGCTTAAGGCGAAAGGTGAGTTGGGGTGCTGCATAAAACCAGAGTTTGAAATTAGCACAGATACCGTTCCATAAGCCAAATATGTAATAGACAAGACCTACCCCTTGCTCAACGAAATGGACTCAACAATGAGGTATCACCTCACTCCTGTTAGAATGGGCATCATCTGAAAATCTACAAACAACAAATGCTGGAAAGGGTGTGGAGAAAAGGAAGCCTCTTCCACTCTTGTTGGGAATATAAATTGATACAGTCACTATGGAGAACAATATGGAGTTTCTTAAGAAACTAATAATAGAATTACCATATGATACAGCAATCCCAGTACTGGACATATACCCAGACAAAACCATAAATCAAAAAGAGACATTCACCGCAATGTTCATTGCATCACTATTTGCAATATCGAGGTAATGGAAGCAACCTAAATGCCCACAGACAGACGAATGCATAAAGAAGTGGTACATATATAAAATGGAATATTACTAAGCCATGAAAGGAATGAAATTGGGTCATTTGTAGAGACGTCGATGGATCTAGAGACTGTCATACAGAGTGAAGTAAGTCAGAAAGAGAAAAACAAATCTTGTATATTCATGCATATATGTGGAACCTAGAAAAACTGTACAGATTAACCGTTTTGCAAGGCATAAATAGAGCAACAGATGTAGACAACAATCGTATGGACAACAAGGGGGGAAAGCTCTTGGGGGGGTGGTGGTGGGAGGAGTTGAGAGATTGGGATTGGCATGTAAACATTTATATGTATAAAATAGATAACCAATAAGAACCTGCTGTATAAAAATATAAAATAACATTCAAAATTAAAAAGAAATAAAATTTAAAAAATAAAACAGAAAAAACAATTATTCCCTTCACATACATGTATTTATATGAATAAATTATTTCCATACTTATATCTGTAAATACAAAAAAGAGGAATAAAATCTACCTTGAACCAAAAACGAAAAAGAGAAAAAAAAAAAAACAGAACCCACCAGTTACTCAGAGGAAAACCGTATCAGGGCACTTGCTCCAGTTGTAAACAATTCTGAAGTTGGTCAGTGGTGGGGAATCGTCTCCCATTCAGCCAGCAGCCCCCACACAGCAAGCGTCCTCATTGCAAAGCTGGGGCACCGTGCCGAGGCATCTGTGAGTAAACGTGAGCTGAGCCCCAGGCCAGTTGCTGCTGAACTGTTCCCACCCTTCCCAGGTAAAACACCTGAATATATACAAGGACTTGAAAGCCTAGAGGAAGGGCCATGGAGCCACACGAGTGACAGCATGCCAGCTGACTTGGTGCCTGCAGGCCAGCCAGGATGGTCCTGGCCCTGGGTGCTCTTCTGGAAGATTTCCATTTCCCTGCCTGAGATACCCGTCCTGTCCCTGCCCCCACTGCTTTTTTCCTTCCTCACCTCTGCCCAGGGAGAAATTCCAGCAACAGGTATGGGTGACACATCCTCTTCTTTAGCAGGTGGCAGCCTGGCAACTGCTGCAGAAAGTCCAGCAGAGCCCCACTCACACTGGGCCACCCACAAAGCCGTGGCCTCTCACTCCCTCCCACCAGCTCAGCCCCGAGACTGCTGACAGGGCAGAGAAAATGGCGTCAGGCACAGCTGCAAGGGCTCTTGCTGCCTGGAGTGGTATTTATATTGATCTCAACCCAGGCACACCTGGGGAGGGCTGGCCGGCACAGTAAGGCTGCCCAGGTCAGCCAATCATCACCCCTCAGGGGCTCACAGTTGCAGAAAATGGAACTTGCTGAACCGGCCAGGTCCAAGGAATAGGTGTGGGCTCCTGAGAGTCAGGATAGACAAGGGGCTGCAGCTTTGGCTTGTTTTCTAATCATTTTATCTGGCCCATGAGTGGGAGACAACTTCAAGAAAACCCTCTCCTAATGAGAGGAACCCAGGAGTCAGGGAGAGGAGGGGGTGGGTGGTGGTTGGAGACAGAGGCCTGGTGCCCTGGGTGCAGTGGAAGTCTCTGGAAGACCAGGTGGAGGGAGGCCACACAGAGTGATGCCCAGGGTCACAGACCTGTCGGAGCTGCTGTTTGTTAGTTCAAGTCCTGCTCTGAGGTGCTCTGTGTCAGCTCTGAGTGACAGGTGAGCTGGGGGTGCTCTTCAATGAGGGCTATGTGCACGGTTCCTGTGTGCCCAGCCCTGCCACGGTACCTGCAAGGGTAGCTCTGTATCCTGGGAGGGGCCTGACCACGAGAGCCCCGTGGGCTGGGTTGGGGGTGGGGTACCTGCCCAGGAGAGCTCCATATCCTGGGATTGGCCTGACCACGAGAGCCACATGGGCTCCTGGGGACCTGGTAAAGGATGTCAGGACAGTCAGTGAAGCCACCGAGGATATACCTCCAGTTGCTCCTGATTCCTACACCCTGCTGGTCATTCTACCAACCACCAGGACATGGTATTCTGTATTAGTCTTCAATGATGCCTTCTTTTGTATTCCATTAGTCCCAGAGTCACAAGAAATTTTGGCTTGTGAGTGGCAGGACTCAACATACAACTAAAACAATACTTCCGGGCCGTCTTGCCCCAAGGGTTCAAAAATTCCCACACCATCTTTGGGGAAAGCTTAGCTAAAGGCCGAAAAGTTCTACCTCTGGAAAAGGAAACCCTCCTTCAATATGCAGATGACATTCTGATCGCCAGCCCTACTAAGGAGGCCTCTGAACTACCAAGCCAATAAAGGATAGAAGTTGTCCAAGAAAAAGCTCAAATATAACAGACTGCGGTGACCTGCCTGGGCTTCATTCTCACACAAGGTCAGAGAAGCCCATCCCAGGAAAGGGAAGAAACCATTTGCAGCCTTACCCCTTTCTAAAACTAGAAGACAGCTTAGGGGTTCCTGGGGAGGCCAGGGTTTGCTGCTTCTGGATCCCTAACTACAGTCTACTAGCTGGGCCTCTATATGAAACACTGAAAGGAAAAGATGATGATCCTTTTGAACAGAATCCAGAAGTGGCCTTTCAAGAATGGAAAGAGCAGTCAATTCAGACCCTTGCCCTGGAACTCCCTAATTGAGCTAAACCCTTTGACCTTTCCATTCCCGGTGAAAGGTGAATCGCCATTGGAGAATTAGTGCAAAAACTGGGACCACTTGAAATGGAACAACGCAAGAATGCCATCCAGGTAGGATAAACTACAGTCACCAAGGGGCTTGGCCCACTGCCACATCTGGCCAAGATACTGGCGGTATCTAAAAACCTGGAAATCAACAGCCCAAAAGGCCACCTCCCTCCTAAGGGAAAAGGACCCCACGTGGTGATCCTAATCACCAACCATGCCCTGAAGTTGCAGGGTTCGCTCCGTGGGCACACCGACCTCGAGTGAGGAGGCCCTCCAACTCCAACATCCAGAGAGATAACCGGGGGCAACAGGGCACCATGACGACTCGTGTGAACATCACTTGACCTGGAGTTTCTCTCATAAAACAACAATAGTGTGTCCCGAAGGAGTAGACTACTGCTTGCAGGACTTACTGCACCCGGAGGGGAGCTAATAATCTTGGCGGGGGAACCGTATATCACACTGTCACCATAGAAAAGCCTACAGACACCGTGATGATGGTGCCCAATAAGACTGGCTGGACTCCTGTTTACTTCAAAAGGCTGTTGACTCAGTGGCCATCATGGTCCTTGATCACCACTGACCCTGGACTGTCTGGGAGTTGAGCGGGCAGGGCTCTGACACCTGGTGCTGTTTTTACGTTAATTCAGGGGCCTAATTGAAGAAAGAGCAGACTACTGGTCAAAGCATCTAGGCTGGCAGAAACGGTCAGCCTAAGGTGGCCGAACAAATGTGGGGTGGCGTGAAATCGGCCCCCACAGCGTCTCTGCACATCTCTTTCCTGGACCCTTAAAGGTCATTAGAATCTATAACACTTCCAATGCTGGTGCTCAGGCGGACGAGCAGGGAGGCAGGGGTCCTGGGGCCAATCAACGTCACCTGGAGGCTGCTGGGGAGAAGTTCTGACCCTCGTCCCCTGGTATGAGGGCTCCCAACTCAGCACTCAGCAGTTACAGAAGAAGGGTCTGCACCCTCAGCACTCCAAGAATGAGGAATGGGACAAAAGGCAGAGGAGGGGTTTGTCCCCAGCAAAGCCCATTAAAAATCCCTGGGAGATAAAAATAGAATCTGGGCAATAAAGTCAAGTCTGACCGTTTTTATCCTTTGTGCTTTGTCTAATTTCACGTGCTCCTAGGGTCCCGCATGCAGAGGTTCCACACCCGGCACTTCAGACCAGATTTCCTAGTGCAGAATGGCTGGGTCGACACCTCAGCTCCTAGGGCCCAATGCAGACTCCAAGATATAGAGCCTGAGCTGCAGCCAACCCGGCCCTTGAGAGCTCCGCCCCCTCCCTCCCACTGACTCTGACAGGATCTCTACACAGCAGCCCAGCCCACAGCCCACGGGGTAGTGCATGCTCTCACCTCTCCATTCTCTGATCAAAATATAAAGTTTCCTTTGCTTGTGAACCAAACTCAGTCTCGATCTGTTGGCCCCAATGACACTGGGCAGGGGGACACTTGTTGGGGTCCACTCTGGAGGATCAGTAACAGAAATTGAGACTATTGTAACTTCAATGAACAGATGTGTGAGCCAAACTGTAGTTAACATAGAACAGTTTATAAGGCTCGGGTAAAATAAGATGTTTCTAACACTTCCATTTGATATTTCCATCACTTTATTATAAGCAAGTTCAGTGAAAAGGTTTGTCTTATTTGTCAGGTCAATATTAGAGAAATGAAGTGATTTCTTTCCAAGGATGTACATCTAATAATCTTGGTTAAAGCTTCAATCTTGTTTTAAATGCTTTTCCATTGAAAATGATACCTCTCTTTCAGCTCCCCCATTTCTGAGAAGTATAAAATCTTATAATTTATTATTACCAAAGGGGAAAGGTGGGAGGAGGGATAAATTAACAGTTTGGAATTAACACATACACACTGCTATGTATAAAATAGATCATCAACAAGGAACTACTGTATAGCACAGGGAACTACACTCAATATTTTGCAATAACCTATAAGGGGAAATAATCGGAAAAAGAATAGATATTTTTATTGACATCATCTATCAATGACAGTTAAAGTGTAACGTAAGGGAAGCCGGTGGTGAGTGCTTCTGACCCTGAAGACTTCAATCATCTGAAGTTTGGACTCTGCCTACTTCACAAGGTCCTTAATGAACATATGTGTAGCCGTAGCTTAAAAAACTCCCCAGTTTGGGTTTCGGGGAGACACTGATTTTGAAAAAGCCCTGGTGTTCTCCTTACATGAATGGGACTCTTCCTACTGCTAAAACATGTCTGTCACACGCAGAGGATGGTATACCGTCTGATCGGGAAGAGTTTGGAAAAGGCATCTCATCTCCTCATCTCCTGGTGCTCGGGTTCACCCCTCCAGCGTCTTTACTAACAGTCTCCCCACTTGGAGATGTCAGCACTGTCAACATCCTGTTGCGTACAGTTTGGAATTTGTCCAGAGGATGAAGCGGAAGGATGAGGAACAATGAGAGACAAGTCCTAGGTGTTCAGACAGGCACATGTCACTCTAATTTCCAATCAGGAAGATGAATTGACCAAAGGCTAGGGTTGCCCATGGAAACAGTATAGGGCTTGAGGAAATCCCACTGCTTTGTGGCCAGTTCCCATAAACACAAGTTGAACAATGGAACTCAGGGGCAGTAAAATTCATGATACTGCAGAGTTGAAAATATCTATCACTGAAAAATGTCTTGAGGAAAGTCAGAGAAAAGGATTGGTAAGCAAGGGAGAATGGCAGGAAAGGGATTTGAGGAGGTAGAAAGGACTCGCCATTAAGCACAAGAAAAGGGGCTGAACATTGCCAACATTGCAGTTGGCCAAAAAGGCTGTATGCGTTTTTTTCTGTATATATTCAAGAAAAGGGCATACACTTTTTTAGCCAACCAAACAGGTGGGCACTGGAAATCAATACTACAAAAGATATCACTTCGCATCAGTCAGAAGAGCCATCCTCATAAAGTGTAAACACCAGAAATGCAGGACAGGGCAAGGAGAAGAGGGAGCCCTGTGAGGCTTATAGTGGAAATGTATATTGCCAACGGCCATTCTGGAGAAGTGTATTGTGTTTACTAAAGCATCTAAAAAATGAGCTACAGAGCATAGGGCACTTGCACTCATGGGCGTATATCTTGGGAAAAACAAAAATCGAGAGGACACAGGCACCCCAATGTTTACTGCCTCTCTGTTTAAAAGATCCTCGACTAGGATATAACTTAAATGTCTCTGGAGGGAAAAAATGGATAGAGATGTGGTACTTATGTAGAGTGGAATATTACTCAGCCTGGAAATCAATGAAATATGGCCAGATGTAACAACTCCGGAGGAGTTACGTATGATCATTCTAAGTGACATAATTCAAAAAGAAAAAGACACATATCATAAGATATCACTTAAAGGTGGAATCCAAAATGGCTACACATGCAATAAATTACAAAACAAAAACATAGTCAAATATGTAGAAAACACGCGTAAGGCTGCTAAACGGGAAAGGTGGGGAGGGGTGAGGCATCATCCAGGAGGTTGAAATTAGCAAAGATACCATTCCAAATACCAAACTGATAATCAACAAGGCCTACACGGTAGCTAAAAGAACTGCACTCAGCACACTCAAGTCACCGGAAAAGAATATCTATGACTGGTAAGAATCTGAAAAAGAATTTATTGATGTCTCTCTGTACGTGAATCAAGTGGATGTACAGCAGCAAGAAACAGAGCTTTGAAAATCAGCTGTAACCAATATAGTAATAAATTGAAAAAAATAAACGACAGAGAGACAGAGAAAACCTCTTACAACTTTTCCTCAGGGACGGTGATGCAACATGGATTGAACACATCTAGACCCACAGCAGGATGAGACATAAGGCTGGAAACTGTTCGCGCTAAGAGAAATGTGAGGTTGGGTGAGGAAATGCACACCCTTTAAAGTAATACTACCTGGTACCCATTCAATGGGTCCCAAATCTGCAGGTTCAAGGAATCTTCCTACAGCTAAAACATGCATGGAAAACCCAGAGGACTGTACACCATGTGATCGGGAGATGTGTCTAAAATGCACCTCATTTATCCTCTCCTGGTGCTCCTGTTCATCATTCCAGCCACGTTACTTAGAATCTCCCCACTTAGAGAATCAGCACATTTAAACTTCTGTTTCACACATTTTGCAAATTGTGAGGAGGATGAACGGGAAGAGGGGGAACCAATGAGAGAATAGTTGTAGGGGTTTGGACGGGCACATGTCACTCTAATTTCCCATTAAGAATAAGAATTAAAAAAAGGCTCAGCCCGCCTCGCCGGAGCCAAAATAGGGCCTGAAGCAATCCTGCGGCTTTGAGGCCAGCTCACAAAAGAGCAACTTCAAAAATGGAGTTCAGGGTCACTGCAATTCACAAACCTGCAGAGTTATAAATGAAAACTAACGTCCAAAAATATGTTGAGGTAAGGCAAAGAAGAGGATCTGAATGCAAGACAGAATTGCAAGAAACAGATTTCAAGAGATAGATTGGACTCGTCTTTAAAGCACATGAAAAGCGGCAGAATTTCGACAATGATGCAGTTGGCCCAAAAGGGAGTATGCGTTTTTTCCTGAATATATCCAGGAAAAAACGCATACGCACTTTATGGGCAACCAAGGAAGCAAGCAATGCAAATGTACACAACAAAGAAGTCTCATTTCCCACCGGTCAAAAGGACCATCCGAAAAAATTGTAAAAACCAGAAATGCAGGACAGGCCATGGAGAACAGGGAGCCTTTATACGCTGATGGACAGTGTGTGAACTGCCGAGAGCCACTCTGGAGAAGTGTATGGTGGTTCCTAAATCATCTAAAAAACAGAGCTGCAGAGCATAGGGCACTTCCAATCACGGGAGTATATCTAGGGAAGTCTAAAAATCAACAAGACACAAGCACACCACAGTTTAGGGTTACTCTGTTTACAAGAACCTCAACTTCAGTACACCTTAAATATCCCAGGAAAGAGAACAATGGATAAAGAAAATGTGGTACTTATGTACAATGGAATATCTCTTCACCATGAAATCAATGTAATAAGGCTAGTAGAAGGATAAAGAGTGGATTTAGGTCCAATAATACTACTTGAAATAAGTCAAACAGAAAAAGAAACATATCATAAGATATCACTTATAGAGGGAGGATAAATATGGCTGCACAAAAAATGAATTACAAAACAGAACAGTGTCTCACATTTAGAAAACACACTTATGTCAGCTTAAGGGGAAAGGAGAGGTGGGGTGATGCATAAAACCAGAGTTTGAAATTAGCACAGATACCGTTCAATAAACCAAATAGGTATTAGACAAGATCTACACCTTGCTCAATGAACTGGCCTCAACACACCCTATACACCGCAGAGAAATATATCTGAGTAATAAGAATCTTAAAACCCATGTATTGATATATCTCCATAAGGGAATCAAGTGTGTGCAGAGTGGCACAAACACAGCAGTGAAAATGAGCTAAACCCCATTATAGAAATAAATTTTAAAACCAAAACGCAGAAACAATGAAAGAGAGAAAAATTCTTACAAAATTCGCTCAGGGGCTGTGATGCAACCTGGAATGACCACATATAAACCCACAGCTGGATAAGACATAAGGCTGGACACTTGGGGCTGAGAGGATTGGTGAGCTTTGGTGAGCAACTGCCGAAAGTTTAATGCAATACTTCATGCTACTCATTCCAAGGGTCCCAACACTCCAGGTTGAAGGGAATCTTCCTACAGCTAAACCATAAATGGGAAATCCAGCAGATGGTATACCATATGATCGGGAAAGGTTCCTAAAACGCACCTCATTTTCCTCTCCCGGGGCTCCGGATCAACATTCCAACCACTTTAATAACAACATCCCCACATGGAGAGTCAATGCCTTTAAGTTCAGGTATCGCACAGTCTGCAGTTAGTGCGGAGGATGAATGGGAATAGGGGGAACCAGTGAGAAAATAGCTGTAGCGGTTTCAGTGGGCACATGTCACTCTAATTTCACATAGGAAGAAGAATTAACGAAAGGCACAGCAAGGCGCCCCAGAAGAAGAATAGGGCCTGAAGATATCCTGTGGATATGAGGCAAGATCACAAAAATAAGAGCTGAAAAATGGAACTAAGAGCAACTGCAATTCAAAAACCTGCAGAGTTATACAGGCCAACTCTTTTCCAAAAGTATACTGAGGTAAGGCTATGAAGAGGCACAGACAGCAAGGCAGAATTGCAGGAAACCGATTTCAGGAGGTGGACTGGAATTGCATTGAAAACATATGAAAAGACTCAGAACATCGACAATCATGGACTTGGCCAAAAAGGGCGTATGCATTTTTTCCTGAATATATTCAGCAAGAAACGCATACGCACTTTCTGGCCAACCAAGCAAGCTTGCAAAGGAAATCTGCACTACAATGAAGTCTCACTGCCCCCCGGTCAAAAGGGCCATCTGAAAAAAGTGTAAAATCCAGAAAGGCAGGACAGGCCACAGAGAACTGGGAGCCTTGTTATGGTGATGGGTGGGATGTAAATTGCCAACAGCCACTCTGGAGAAGTGTATGGTGTTTCCTGAAACATCCAAAAAACAAAGCAACAGAGCCTAGGGCACTTCCACTTATGGTCCTATAGCTTAAGGAAATTAAAATCAAAAAGACACAGGCACCCCAATGTTTGGGACGGCTCTGTTTACAAGAACCTCGTTTACGGTTCAAGTTCAATATCGCAGAAAGCGAAAAATGGATAAAGAAGTTGTGGTACTTACGTACAATGCAATATCACTCAGCAATGAAATCTATGTCATCAGGCCCATAGCAGCATAATGACTGGATTCAGGTACGATGATTCTAAGTGAAATAAGTCACACAGAAAAAGAAACATCATAAGATATCACTAATATATGGAATGTAAACTTGGCTACACAGGAACTGAAATACAAAACAGAACAGGGTCTCAAATGTAGAAAACCGACTTATGCTTGCTTAAGGGGAAAGGTGAGTTGGGGTGCTGCATAAAACCAGAGATTGAAATTAGCACAGATACCGCTCCATAAGCCATATATGTAATACACAAGAGCTACTCCTTGCTCAACGAAATGGACACAACACCCCATATTAAACGCCTAAGAATATACCTGACTAGTAAGAATCTTAAAACCTATGGATTGATATGCCTCCGAAAGAGAATCAAACGTGTGTACAGCGGCATAACCGCAGCAGTGATAGGATTGTTGAGGTTCGGTGAGCAAATGCAGACCCTTTGAAGTCATATTGCATGGCACCCATTCCATGGGTCTCAACTCTCCAGGTTTAAGGGATTCTTCCTTCAGCTAACACATGCATGTGGAACCCAGAGTATGATCCACCGTGTGATTGGGAAACGTGTTCAAATGTGTCTCAGTTTTCATCCCCTGGTACTCGGGTGCAACATTCCAGACACTTTACTAACACTCTCCCCACTTGGAGAGTCAGTGCCTTTAACCTCCTGTTGGGCCCAGTTTGCAATTTCTGCGGAAGATGAACAGGAATAGGGAGAACCCATGAGAGACTAGCTGGAGGTGTCTGGACGGGCAAATTTAACTCTCATTTCCCACCAGGAAGAGGAATTAAGCAAAGGCTCATTGTGCCATGCCGGAACCACACTAGGGCCTGAAGCAATCCTGCGGTGTTGTGGCCAGCTCACAAGAAAGCGAGTTGAAGAAAGGAGCTCAGGGGCACTGTCATTCACAAACCTGCAGAGTTATAAATGACAGCTATCGTCCAAAAATATATTGAAGTAAGGCTGCCAAGATGACTTGAAAGCGGGGCAGAATTGCAGTAAACCGATTTCAGGAGGTAGACTGGAATTGCATGTAAAGCATAGGAAAAGAGGCAGAACGTCCACAATGATGCACTTGGCCAAAAAGGGCATATGCGTTTTTTCCTGAGGAAAAAACGCATACGTACTTTTTGGCCAACCAAGCAAGCTTGCAAAGGAAATCTGCACTACAATGAAGTCTCACTGCCCCACGGTCAAAAGGGCCATCTGAAAAAAGTGTAAAATCCAGAAAGGCAGGACCGGCCATGGAGAACTGGAAGCCTTGTTATGCTGATGGGCGGGATGTAAATTGCCAACAGCCACTCTGGAGAAGTGTATGGTGTTTCCTGAAACATCTAAAAAACAAAGCAACAGAGCCTAGGGCATTTAAACTTATGGTCCTATAGCTTAGGGAAATTAAAATAAAAAAGACACAGCCACCCCAAAGTTTGGGACAGCTCTGTTTACAAGAACCTCGTTTACGGTACAAGTTCAATATCACAGAAAGCGAAAAATGGATAAAGAAGTTGTGGCACTTACGTACAATGCAATATCACTCAGCAATGAAATCTATGTCATCACGCACGTAGCAGCATAATGAGTGGATTCAGGTACGATGATTCTAAGTGAAATAAGTCACACAGAAAAAGAAACATCATAAGATATCACTAATACACAGAACGTAAACTTGGCTACACAGGAACTGAATTACAAAACAGAACAGGGTCTCATATGTAGAAAACCAACTTATGCTTGCTTAAGGGGAAAGGTGAGTTGGGGTGCTGCATAAAACCAGATTGAAATTAGCACAGATACCATTCCATAAGCCAAATATGTAATAGACAAGAGCTACTCCTTGCTCAACGAAGTGGACTCAACAGCCCATATTAAACGCCTAAGAATATACCTGACTAGTGAGAATCTTAAAACCTATGGATTTATATGTCTCCGAAAGAGAATCAAGCGTGTGTACAGTGGCATAAACGCAGCAGTGATAGGATTGGTGAGGTTCGGTGAGCAAATGCAGACCCTTTGAAGTCATATTGCATGGTACCCATTCCATGGGTCTCAACTCTCCAGGTTTAAGTATTCTTCCTTCAGCTAAAACATGCATGTGGAACCCAGAGTATGATCCACCGTGTGATCGGGAAACGTGTTCAAATGTGTGTCAGTTTTCATCCCCTGTTACTCGGGTGCAACATTCCAGACGCTTTACTAACACTCTCCCCACTTGGAGAGTCACTGCCTTTAACCTCCTGTTTGGCCCAGTTTGCAATTTCTGCGGAAGATGAACAGGAATAGGGAGAACCAATGAGAGACTAGCTGGAGGTGTCTGGACGGGCAAATTTAACTCTCATTTCCCACCAGGAAGAGGAATTAACCAAAGGCTCAGCGTGCCATGCCGGAACCACTCTAGGGCCTGAAGCAATCCTGCGGTGTTGCGGCCTGCTCACAAGAAAGCGAGTTGAAGAAAGGAGCTCAGGGGCACTGTAATTCACAAAACTGCAGAGTTATAAATGACAGCTATCGTCCAAAAATATATTGAAGTAAGGCTGCCAAGCGGACTTGAAAGCGGGGCAGAACTGCAGGAAACCGATTTCAGGAGGTAGACTGGAAATGCATGTAAAGCATAGGAAACGAGGCAGAACTTCCACAATGATGCACTTGGCCAAAAAGAGAGTATGCGTTTCTTCCTGAGTATATTCAGGAAGAAACGCATATACACTTTTTGGCCAACCAAGCAAGCTTGCAAAAGAAATATGCACTACAATGAAGTCTCACTGCCTCCCAGTCTAAGGGGCCATCTGAAAAAAGTGTAAAATCCAGAAAGGCAGGACAGGCCATGCAGAACTGGGAGCCTTGTTATGCTGATGGGCGGGATGTAAATTACCAACAGCCACTCTGCAGAAGTGTATGGTGTTTCCAGAAACATCTAAAAAACAAAGCAACAGAGCCTAGGGCACTTCCACTTATGGTCCTATAGCTTAGGGAAATTAAAATCAAAAAGACACAGCCACCCCAAAGTTTGGGACGGCTGTGTTTACAAGAACCTCGTTTATGGTACAAGTTCAGTATCACAGAAAGCGAAAAATGGATAAAGAAGTTGTGGTACTTACGTACAATGCAATATCACTCAGCAATGAAATCTATGTCATCAGGCCCGTAACAGCATAATGAGTGGATTCAGGTACGATGATTCTAAGTGAAATAAGTCACAAAGAAAAAGAAACATCATAATATATCTCTAATACATGGAATGTAAACTTGGCTACACAGGAACTGAATTACAAAACAGAACAGGGTCTCAAATGTAGAAAACCAACTTATGCTTGCTTAAGGGGAAAGGTGAGTTGGGGTGCTGCATAAAACCAGAGATTGAAATTAGCACAGATACCGTTCCATAAGCCAAATATGTAATAGACAAGAGCTACTCCTTGCTCAGTGAAGTGGACTCAACACCCCATATTAAATGCCTAAGAATATACCTGACTAGGAAGAATCTTAAAACCTATGGATGTATATGTCTCCGAAAGAGAATAAAGCGTGTGTACAGTGGCATAAATGCAGCAGTGATAGGATTGGTGAGGTTCGGTGAGCAAATGCAGACCCTTTGAAGTCATAATGTAACGTACCCATTCCATGGGTCTCAACCCTCCACGTTTAAGGGATTCTTCCTTCAGCTAAAACATGCATGTGGAACCCAGAGTATGATCCACCGTGTGATCGGGAAATGTGTTCAAATGTGTCTCAGTTTTCATCACCTGGTACTCGGGTGCAACATTCCAGACGCTTTACTAACACTCTCCCCACTTGGAGAGTCAGTGCCTTTAATCTCCTCTTTGGCCCAGTTTGCAAATTCTGTGGAAGATGAACAGGAATAGGGAGAACCCATGAGAGACTACCTGGAGGTGTCTGGACGGGCAAATTTAACTCTCATTTCCCACAAGGAAGAGGAATTAACCAAAGGCTCAGCGTGTTATGCCAGAACCACACTAGGGCCTGAAGCAATCCTGCGGAGTTGCGGCCAGCTCACAAGAAAGCGAGTTGAAGGAAGGAGCTCAGGGGCACTGTAATTCACAAACCTGCAGAGTTATAAATGATAGCTATCGTCAAAAAATATATTGAAGTAAGGCTGCCAAGCGGACTTGAAAGCGGGGCAGAACTGCAGGAAACTGATTTCGGGAGGTAGACTGGAATTGCATGTAAAGCATAGGAAAAGAGGCAGAACTTCCACAATGATGCACTTGGTCAAAAAGGCCGGATGCGTTTCTTCCAGAATATATTCAGGAAGAATCACATACACACTTTTTGGCCAACCAAGCAAGCTTGCAAAGGAAATCTGCACTACAATGAATTCTCACTGCCCCCCTGGTCAAAAGGGCCATCTGAAAAAAGTGTAAAATCCAGAAAGTCAGGACAGGCCCCAGAGAACTGGGAGCCTTGTTATGCTGATGGGCAGGATGTAAATTGCCAACAGCCACTCTGGGGAAGTGTATGGTGTTTCCTGAAACATCTAAAAAACAAAGCAACAGAGCCTAGGCCACTTCCACTTATGGTCCTATAGCTTAGGGAAATTAAAATCAAAAAGACACAGCCACCCCAAAGTTTGGGACGGCTCTGTTTACAAGAACCTCGTTTACGATACAAGTTCAATATCACAGAAAGCGAAAAATGGATAAAGAAGTTGTGGTACTTACGTACAATGCAATATCACTCAGCAATGAAATCTATGTCATCAGGCCCATAGCAGCATAATGAATGGATTCAGGTACGATGATTCTAAGTGAAATAAGTCACACAGAAAAAGAAACATCATAAGATATCACTAATACACGGAATGTAAACTTGGTTACAGAGGAACTGAATTAAAAAACAGAACAGGGTCTCAAATGTAGAAAACCAACTTATGCTTGCTTAAATGGAAAGGTGAGTTGGGGTGCTGCATAAAACCAGAGATTGAAATTAGCACAGATAACGTTCCATAAGCCAAATATGTAATAGACAAGAGCTACTCCTTGCTCAACGAAGTGGACTCAACACCCCATATTAAACGCCTAAGAATATACCTGACTAGTAAGAATCTTAAAACCTATGGATTTATATGTCTCTGAAAGAGAATCAAGTGTGTGTACAGCGGCATAAACGCAGCAGTGATAGATTTGGTGAGGTTCAGTGAGGAAATGCAGACCCTTTGAAGTCATATTGCATGGTACCCATTCCATGGGTCTCAACTCTCCAGGTTTAAGGGATTCTTCCTTCAGCTAAAACATGCATGTGGAACCCAGAGTATGATCCACTGAGTGATCAGGAAACGTGTTCAAATGCGTCTCAGTTTTCGTCCCCTGGTACTCGGGTGCAACATTCCAGACGCTTTACTAACACACTCCCCACTTGGAGAGTCAGTGCCTTTAACCTCCTGTTTGGCCCAGTTTGAAATTTCTGTGGAAGATGAACAGGAATAGCGAGAACCCATGAGCGACTAGGTGGAGGTTTCTGGACGGGCAAATTTAACTCTCATTTCCCACCAGGAAGAGGAATTAACCAAAGGCTCAGCATGCCATGCCGGAACCACATAGGGTCTGAAGCAATCCTGCTGTGTTGCGGCCAGCTCACAAGAAAGCGAGTTGAAGAAAGGAGCTCAGGGGCACTGTAATTCACAAACCTGCAGACTTATAAATGACAGCTATCGTCCAAAAATATATTGAAGTAAGGCTGCCAGGAGGACTTGAAAGCGGGGCAGAATTGCAGGAAACCGATTTCAGGAGGTAGAGTGGAATTGCATGTAAAGCACAGGAAAAGAGGCAGAACGTCCACAATGATGCACTTGGCCAAAAAGGGGGTATGCGTTTTTTCCTGAATATATTCAGGAAAAAACACATACGCACTTTTTGGCCAACCAAGCAAGCTTGCAAAGGAAATCTGCATTACAATGAAGTCTCACTGCCCCCCCCCCCCACCCAGGTCAAAAGGGCCATCTGAAAAAAGTGTAAAATCCAGAAAGGCAGGACAGGCCATGCAGAACTGGGAGCCTTGTTATGCTGATGGGCGGGATGTAAATTGCCAATAGCCACTCTGGAGAAGTGTATGGTGTTTCCTGAAACATCTACAAAACAAAGCAACAGAGCCTAGGGCACTTCCACTTATGGTCCTATAGCTTAGGGAAATTAAAATCAAAAAGACACAGCCACCCCAAAGTTTTGGCCGGCTCTCTTTACAACAACCTCGTTTACGGTACAAGTTCAATATCGCAGAAAGCGAAAAATGGATAAAGACGTTGTGGTACTTACGTACAATGCAATAAAACTCAGCAATGAAATCTATGTCATCAGGCCCCTAGCAGCATAATGAGTGGATTCAGGTACGATGATTCTAAGTGAAATAAGTCACACAGAAAAAGAAACATCATAAGATATCACTAATACATTTAATGTAAAGTTGGCTACACAGGAACTGAATTACAAAACAGAACAGTGTCTCAAATGAAGAGAACCAACTTATGCTTGCTTAAGGGGAAAGGTTAGTTGGGGTGCTGCATAAAACCAGAGATTGAAATTAGCACAGATACCGTTACATAAGCCAAATATGTAACAGACAAGAGCTACTCCTTGCTCAACGAAGTGGACACAGCACCCCATATTAAACACCTAAGAATATATCTGACTAGTAAGAATCTTAAAACCTATGGATTTATATGTCTCCGAAAGAGAATCAAGCGTGTGTACAGTGGCATAAACGCAACAGTGATAGGATTGGTGAGGTTTGGTGAGCAAATGCAGACCCTTTGAAGTCATATTGCATGGTACCCATTCCATGGGTCTCAACTCTCCAGGTTTAAGGGATTCTTCCTTCAGCTAAAACATGCATGTGGAACCCAGTGTATGATAAACCGTGTGATCGGGAAACGTGTTCAAATGTGTCTCAGTTTTCGTCCCCTGGTACTCGGGTGCAACATTCCAGACGCTTTACTAACACTCTCCCCACTTGGAGAGTCAGTGCCTTTAATCTCCTGTTTGGCCCAGTTTGCAATTTCTGCGAAAAATTAACAGGAATAGGGAGAACCAATGAGAGACTAGCTGGAGGTGTCTGGACGGGCAAATTTAACTCTCATTTCCCACCAGGAAGAGGAATTAACCAAAGGCTCAGCGTGCCATGCCAGAACCACACTAGGGACTGAAGCAATCATGCGGGGTTGCGGCCAGCTCACAAGAAAGCGAGTTGAAGGAAGGAGCTCAGGGGCACTGTCATTCACAAACCTGCAGAGTTATAAAAGACAGCTATCGTCCAAAAATATATTGAAGTAAGGCTGCCAAGAGGACTTGAATGTGGGGCAGAATTGCAGGAAACCGATTTCAGGAGGTAGACTGGAATTGCATGTAAAGCATAGGAAAACAGGCAGAACGTCCACAATGATGCACTTGGCCAAAAAGGGCGTATGCGTTTTTTCCTGAATATATTCAGGAAAAAACGCATACGCCCTTTTTGGCCACCCAAGGAAGCTTGCAAAGGAAATCTGCACTAAAATGAAGTCTCACTTCCCCCCGGTCAAAAGGGCCATCTGAAAAAAGTGTAAAATCCAGAAAGGCAGGACAGGCCATGGAGAACTGGTTGCCTTGTTATGCTGATGGGCGGGATGTAAATTGCCAAGAGCCACTCTGGAGAAGTGTATGGTGTTTCCTGAAACATCTAAAAAACACAGCAACAGAGCCTAGGGCACTTCCGCTTATGGTCCTATAGATTAGGGAAATTAAAATCAAAAAGACACAGCCACCCCAAAGTTTGGGACGGCTGTGTTTACAAGAACCTCGTTTACGGTACAAGTTCAGTATCACAGAAAGCGAAAAATGGATAAAGAAGTTGTGGTACTTACGTACAATGCAATATCACTCAGTAATGAAATCTATGTCATCAGGCCCGTACCAGCATAGTGAGTGGACTCAGGTACGATGATTCTAAGTGAAATAAGTCACACAGAAAATGAAACATCATAAGATATCACTACTACACGGAATGTAAACTTGGCTACACAGGAACTGAATTACAAAACAGAACAGGGTCTCAAATGAAGAAAACCAACTTATGCTTGCTTAAGGGGAAAGGTTAGTTGGGGTGCTGCATAAAACCAGAGATTGAAATTAGCACAGATACCATTCCATAAGCCAAATATGTAACAGACAAGAGCTACTCCTTGCTCAACGAAGTGGACACAGCACCCCATATTAAACACCTAAGAATATATCTGACTAGTAAGAATCTTAAAACCTATGGATTTATATGTCTCCGAAAGAGAATCAAGCGTGTGTACAGTGGCATAAACGCAACAGTGATAGGATTGGTGAGGTTCGGTGAGCAAATGCAGACCCTTTGAAGTCATATTGCATGGTACCCATTCCATGGGTCTCAACTCTCCAGGTTTAAGGGATTCTTCCTTCAGCTAAAACATGCATGTGGAACCCAGTACATGATAAACCGTGTGATCGGGAAATGTGTTCAAATGTGTCTCAGTTTTCGTCCCCTGGTACTCGGGTGCAACATTCCAGACGCTTTACTAACACTCTCCCTACTTGGAGAGTCAGTGCCTTTAATCTCCTGTTTGGCCCAGTTTGCAATTTCTGCGGAAAATGAACAGGAATAGGGAGAACCAATGAGACACTAGCTGGAGGTGTATGGACGGGCAAATTTAACTCTCATTTCCCACCAGGAAGAGGAATTAACCAAAGGGTCAGCGTGCCATGCCAGAACCACACTAGGGCCTGAAGCAATCCTGCGGGGTTGCGGCCAGCTCACAAGAAAGCGAGTTGAAGGAAGGAGCTCAGGGGCACTCTAATTCACAAACCTGCTGAGTTATAAATGACAGCTATCGTCCAAAAATATATTGAAGTAAGGCTGCCAGGAGGACTTGAAAGCGGGGCAGAATTGCAGGAAACCCATTTCAGGAGGTAGACTGGAATTGCATGTAAAGCATAGGAAAAGAGGCAGAACGTCCACAATGATGCACTTGGCCAAAAAGGGGGTATGCGTTTTTTCCTGAATATATTCAGGAAAAAACACATACGCACTTTTTGGCCAACCAAGCAAGCTTGCAAAGGAAATCTGCACTACAATGAAGTCTCACTGCCCCCCCACCCGTCAAAAGGGCCATCTGAAAAAAGTGTAAAATCCAGAAAGGCAGGACAGGCCATGGAGAACTGGGAGCCTTGTTATGCTGATGGGTGGGATGTAAATTGCCAACAGCCACTCTGGAGAAGTGTATGGTGTTTCCTGAAACATCTAAAAAACAAAGCAACAGAGCCTAGGGCACTTCCACTTATGGTCCTATAGATTAGGGAAATTAAAATCAAAAAGACACAGCCACCCCAAAGTTTGGGACGGCTCTGTTTACAAGAACCTCGTTTACGGTACAAGTTCAATATCACAGAAAGCGAAAAATGGATAAAGACGTTGTGGTACTTACGTACAATGCAATATCACTCAGCAATGAAATCTATATCACTAGGCCCATAGCAGCATAATGAGTGGATTCAGGTACGATGATTCTAAGTGAAATAAGTCACACAGAAAAAGAAACATCATAAGATATCCCTAATACACGGAATGTAAACTTGGCTACACAGGAACTGAATTACAAAACAGAACAGGGTCTCAAATGTAGAAAACCAACTTATGCTTGCTTAAGGGCAAAGGTGAGTTGGGGTGCTGCATAAAACCAGAGATTGAAATTAGCACAGATACCGTCCCATAAGCCAAATATGTAATAGACAAGAGCTACTCCTTGCTCAACGAAGTGGACACAACACCCCATATTAAACGCCTAAGAATACACCTGACTACTAAGAATCTTAAAACCTATGGATTTATATGTCTCCGAAAGAGAATCAAGCGTGTGTACAGCGGCATAAATGCAGCAGTGATAGGATTGGTGAGGATCGGTGAGCAAATGCAGACCCTTTGAAGACATATTTCATGGTACCCATTCCATGGGTCTCAACTCTCCAAGTTTAAGGGATTCTTCCTTCAGCTAAAACATGCATGCGGAACCCAGAGTATGATCCACCGTGTGATGAGGAAATGAGTTCAAATGTGTCTCAGTTTTCGTCCCCTGGTACTCGGGTGCAACATTCCAGATGCTTTACTAACATTCTCCCCACTTGGAGACTCAGTGCCTTTAACCTCCTGTTGGCCCAGTTTGCAATTTCTGCGTAAGATGAACAGGAATAGGGAGAACCAATGAGAGACTAGCTGGAGGTGTCTGGACGGGCAAATTTAACTCTCATTTCCCACCAGGAAGAGGAATTAACCAAAGGCTCAGCTTGCCGTGCCGGAACCACACTAGGGCCTGAAGCAATCCTGCGGTGTTGCGGCCAGCTCACAAGAAAGCAAGTTGAAGGAAGGAACTCGGGGGCACTGTAATTCACAAACCTGCAGACTTATAAATGACAGCTATCCTCCAAAAATATATTCAAGTAATGCTGCCAATAAGACTTTAAAGTGGGGCAGAATTGAAGGAAACCGATTTCAGGAGGTAGACTGGAATTGCATTTAAAGCATAGGAAAAGAGGCAGAACGTCCACAATGATGCACTTGGCCAAAAAGGGCGTATGCGTTTTTTCCTGAATATATTCAGGAAAAAACGCATACGCACTTTTTGGCCAACCAAGCAAGCTTGAAAAGGAAATCTGCACTACAATGAAGTCTCACTGCCCCCGGTCAAAAGGGCCATCTGAAAAAAGTGTAAAATCCAGAAAGGCAGGACAGGCCATGGAGAACTGGGAGCCTTGTTATGCTGATGGGCGGGATGTAAATTGCCAACAGCCACTCTGGAGAAGTGTATGGTATTTCCTGAAACATCTAAAAAACAAAGCAACAGAACCTAGGGCACTTCCACTTATGGTCCTATAGCTTAGGGAAATTACAATCAAAAAGACACAGCCAGCCCAAAGTTTGGGACGGCTCTGTTTACAAGAACCTCGTTTACGGTACAAGTTCAATATCGCAGAAAGCGAAAAATGGATAAAGAAGTTGTGGTACTTACGTACAATGCAATATCACTCAGCAATGAAATCTATGTCATCAGGCCCGTAGCAGCATAATGAGTGGATTCAGGTACGATGATTCTAAGTGAAATAAGTCACAGAGAAAAAGAAACATCATAAGATATCACTACTACACGGAATGTAAACTTGGCTACACAGGAACTGAATTACAAAACAGAACAGGGTCTCAAATGTAGAAAACCAACTTATGCTTGCTTAAGGGGAAAGGAGAGTTGGGGTGCTGCATAAAACCAGAGATTGAAATGAGCACAGATACCATTCCATAAGCCAAATATGTAATAGACAAGAGCTACTCCTTGCTCAACGAAGTGGACTCAACACCCCATATTAAACGCCTAAGAATATACCTGACTAGTAAGAATCTTAAAACCTATGGATTTATATGTCTCCGAAAGTGAATCAAGCGTGTGTACAGTGGCATAAATGCAGCAGTGATAGGATTGGTGAGGTTCGGTGAGCAAATGCAGACCCTTTGAAGTCATATTGCATGGTACCAAATCCATGGGTCTCAACTCTCCAGGTTTATGGGATTCTTCCTTCAGCTAAAACATGCATGTGGAACCCAGAGTATCATCCAGCGTGTGATCGGAAACGTGTTCAAATGTGTCTCAGTTTTCGTCCCGTGGTACTCGGGTGCAACATTCCAGATGCTTTACTATCCCTCTCCCCACTTGGAGAGTCAGTGCCTTTAACCTCCTGTTTGGCCCAGTTTGCAATTTCTGCGGAAAATGAACAGGAATAGGGAGAACCAATGAGAGACTAGCTGGAGGTGTCTGGTCGGGCAAATTTAACTCTCATTTCCCACCAGGAAGAGGAATTAACCAAAGGCTCAGCGTGCCATACTGGAACCACACTAGGGCCTGAAGCAATCCTGCGGTGTTGCGGGCAGCTCACAAGAAAGCGAGTTGAAGGAAGGAGCTCAGGGACACTGTCATTCACAAACCTGCAGAGTTATAAATGACAGCTATTGTCCAAAAATATATTGAAGTAAGGTTGCCAAGAGGACTTGAAAGCGGGGCAGAATTGCAGGAAACCGATTTCAGGAGGTAGACTGGAATTGCATGTAAAGCATAGGAAAAGAGGCAGAACGTCCACAATGATGCACTTGGCCACAAAGGGCGTAGGCGTTTTTTCCTGAATATATTCAGGAAAAAACGCATACGCACTTTTTGGCCAACCAAGCAAGCTTGAAAAGGAAATCTGCACTACAATGAAGTCTCACTGCCCCCGGTCAAAAGGGCCATCTGAAAAAAGTGTAAAATCCAGAAAGGCAGGACAGGCCATGGAGAACTGGGAGCCTTGTTATGCTGATGGGTGGGATGTAAATTGCCAACAGCCACTCTGGAGAAGTGTATGGTATTTCCTGAAACATCTAAAAAACAAAGCAACAGAACCTAGGGCACTTCCACTTATGGTCCTATAGATTAGGGAAATTACAATCAAAAAGACACAGCCAGCCCAAAGTTTGGGACGGCTCTGTTTACAAGAACCTCGTTTACGGTACAAGTTCAATATCGCAGAAAGCGAAAAATGGATAAAGAAGTTGTGGTACTTACGTACAATGCAATATCACTCAGCAATGAAATCTATGTCATCAGGCCCGTAGCAGCATAATGAGTGGATTCAGGTACGATGATTCTAAGTGAAATAAGTCACAGAGAAAAAGAAACATCATAAGATATCACTACTACACGGAATGTAAACTTGGCTACACAGGAACTGAATTACAAAACAGAACAGGGTCTCAAATGGAGAAAACCAACTTATGCTTGCTTAAGGGGAAAGGAGAGTTGGGGTGCTGCATAAAACCAGAGATTGAAATGAGCACAGATACCATTCCATAAGCCAAATATGTAATAGACAAGAGCTACTCCTTGCTCAACGAAGTGGACACAACACCCCATATTAAATGCCTAAGAATACACCTGACTACTAAGAATCTTAAAACCTATGGATTTATATGTCTCCGAAAGAGAATCAAGCGTGTGTACAGCGGCATAAATGCAGCAGTGATAGGATTGGTGAGGATCGGTGAGCAAATGCAGACCCTTTGAAGACATATTTCATGGTACCCATTCCATGGGTCTCAACTCTCCAAGTTTAAGGGATTCTTCCTTCAGCTAAAACATGCATGCGGAACCCAGAGTATGATCCACCGTGTGATGAGGAAATGAGTTCAAATGTGTCTCAGTTTTCATCCCCTGGTACTCGGGTGCAACATTCCAGATGCTTTACTAACATTCTCCCCACTTGGAGACTCAGTGCCTTTAACCTCCTGTTGGCCCAGTTTGCAATTTCTGCGTAAGATGAACAGGAATAGGGAGAACCAATGAGAGACTAGCTGGAGGTGTCTGGACGGGCAAATTTAACTCTCATTTCCCACCAGGAAGAGGAATTAACCAAAGGCTCAGCTTGCCGTGCCGGAACCACACTAGGGCCTGAAGCAATCCTGCGGTGTTGCGGCCAGCTCACAAGAAAGCAAGTTGAAGGAAGGAACTCGGGGGCACTGTAATTCACAAACCTGCAGACTTATAAATGACAGCTATCCTCCAAAAATATATTCAAGTAATGCTGCCAATAAGACTTTAAAGTGGGGCAGAATTGAAGGAAACCGATTTCAGGAGGTAGACTGGAATTGCATTTAAAGCATAGGAAAAGAGGCAGAACGTCCACAATGATGCACTTGGCCAAAAAGGGCGTATGCGTTTTTTCCTGAATATATTCAGGAAAAAACGCATACGCACTTTTTGGCCAACCAAGCAAGCTTGAAAAGGAAATCTGCACTACAATGAAGTCTCACTGCCCCCGGTCAAAAGGGCCATCTGAAAAAAGTGTAAAATCCAGAAAGGCAGGACAGGCCATGGAGAACTGGGAGCCTTGTTATGCTGATGGGCGGGATGTAAATTGCCAACAGCCACTCTGGAGAAGTGTATGGTATTTCCTGAAACATCTAAAAAACAAAGCAACAGAACCTAGGGCACTTCCACTTATGGTCCTATAGCTTAGGGAAATTAAAATCAAAAAGACACAGCCAGCCCAAAGTTTGGGACGGCTCTGTTTACAAGAACCTCGTTTACGGTACAAGTTCAATATCGCAGAAAGCGAAAAATGGATAAAGAAGTTGTGGTACTTACGTACAATGCAATATCACTCAGCAATGAAATCTATGTCATCAGGCCCGTAGCAGCATAATGAGTGGATTCAGGTACGATGATTCTAAGTGAAATAAGTCACAGAGAAAAAGAAACATCATAAGATATCACTACTACACGGAATGTAAACTTGGCTACACAGGAACTGAATTACAAAACAGAACAGGGTCTCAAATGTAGAAAACCAACTTATGCTTGCTTAAGGGGAAAGGAGAGTTGGGGTGCTGCATAAAACCAGAGATTGAAATGAGCACAGATACCATTCCATAAGCCAAATATGTAATAGACAAGAGCTACTCCTTGCTCAACGAAGTGGACTCAACACCCCATATTAAACGCCTAAGAATATACCTGACTAGTAAGAATCTTAAAACCTATGGATTTATATGTCTCCGAAAGTGAATCAAGCGTGTGTACAGTGGCATAAATGCAGCAGTGATAGGATTGGTGAGGTTCGGTGAGCAAATGCAGACCCTTTGAAGTCATATTGCATGGTACCAAATCCATGGGTCTCAACTCTCCAGGTTTATGGGATTCTTCCTTCAGCTAAAACATGCATGTGGAACCCAGAGTATCATCCAGCGTGTGATCGGAAACGTGTTCAAATGTGTCTCAGTTTTCGTCCCCTGGTACTCGGGTGCAACATTCCAGACGCTTTACTGACCCTCTCCCCACTTGGAGAGTCAGTGCCTTTAACCTCCTGTTTGGCCCAGTTTGCAATTTCTGCGGAAAATGAACAGGAATAGGGAGAACCAATGAGAGACTAGCTGGAGGTGTCTGGTCGGGCAAATTTAACTCTCATTTCCCACCAGGAAGAGGAATTAACCAAAGGCTCAGCGTGCCATACTGGAACCACACTAGGGCCTGAAGCAATCCTGCGGTGTTGCGGGCAGGTCACAAGAAAGCGAGTTGAAGGAAGGAGTTCAGGGACACTGTCATTCACAAACCTGCAGAGTTATAAATGACAGCTATTGTCCAAAAATATATTGAAGTAAGGTTGCCAAGAGGACTTGAAAGCGGGGCAGAATTGCAGGAAACCGATTTCAGGAGGTAGACTGGAATTGCATGTAAAGCATAGGAAAAGAGGCAGAACGTCCACAATGATGCACTTGGCCACAAAGGGCGTAGGCGTTTTTTCCTGAATATATTCAGGAAAAAACGCATACGCACTTTTTGGCCAACCAAGCAAGCTTGAAAAGGAAATCTGCACTACAATGAAGTCTCACTGCCCCCGGTCAAAAGGGCCATCTGAAAAAAGTGTAAAATCCAGAAAGGCAGGACAGGCCATGGAGAACTGGGAGCCTTGTTATGCTGATGGGCGGGATGTAAATTGCCAACAGCCACTCTGGAGAAGTGTATGGTATTTCCTGAAACATCTAAAAAACAAAGCAACAGAACCTAGGGCACTTCCACTTATGGTCCTATAGCTTAGGGAAATTACAATCAAAAAGACACAGCCAGCCCAAAGTTTGGGACGGCTCTGTTTACAAGAACCTCGTTTACGGTACAAGTTCAATATCGCAGAAAGCGAAAAATGGATAAAGAAGTTGTGGTACTTACGTACAATGCAATATCACTCAGCAATGAAATCTATGTCATCAGGCCCGTAGCAGCATAATGAGTGGATTCAGGTACGATGATTCTAAGTGAAATAAGTCACAGAGAAAAAGAAACATCATAAGATATCACTACTACACGGAATGTAAACTTGGCTACACAGGAACTGAATTACAAAACAGAACAGGGTCTCAAATGGAGAAAACCAACTTATGCTTGCTTAAGGGGAAAGGAGAGTTGGGGTGCTGCATAAAACCAGAGATTGAAATGAGCACAGATACCATTCCATAAGCCAAATATGTAATAGACAAGAGCTACTCCTTGCTCAACGAAGTGGACTCAACACCCCATATTAAACGCCTAAGAATATACCTGACTAGTAAGAATCTTAAAACCTATGGATTTATATGTCTCCGAAAGTGAATCAAGCGTGTGTACAGTGGCATAAATGCAGCAGTGATAGGATTGGTGAGGTTCGGTGAGCAAATGCAGACCCTTTGAAGTCATATTGCATGGTACCCATTCCATGGGTCTCAACTCTCCAGGTTTATGGGATTCTTCCTTCAGCTAAAACATGCATGTGGAACCCAGAGTATCATCCAGCGTGTGATCGGAAACGTGTTCAAATGTGTCTCAGTTTTCGTCCCCTGGTACTCGGGTGCAACATTCCAGACGCTTTACTAACACTCTCCCCACTTGGAGAGTCAGTGCCTTTAACCTCCTGTTTGGCCCAGTTTGCAATTTCTGCGGAAAATGAACAGGAATAGGGAGAACCAATGAGAGACTACCTGGAGGTGTCTGGACGGGCAAATTCGACTCTCATTTCCCACCAGGAAGAGGAATTAACCAAAGGCTCAGCGTGCCATGCTGGAACAACACTAGGGCCTGAAGCAATCCTGCGGTGTTGCGGCCAGCTCACAAGAAAGCGAGTTGAAGAAAGGAGCTCAGGGGCACTGTAATCCACAAACCTGCAGAGGTATAAATGACAGCTATCATCCAAAAATATATTGAAGTAAGGCTGCCAAGAGGACTTGAAAGGGGGGCAGAATTGCAGGAAACCGATTTCAGGAGGTAGACTGGAATTGCATGTAAAGCATAGGAAAAGAGGCAGAACGTCCACAATGATGCACTTGGCCAAAAAGGGCGTATGCGTTTTTTTCTGAATATATTCAGGAAAAAATGCATACGCCCTTTTTGGCCAACCAAGCAAGCTTGAAAAGGAAATCTGCACTACAATGAAGTCTCACTGCCCCCCGGTCAATAGGGCCATCTGAAAAAAGTGTAAAATCCAGAAAGGCAGGACAGGCCATGGAGAACTGGGAGCCTTGTTATGTTGATGGGCGGGATGTAAATTGCCAACAGCCACTCTGGAGAAGTGTATGGTGTTTCCTGAAACATCTACAAAACAAAGCAACAGAGACTAGGGCACTTCCACTTATGGTCCTATAGCTTAGGGAAATTACAATCAAAAAGACACAGCCACCCCAAGGTTTGTGACGGCTCTGTTTACAAGAACCTCGTTTACGGTACAAGTTCAATATCACAGAAAGCGAAAAATGGATAAAGAAGTTGTGGTACTTACGTACAATGCAATATCACTCAGCAATGAAATCTATGTCATCAGGCCCGTAGCAGCATAATGAGTGGATTCAGGTACGATGATTCTAAGTGAAATAAGTCACAGAGAAAAAGAAACATCATAAGATATCACTACTACACGGAATGTAAACTTGGCTACACAGGAACTGAATTACAAAACAGAACAGGGTCTCAAATGTAGAAAACCAACTTATGCTTGCTTAAGGGGAAAGGTGAGTTGGGGTGCTGCATAAAACCAGAGATTGAAATTAGCACAGATACCGTTCCATAAGCCAAATATGTAATAGACAAGAGCTACTCCTTGCTCAACGAAGTGGACTCAACACCCCATATTAAACGCCTAAGAATATACCTGACTAGTAAGAATCTTAGAAGCTATGGATTTATATGTCTCCGAAAGAGAATCAAGCGTGTGTACAGCGGCATAAACGCAGCAGTGATAGGATTGGTGAGGTTCGGTGAGCAAATGCAGACCCTTTGAAGTCATATTCCATGGTACCCATTCCATGGGTCTCAAATCTCCAGGTTTAAGGGATTCTTCCTTCAGCTAAAACATGCATGTGGAACCCAGAGTATGATCCACCGTGTGATCGGAAACGTGTTCAAATGTGTCTCAGTTTTCATCCCCTGGTACTCGGGTGCAACATTCCAGACGCTTTACTAACCCTCTCCCCACTTGGAGAGTCAGTGCCTTTAACCTCCTGTTTGGCCCAGTTTGCAATTTCTGCGGAAAATGAACAGGAATAGGGAGAACCAATGAGAGACTAGCTGGAGGTGTCTGGACGGGCAAATTTAACTCTCATTTCCCACCAGGAAGAGGAATTAACCAAAGGCTCAGCGTGCCATACTGGAACCACACTAGGGCCTGAAGCAATCCTGCGGTGTTGCGGCCAGCTCACAAGAAAGCGAGTTGAAGGAAGGAGCTCAGGGGCACTGTCATTCACAAACCTGCAGAGTTATAAATGACAGCTATTGTCCAAAAATATATTGAAGTAAGGCTGCCAAGAGGACTTGAAAGCGGGGCAGAATTGCAGGAAACCGATTTCAGGAGGTAGACTGGAATTGCATGTAAAGCATAGGAAAAGAGGCAGAACGTCCACAATGATGCACTTGGCCACAAAGGGCGTAGGCGTTTTTTCCTGAATATATTCAGGAAAAAACGCATACGCACTTTTTGGCCAACCAAGCAAGCTTGAAAAGGAAATCTGCACTACAAAGAAGTCTCACTGCCCCCAGTCAAAAGGGCCATCTGAAAAAAGTGTAAAATCCAGAAAGGCAGGACAGGCCATGGAGAACTGGGAGCCTTGTTATGCTGATGGGCGGGATGTAAATTGCCAACAGCCACTCTGGAGAAGTGTATGGTATTTCCTGAAACATCTAAAAAACAAAGCAACAGAACCTAGGGCACTTCCACTTATGGTCCTATAGCTTAGGGAAATTACAATCAAAAAGACACAGCCAGCCCAAAGTTTGGGACGGCTCTGTTTACAAGAACCTCGTTTACGGTACAAGTTCAATATCGCAGAAAGCGAAAAATGGATAAAGAAGTTGTGGTACTTACGTACAATGCAATATCACTCAGCAATGAAATCTATGTCATCAGGCCCGTAGCAGCATAATGAGTGGATTCAGGTACGATGATTCTAAGTGAAATAAGTCACAGAGAAAAAGAAACATCATAAGATATCACTACTACACGGAATGTAAACTTGGCTACACAGGAACTGAATTACAAAACAGAACAGGGTCTCAAATGGAGAAAACCAACTTATGCTTGCTTAAGGGGAAAGGAGAGTTGGGGTGCTGCATAAAACCAGAGATTGAAATGAGCACAGATACCATTCCATAAGCCAAATATGTAATAGACAAGAGCTACTCCTTGCTCAACGAAGTGGACTCAACACCCCATATTAAACGCCTAAGAATATACCTGACTAGTAAGAATCTTAAAACCTATGGATTTATATGTGTCCGAAAGTGAATCAAGCGTGTGTACAGTGGCATAAATGCAGCAGTGATAGGATTGGTGAGGTTCGGTGAGCAAATGCAGACCCTTTGAAGTCATATTGCATGGTACCCATTCCATGGGTCTCAACTCTCCAGGTTTATGGGATTCTTCCTTCAGCTAAAACATGCATGTGGAACCCAGAGTATCATCCAGCGTGTGATCGGAAACGTGTTCAAATGTGTCTCAGTTTTCGTCCCCTGGTACTCGGGTGCAACATTCCAGACGCTTTACTAACACTCTCCCCACTTGGAGAGTCAGTGCCTTTAACCTCCTGTTTGGCCCAGTTTGCAATTTCTGCGGAAAATGAACAGGAATAGGGAGAACCAATGAGAGACTACCTGGAGGTGTCTGGACGGGCAAATTCGACTCTCATTTCCCACCAGGAAGAGGAATTAACCAAAGGCTCAGCGTGCCATGCCGGAACAACACTAGGGCCTGAAGCAATCCTGCGGTGTTGCGGCCAGCTCACAAGAAAGCGAGTTGAAGAAAGGAGCTCAGGGGCACTGTAATCCACAAACCTGCAGAGGTATAAATGACAGCTATCATCCAAAAATATATTGAAGTAAGGCTGCCAAGAGGACTTGAAAGGGGGGCAGAATTGCAGGAAACCGATTTCAGGAGGTAGACTGGAATTGCATGTAAAGCATAGGAAAAGAGGCAGAACGTCCACAATGATGCACTTGGCCAAAAAGGGCGTATGCGTTTTTTTCTGAATATATTCAGGAAAAAATGCATACGCCCTTTTTGGCCAACCAAGCAAGCTTGAAAAGGAAATCTGCACTACAATGAAGTCTCACTGCCCCCCGGTCAATAGGGCCATCTGAAAAAAGTGTAAAATCCAGAAAGGCAGGACAGGCCATGGAGAACTGGGAGCCTTGTTATGTTGATGGGTGGGATGTAAATTGCCAACAGCCACTCTGGAGAAGTGTATGGTGTTTCCTGAAACATCTACAAAACAAAGCAACAGAGCCTAGGGCACTTCCACTTATGGTCCTATAGCTTAGGGAAATTACAATCAAAAAGACACAGCCACCCCAAGGTTTGTGACGGCTCTGTTTACAAGAACCTCGTTTACGGTACAAGTTCAATATCACAGAAAGCGAAAAATGGATAAAGAAGTTGTGGTACTTACGTACAATGCAATATCACTCAGCAATGAAATCTATGTCATCAGGCCCGTAGCAGCATAATGAGTGGATTCAGGTACGATGATTCTAAGTGAAATAAGTCACAGAGAAAAAGAAACATCATAAGATATCACTACTACACGGAATGTAAACTTGGCTACACAGGAACTGAATTACAAAACAGAACAGGGTCTCAAATGTAGAAAACCAACTTATGCTTGCTTAAGGGGAAAGGTGAGTTGGGGTGCTGCATAAAACCAGAGATTGAAATTAGCACAGATACCGTTCCATAAGCCAAATATGTAATAGACAAGAGCTACTCCTTGCTCAACGAAGTGGACTCAACACCCCATATTAAACGCCTAAGAATATACCTGACTAGTAAGAATCTTAGAAGCTATGGATTTATATGTCTCCGAAAGAGAATCAAGCGTGTGTACAGCGGCATAAACGCAGCAGTGATAGGATTGGTGAGGTTCGGTGAGCAAATGCAGACCCTTTGAAGTCATATTCCATGGTACCCATTCCATGGGTCTCAAATCTCCAGGTTTAAGGGATTCTTCCTTCAGCTAAAACATGCATGTGGAACCCAGAGTATGATCCACCGTGTGATCGGAAACGTGTTCAAATGTGTCTCAGTTTTCATCCCCTGGTACTCGGGTGCAACATTCCAGACGCTTTACTAACCCTCTCCCCACTTGGAGAGTCAGTGCCTTTAACCTCCTGTTTGGCCCAGTTTGCAATTTCTGCGGAAAATGAACAGGAATAGGGAGAACCAATGAGAGACTAGCTGGAGGTGTCTGGACGGGCAAATTTAACTCTCATTTCCCACCAGGAAGAGGAATTAACCAAAGGCTCAGCGTGCCATACTGGAACCACACTAGGGCCTGAAGCAATCCTGCGGTGTTGCGGCCAGCTCACAAGAAAGCGAGTTGAAGGAAGGAGCTCAGGGGCACTGTCATTCACAAACCTGCAGAGTTATAAATGACAGCTATTGTCCAAAAATATATTGAAGTAAGGCTGCCAAGAGGACTTGAAAGCGGGGCAGAATTGCAGGAAACCGATTTCAGGAGGTAGACTGGAATTGCATATAAAGCATAGGAAAAGAGGCAGAACGTCCACAATGATGCACTTGGCCACAAAGGGCGTAGGCGTTTTTTCCTGAATATATTCAGGAAAAAACGCATACGCACTTTTTCGCCAACCAAGCAAGCTTGAAAAGGAAATCTGCACTACAATGAAGTCTCACTGCCCCCGGTCAAAAGGGCCATCTGAAAAAAGTGTAAAATCCAGAAAGGCAGGACAGGCCATGGAGAACTGGGAGCCTTGTTATGCTGATGGGCGGGATGTAAATTGCCAACAGCCACTCTGGAGAAGTGTATGGTATTTCCTGAAACATCTAAAAAACAAAGCAACAGAACCTAGGACACTTCCACTTATGGTCCTATAGCTTAGGGAAATTACAATCAAAAAGACACAGCCAGCCCAAAGTTTGGGACGGCTCTGTTTACAAGAACCTCGTTTACGGTACAAGTTCAATATCGCAGAAAGCGAAAAATGGATAAAGAAGTTGTGGTACTTACGTACAATGCAATATCACTCAGCAATGAAATCTATGTCATCAGGCCCGTAGCAGCATAATGAGTGGATTCAGGTACGATGATTCTAAGTGAAATAAGTCACAGAGAAAAAGAAACATCATAAGATATCACTACTACACGGAATGTAAACTTGGCTACACAGGAACTGAATTACAAAACAGAACAGGGTCTCAAATGGAGAAAACCAACTTATGCTTGCTTAAGGGGAAAGGAGAGTTGGGGTGCTGCATAAAACCAGAGATTGAAATGAGCACAGATACCATTCCATAAGCCAAATATGTAATAGACAAGAGCTACTCCTTGCTCAACGAAGTGGACTCAACACCCCATATTAAACGCCTAAGAATATACCTGACTAGTAAGAATCTTAAAACCTATGGATTTATATGTCTCCGAAAGTGAATCAAGCGTGTGTACAGTGGCATAAATGCAGCAGTGATAGGATTGGTGAGGTTCGGTGAGCAAATGCAGACCCTTTGAAGTCATATTGCATGGTACCCATTCCATGGGTCTCAACTCTCCAGGTTTATGGGATTCTTCCTTCAGCTAAAACATGCATGTGGAACCCAGAGTATCATCCAGCGTGTGATCGGAAACGTGTTCAAATGTGTCTCAGTTTTCGTCCCCTGGTACTCGGGTGCAACATTCCAGACGCTTTACTAACACTCTCCCCACTTGGAGAGTCAGTGCCTTTAACCTCCTGTTTGGCCCAGTTTGCAATTTCTGCGGAAAATGAACAGGAATAGGGAGAACCAATGAGAGACTACCTGGAGGTGTCTGGACGGGCAAATTCGACTCTCATTTCCCACCAGGAAGAGGAATTAACCAAAGGCTCAGCGTGCCATGCCGGAACAACACTAGGGCCTGAAGCAATCCTGCGGTGTTGCGGCCAGCTCACAAGAAAGCGAGTTGAAGAAAGGAACTCAGGGGCACTGTAATCCACAAACCTGCAGAGGTATAAATGACAGCTATCATCCAAAAATATATTGAAGTAAGGCTGCCAAGAGGACTTGAAAGGGGGACAGAATTGCAGGAAACCGATTTCAGGAGGTAGACTGGAATTGCATGTAAAGCATAGGAAAAGAGGCAGAACGTCCACAATGATGCACTTGGCCAAAAAGGGCGTATGCGTTTTTTTCTGAATATATTCAGGAAAAAATGCATACGCCCTTTTTGGCCAACCAAGCAAGCTTGAAAAGGAAATCTGCACTACAATGAAGTCTCACTGCCCCCCAGTCAATAGGGCCATCTGAAAAAAGTGTAAAATCCAGAAAGGCAGGACAGGCCATGGAGAACTGGGAACCTTGTTATGTTGATGGGCGGGATGTAAATTGCCAACAGCCACTCTGGAGAAGTGTATGGTGTTTCCTGAAACATCTACAAAACAAAGCAACAGAGACTAGGGCACTTCCACTTATGGTCCTATAGCTTAGGGAAATTACAATCAAAAAGACACAGCCACCCCAAGGTTTGTGACGGCTCTGTTTACAAGAACCTCGTTTACGGTACAAGTTCAATATCACAGAAAGCGAAAAATGGATAAAGAAGTTGTGGTACTTACGTACAATGCAATATCACTCAGCAATGAAATCTATGTCATCAGGCCCGTAGCAGCATAATGAGTGGATTCAGGTACGATGATTCTAAGTGAAATAAGTCACAGAGAAAAAGAAACATCATAAGATATCACTACTACACGGAATGTAAACTTGGCTACACAGGAACTGAATTACAAAACAGAACAGGGTCTCAAATGTAGAAAACCAACTTATGCTTGCTTAAGGGGAAAGGTGAGTTGGGGTGCTGCATAAAACCAGAGATTGAAATTAGCACAGATACCGTTCCATAAGCCAAATATGTAATAGACAAGAGCTACTCCTTGCTCAACGAAGTGGACTCAACACCCCATATTAAACGCCTAAGAATATACCTGACTAGTAAGAATCTTAGAAGCTATGGATTTATATGTCTCCGAAAGAGAATCAAGCGTGTGTACAGCGGCATAAACGCAGCAGTGATAGGATTGGTGAGGTTCGGTGAGCAAATGCAGACCCTTTGAAGTCATATTCCATGGTACCCATTCCATGGGTCTCAAATCTCCAGGTTTAAGGGATTCTTCCTTCAGCTAAAACATGCATGTGGAACCCAGAGTATGATCCACCGTGTGATCGGAAACGTGTTCAAATGTGTCTCAGTTTTCATCCCCTGGTACTCGGGTGCAACATTCCAGACGCTTTACTAACCCTCTCCCCACTTGGAGAGTCAGTGCCTTTAACCTCCTGTTTGGCCCAGTTTGCAATTTCTGCGGAAAATGAACAGGAATAGGGAGAACCAATGAGAGACTAGCTGGAGGTGTCTGGACGGGCAAATTTAACTCTCATTTCCCACCAGGAAGAGGAATTAACCAAAGGCTCAGCGTGCCATACTGGAACCACACTAGGGCCTGAAGCAATCCTGCGGTGTTGCGGCCAGCTCACAAGAAAGCGAGTTGAAGGAAGGAGCTCAGGGGCACTGTCATTCACAAACCTGCAGAGTTATAAATGACAGCTATTGTCCAAAAATATATTGAAGTAAGGCTGCCAAGAGGACTTGAAAGCGGGGCAGAATTGCAGGAAACCGATTTCAGGAGGTAGACTGGAATTGCATGTAAAGCATAGGAAAAGAGGCAGAACGTCCACAATGATGCACTTGGCCACAAAGGGCGTAGGCGTTTTTTCCTGAATATATTCAGGAAAAAACGCATACGCACTTTTTGGCCAACCAAGCAAGCTTGAAAAGGAAATCTGCACTACAAAGAAGTCTCACTGCCCCCAGTCAAAAGGGCCATCTGAAAAAAGTGTAAAATCCAGAAAGGCAGGACAGGCCATGGAGAACTGGGAGCCTTGTTATGCTGATGGGCGGGATGTAAATTGCCAACAGCCACTCTGGAGAAGTGTATGGTATTTCCTGAAACATCTAAAAAACAAAGCAACAGAACCTAGGGCACTTCCACTTATGGTCCTATAGCTTAGGGAAATTACAATCAAAAAGACACAGCCAGCCCAAAGTTTGGGACGGCTCTGTTTACAAGAACCTCGTTTACGGTACAAGTTCAATATCGCAGAAAGCGAAAAATGGATAAAGAAGTTGTGGTACTTACGTACAATGCAATATCACTCAGCAATGAAATCTATGTCATCAGGCCCGTAGCAGCATAATGAGTGGATTCAGGTACGATGATTCTAAGTGAAATAAGTCACAGAGAAAAAGAAACATCATAAGATATCACTACTACACGGAATGTAAACTTGGCTACACAGGAACTGAATTACAAAACAGAACAGGGTCTCAAATGGAGAAAACCAACTTATGCTTGCTTAAGGGGAAAGGAGAGTTGGGGTGCTGCATAAAACCAGAGATTGAAATGAGCACAGATACCATTCCATAAGCCAAATATGTAATAGACAAGAGCTACTCCTTGCTCAACGAAGTGGACTCAACACCCCATATTAAACGCCTAAGAATATACCTGACTAGTAAGAATCTTAAAACCTATGGATTTATATGTGTCCGAAAGTGAATCAAGCGTGTGTACAGTGGCATAAATGCAGCAGTGATAGGATTGGTGAGGTTCGGTGAGCAAATGCAGACCCTTTGAAGTCATATTGCATGGTACCCATTCCATGGGTCTCAACTCTCCAGGTTTATGGGATTCTTCCTTCAGCTAAAACATGCATGTGGAACCCAGAGTATCATCCAGCGTGTGATCGGAAACGTGTTCAAATGTGTCTCAGTTTTCGTCCCCTGGTACTCGGGTGCAACATTCCAGACGCTTTACTAACACTCTCCCCACTTGGAGAGTCAGTGCCTTTAACCTCCTGTTTGGCCCAGTTTGCAATTTCTGCGGAAAATGAACAGGAATAGGGAGAACCAATGAGAGACTACCTGGAGGTGTCTGGACGGGCAAATTCGACTCTCATTTCCCACCAGGAAGAGGAATTAACCAAAGGCTCAGCGTGCCATGCCGGAACAACACTAGGGCCTGAAGCAATCCTGCGGTGTTGCGGCCAGCTCACAAGAAAGCGAGTTGAAGAAAGGAGCTCAGGGGCACTGTAATCCACAAACCTGCAGAGGTATAAATGACAGCTATCATCCAAAAATATATTGAAGTAAGGCTGCCAAGAGGACTTGAAAGGGGGGCAGAATTGCAGGAAACCGATTTCAGGAGGTAGACTGGAATTGCATGTAAAGCATAGGAAAAGAGGCAGAACGTCCACAATGATGCACTTGGCCAAAAAGGGCGTATGCGTTTTTTTCTGAATATATTCAGGAAAAAATGCATACGCCCTTTTTGGCCAACCAAGCAAGCTTGAAAAGGAAATCTGCACTACAATGAAGTCTCACTGCCCCCCAGTCAATAGGGCCATCTGAAAAAAGTGTAAAATCCAGAAAGGCAGGACAGGCCATGGAGAACTGGGAACCTTGTTATGTTGATGGGCGGGATGTAAATTGCCAACAGCCACTCTGGAGAAGTGTATGGTGTTTCCTGAAACATCTACAAAACAAAGCAACAGAGACTAGGGCACTTCCACTTATGGTCCTATAGCTTAGGGAAATTACAATCAAAAAGACACAGCCACCCCAAGGTTTGTGACGGCTCTGTTTACAAGAACCTCGTTTACGGTACAAGTTCAATATCACAGAAAGCGAAAAATGGATAAAGAAGTTGTGGTACTTACGTACAATGCAATATCACTCAGCAATGAAATCTATGTCATCAGGCCCGTAGCAGCATAATGAGTGGATTCAGGTACGATGATTCTAAGTGAAATAAGTCACAGAGAAAAAGAAACATCATAAGATATCACTACTACACGGAATGTAAACTTGGCTACACAGGAACTGAATTACAAAACAGAACAGGGTCTCAAATGTAGAAAACCAACTTATGCTTGCTTAAGGGGAAAGGTGAGTTGGGGTGCTGCATAAAACCAGAGATTGAAATTAGCACAGATACCGTTCCATAAGCCAAATATGTAATAGACAAGAGCTACTCCTTGCTCAACGAAGTGGACTCAACACCCCATATTAAACGCCTAAGAATATACCTGACTAGTAAGAATCTTAAAACGTATGGATTTATATGTCTCCGAAAGAGAATCAAGCGTGTGTACAGAGGCATAAAGGCAGCAGTGATAGGATTGGTGAGGTTCGGTGAGCAAATGCAGACCCTTTGAAGTCATATTGCATGGTACCCATTCCATGGGTCTCAACTCTCCAGGTTTAAGGGATTCTTCCTTCAGCTAAAACATGCATGTGGAACCCAGAGTATCATCCAGCGTGTGATCGGAAACGTGTTCAAATGTGTCTCAGTTTTTGTCCCCTGGTACTCGGGTGCAACATTCCAGACGCTTTACTAACACTATCCCCACTTGGATAGTCAGTGCTTTTAACCTCCTGTTTGGCCCAGTTTGCAATTTCTGCGGAAAATGAACAGGAATAGGGAGAACCAATGAGAGACTACCTGGAGGTGTCTGGACGGGAAATTTAACTCTCATTTCCCACCAGGAAGAGGAATTAACCAAAGGCTCTGCGTGCCGTGCCGGAACCACACTAGGGCCTGAAACAATCCTGCGGTGTTGCGGCCAGCTCACAAGAAAAGGAGTTGAAGAAAGGAGCTCAGGGGCACTGTAATTCACAAACCTGCACAGTTATAAATGACAGCTATCGTCCAAAAATATATTGAAGTAAGGCTGCCAAGAGAACTTGAAATTGGTGCAGAATTGCAGGAAACCGATTTCAGGAGGTAGACTGGAATTGCATGTAAAGCATAGGAAAAGAGGCAGAACGTCCACAATGATGCACTTGGCCACAAAGGGCGTAGGCGTTTTTTCCTGAATATATTCAGGAAAAAACGCATACGCCCTCTTTGGCCAACCAAGCAAGCTTGCAAAGGAAATCTGCACTACAATGAAGTCTCACTGCCCCACGGTCAAAAGGGCCATCTGAAAAAAGTGTAAAATCCAGAAAGGCAGGACAGGCCATGGAGAACTGAGAGCCTTGTTATGCTAAAGGGCGGGATGTCAATTGCCAACAGGCACTCTGGAGAAGTGTATGGTGTTTCCTGAAACATCTAAAAAACAAAGCAACAGAGCCTAGGCCACTTCCACTTATGGTCCTATAGCTTAGGGAAATTAAAATCAAAAAGACACAGCCACCCCAATGTTTGGGACGGCTCTGTTTACAAGAACCTGGTTTACGGTACAAGTTCAATATCACAGAAAGGGAAAAATGGATAAAGAAGTTGTGGTACTTACGTACAATGCAATATCACTCAGCAATGAAATCTATGTCATCAGGCCCGTAGCAGCATAATGAGTGGATTCAGGTACGATGATTCCAAGTGAAATAAGTCACACAGAAAAAGAAACATCATAAGATATCAGTACTACACGGAATGTAAACTTGGCTACACAGGAACTGAATTACAAAACAGAACAGGGTCTCAAATGGAGAAAACCAACTTATGCTTGCTTAAGGGGAAAGGTGAGTTGGGGTGCTGCATAAAACCAGAGATTGAAATTAGCACAGATACCGTTCCATAAGCCAAATATGTAATAGACAAGAGCTACTCCTTGCTCAACGAAGTGAACTCAACACCCCATATTAAACCCCTAAGAATATACCTGACTAGTAAGAATCTTAAAACCTATGGATTTATATGTCTCCGAAAGAGAATCAAGCGTATGTACAGCAGCATAAAGGCAACAGTGATAGGATTGGTGAGGTTCAGTGAGAAATGCAGACCCTTTGAAGTCATATTACATGGTACCCATTCCATGGGTCTCAACTCTCCAGGTTTAAGGGATTCTTCCTTCAGCTAAAACATGCATGTGGAACCCAGAGTATGATCCACGGTGTGATCGGGAAACGTGTTCAAATGTGTCTCAGTTTTCGTCCCCTGGTACTCGGGTGCAACATTCCAGACGCCTTACTAACACTCTCCCCACTTGGAGAGTCAGTGCCTTTAACCTCCTGTTTGGCCCAGTTTGCAATTTCTGCGGAAAATGAACAGGAATAGGGAGAACCAATGAGAGACTAGCTGGAGGTGTCTGGACGGGCAAATTTAACTCTCATTTCCCACCAGGAAGAGGAATTAACCAAAGGCTCAGCTTGCCATGCGGGAACCTCACTAGGGCCTGAAGCAATCCTGCGGTGTTGCGGCCAGCTCACAAGAAAGCGAGTTGAAGAAAGGAGCTCAGGGGCACTGTCATTCACAAACCTGCAGAGTTATAAATGACAGCTATCGTCCAAAAATATATTGAAGTAAGGCTGCCAAGAGGACTTGAAAGCTGGGCAGAATTGCAGGAAACCGATTTCAGGAGGTAGACTGGAATTGCATGTAAAGCATAGGAAAAGAGGCAGAACGTCCACAATGATGCACTTACCAAAAAGGGCATATGCGTTTTTTCCTGAATATATTCAGGAAAAAACGCATACGCTCTTTTTGGCCATCCAAGCAAGCTTGCAAAGGAAATCTGCACTACAATGAAGTCTCACTGCCTCCCGGTCAAAAGGGTCATCTGATAAAAGTGTAAAATCCAGAAAGGCAGGACAGGCCATGGAGAACTGGGAGCCTTGTTAGGCTGATGGGCGGGATGTAAATTGCCAACAGCCACTCTGGAGAAGTGTATGGTGTTTCCTGAAACATCTAAAAAACAAAGCAACAGAGCCTAGGGCACTTCCACTTATGGTCCTATAGCTTAGGGAAATTAAAATCAAAAAGACACAGCCGCCCCAAAGTTTAGGACGGCTCTGTTTACAAGAACCTCGTTTACGGTACAAGTTCAATATCACAGAAAGCGAAAAATGGATAAAGAAGTTGTGGTATTTACGTACAATGCAATATCACTCAGCAACGAAATCTATGTCATCAGGCCCATAGCAGCATAATGAGTGGATTCACGTACGATGATTCTAATTGAAATAAGTCACACAGAAAAAGAAACATCAAAAGATATCACTACTACACGGAATGTAAACTTGGCTACACAGCAACTGAATTACAAAACAGAACAGGGTCTCAAATGTAGAAAACCAACTTATGCTTGCTTAAGGGGAAAGGTGAGTTGGGGTGCTGCATAAAACCAGAGATTGAAATTAGCACAGATACCGTTCCATAAGCCAAATATGTAATAGACAAGAGCTACTCCTTGCTCAACGAAGTGGACTCAACACCCCATATTAAACGCCTAAGAATATACCTGACTAGTAAGAATCTTAAAACCTATGGATTTATATGTCTCCGAAAGAGAATCAAGCGTGTGTACAGCGGCATAAACGCAGCAGTGATAGGATTGGTGAGGTTCAGTGAGCAAATGCAGACCCTTTGAAGTCATATTGCATGGTACCCATTCCATGGGTCTCAACTCTCCAGGTTTAAGTATTCTTCCTTCAGCTAAAACATGCATGTGGAACCCAGAGTATGATCCACCATGTGACCGGGAAACGTGTTCGAATGTGTCTCAGTTTTCGTCCCCTGGTACTCGGGTGCAACTTTCCAGATGCTTTACTAACACTCTCCCCACTTGGAGAGTCAGTGCCTTTAACCTCCTGTTTTGGCCGGTTGGCAATTTCTGCGGAAGGTGAACAGGCATAGGGAGAACCAATGAGAGACTAGCTGGAGGTGTCTGGACGGGCAAATTTAACTCTCATTTCCCACCAGGAAGAGGAATTAACCAAAGGCTCAGCGTGCCTTGCTGGAACCACACTAGGGCCTGAAGCAATCCTGTGGTGTTTCGGCCAGCTCACAAGAAAGCGAGTTGAAGAAAGGAGCTCAGGGGCACTGTAATTCACAAAGCTGCAGAGTTAAAAATGATAGCTATCGTCCAAAAATATATTCAAGTAAGGCTGCCAAGAGGACTTGAATGTGGGGCAGAATTGCAGGAAACCGATTTAAGGAGGTAGCCTGGAACTGCATTTAAAGCATAGGAAAACAGGCAGAACATCCATAATGATGCACTTGGCCAAAAAGAGCGTATGCCTTTTTTACTGAATATATTCAGAAAAAAACGCATACGGCCTTTTTGGCCAAACAAGCAAGCTTGCAAAGGAAATCTGCACTACAATGAAGTCTCACTTCCCACCAGTCAAAAGGGCCATCTGAAAAAAGTGGAAAATCCAGAAAGGCAGGACAGGCCATGGAGAACTCGGAGCCTTGTTATGCTGATGGGCGGGATGTAAATTGCCAACAGCCACTCTGGAGAAGTGTATGGTGTTTCCTGAAACATCTAAAAAACAAAGCAACAGAGCCTAGGGCACTTCCACTTATGGTCCTATAGCTTAGGGAAATTAAAATCAAAAAGACACAGCCCCTCCAAAGTTTGGGACGGCTCTGTTAACAAGAACCTCGTTTACGGTACAAGTTGAATATCGCAGAAAGTGAAAAATGGACAAAGAAGTTGTGGTACTTACGTACAATGCAATATCACTCAGCAATGAAATCTATGTCATCAGGCCCGTAGCAGCATAATGAGTACATTCAGGTACGAGGATTCTAAGTGAAATAAGTCACAGAGAAAAAGAAACATCATAAGATATCACTAATACACGGAATGTAAACTTGGCTACACAGGAACTGAATTACAAAACAGAACAGGATCTCAAATGTAGAAAACCAACTTATGCTTGCTTAAGGGGAAAGGTGAGTTGGGGTGCTCCATAAAACCAGAGAATGAAATTAGCACAGATACCGTTCCATAAGCCAAATATGTAATATTCAAGAGCTACACCTTGCTCAACGAAGTGGACTGAACATCCCATATTAAACGCCTAAGAATATACCTGACTAGTAAGAATCTTAAAACCTATTGATTTATATGTCTCCAAAAGAGAATCAAGCGTGTGTACAGCAGCATAAACGCAGCAGTGATAGGATTGGTGATGTTCGCTGAGCAAATGCAGACCCTTTAAAGTCATATTGCATGGTACCCATTCCATGGGTCTCAACTCTCCAGGTTTAAGGGATTCTTCCTTCAGCTAAAACATGCATGTGGAACCCAGTGTATGATCCACCGTGTGATCGGGAAACGTGTTCAAATGTGTCTCAGTTTTCGTCCCCTGGTACTTGGGTGCAACATTCCAGACGCTTTACTAACACTCTCCCCACTTGGAGAGTCAGTGCCTTTAATCTCCTGTTTGGCCCAGTTTGCAGTTTCTGCGGAAAATGAACAGGAATACGGAGAACCAATGAGAGACTAGCTGGAGGTGTCTGGATGGGCAAATTTAAATCTCATTTCCCACCAGGAAGAGGAATTAACCAAAGGCTCAGCATGCCATGCCGGAACCACACTAGGGCCTGAAGGAATCCTGCGGTGTTGCGGCCAGCTCACAAGAAAGCGAGTTGAAGAAAGGAGCTCAGGGGCACTGTAATTCACAAACCTGCACAGTTATAAATGACAGCTATCGTCCAAAAATATATTAAAGTAAGGCTGCGAAGAGAACTTGAAAGCAGGGCAGAATTGCAGGAAACGGATTTCAGGAGGTAGACTGGAATTGCATGTAAAGCATAGGAAAAGAGGCAGAACATCCACAATGATGCACTTGGCCAAAAAGGGCGTATGCGTTTATTCCTGAATATATTCAGGAAAAAAGGCATACGCCCTTTTTGGCCAACCAAGCAAGCTTGCAAAGGAAATCTGCACTACAATGTAGTCTCACTGTCCCCCGGTCAAAAGGGCCATCTGAAAAAAGTGTAAAATCCAGAAAGGCAGGACAGGCCATGGAGAACTGAGAGCCTTGTTATACTGATGGGCGGGATGTAAATTGCCAACAGCCACTCTGGAGAAGTGTATGGTGTTTCCTGAAACATCTAAAAAACAAAGCAACAGAGCCTAGGCCACTTCCACTTATGGTCCTATAGCTTAGGGAAATTAAAATCAAAAAGACACAGCCACCCCAAAGTTTGGGACGGCTCTGTTTACAAGAACCTCGTTTACGGTACAAGTTCAATATCACAGAAAGCGAAAAATGGATAAAGAAGTTGTGGTACTTACGTACAATGCAATATCACTCAGCAATGACATCTATGTCATCAGGCCCGTAGCAGCATAATGAGTGGATTCAGGTACGATGATTCTAAGTGAAATAAGTCACACAGAAAAAGAAACATCATAAGATATCACTAATACACGGAATGTAAACTTGGCTACACAGGAACTGAATTACAAAACAGAACAGGGTCTCAAATGTAGAAAACCAACTTATGCTTGCTAAAGGGGAAAGGTGAGTTGGGGTGCTGCATAAAACCACAGATTGAAATTAGCACAGATACCGTTCCATAAGCCAAATATGTAATAGACAAGAGCTACTCCTTGCTCAACGAAGTGGACTCAACACCCCATATTAAACGCCTAAGAATATACCTGACTAGTATGAATCTTTTTTTTTTTTTTAAACATCTTTATTGGAGCATAATTGCTTTACAATGGTATGTTAGTTTCAGCTTCACAACAAAATGAATCAGTTATATATATACATATGTTCCCATATCTCTTCCCGCTTGCGTCACCCTCCCTCCCACCCTCCCTATTCCACCCCTCCAGGTGGTCACAAAGCACCGAGCTGATCTCCCTGTGCTATGCGGCTGCTTCCCACTAGCTATCTACCTTACGTTTGGTAGTGTATACATGTCCATGCCTCTTTATTGCTTTGTCACCGTTTACCCTTCCGCCTCCCCATAGGCTCAAGTCCATTCTCTAGTAAGTCTGTGTTTTTATTCCTGTTTCACCCCTAGGTTTTTCATGACATTTTTTTTTCTTAAATTCCATATATATGTGTTAGCATACGGTATTTGTCTCTCTCTTTCTGACTCACTTCACTCTGTATGACAGACTCTAGGTCTATCCACCTCATTACAAATAGCTCAATTTCGTCTCTTTTTATGGCTGAGTAATATTCCATTGTATATATGTGCCACATCTTCTTTATCCATTCATCCGATGATGGACACTTAGGTTGTTTCCATCTCCGGGCTATTGTAAATAGAGCTGCAATGAACAGTTTGGTACATGACTCTTTTGGAATTATGGTTTTCTCAGGGTATATGCCCAGTAGTGGGATTGCTGGGTCGTATGGTAGTTCTATTTGTAGCTTTTTAAGGAACCTCCATACTGTTCTCCACAGTGGCTGTATCAATTTACATTCCCACCAACAGTGTAAGAGGGTTCCCTTTTCTCCACACCCTCTCCAGCATTTATTGTTTCTAGATTTTTTGATGATGGCCATTCTGACTGGTGTGAGATGATATCTCATTGTAGTTTTGATTTGCATTTCTCTAATGATTAGTGATGTTGAGCATTCTTTCATGTGTTTGTTGGCACTCTGTATATCTTCTTTGGAGAAATGTCTATTTAGGTCTTCTGCCCATTTTTGGATTGCGTTGTTTGTTCTTTTGTTATTAAGCTGCATGAGCTGCTTATAAATTTTGGAGATCAATCCTTTGTCAGTTGCTTCATTTGCAAATATTTTCTCCCATTCTGAGGGTTGTCTTTTGGTCTTCTTTATGGTTTCCTTTGCTGCGCAAAAGCTTTTAAGTTTCATTAGGTCCCATTTGTTTACTTTTGTTTTTATTTCCATTTCTCTAGGAGGTGGGTCAAAAAGGATCTTGCTGTGATTTATGTCATAGAGTGTTCTGCCTATGTTTTCCTCTAAGAGTTTGATAGTTTCTGGCCTTACATTTAGGTCTTTAATCCATTTTGAGCTTATTTTTGTGTATGGTGTTAGGGAGTGATCTAATCTCATACTTTTACATGTAGCTGTCCAGTTTTCCCAGCACCACTTATTGAATAGGCTGTCCTTTCTCCACTGTACATTTCTGCCTCCTTTGTCAAAGATAAGGTGACCATATGTGCGTGGGTTTATCTCTGGGCTTTCTATCCTGTTCCATTGATCTATATTTCTGTTTTTGTGCCAGTACCATACTGTCTTGATTACTGAAGCTTTGTAGTATAGTCTGAAGTCAGGAAGCCTGATTCCTCCAGCTCCATTTTTCGTTCTCAATATTGCTTTGACTATTCGGGGTCTTTTGTGTTTCCATACAAATTGTGAGATTTTTTGTTCTAGTTCTGTGAAAAATGCCAGTGGTAGTTTCATAGGGATTGCATTGAATCTGTAGATTGCTTTGGGTAGTAGAGTCATTTTCACAATGTTGATTCTTCCAATCCAAGAACATGGTATATCTCTCCATCTATTTGTATCATTTTTAATTTCTTTCATCAGTGTCTTATAATTTTCTGCATACAGGTCTTTTGTCTCCTTAGGTAGGTTTATTCCTAGGTATTTTATTCTTTTTGTTGCAGTGGTAAATGGGAGTGTTTTCTTGATTTCACTTTCAGATTTTTCATCCTTAGTGTATAGGAATGCCAGAGATTTCTGTGCATTAATTTTGTATCCTGCTACTTTACCAAATTCATTGATTAGCTCTAGTAGTTTTCTGGTAGCATCTTTAGGATTCTGTATGTATAGTATCACGTCATCTGCAAACAGTGACAGCTTTACTTCTTCTTTTCCGATTTGGATTCCTTTTATTTCCTTTTCTTCTCTGATTGCTGTGGCTAAAACTTCCAAAACTATGTTGAATAAGAGTGGTGAGAGTGGGCAACCTTGTCTTGTTCCTGATCTTAGTGGAAATGCTTTCAGTTTTTCACCATTGAGGACGATGTTGGCTGTGGGTTTGTCATATATGGCCTTTATTATGTTGAGGAAAGTTCCCTCTATGCCTACTTTCTGCAGGGTTTTTATCATAAATGGGTGTTGAATTTTGTCAAAAGCTTTCTCTGCATCTATTGAGATGATCATATGGTTTTTCTCCTTCAATTTGTTAATATGGTGTATCACGTTGATTGATTTGCGTATATTGAAGAATCCTTGCATTCCTGGAATAAACCCCACTTGATCATGGTGTATGATCCGTTTAATGTACTGTTGGATTCTGTTTGCTAGTATTTTGTTGAGGATCTTTGCATCTATGTTCATCAGTGATATTGGCCTGTAGTTTTCTTTCTTTGTGACATCCTTGTCTGGTTTTGGTATCAGGGTGATGGTGGCCTCGTAGAATGAGTTGGGGAGTGTTCCTCCCTCTGCTATATTTTGGAAGAGTCTGAGAAGGATAGGTGATAGCTCTTCTCTAAATGTTTGATAGAATTCGCCTGTGAAGCCATCTGGTCCTGGGCTTTTGCTTGTTGGAAGATTTTTAATCACAGTTTCAATTTCAGTGCTTGTGATTGGTCTGTTCATATTTTCTATTTCTTCCTGATTCAGTCTTGGCAGGTTGTGCCTTTCTAAGAATTTGTCCATTTCTTCCAGGTTGTCCATTTTATTGGCGTAGAGTTGCTTGTAGTAATCTCTCATGATCTTTTGTATTTCTGCAGTGTCAGTCGTTACTTCTCCTTTTTCATTTCTAATTCTATTGATTTGAGTCTTCTCCCTTTTTTTCTTGATGAGTCTGGCTAATGGTTTATCAATTTTGTTTATCCTTTCAAAGAACCAGCTTTTAGTTTTATTGATCTTTGCTATCGTTTCCTTCATTTCTTTTTCATTTATTTCTGATCTGATTTTTATGATTTCTTTCCTCCTGCTAACTTTGGGGTTTTTTTGTTCTTCTTTCTCTAATTGCTTTAGGTGCAAGGTTAGGTTGTTTATTCGAGATGTTTCCTGTTTCTTAAGGTAAGATTGTATTGCTATAAACTTCCCTCTTAGAACTGCTTTTGCTGCATCCCATAGATTTTGAGTCGTCGTGTCTCCATTGTCATTTGTTTCTAGGTATTTTTTGATTTCCCCTTTGATTTCTTCAGTGATCACTTCGTTATTAAGTAGTGTATTGTTTAGCCTCCATGTGTTTGTATTTTTTACAGATCTTCTCCTGTGATTGATATCGAGTCTCATAGCGTTGTGGTCGGAAAAGATACTTGATACAATTTCAATTTTCTTAAATTTACCAAGGCTTGATTTGTGACCCAAGATATGATCTATCCTGGAGAATGTTCCATGAGCACTTGAGAAAAATGTGTATTCTGTTGTTTTTGGATGGAATGTCCTATAAATATCAATTAACTCCATCTCATTTAATGTATCTTTTAAAGCTTGTGTTTCCTTATTTATTTTCATTTTGGATGATCTGTCCATTGGTGAAAGTGGGGTGTTAAAGTCCCCTACTATGAATGTGTTACTGTCGATTTCCCCTTTTATGGTTGTCAGTATTTGCCTTATGTATTGAGGTGCACCTACGTTGGGTGCATAAATATTTACAATTGTTATATCTTCCTCTTGGATCGATCCCTTGATCATTATGTAGTGTCCTTCTTTGTCTCTTCTAATAGTCTTTGTTTTAAAGTCTATTTTGTCTGATATGAGAATTGCTACTCCAGCTTTCTTTTGGTTTCCATTTGCATGAAATACCTTTTTCCATCCCCTTACTTTCAGTCTGTATGTGTCTCTAGGTCTGAAGTGGGTCTCTTGTAGACAGCAAATATATGGGTCTTGTTTTTGTATCCATTCAGCCAATCTGTGTCTTTTGGTGGGAGCATTTAGTCCATTTACATTTAAGGTAATTATCGATATGTGTGTTCCCGTTCCCATTTTCTTAATTGTTTTGTGTTTGTTATTGTAGGTCTTTTCCTTCTTTTGTGTTTCTTGCCTAGAGAAGTTCCTTTAGCAGTTGTTGTAGAGCTGGTTTGGTGGTGCTGAACTCTCTCAGCTTTTGCTTGTCTCTAAAGGTTTTAATTTCTCCATCAAATCTGAATGAGATCCTTGCTGGGTAGAGTAATCTTGGTTGCAGGTTCTTCTCCTTCAACACTTTCAATATGTCCTGCCACTCCCTTCTGGTTTGCAGAGTTTCTGCTGAAAGATCAGCTGTTAACCTTATGGGGATTCCCTTGTGTGTTATTTGTTGTTTTTCCCTTGCTGCTTTTAATATGTTTTCTTTGTATTTAATTTTTGACAGTTTGATTAATATGTGTCTTGGCGTATTTCTCCTTGGATTTATCCTGTATGGGACTCTCTGTGCTTCCTGGACTTGATTAACTATTTCCTTTCCCATATTAGGGAAGTTTTCAACTATAATCTCTTCAAATATTTTCTCAGTCCCTTTCTTTTTCTCTTCTTCTTCTGGAACCCCTATAATTCGAATGTTGGTACGTTTAATGTTGTCCCAGAGGTCTCTGAGACTGTCCTCAGTTCTTTTCATTCTTTTTTCTTTATTCTGCTCTGCAGTAGTTATTTCCACTATTTTATCTTCCAGGTCACTTATCCGTTCTTCTGCCTCAGTTATTCTGCTATTGATCCCATCTAGAGTACTTTTAATTTCATTTATTGTGTTGTTCATCGTTGCTTGTTTCATCTTTAGTTCTTCTAGGTCCTTGTTAACTGATTCTTGCATTTTGTCCATTCTATTGTCCATTCTATCTCCAAGATTTCGGATCAACCTTACTATCATTATTCTGAATTCTTTTTCAGGTAGACTGCCTATTTCCTCTTCATTTGTTAGGTCTGATGGGTTTTTATCTTGCTCCTTCATCTGCGGTGTGTTTTTCTGTCTTTTCATTTTGCTTATCTTACTGTGTTTGGGGTCTCCTTTTTTGCAGGCTGAAGGTTCGTAGTTCCTGTTGTTTTTTGTGTCTGTCCCCAGTGGCTAAGGTTGGTTCAGTGGGTTGTGTAGGCTTCCTGGTGGAGGGTACTAGTGCCTGTGTTCTGGTGGATGAGGCTAGATCTTTTCTTTCTGGTGGGCAGGTCCACGTCTGGTGGTGTGTTTTGGGGTGTCTGTAGACTTATTATGATTTTGGGCCGCCTCTCTGCTAATGGGTGGTGTTGTGTTCCTGTCTTGCTAGTTGTTTGGCATAGGATGTCCAGCACTGTAGCTTGCTGGTCGTTGAGTGAAGCTGGGTGCTGGCGTTGAGATGGAGATCTCTCGGAAATTTTTGCTGTTTGATATTATGTGCAGCTGGGAGGTCTCTTGTGGATCAGTGTCCTGAAGTTGGCTCTCCCACCTCAGAGGCACAGCACTGACTCCTGGCTGCAGCACCAAGAGCCTTTCATCCACAGGGCTCCTTAATTTGGGATGATTCGTTGTCTATTCAGGTATTCCACAGATGCAGGGTATATCAAATTGATTGTGGAGCTTTAATCTGCTGCTTCTGAGGCTGCTGGGAGAGATTTCCCTTTCTCTTCTTTGTTCTCACAGTTCCCAGGGGCTCAGCTTTGGATTTAGCCCCGCCTGTGCGTGTAGGTCGCCGGAGGGCGTCTGTTCTTTGCTCAGACAGGACGGGGTTAAAGGAGCCGCTGATACGGAGGCTCTGGCTCACTCAGGCCCGGGGGTAGGGAGGGGCACGGAGTGTGGGGCGGGCCTGCGGCGGCAGACGCCAGCGAGACGTTGCAGCCTGAGGCGCGCCTGTGCGTTCTCCCGGGGGAGTTGTCCCTGGATCCCGGGACCCTGGCAGTGGCGGGCTGCACAGGCTCCCCGGAAGGGCATGTGGCTAGTGACCTGTGTTTGCACACAGGCCTCCCGGTGGCGGCGGCAGCGGCCCTAGCGTCTCATGTCTGTCTCTGGGCTCTTCACTTTTAGCCACGGCTCGTGCCCGTCCCTGGAGCTCTCTCAAGCAGCGTTCTTAATCCCCTCTCCTCGTGCACCAGGAAACAAAGAGGGACGTAAAAGTCTCTTGCCTCTTTGGCAGTTCCAGACTTCTCCCCGGACTCTCTCCCGGCCAGCCGCGGTGCACTAACGCCCTGCAGGCTGTGTTCACGCCGCCAACCTGTCCTCTCCCGGCGCTCCGACAAAAGCCGGAGCCTCAGCTCCCAGTCCCGCCCACCCCGGCGGGTGAGCAGACAAGCCTCTTGGCTGGTGAGTTCTGGTCGGCCCGATCCTCTGCGCTGGAATCTGTCCGCTTTGCCCTCCGCACCCCTGTTGCTGTGCTCTCCTCCGCAGCTCCCAAGCTCCCCCACTCCGCCTCCCAAAGTCTCCACCCGCGAAGGGGCTTCCTAGTGTGTGGACACTTTTCCTCCTTCACAGCTCTCTCCCGCTGGTGCAGGACCCGTCCCTATCCTTTTGTCTCTGTTTAGTTTTTTCTTTTGCCCTATCCAGGTACGTGGGCGGTTTCTTGCCTTTTGGGAGGTCTGAGGTCTTCTGCCAGCGTTCAGTAGATGCTCTGTAGGAGTTGTTCCATGCGTAGAAGTATTTCTGGTGTATCTGTGGGGAGGAACGTGATCGCCGCGTCTTACTCTTCCACCATCTTCCCGGAAGTCCCTCGAGTAGTGAGCTTTGACAGGCTTTGCCTCTGGAAACAGAGTCTCTAGTAAGAATCTTAAAACCTATGTATTTATATGTCTCCGAAAGAGAATCAAGCGTGTGTACAGTGGCATAAACGCAGCAGTGATAGGATTGGTGAGGTTCGGTGAGCAAATGCAGACCCTTTGAAGTCATATTGCATGGTACCCATTCCATGGGTCTCAACTCTCCAGGTTTAAGGGATTCTTCCTTCAGCTAAAACATGCATGTGGAACCCAGAGTATGATCCACCGTGTGATCAGGAAACGTGTTCAAATGTGTCTCAGTTTTCGTCCCCTGGTACTCGGGTGCAACATTCCAGATGCGTTACTAACACTCTCCCCACGTGGACAATCAGTGCCTTTAACCTCCTGTTTGGCCCAGTTTGCAAATTCTGCGGAAAATGAACAGGAATAGGGAGAACCAATGAGAGACTAGCTGGAGGTGTCTGGACGGGCAAATTTAACTCTCATTTCCCACCAGGAAGAGGAATTACCAAAGGCTCAGCCTGCCGTGCCGGAACCACACTAGGGCCTGAAGCCATCCTGCAGACTTGCGGCCAGCTCACAAGAAAGCGAGTTGAAGAAAGGAGCTCAGGGGCACTGTCATTCACAAACATGCAGAGTTATAAATGACAGCTATCGTCCAAAAATAAATTGAAGTAAGGCTGCCAAAAGGACTTGAAAGCGGGGCAGAATTGCAGGAAACCGATTTCAGGAGGTAGACTGGAATTGCATGTAAAGCATAGGAAAAGAGGCAGAACGTCCACAATGATGCACTTGGCCAAAAAGGGCGTATGCGTTTTTTCCTGAATATATTCAGGAAAACATGGATATGCACTTTTTGGCCAACCAAGCAAGCTTGCAAAGGAAATCTGCACTACAATGAAGTCTCACTGCCCCCCATTCAAAAGGGCAATCTGAAAAAAGTGTAAAATCCAGAAAGGCAGGACAGGCCATGGAGAACTGGGAGCCTTGTTATGCTGATGGGCGGGATGTAAATTGCCAAGAGCCACTCTGGAGAAGTGTATGGTGTTTCCTGAAACATCTATAAAACAAAGCAACAGAGCCTAGGGCACTTCCACTAATGGTCCTATAGCTTAGGGAAATTAAAATCAAAAAGACACAGCCACCCCAAAGCTGGGGCCGGCTCTGTTAACAAGAACCTCATTTATGATATAAGTTCAATATCGCAGAAAGGGAAAAATGGATAAAGAAGTTGTGATACTTACGTACAATGCAATATCAGTGAGCAATTAAATCTATGTCATCAGGCCCGAATCAGCATAATGAGTGGATTCTGGTACAATGATTCTAAGTGAAATAAGTCACACAGAAAAAGAAACATCATAAGATATCACTAATACACGGAATATAAACTTGGCTACACAGGAACTGAATTACAAAACAGAAGAGTGTCTCAAATGTAGAAAACCAACTTATGCTTGCTTAAGGGGAAAGGTGAGTTGGGGTGCTGCATAAAACCAGAGATTGAAATTAGCACAGATACCGTTCCATAAGCCAAATATGTAATAGACAGGAGCTACTCCTTGCTCACCGAACTGGACTCAACACCCCATATTAAACGCCTAAGAATATACCTGACTAGTAAGAATCTTAAAACCTATGGATTTATATGTCTCCGAAAGAGAATCAAGCATGTGTACAGCAGCATAAATGCAGCAGTGATAGGATTGGTGAGGTTCGGTGAGCAAATGCAGACCCTTTGAAGTCATATTGCATGGTACCCATTCCATGGGTCTCAACTCTCCAGGTTTAAGGTATTCTTCTTTCAGCTAAAACATGCATGTGGAACCCAGAGTATGATCCACCATGTGATCGGGAAACGTGTTCAAATGTGTCTCAGTTTTCGTCCCCTGGTACTCGGGTGCAACATTCCAGACACTTTACTAACACTCTCCCCAATTGGAGAGTCAGTGCCTTTAACCTCCTGTTTGGTCCAGTTTGCAATTTCTGCGGAAGATGAACAGGCATAGGGAGAACCAATGAGAGACTAGCTGGAGGTGTCTGGACGGGCAAATTTAACTCTCATATCCCACCAGGAAGAGGAATTACCAAAGGTTCAGCGTGCCGTGCCGGAACCACACTAGGGCCTGAAGCCATCTTGCGGTGTTGCGGCCAGCTCACAAGAAAGTGAGTTGAAGAAAGGAGCTCAGGGGCACTGTAATTCCCAAAACTGCAAAGTTATAAATGACAGCTATCGTCCAAAAGTATATTGAAGTAAGGCTGCCAAGAGGACTTGAAAGCGGGGCAGAATTGCAGGAAACCGATTTCAGGAGGTAGACTGGAATTGCATGTAAAGCATAGGAAAAGAGGCAGAACGTCCACAATGATGCACTTGGCCAAAAAGTGCGTATGCGTTTTTTCCTGAATATATTCAGGAAAAAACGCACACGCACTTTTTGGCCAACCAAGCAAGCTTGCAAATGAAATCTGCACTACTATGAAGTCTCACTGCCCCCCGGTCAAAAGGGCCATCTGAAAAAAGTGTAAAATCCAGAAAGGCAGGACAGGCCATGGAGAACTGGGAGCCTTGTTATGCTGATGGGCGGGATGTAAATTGCCAACAGCCACTCTGGAGAAGTGTATGGTGTTTCCTGAAACATCTAAAAAACAAAGCAACAGAGCCTAGGGCACTTCCACTTATGGTCCTATAGCTTAGGGAAATTAAAATCAGAAAGACACAGCCACCCCAAAGTTTGGGATGGCTCTGTTTACAAGAACCTCATTTACGATACAAGGTCAATATAACAGAGAGCGAAAAATGGATAAAGACGTTGTGGTACTTACGTACAATGCAATATCACTCAGCAATGAAATCTATGTCATCAGGCCCGTAACAGCGTAATGAGTGGATTCAGGTACGATGATTCTAAGTGAAATAAGTCACACAGAAAAAGAAACATCATAAGATATCACTAATACACGGAATGTAAACTTGGTTGCACAGGAACTGAATTACAAAACAGAACAGGTCTCAAATGTAGAAAACCAACTTATGCTTGCTTAAGGGGAAAGGTGAGTTGAGGTGCTGCATAAAACCAGAGATTGAAATTAGCACAGATACCGTTCCATAAGCCAAATATGTAATAGACAAGAGCTACTCCTTGCTCAATGAAGTGGACTCAACACCCCATATTAAACGCCTAAGTATATACCTGACTAGTAAGAATCTTAAAACCTATGGATTTATATGTCTCCGAAAGAGAATCAAGTGTGTGTACAGCAGCATAAACGCAGCAGTGATAGGATTGGTGAGGTTCGGTGAGCAAATGCAGACCCTTTGAAGTCATATTGCATGGTACCCATTCCATGGGTCTCAACTCTCCAGGTTTAAGGGATTCTTCCTTCAGCTAAAACATGCATGTGGAACCCACAGTATGATCCACCGTGTGACCGGGAAATGTGTTCAAATGTGTCTCAGTTTTCGTCCCCTGGTACTCGGGTGCAACATTCCAGATGCTTTACTAACACTCTCCCCACTTGGAGAGTCAGTGCCTTTAACCTCCTGTTTGGCCCAGTTTGCAATTTCTGCGGAAAATGAACAGGAATAGGGAGAACCAATGAGAGACTAGCTGGAGGTGTCTGGACGGGCAAATTTAACTCTCATTTCCCACCAGGAAGAGAAATTAACCAAAGGCTCAAAATGCTATGCCGGAACCACACTAGGGTCTGAAGCAATCCTGCGGTGTTGCGGCCAGCTCACAAGAAATCGAGTTGCAGAAAGGAGCTCAGGGGCACTGTCATTCACAAACCTGCAGAGTTATAAATGACAGCTATCGTCCAAAAATATATTGAAGTAAGGCTGCCAAGAGGACTTGGAAGTGCGGCAGAATTGCAGGAAACCGATTTCAGGAGGTAGACTGGAATTGCATGTAAAGCATAGGAAAAGAGGCAGAACGTCCACAATGATGCACTTGGCCAAAAAGGGCGTATGCGTTTTTTCCTAAATATATTCAGGAAAAAACGCATACACCCTTTTTGGCCAACCAAGCAAGCTTGCAAAGGAAATCTGCACTAAAATGAAGTCTCACTGCCCCCCGGTCAAAAGGGCCATCTGAAAAAAGTGTAAAATCCAGAAAGGCAGGACAGGCCATGGAGAACTGGGAGCCTTGTTATGCTGATGGGCGGGATGTAAATTGCCAACAGCCACTCTGGAGAAGTGTATGGTGTTTCCTGAAACATCTAAAAAACAAAACAACAGAACCTAGGGCACTTCCACTTATGGTCCTATAGCTAAGAGAAATTAAAATAAAAAAGACAGAGCCACCCCAAACTTTAGGCTGGCTCTTTTTACAACAACCTCCTTTACGGTAGAAGTTCAATATCGCAGAAAGCGAAAAATGGATAAAGACGTCGTGGTACTTACGTACAATGCAATATCATTCAGCAATGAAATCTATGTCATCAGGCCCGTAGCAGCTTAATGAGTGGATTCAGGTACGATGATTCTAAGTGAAATAAGTCACACAGAAAAATAAACATCATAAGATATCACTACTACACAGAATGTAAACTTGGCTACACAGAAACTGAATTACAAAACAGAACAGGGTCTCAAATGTAGAAAACCAACGTATGCTTGCTTAAGGGGAAAGGTGAGTTGGGGTGCTGCATAAAACCAGAGATTGAAATGAGCACAGATACCGTTCCATAAGCCAAATATGTAATAGACAAGAGCTACTCCTTGCTCAACGAAGTGGACTCAACACCCCATATTAAACGCCTAAGAATATACCTGACTAGTAAGAATCTTAAAACCTATGGATTTATTTGTCTCTGAAAGAGAATCTACCATGTGTACAGTGGCATAAATGCAGCAGTGATAGGATTGGTGAGGTTCGGTGAGCAAATGCAGACCCTTTGAAGTCATATTGCATGGTACCCATTCCATGGGTCCCAAATCTCCAGGTTTAAGGGATTCTTCCTTCAGGTAAAACATGCATGTGGAACCCAGAGTATGATCCACAGTGTGATCGGGAAACATATTGAAATGTGTCTCAGTTTTCGTCCCCTGGTACTCGGGTGCAACATTCCAGACGCTTTAGTAACACTCTCCCCACTTGGAGAGTCAGAGCCTTTAACCTCCTGTTTGGCCCAGTTTGCAATTTCTGCGGAAAATGAACAGGAATAGGGAGAACCAATGAGAGACTAGCTGGAGGTGTCTGGACGGGCAAATTTAACTCTCATTTCCCACCAGGAAGAGGAATTAACCAAAGGCTCAGCGTGCCATGCCGGAAACACACTAGGGCCTGAAGCAATACTGCTGTGTTGCGGCCAGCTCACAAGAAAGCGAGTTCAAGAAAGGAGCTAGGGGCACTGTAATTCACAAACCTGCAGAGTTATAAATGACAGCTATCGTCCAAAAATATATTGAAGTGAGGCTGGCAAGAGGACTTGAAAGCGGGGCAGAATTGCAGGAAACCGATTTCAGGACGTAGACTTGAATTGCATGTAAAGCATAGGAAAAGAGGCAGAACGTCCACAATGATGCACTTGGACAAAAAGGGCGTATGCGTTTTTTCCTGAATATATTCACGAAAAAAGGCATAGGCCCTTTTTGGCCAACGAAGCAAGCTTGCAAAGGATATCTGCATTACAATGAAGTCTCACTGCCCCCCGGTCAAAAGGGACAGCGGGAAAAAAGTGTAAAATCCAGAAAGGCAGGACAGGCAATGGAGAACTGGGAGCTTTGTTATGCTGATGGGCGGGATGTAAATTGCCAACAGCCACTCTGGAGAAGTGTATGGTGTTTCCTGAAACATCTAAAAAACAAAGCAACAGAGCCTAGGGCACTTCCACTTATGGTCCTATAGCTTAGGGAAATTAAAATCAAAAAGACACAGCCTACCCAAAGTTTGGGACGGCTCTGTTTACAAGAACCTCGTTTACGGTACAAGTTCAATATCACAGAAAGCGAAAAATGGATAAAGAAGTTGTGGTACTTACGTACAATGCAATATCATTCAGCAATGAAATCTATGTCATCAGGCCCGTAGCAGCATAATGAGTGGATTCAGGTACGATGATTCTAAGTGAAATAAGTCACACAGAAAAAGAAACAACATAAGATATCACTAATACATGGAATGTAAAGTTGGCTACACAGGAACTGAATTACAAAACAGAACAGGGTCTCAAATGTAGAACACCATCTTATGCTTGCTTAAGGGGAAAGGTGAGTTGGGGTGCTGCATGAAACCAGAGATTGAAATTAGCACAGATACCGTTCCATAAGCCAAATATGTAATAGACAAGAGCTACTCCTTGCTCAACGAAGTGGACTCAACACCCCATATTAAACGCCTAAGAATATACCTGACTAGTAAGAATCTTAAAACCTATGGATTTATATGTCTCCAAAAGAAAATCAAGCGTGTGTAAAGCGGCATAAACGCAGCAGTGATAGGATTGGTGAGGTTAGTGAGCAAATGCAGACCCTTTGAAGTCATATTGCATGGTACCCATTCCATGGGTCTCAACTCTCCAGGTTTACGGGATTCTTCCTTCAGCTAAAACATGCATGTGGAACCCAGAGTATGATCTACCGTGTAATTGGGAAACGTGTTCAAATGTGTCTCAGTTTTCGTCCCCTGGTACTCGGGTGCAACATTCCAGACGCTTTACTAACACTCTCCCCACTTGGAGAGTCAGTGCCTTTAACCTCCTGTTTGCCCAGTTTGCAATTTCTGCGGAAAATGAACAGGAATAGGGAGAACCAATGAGAGACTAGCTGGAGGTGTCTGGACGGGCAAATTTAACTCTCATTTCCCACCAAGAAGAGGAATTAACCAAAGGCTCAGCGTGCCATGCTGGAACCACACTAGGGCCTGAAGCAATCCTGCGGTGTTGCGGCCAGCTCACAAGAAAGCGAGTTGAAGAAAGGAGCTCAGGGGCACTGTCATTCACAAACCTGCAGAGTTATAAATGACAGCTATCGTCCAAAAATATATTGAAGTAAGGCTGCCAAGAGGACTTGAAAGCGGGGAAGAATTGCAGGAAACCGATTTCAGGAGGTAGACTGGAATTGCATGTAAAGCATAGGAAAATAGGCAGAACGTCCACAATGATGCACTTGGCCAAAAAGGGCATATGCGTTTTTGCCTGAATATATTCAGGAAAAAACGCTTACGCCCTTTTTGGCCAACCAAGCAAGATTGCAAAGGAAATCTGCACTACAATGAAGTCTCACTGCCCCCCGGTCAAAAGGGCCATCTGAAAAAAGTGTAAAATCCAGAAAGGCAGGACAGGCCATGGAGAACTGGGAGTCTTGTTATGCTGATGGGCGCGATGTAAATTGCCAACAGCCACTCTGGAGAAGTGTATGGTGTTTCCTGAAACAACTAAAAAACAAAGGAACACAGCCTAGGGCACTTCCACTTATGGTCCTATAGCTTAGGGAAATTAAAATAAAAAAGACAGAGCCACCCCAAAGTTTAGGCTGGCTGTTGTTACAAGAACCTCCTTTACGGTACAAGTTCAATATCGCAGAAAGCGAAAAATGGATAAAGACGTCGTGGTACTTACGTACAATGCAATATCATTCAGCAATGAAATCTATGTCATCAGGCTCATAGCAGCATAATGAGTGGATTCAGGTACGATGATTCTAAGTGAAATAAGTCACAGAGAAAAAGAAACATCATAAGATATCACTACTACACAGAATGTAAACTTGGCTACACAGGAACTGAATTACAAAACAGAACAGGGTCTCAAATGTAGAACACCAATGTATGCTTGCTTTAGGGGAAAGGTGAGTTGGGGTGCTGCATAAAACCAGAGATTGAAATGAGCACAGATACCGTTCCATAAGCCAAATATGTAATAGACAAGAGCTACACCTTGCTCAACGAAGTGGACTCAACACCCCATATTAAACGCCTAAGAATATACCTGACTAGTAAGAATCTTAAAACCTATGGATTTATATGTTTCTGAAAGAGAATCAAGCGTGTGTACAGCAGCATAAATGCAGCAGTGATAGGATTGGTGAGGTTCAGTGAGCAAATGCAGACCCTTTGAAGTCATATTGCATGGTACCCATTCCATGGGTCTCAACTCTCCAGGTTTAAGGGATTCTTCCTTCAGCTAAAACATGCATGTGGAACCCAGTGTATGATCCACCGTGTGATCGGGAAACGTGTTCAAATGTGTCTCAGTTTTCGTCCCCTGGTACTCGGGTGCAACATTCCAGACGCTTTACTAACACTCTCCCTACTTGGAGAGTCAGTGCCTTTAACCTCCTGTTTGGCCCAGTTTGCAATTTCTGCAGAAAATGAACAGGAATAGGGAGAACCAATGAGAGACTAGCTGGAGGTGTCTGGACGGGAAATTTAACTCTCATTTCCCACCAGGAAGAGGAATTAACCAAAGGCTCAGCATGCCATGCCGGAACCACACTAGGGCCTGAAGCAATCCTGCGGTGTTGCGGCCAGCTCACAATAAAACGAGTTGAAGAAAGGAGCTCAGGGGCACTGTCATTCACAAAACTGCAGGGTTATAAATGACAGCTATCGACCAAAAATATATTGAAGGAAGGCTGCCAAGAGGACTTGAAAACGGGGCAGAATTGCAGGAAACCGATTTCAGGAGGTAGACTGGAATTGCATGTAAAGCATAGGAAAAGAGGCAGAACGTCCACAATGATGCACTTGGCCAAAAAGGGCGTATGCGTTTTTTCCTGAATATATTCAGGAAAAAACGCATACGCCCTTTTTGGCCAACCAAGCAAGCTTGCAAAGGAAATCTGCACTACAATGAAGTCTCACTGCCCCTCGGTCAAAAGGGCCATCTGAAAAAAGTGTAAAATCCAGAAAGTCAGGACAGTCCATGGAGAACTGGAAGCCTTGTTATGCTGATGGGCGGGATGTAAATTGCCAACAGCCACTCTGGAAAAGTGTATGGTGTTTACTGAAACATCTAAAAAACAAAGCAACAGAGCCTAGGGCACTTCCACTTATGGTCCTATAGCTTAGGGAAATTAAAATCAAAAAGACACAGCCACCCCAAAGATTGGGACGGCTCTGTTTACAAGAACCTCATTTATGGTACAAGTTCAATATCACAGAAAGCGAAAAATGGATAAAGAAGTTGTGGTACTTACGTACAATACAATATCACTCAGCAATGAAATCTATGTCATCAGGCCCGTAGAAGCATAATGAGTGCATTCAGGTACGATGATTCTAAGTGAAATAAGTCACACACAAAAAGAAACATCATAAGATATCACTACTACACGGAATGTAAACTTGGCTATACAGGAACTGAATTACAAAACAGAATAGGGTCTCAAATGTAGAAAACCAACTTATGCTTGCTTAAGGGGAAAGGTGAGTTGGGGTGCTGCATAAAACCAGAGATTGAAATTAGCACAGATACCGTTCCATAAGCCAAATATGTAATAGACAAGAGCTACTCCTTGCTCAACGAAGTGGACTCAACACCCCATATTAAACACCTAAGAATATACCTGAGTAGTAAGAATCTTAAAACCTATGGATTTATATGTCTCCGAAAGAGAAACAAGCGTGTGTATAGCGGCATAAACGCAGCAGTGATAGGATTGGTGAGGTTCGGTGAGCAAATGCAGACCCTTTGAAGTCATATTGCATGGTACCCATTCCATGGGTCTCAACTCTCCAGGTTCAAGGGATTCTTCCTTCAGCTAAAATATGCATGTGGAACCCAGAGTATGATCCACCGTGTGATCGGGAAACGTGTTCAAATGTGTCTCAGTTTTCGTCCCCTGGTACTCGGGTGCAACATTCCAGAGGCTTTACTAACACTCTCCCCACTTGGAGAGTCAGTGCCTTTAACCTCCTGTTTGGCCCAGTTTGCAATTTCTGCGGAAAATGAACAGGAATAGGGAGAACCAATGAGAGACTCGCTGGAGGTGCCTGGACGGGCAAATTTAACTCTCATTTCCCACCAGGAAGAGGAATTAACCAAAGGCTAAGTGGGCCATGCCGGAACCACACTAGGGCCTGAAGCAATCCTGCGGTGTTGCGGCCAGCTCACAAGAAAGCGAGTTGAAGAAAGGAGCTCAGGGGCACTGTCATTCACAAACCTGCAGAGTTATAAATGACAGCTATCGTCCAAAAATATATTGAAGTAAGGCTGCCAAGAGGACTTGAAAGCGGGGCAGAATTGCAGGAAACTGATTTCAGGAAGTAGACTGGAATTGCATGTAAAGCATAGGAAAAGAGGCAGAACGTCCACAATGATGCACTTGGCCAAAAAGGGCGTATGCGTTTTTTCCTGAATATATTCAGGAAAAAACGCATACGCGCTTTTTGGCCAACCAAGCAAGCTTGCAAAGGAAATCTGCATTACAATGAAGTCTCACTGCCCCCCGGTCAAAAGGGACAGCGGGAAAAAAGTGTAAAATCCAGAAAGGCAGGACAGGCAATGGAGAACTGGGAGCTTTGTTATGCTGATGGGCGGGATGTAAATTGCCAACAGCCACTCTGGAGAAGTGTATGGTGTTTCCTGAAACATCTAAAAAACAAAGCAACAGAGCCTAGGGCACTTCCACTTATGGTCCTATAGCTTAGGGAAATTAAAATCAAAAAGACACAGCCACCCCAAAGTTTGGGACGGCTCTGTTTACAAGAACCTCGTTTACGGTACAAGTTCAATATCACAGAAAGCGAAAAATGGATAAAGAAGTTGTGGTACTTACGTACAATGCAATATCATTCAGCAATGAAATCTATGTCATCAGGCCCGTAGCAGCATAATGAGTGGATTCAGGTACGATGATTCTAAGTGAAATAAGTCACACAGAAAAAGAAACAACATAAGATATCACTAATACATGGAATGTAAAGTTGGCTACACAGGAACTGAATTACAAAACAGAACAGGGTCTCAAATGTAGAACACCATCTTATGCTTGCTTAAGGGGAAAGGTGAGTTGGGGTGCTGCATGAAACCAGAGATTGAAATTAGCACAGATACCGTTCCATAAGCCAAATATGTAATAGACAAGAGCTACTCCTTGCTCAACGAAGTGGACTCAACACCCCATATTAAACGCCTAAGAATATACCTGACTAGTAAGAATCTTAAAACCTATGGATTTATATGTCTCCAAAAGAAAATCAAGCGTGTGTAAAGCGGCATAAACGCAGCAGTGATAGGATTGGTGAGGTTAGTGAGCAAATGCAGACCCTTTGAAGTCATATTGCATGGTACCCATTCCATGGGTCTCAACTCTCCAGGTTTACGGGATTCTTCCTTCAGCTAAAACATGCATGTGGAACCCAGAGTATGATCTACCGTGTAATTGGGAAACGTGTTCAAATGTGTCTCAGTTTTCGTCCCCTGGTACTCGGGTGCAACATTCCAGACGCTTTACTAACACTCTCCCCACTTGGAGAGTCAGTGCCTTTAACCTCCTGTTTGCCCAGTTTGCAATTTCTGCGGAAAATGAACAGGAATAGGGAGAACCAATGAGAGACTAGCTGGAGGTGTCTGGACGGGCAAATTTAACTCTCATTTCCCACCAAGAAGAGGAATTAACCAAAGGCTCAGCGTGCCATGCTGGAACCACACTAGGGCCTGAAGCAATCCTGCGGTGTTGCGGCCAGCTCACAAGAAAGCGAGTTGAAGAAAGGAGCTCAGGGGCACTGTCATTCACAAACCTGCAGAGTTATAAATGACAGCTATCGTCCAAAAATATATTGAAGTAAGGCTGCCAAGAGGACTTGAAAGCGGGGAAGAATTGCAGGAAACCGATTTCAGGAGGTAGACTGGAATTGCATGTAAAGCATAGGAAAATAGGCAGAACGTCCACAATGATGCACTTGGCCAAAAAGGGCATATGCGTTTTTGCCTGAATATATTCAGGAAAAAACGCTTACGCCCTTTTTGGCCAACCAAGCAAGATTGCAAAGGAAATCTGCACTACAATGAAGTCTCACTGCCCCCCGGTCAAAAGGGCCATCTGAAAAAAGTGTAAAATCCAGAAAGGCAGGACAGGCCATGGAGAACTGGGAGTCTTGTTATGCTGATGGGCGCGATGTAAATTGCCAACAGCCACTCTGGAGAAGTGTATGGTGTTTCCTGAAACAACTAAAAAACAAAGGAACACAGCCTAGGGCACTTCCACTTATGGTCCTATAGCTTAGGGAAATTAAAATAAAAAAGACAGAGCCACCCCAAAGTTTAGGCTGGCTGTTGTTACAAGAACCTCCTTTATGGTACAAGTTCAATATCGCAGAAAGCGAAAAATGGATAAAGACGTCGTGGTACTTACGTACAATGCAATATCATTCAGCAATGAAATCTATGTCATCAGGCTCATAGCAGCATAATGAGTGGATTCAGGTACGATGATTCTAAGTGAAATAAGTCACAGAGAAAAAGAAACATCATAAGATATCACTACTACACAGAATGTAAACTTGGCTACACAGGAACTGAATTACAAAACAGAACAGGGTCTCAAATGTAGAACACCAATGTATGCTTGCTTTAGGGGAAAGGTGAGTTGGGGTGCTGCATAAAACCAGAGATTGAAATGAGCACAGATACCGTTCCATAAGCCAAATATGTAATAGACAAGAGCTACACCTTGCTCAACGAAGTGGACTCAACACCCCATATTAAACGCCTAAGAATATACCTGACTAGTAAGAATCTTAAAACCTATGGATTTATATGTTTCTGAAAGAGAATCAAGCGTGTGTACAGCAGCATAAATGCAGCAGTGATAGGATTGGTGAGGTTCAGTGAGCAAATGCAGACCCTTTGAAGTCATATTGCATGGTACCCATTCCATGGGTCTCAACTCTCCAGGTTTAAGGGATTCTTCCTTCAGCTAAAACATGCATGTGGAACCCAGTGTATGATCCACCGTGTGATCGGGAAACGTGTTCAAATGTGTCTCAGTTTTCGTCCCCTGGTACTCGGGTGCAACATTCCAGACGCTTTACTAACACTCTCCCTACTTGGAGAGTCAGTGCCTTTAACCTCCTGTTTGGCCCAGTTTGCAATTTCTGCAGAAAATGAACAGGAATAGGGAGAACCAATGAGAGACTAGCTGGAGGTGTCTGGACGGGAAATTTAACTCTCATTTCCCACCAGGAAGAGGAATTAACCAAAGGCTCAGCATGCCATGCCGGAACCACACTAGGGCCTGAAGCAATCCTGCGGTGTTGCGGCCAGCTCACAATAAAACGAGTTGAAGAAAGGAGCTCAGGGGCACTGTCATTCACAAAACTGCAGGGTTATAAATGACAGCTATCGACCAAAAATATATTGAAGGAAGGCTGCCAAGAGGACTTGAAAACGGGGCAGAATTGCAGGAAACCGATTTCAGGAGGTAGACTGGAATTGCATGTAAAGCATAGGAAAAGAGGCAGAACGTCCACAATGATGCACTTGGCCAAAAAGGGCGTATGCGTTTTTTCCTGAATATATTCAGGAAAAAACGCATACGCCCTTTTTGGCCAACCAAGCAAGCTTGCAAAGGAAATCTGCACTACAATGAAGTCTCACTGCCCCTCGGTCAAAAGGGCCATCTGAAAAAAGTGTAAAATCCAGAAAGTCAGGACAGTCCATGGAGAACTGGAAGCCTTGTTATGCTGATGGGCGGGATGTAAATTGCCAACAGCCACTCTGGAAAAGTGTATGGTGTTTACTGAAACATCTAAAAAACAAAGCAACAGAGCCTAGGGCACTTCCACTTATGGTCCTATAGCTTAGGGAAATTAAAATCAAAAAGACACAGCCACCCCAAAGATTGGGACGGCTCTGTTTACAAGAACCTCATTTATGGTACAAGTTCAATATCACAGAAAGCGAAAAATGGATAAAGAAGTTGTGGTACTTACGTACAATACAATATCACTCAGCAATGAAATCTATGTCATCAGGCCCGTAGAAGCATAATGAGTGCATTCAGGTACGATGATTCTAAGTGAAATAAGTCACACACAAAAAGAAACATCATAAGATATCACTACTACACGGAATGTAAACTTGGCTATACAGGAACTGAATTACAAAACAGAATAGGGTCTCAAATGTAGAAAACCAACTTATGCTTGCTTAAGGGGAAAGGTGAGTTGGGGTGCTGCATAAAACCAGAGATTGAAATTAGCACAGATACCGTTCCATAAGCCAAATATGTAATAGACAAGAGCTACTCCTTGCTCAACGAAGTGGACTCAACACCCCATATTAAACACCTAAGAATATACCTGAGTAGTAAGAATCTTAAAACCTATGGATTTATATGTCTCCGAAAGAGAAACAAGCGTGTGTATAGCGGCATAAACGCAGCAGTGATAGGATTGGTGAGGTTCGGTGAGCAAATGCAGACCCTTTGAAGTCATATTGCATGGTACCCATTCCATGGGTCTCAACTCTCCAGGTTCAAGGGATTCTTCCTTCAGCTAAAATATGCATGTGGAACCCAGAGTATGATCCACCGTGTGATCGGGAAACGTGTTCAAATGTGTCTCAGTTTTCGTCCCCTGGTACTCGGGTGCAACATTCCAGAGGCTTTACTAACACTCTCCCCACTTGGAGAGTCAGTGCCTTTAACCTCCTGTTTGGCCCAGTTTGCAATTTCTGCGGAAAATGAACAGGAATAGGGAGAACCAATGAGAGACTCGCTGGAGGTGCCTGGACGGGCAAATTTAACTCTCATTTCCCACCAGGAAGAGGAATTAACCAAAGGCTAAGTGGGCCATGCCGGAACCACACTAGGGCCTGAAGCAATCCTGCGGTGTTGCGGCCAGCTCACAAGAAAGCGAGTTGAAGAAAGGAGCTCAGGGGCACTGTCATTCACAAACCTGCAGAGTTATAAATGACAGCTATCGTCCAAAAATATATTGAAGTAAGGCTGCCAAGAGGACTTGAAAGCGGGGCAGAATTGCAGGAAACTGATTTCAGGAAGTAGACTGGAATTGCATGTAAAGCATAGGAAAAGAGGCAGAACGTCCACAATGATGCACTTGGCCAAAAAGGGCGTATGCGTTTTTTCCTGAATATATTCAGGAAAAAACGCATACGCGCTTTTTGGCCAACCAAGCAAGCTTGCAAAGGAAATCTGCACTACAATGAACTCTCACTGCCCTCCGGTCAAAAGGGCCATCTGAAAAAAGTGTAAAATCCAGAAAGGCAGGACAGGCCATGGAGAACTGGGAGCCTTGTTATGCTGATGGGCGGGATGTAAATTGCCAACAGCCACTCTGGAGAAGTGTATGGTGTTTCCTGAAACATCCAAAAAACAAAGCAACAGAGCCTAGGGCACTTCCACTTATGGTCCTATAGCTTAGGGAAATTAAAATCAAAAAGACACAGCCACCCCAAAGTTTGGGACAGCTCTGTTTACAAGAACCTCGTTTAGGGTACAAGTTCAATATCACAGAAAGCGAAAAATGGATAAAGAAGTTGCGGTACTTACGTACAATGCAATATCACTCAGCAATGAAATCTATGTCATCAGGCCCATAGCAGCATAAAGAGTGGATTCAAGTACGATGATTCTAAGTGAAATAAGTCACACAGGAAAAGAAACATCATAAGATATCACTACTACACGGAATGTAAACTTGGCTACACAGGAACTGAATTACAAAACAGAACAGGGTCTCAAATGTAGAAAACCAACTTATGCTTGCTTAAGAGAAAGGTGAGTTGGGGTGCTGCATAAAACCAGAGATTGAAATTAGCACAGATACCGTTCCATAAGCCAAATATGTAATAGACAAGAGCAACTCCTTGCTCAACGAAGTGGACTCAACACCCCATATTAAACGCCTAAGAATATACCTGACTGGTAAGAATCTTAATACCTATGGATTTATATGTCTCCGAAAGAGAATCAAGCGTGTGTACAGCAGCATAAATACAGCAGTGATAGGATTGGTGAGATTCAGTGAGCAAATGCAGACCCTTTGAAGTCATATTGCATTGGTACCCATTCCATGGGTCTCAACTCTCCAGGTTTAAGGGATTCTTCCTTCTGCTAAAATATGCATATGGAACCCAGAGTATGATCCACCGTGTGATCGGGAAACGTGTTCAAATGTGTCTCAGTTTTCGTCCCCTGGTACTCGTGTGCAACATTCCAGACGCTTTACTAACACTCTCCCCACATGGAGAGTCAGTGCCTTTAACCTCCTGTTTGGCCCAGTTTGCAATTTCTGCGGAAAATGAACAGGAATAGGGAGAACCAATGAGAGACTAGCTGGAGGTGTCTGGACGGGCAAATTTAACTCTCATTTCCCACCAGGAAGAGGAATTAACCAAAGGCTCAGCGTGCTATGCCGGAACCACACTAGGGCCTGAAAAAATCCTGCGGTGTTCCGGCCAGCTCACAAGAAAAAGAGTTGAAAAAAGGAACTCAGGGGCACTGTAATCCACAAACCTGCAGAGTTATAAATGACAGCTATCGTCCAAAAATATATTGAAGTAAGGCTGCCAAGAGGACTTGAAAGCGAGGCAGAATTGCAAGAAACCGATTTCAGGAGGTAGACTGGAATTGCATGTAAAGCATAGGGAAAGAGGCAGAACGTCCACAATGATGCACTTGGCCAAAAAGGGCGTATGCGTTTTTTCCTGAATATATTCAGGAAAAAACGCATACGCCATTTTTGGGCAACCAAGCAAGCTTGCAAAGGAAATCTACACTACAATGAAGTCTCACTGCCCCCTGGTCAAAAGGGCCATCTGAAAAAAGTGTAAAATTCAGAAAGGCAGGACAGGCCATGGAGAACTGGGAGCCTTGTTATGCTGATGGGCGGGATGTAAATTGCCAACAGCCACTCTGGAGAAGTGTATGGTGTTTCCTGAAACATCTAAAAAACAAAGCAACAGAGCCTAGGGCACTTCCACTTATGGTCCTATAGCTTAGGGAAATTAAACTCAAAAAGACACAGCCACCCCAAAGTTGGGGCCGGCTCTGTTAACAAGAACCTCGTTTACGGTACAAGTGCAATATCGCAGAAAGCAAAAAATGGATAAAGTAGTTGTGCTACTTACGTACAATGCAACATCACTCAGCAATGAAATCTATGTCATCAGGCCCGTAGCACCATAATGAGTTCATGCAGGTACGATGATTCTTAGTGAAATAATTCACACAGAAAAAGAAACATCATAAGATATCACTAATACACGGAATGTAAACTTGGCTACACAGGAACTGAATTACAAAACAGAACAGGGTCTCAAATGTAGAAAACCAACTTATGATTGCTTAAGGGGAAAGGTGAGTTGGGGTGCTGCATAAAACCAGAGATCGAAAGTAGCACAGATACCGTTCCATAAGCCAAATATATAATAGAAAAGAGCTACTCCTTGCTCAACGAAGAGGACTCAACACCCCATATTAAACGCCTAAGAATATACCTGACTAGTAAGAATCTTAAAACCTATGGATTTATATGTCTCCGAAAGAGAATCAAGCGTGTGTACAGCGGCATAAATGCAGCAGTGATAGGATTGGTGAGGTTTGTTGAGCAAATGCAGACCCTATGATGTCATATTGCATGGTACCCATTCCATGGGTCTCAACTCTCCAGGTTTAAGGGAATCTTCCTTCAGCTAAAACATGCATGTGAAACCCAGAGTATGATCCACCGTGTGATCGGGAAACGTGTTCAAATGTGTCTCAGTTTTCGTCCCCTGGTACTCGGGTGCAACATTCCAGACGCTTTACTAACACTCTCCCCACTTGGAGAGTCAGTGCCTTTAACCTCCTGTTTGGCCCAGTTTGCAATTTCTGCGGAAAATGAACAGGAATAGGGAGAACCCATGAGAGACTAGCTGGAGGTGTCTTGCCAGGCATATTTAACTCTCATTTCCCACCAGGAAGAGGAATTAACCAAAGACTCAGCGTGCCATGCTGGAACCACACTAGGGCCTGAAGCAATCCTGCGGTGTTGCGGCCAGCTCACAAGAAAGCGAGTTGAAGAAAGGAGCTCAGGGGCACTGTAATTCACAAACCTGCAGAGTTATAAGTGACAGCTATCGTTCAAAAATATATTGAAGTAAGGCTGCCAAGAGGACTTGAAAGCGGGGCAGAATTGAGGAAACCGATTTCAGGAGGTAGACTGGAATTGAATGTAAAGCATAGGAAAAGAGGCAGAACGTCCACAATGATGCACTTGGCCAAAAAGGGCATATGCCTTTTTTCCTGAATATATTCAGGAAAAAACGCATACGCACTTTTTGGCCAACCAAGCAAGCTTGCAAAGGGAATCTGCACGAAAATGAAGTCTCACTGCCCCCCGGTCAAAAGGGCCATCTGAAAAAAGTGTAAAATCCAGAAAGGCAGGACAGGCCATGGAGAACTGGGAACCTTGTTATGCTGATGGGCGGGATGTAAATTGCCAACAGCCACTCTTGAGAAGTGTATAGTGTTTCCTGAAACATCTAAAAAACAAAGCAACAGAGCCTAGGGCACTTACAGTTATGGTCCTATAGCTTAGGGAAATTAAATTCAAAAAGACACAGCCACCCCAAAGTTTGGGACGGCTCTGTTTACAAAAACCTCGTTTACAGTACAAGTTCAATATCACAGAAAGCGAAAAATGGATAAAGACGTTGTGGTACTTACGTACAATGCAATATCACTCAGCAATGAAATCTATGTCATCAGGCCTGTAGAAGCATAATGAGTGGATTCAGGTACGATGATTCTAAGTGAAATAATTCACACAGAAAAAGAAACATCATAAGATATCACTAATACACGGAATGTAAACTTGGCTACACAGGAACTGAATTACAAAACAGAACAGGGTCTCAAATGTAGAAAACCAACTTATGCTTGCTTAAGGGGAAAGGTGGGTTGGGGTGCTGCATAAAACCAGAGATTGAAATTAGCACAGATACCGTTCCATAAGCCAAATATGTAATAGACAAGAGCTACTCCTTGCTCAACGAAGTGGACTCAACACCCCATATTAAACGCCTAAGAATATACCTGACTAGTAAGAATCTTAAGACTTAGGGATTTTTATGTCTCTAAAAGAGAATCAAGCGTGTGTACAGCAGCATAAATGCAGCAGTGATAGGATTGGTGAGGTTCGGTGATCAAATGCAGACCCTTTGAAGCCAAATCGCTTGGTACCCATTCCATGGGTCTCAACTCTCCAGGTTTAAGGGATTTTTCCTTCAGCTAAAACATGCATGTGGAACCCAGAGTATGATCCACCGTGTGATCGGGAAACGTGTTCAAATGTGTCTCAGTTTTCGTCCCCTGGTACTCGGGTGCAACATTCCAGACGCTTTACTAACACTCTCCCCACTTGGAGAGTCATTGCCTTTAACCTCCTCTTTGGCCCAGTTTGCAATTTCTGCGTAAAATGAACAGGAATAGGGAGAACCAATGAGAGATTAGCTGGAGGTGTCCGCACGGGCAAATTTAACTCTCATTTCCAACCAGGAAGAGGAATTAACCAAAGGCTCAGCGTGCCATGCCAGAACCACACTAGGGCCTGAAGCAATCCTGCGGTGTTGCGGCCAGCTCACAAGAAAGCGAGTTGAAGAAAGGAGCTCAGGGGCACTGTAAATCACAATCCTGCAGAGTTATAATGACAGCTATCGTCCAAAAATATATGGAAGTAAGGCTGCCAAGAGGACTTGAAAGCGGGGCAGAATTGCAGGAAACCGATTTCAGGAGGTAGACTGGAATTGCATGTAAAGCATAGGAAAAGAGGCAGAACGTCCACAATGATGCACTTGGCCAAAAAGGACGTATGCGTTTTTTCCTGAATATATTCAGGAAAAAACGCATACGCACTTCTTGGCCAACCAAGCAAGCTTGCAAAGGAAATCTGCACTACAATGAAGTCTCACTGCCCCCCGGTCAAACGGGCCATCTGAAAAATGTGTAAAATCCAGAAAGGCAGGACAGGCCATGGAGAACTGGGAGCCTTGTTATGCTGATGGGCGGGATGTAAATTGCCAACAGCCACTCTGGAGAAGTGTATGGTGTTTCCTGAAACATCTAAAAAACAAAGCAACAGAGCCTAGGGCACTTCCACATATGGTTCTATAGCTTACGGAAATTAAATTCAAAAAGACACAGCCACCTCAAAGTTTGGGACGGCTCTGTTTACAAGAACCTCGTTTACAGTACAAGTTCAATATCACAGAAAGCGAAAAATGGATAAAGACGTTGTGGTACTTACGTACAATGCAATATCACTCAGCAATGAAATCTATGTCATCAGGCCCATAGCAGAATAATGAGTGGATTCAGGTATGATGATTCTAAGTGAAATAAGTCACACAGAAAAAGAAACATCATAAGATATCACTAATACACGGAATGTAAACTTGGCTACACAGGAACTGAATTAGAAAACAGAACAGGGTCTGAAATGTAGAAAACCAACTTATGCTTGCTTAAGGGGAAAGGTGGGTTGGGGTGTTGCATAAAACCAGAGATTGAAATTAGCACAGATACCGTTCCATAAGCCAAATATGTAATAGACAAGAGCTACTCCTTGCTCAACGAAGTGGACTCAACACCCCATATTAAACGCCTAAGAATATACCTGACTAGTAAGAATCTTAAGACTTAGTGATTTTTATGTCTCTAAAAGAGAATCATGCGTGTGTACAGCGGCATAAATGCAGCAGTGATAGGATTGGTGAGGTTCGTTGAGGAAATGCAGACCCTTTGAGGTCATATTGCATGGTACCCATTGCATGGGTCTCAACTCTCCAGGTTTAAGGGATTCTTCCTTCAGCTAAAACATGCATGTGGAACCCAGAGTATGATCCACCGTGTGATCGGAAAACGTGTTCAAATTTGTCTCAGTTTTCGTCCCCTGGTACTCGGGTGCAATATTCCAGACGCTTTACTAACACTCTCCCCACTTGGAGAGTCAGTGCCTTTAACCTCCTGTTTGGCCCAGTTTGCAATTTCTGCAGAAAATGAACAGGAATAGGGAGAACGAATGAGAGACTAGTTGGAGGTGCCTGGACGGGCAAATTTAACTCTCATTTCCCACCAGGAAAAGGAATTAACCAAAGGCTCAGCGTGCCATGCCGGAACCACACTAGGGCCTGAAGCAATCCTGCGGTGTTGTGGCCAGCTCACAAGAAAGCGAGTTGAAGAAAGGAGGTCAGGGGCACTGTAATTCACAAACCTGCAGAGTTATAAATGTCAGCTATCGTCCAAAAATATATTGAAGTAAGGCTGCCAAGAGGACTTGAAAGCGGGGCAGAATTGCACGAAACCGATTTCAGGAGGTAGACTGGAATTGCATGTAAAGCATAGGAAAAGAGGCAGAATGTCCACAATGATGCACTTGCCCAAAAAGTGCATATGCGTTTTTTCCTGAATATATTCAGGAAAAAACGCATACGCACTTTTTGGCCAACCAAGCAAGCTTGCAAAGGGAATCTGCACTATAATGAAGTCTCACTGCCCCCCGGTCAAAAGCACCATCTGAAAAAAGTGTAAAATCCAGAAAGGCAGGACAGGCCATGGAGAACTGGGAACCTTGTTATGCTGATGGGCGGGATGTAAATTGCCAACAGCCACTCTGGAGAAGTGTATGGTGTTTCCTGAAACATCTAAAAAACAAAGCAACAGAGCCTAGGGCACTTCCACTTATGGTTCTATAGCTTAGGGAAATTAAATTCAAAAAGACACAGCCACCTCAAAGTTCGGGACGGCTCTGTTTACAAGAACCTCGTTTACAGTACAAGTTCAATATCACAGAAAGCGAAAAATGGATAAAGACGTTGTGGTACTTACGTACAATGCAATATCACTCAGCAATGAAATCTATGTCATCAGGCCCATAGCAGAATAATGAGTGGATTCAGGTACGATGATTCTAAGTGAAATAAGTCACACAGAAAAAGAAACATCATAAGATATCACTAATACACGGAATGTAATCTTGGCTACACAGGAACTGAATTAGAAAACAGAACAGGGTCTGAAATGTAGAAAACCAACTTATGCTTGCTTAAGGGGAAAGGTGGGTTGGGGTGTTGCATAAAACCAGAGATTGAAATTAGCACAGATACCGTTCCATAAGCCAAATATGTAATAGACAAGAGCTACTCCTTGCTCAACGAAGTGGACTCAACACCCCATATTAAACGCCTAAGAATATACCTGACTAGTAAGAATCTTAAGACTTATGGATTTTTATGTCTCTAATAGAGAATCAAGCGTGTGTACAGCGGCATAAATGCAGCAGTGATAGGATTGGTGAGGTTCGGTGATCAAATGCAGACCCTTTGAAGTCAAATCGCTTGGTACCCATTCCATGGGTCTCAACTCTCCAGGTTTAAGGGATTTTTCCTTCAGCTAAAACATGCATGTGGAACCCAGAGTATGATCCACTGTGTGATCGGGAAACGTGTTCAAATGTGTCTCAGTTTTCGTCCCCTGGTACTCGGGTGCAGCATTCCAGATGCTTTACTAACACTCTCCCCACTTGGAGAGTCAGTGCCTTTAACCTCCTGTTTGGCCCAGTTTGCAATTTCTGCGTAAAATGAACAGGAATAGGGAGAACCAATGAGAGACTAGCTGGAGGTGTCCGGACGGGCAAATTTAACTCTCATTTCCCACCAGGAAGAGGAATTAACCAAAGGCTCAGCGTGCCATGCCGGAACCACACTAGGGCCTGAAGCAATCCTGCGGTGTTGTGGCCAGCTCACAAGAAAGCGAGTTGAAGAAAGGAGCTCAGGGGCACTGTAATTCACAAACCTGCAGAGTTATAAATGACAGCTATCGTCCAAAAATATATTGAAGTAAGGCTGCCAAGAGGACTTGAAAGCGGGGCAGAATTGCACGAAACCGATTTCAGGAGGTAGACTGGAATTGCATGTAAAGCATAGGAAAAGAGGCAGAACGTCCACAATGATGCACTTGGCCAAAAAGTGCGTATGCGTTTTTTCCTGAATATATTCAGGAAAAAACGCATACGCACTTTTTGGCCAACCAAGGAAGCTTGCAAAGGGAATCTGCACTAAAATGAAGTCTCACTGTCCCCCGGTCAAAAGGGCCATCTGAAAAAAGTGTAAAATCCAGAAACGCAGGACAGGCCATGGAGAACTGGGAGCCTTGTTATGCTGATGGGCGGGATGTAAATTGCCAACAGCCACTCTGGAGAAGTGTATGGTGTTTCCTGAAACATCTAAAAAACAAAGCAACAGAGCCTAGGGCACTTACAGTTATGGTCCTATAGCTTAGGGAAATTAAATTCAAAAAGACACAGCCACCCCAAAGTTTGGGATGGCTCTGTTTACAAGAACCTCGTTTACAGTACAAGTTCAATATCACAGAAAGCGAAAAATGGATAAAGACGTTGTGGTACTTACGTACAATGCAATATCACTCAGCAATGAAATCTATGTCATCAGGCCTGTAGAAGCATAATGAGTGGATTCAGGTACGATGATTCTAAGTGAAATAAGTCACACAGAAAAAGAAACATCATAAGATATCACTAATACACGGAATGTAAACTTGGCTACACAGGAACTGAATTACAAAACAGAACAGGGTCTCAAATGTAGAAAACCAACTTATGCTTGCTTAAGGGGAAAGGTGAGTTGGGGTGCTGCATAAAACCACAGATTGAAATTAGCACAGATACCGTTCCATAAGCCAAATATGTAATAGACAAGAGCTACTCCTTGCTCAACGAAGTGGACTCAACACCCCATATTAAACGCCTAAGAATATACCTGACTAGTAAGAATCTTAAGACTTAGGGATTTTTATGTCTCTAAAAGAGAATCAAGCGTGTGTACAGCGGCATAAATGCAGCAGTGATAGGATTGGTGAGGTTCGGTGATCAAATGCAGACCCTTTGAAGTCATATCGCTTGGTACCCATTCCAGGGGTCTCAACTCTCCAGGTTTAAGGGATTTTTTCTTCAGCTAAAACATGCATGTGGAACCCAGAGTATGATCCACCGTGTGATCGGGAAACATGTTCAAATGTGTCTCAGTTTTCATCCCCTGGTACTCGGGTGCAGCATTGCAGACGCTTTACTAACACTCCCCACTCGGAGAGTCAGTGCCTTTAACCTCCTGTTTGGCCCAGTTTGCAATTTCTGCGTAAAATGAACAGGAATAGGGAGAACCAATGAGAGACTAGCTGGAGGTGTCTGGATGGGCAAATTTAACTCTCATTTCCCACCAGGAAGAGGAATTAACCAAAGGCTCAGCGTGCCATGCCAGAACCACACTAGGGCCTGAAGCAATCCTTCGGTGTTGCGGCCAGCTCACAAGAAAGCGAGTTGAAGAAAGGAGCTCAGGGGCACTGTAAATCACAAACCTGCAGAGTTATAAATGACAGCTATCGTCCAAACATATATTGAAGTAAGGCTGCCAAGAGGACTTGAAAGCGGGGCAGAATTGCACGAAACCGATTTCAGGAGGTAGACTGGAATTGCATGTAAGGCATAGGAAAAGAGGCAGAACGTCCACAATGATGCACTTGGCCAAAAAGGACGTATGCGTTTTTTCCTGAATATATTCAGGAAAAAACTCATATGCACTTCTTGGCCAACCAAGCAAGCTTGCAAAGGAAATCTGCACTACAATGAAGTCTCACTGCCCCCCGGTCAAAAGGGCCATCTGAAAAAAGTGTAAAATCCAGAAAGGCAGGACAGGCCATGGAGAACTGGGAGCCTTGTTATGCTGATGGGCGGGATGTAAATTGCCAACAGCCACTCTGGAGAAGTGTATGGTGTTTCCTGAAACATCTAAAAAACAAAGCAACAGAGCCTAGGGAACTTCCACTTATGGTCCTATAGCTTAGGGAAATTAAATTCAAAAAGACACAGCCAGCCCAAAGTTTGGGACGGTTCTGTTTACAAGAACCTCGTTTGCAGTACAAGTTCAATATCACAGAAAGCGAAAAATGGATAAAGACGTTGTGGTACTTACGTACAATGCAATATCACTCAGCAATGAAATCTATGTCATCAGGCCTGTAGAAGCATAATGAGTGGATTCAGGTACGATGATTCTAAGTGAAATAAGTCACACAGAAAAAGAAACATCATAAGATATCACTAATACACGGAATGTAAACTTGGCTACACAGGAACTGAATTACAAAACAGAATAGGGTCTCAAATGTAGAAAACCAACTTATGCTTGCTTAAGGGGAAAGGTGAGTTGGGGTGCTGCATAAAACCACAGATTGAAATTAGCACAGATACCGTTCCATAAGCCAAATATGTAATAGACAAGAGCTACTCCTTGCTCAACGAAGTGGACTCAACACCCCATATTAAACGCCTAAGAATATACCTGACTAGTAAGAATCTTAAAACCTATGGATTTATATGTCTCCGAAAGAGAATTAAGCGTGTGTACAGCGGCATAAACGCAGCAGTGATAGGATTGGTGAGGTTCGGTGAGCAAATGCAGACCCTTTGAGGTCATATTGCATGGTACCCATTCCATGGGTCTCAACTCCCCAGGTTTAAGGGATTCTTCCTTCAGCTAAAACATGCATGTGGAACCCAGAGTATGATCCACCGTGTGATCGGGAAACGTGTTCAAATGTGTCTCAGTTTTCGTCCCCTGGTACTCGGGTGAAACATTCCAGACGCTTTACTAACACTCTCCCCACTTGGAGAGTCAGTGCCTTTAACCTCCTGTTTGGCCCAGTTTGCAATTTCTGCAGAAAATGAACAGGAATAGGGACAACCAATGAGAGACTAGCTGGAGGTGTCTGGACGGGCAAATTTAACTCTCATTTCCCACCAGGAAGAGGAATTAACCAAAGGTTCAGCGTGCCATACCAGCACCACACTAGGGCCTGAAGCAATCCTGCTGTGTTGTGGCCAGCTCACAAGAAAGCGAGTTGAAGAAAGGAGCTCAGGGGCACTGTAATTCACAAACCTGCAGAGTTATAAATGACAGCTATCGTCCAAAAATATATTGAAGTAAAGCTGCCAAGAGGACTTGAAAGCGGGGCAGAATTGTACGAAACCGATTTCAGGAGGTAGACTGGAATTGCATGTAAAGCATAGGAAAAGAGGCAGAACGTCCACAATGATGCACTTGGCCAAAAAGTGCGTATGCGTTTTTTCCTGAATATATTCAGGAAAAAACGCACATGCACTTTTTGGCCAACCAAGCAAGCTTGCAAAGGAAATCTGCACTAAAATGAAGTCTCACTGCCCCCCGGTCAAAAGGGCCATCTGAAAAAAGTGTAAAATCCAGAAAGGCAGGACAGGCCATGGAGAACTGGGAGCCTTGTTATTCTGATGGGCGGGATGTAAATTGCCAACAGCCACTCTGGAGAAGTGTATGGTGTTTCCTGAAACACCTAAAAAACAAAGCAACAGAGCCTAGGGCACTTACAGTTATGGTCCTATAGCTTAGGGAAATTAAATTCAAAAAGACCCAGCCATCCCAAAGTTTGGGACGGCTCTGTTTACAAGAACCTCGTTTACGGTACAAGTTCAATATCACAGAAAGCGAAAAATGGATAAAGACGTTGTGGTACTTACGTACAATGCAATATCACTCAGCAATGAAATCTATGTCATCAGGCCCGTAGCAGCATAATGAGTGGATTCAGGTACGATGATTCTAAGTGAAATAAGTCACACAGAAAAAGAAACATCATAAGATATCACTACTACACGGAATGTAAACTTGGCTACACAGGAACTGAATTACAAAACAGAACAGGGTCTCAAATGTAGAAAACCAACTTATGCTTGCTTAAGGGGAAAGGTGAGTTGGGGTGCTGCATAAAACCACAGATTGAAATTAGCACAGATACCGTTCCATAAGCCAAATATGTAAGAGACAAGAGCTACTGCTTGCTCAACAAAGTGGACTCAACACCCCATATTAAACGCCTAAGAATATACCTGACTAGTAAGAATCTTAAAACCTATGGATTTATATGTCTCCAAAAGAGAATCAAGCGTGTGTACAGAGGCATAAACGCAGCAGTGATAGGATTGGTGAGGTTCGGTGAGCAAATGCAGACCCTTTGAAGTCATATCGCATGGTACCCATTCCATGGGTCTCAACTCTCCAGGTTTAAGAGATTCTTCCTTCAGCTAAAACATGCTTGTGGAACCCAGAGTATGATCGACCGTGTGATCGGGAAACGTGTTCAAATGTGTCTCAGTTTTTGTCCCCTGGTACTCGGGTGCAGCATTCCAGACGCTTTACTAACACTCTCCCCACTTGGAGAGTCAGTGCCTTTAACCTCCTGTTTGGCCCAGTTTGCAATTTCTGCGCAAAATGAACAGGAATAGGGAGAACCAATGAGAGACTAGCTGGAGGTGTCTGGATGGGCAAATTTAACTCTCATTTCCCACCAGGAAGAGGAATTAACCAAAGGCTCAGCGTGCCATGCCAGAACCACACTAGGGCCTGAAGCAATCCTGCGGTGTTGCGGCCAGCTCACAAGAAAGCGAGTTGAAGAAAGGAGCTCAGGGGCACTGTAAATCACAGACCTGCAGAGTTATAAATGACGGCTATCGTCCAAAAATATATTGAAGTAAGGCTGCCAAGAGGACTTGAAAGCGGGGCAGAATTGCACGAAACCGATTTCAGGAGGTAGACTGGAATTGCATGTACAGCATAGGAAAAGAGGCAGAACGTCCACAATGATGCACTTGGCCAAAAAGGACATATGCGTTTTTTCCTGAATATATTCAGGAAAAAACGCGTACGCACTTCTTGGCCAACCAAGCAAGCTTGAAAAGGAAATCTGCACTACAATGAAGTCTCACTGCCCCCCGGTCAAAAGGGCCATCTGAAAAAAGTGTAAAATCCAGAAAGGCAGGACAGGCCATGGAGAACTGGGAGCCTTGTTATGCTGATGGGCGGGATGTAAATTGCCAACAGCCACTCTGGAGAAGTGTATGGTGTTTCCTGAAACATATAAAAAACAAAGCAACAGAGCCTAGGGCACTTCCACTTATGGTCCTATAGCTTAGGGAAATTAAATTCAAAAAGACACAGCCACCCCAAAGTTTGGGACGGCTCTGTTTACAAGAACCTCGTTTGCAGTACAAGTTCAATATCACAGAAAGCAAAAAATGGATAAAGACGTTGTGGTACTTACATACAATGCAATATCACTCAGCAATGAAATCTATGTCATCAGGCCTGTAGAAGCATAATGAGTGGATTCAGGTACGATGATTCTAAGTGAAATAAGTCACACAGAAAAAGAAACATCATAAGATATCACTAATACACGGAATGTAAACTTGGCTACACAGGAACTGAATTACAAAACAGAATAGGGTCTCAAATGTAGAAAACCAACTTATGCTTGCTTAAGGGGAAAGGTGAGTTGGGGTGCTGCATAAAACCACAGATTGAAATTAGCACAGATACCATTCCATAAGCCAAATATGTAATAGACAAGAGCTACTCCTTGCTCAACGAAGTGGACTCAACACCCCATATTAAACGCCTAAGAATATACCTGACTAGTAAGAATCTTAAAACCTATGGATATATATGTCTCCGAAAGAGAATCAAGCGTGTGTACAGCGGCATAAACGCAGCAGTGATAGGATTGGTGAGGTTCGGTGAGCAAATGCAGACCCTTTGAGTTCATATTGCATGGTACCCATTCCATGGGTCTCAACTCTCCAGGTTTAAGGGATTCTTCCTTCAGCTAAAACATGCATGTGGAACCCAGAGTATGATCCACCGTGTGATCGGGAAACGTGTTCAAATGTGTCTCAGTTTTCGTCCCCTGGTACTCGGGTGCAGCATTCCAGACGCTTTCCTAACACTCTCCCCACTTGGAGAGTCAGTGCCTTTAACCTCCTGTTTGGCCCAGTTTGCAATTTCTGCGCCAAATGAACAGGAATAGGGAGAACCAATGAGAGACTCACTGGAGGTGCCTGGACGGGCAAATTTAACTCTGATTTCCCACCAGGAAGAGGAATTAACCAAAGGCTCAGCGTGCCATGCCAGAAACACACTAGGGCCTGAAGCAATCCTGCGGTGTTGTGGCCAGCTCACAAGAAAGCGAGTTGAAGAAAGGAGCTCAGGGGCACTGTAATTCACAAACCTGCAGAGTTATAAATGACAGCTATCGTCCAAAAATATATTGAAGTAAGGCTGCCAAGAGGACTTGAAAGCGGGGCAGAATTGTACGAAACCGATTTCAGGAGGTAGACTGGAATTGCATGTAAAGCATAGGAAAAGAGGCAGAACGTCCACAATGATGCACTTGGCCAAAAAGTGCGTATGCGTTTTTTCCTGAATATATTCAGGAAAAAACACATACGCACTTTTTGGCCAACCAAGCAAGCTTGCAAAGGAAATCTGCACTAAAATGAAGTCTCACTGCCCCCCGGTCAAAAGGGCCATCTGAAAAAAGTGTAAAATCCAGAAAGGCAGGACAGGCCATGGAGAACTGGGAGCCTTGTAATGCTGATGGGCGGGATGTAAATTGCCAACAGCCACTCTGGAGAAGTGTATGGTGTTTCCTGAAACATCTAAAAAACAAAGCAACAGAGCCTAGGGCACTTACAGTTATGGTCCTATAGCTTAGGGAAATTAAAATCAAAAAGACCCAGCCATCCCAAAGTTTGGGACGGCTCTGTTTACAAGAACCTCGTTTACGGTACAAGTTCAATATCACAGAAAGCGAAAAATGGATAAAGACGTTGTGGTACTTACGTACAATGCAATATCACTCAGCAATGAAATCTATGTCATCAGGCCCGTAGCAGCATAATGAGTGCATTCAGGTACGATGATTCTAAGTGAAATAAGTCACACAGAAAAAGAAACATCATAAGATATCACTACTACACGGAATGTAAACTTGGCTACACAGGAACAGAATTACAAAACAGAACAGGGTCTCAAATGTAGAAAACCAACTTATGCTTGCTTAAGGGGAAAGGTGAGTTGGGGTGCTGCATAAAACCACAGATTGAAATTAGCACAGATACCGTTCCTTAAGCCAAATATGTAAGAGACAAGAGCTACTGCTTGCTCAACGAAGTGGACTCAACACCCCATATTAAACGCCTAAGAATATACCTGACTAGTAAGAATCTTAAGACTTATGGATTTTTATGTCTCTAAAAGAGAATCAAGCATGTGTACAGCGGCATAAACGCAGCAGTGATAGGATTGGTGAGGTTCGGTGATCAAATGCAGACCCTTTGAAGTCATATCGCATGGTACCCATTCCATGGGTCTCAACTCTCCAGGTTTAAGGGATTCTTCCTTCAGCTAAAACATGCATGTGGAACCCAGAGTACGATCCACCGTGTGATCGGGAAACGTGTTCAAAGGTGTCTCAGTTTTCGTCCCCTGATACTCGGGTGCAGCATTCCAGACGCTTTCCTAACACTCTCCCACTTGGAGAGTCAGTGCCTTTAACCTCCTGTTTGGACCAGTTTGCACTTTCTACGTAAAATGAACAGGAATAGGGAGAACCAAGGAGAGACTAGCTGGAGGTGTCTGGACGGGCAAATTTAACTCTCATTTCCCACCAGGAAGAGGAATTAACCAAAGGCTCACCATGCCATGTCGGAACCACACTAGGGCCTGAAGCAATCCTGAGGTGTTGCGGCCAGCTCACAAGAAAGCGAGTTGAAGAAAGGAGCTCAGGGGCACTGTAAATCACAGACCTGCAGAGTTATAAATGACGGCTTTCGTCCAAAAATATATGGAAGTATGGCTGCCAAGAGGACTTGAAAGTGGGGCAGAATTGCACGAAACCGATTTCAGGAGGTAGAATGGAATTGCATGTAAAGCATAGGAAAAGAGGCAGAACGTCCACAATGATGTACTTGGCCAAAAAGGACGTATGCGTTTTTTCCTGAATATATTCAGGAAAAAACGCATACGCCCTTTTTGGCCAACCAAGCAAGCTTGCAAAGGAAATCTGCACTACAATGAAGTCTCACTGCCCCCCGGTCAAAAGGGCCATCTGAAAAAAGTGTAAAATCCAGAAAGGCAGGACAGGCCATGGAGAACGGGGAGCCTTGTTATACTGATGGGCGGGATGTAAATTGCCAACAGCCACTCTGGAGAAGTGTATGGTGTTTCCTGAAACATCCAAAAAACAAAGCAACAGAGCCTAGGGCACTTCCACTTATGGTCCTATAGCTTAGGGAAATTAAAATCAAAAAGACAGAGCCACCCCAAAGTTTGCGACGGCTCTGTTTACAAGAACCTCGTTTACGGTACAAGTTCAATATCACAGAAAGCGAAAAATGGATAAAGAAGTTGTGGTACTTACGTACAATGCAATATCAATCAGCAATGAAATCTATGTCATCAGGCCCGAAGCAGCATAAAGACTGGATTCAGTTACCATGATTCTAAGTGAATAAGTCACACAGAAAAAGAAACATCATAAGATATCACTAATACACGGAATGTAAACTTGGCTACACAGGAACTGAATTACAAAACAGAACAAGGTCTCAAATGTAGAAAACCAACTTATGCTTGCTTAAGGGGAAAGGTGAGTTGGGGTGCTGCATAAAACCAGAGATTGAAATTAGCACAGATACCGTTACATATGCCAAAAATATAATAGACAAGAGCTACTCCTTGCGCAACGAAGTGGACTCAACACCCCATATTAAACGCCTAAGAATATACCTGACTAGTAAGAATCTTAAAACCTATGGATTGATATGTCTCCGAAAATGTATCAAGCGTGTGTACAGTGGCATAAACGCAGCAGTGATAGGATTGGTGAGGTTCGGTGAGCAAATGCAGACCCTTTGAAGTCATATTGCATGGTACCCATTTCATGGGTCTCAACTCTCCAGGTTTAAGGGATTCTTCCTTCAGCTAAAACATGCATGTGGAACCCAGAGTATGATCCACCGTGTGATCGGGAAACGTGTTCAAATGTGTCTCAGTTTTCGTCCCCTGGTACTCGGCTGCAACATTCCAGACGCTTTACTAACACTCTCTCCACTTGGAGAGTCGGTGCCTTTAACCTCCTGTTTGGCCCAGTTTGCAATTTCTGCGGAAAATGAACAGGAATAGGGAGAACCAATGAGAGAATAGCTGGAGGTGTCTGGACGGCAAATTTAACTCTCATTTCCCACCAGGAAGAGGAATTAACCAAAGGCTCAATGTGACTTGCCGGAACCACACTAGGGCCTGAAGGAATCCTGCGGTGTTGCGACCAGCTCACAAGAAAGCGAGTTGAAGAAAGGAGCTCAGGGGCACTGTCATTCACAAACCTGCAGAGTTATAAATGACAGCTATCGTCCAAAAATATATTGAAGTAAGGCTGCCAAGAGGACTTGAAAGCGGGGCAGAATTGCAGGAAACCGATTTCAGGAGGTAGACAGGAATTGCATGTAAAGCATAGGAATAGAGGGAGATTATCCACAATGATGCACTTGGCCAAAAACGGTGTATGCGTTTTTTCCTGAATATATTCAGGAAAAAACTCATACACCCTTTTTGGCCAACCAAGGAAGCTTGCAAAGGAAATCTGCACTACAATGAAGTCTCACTGCCCCCCGGTCAAAAGGGCCATCTGAAAAAAGTGTACAATCCAGAAAGGCAGGACAGGTAATGGAGAACTGGGAGCCTTTTTATGCTGATGGGCGGGATGTAAATTGCCAACAGCCACTCTGGAGAAGTGTATGGTGTTTCCTGAAACATCTACAAAACAAAGCAACAGAGCCTAGGGCACTTCAACTTATGGTCCTATAGCGTAAGGAAATTAAAATCAAAAAGACACAGCCACCCCAAAGTTTGGGACGACTCTGTTTACAAGAACCTCGTTTATGGTACAAGTTCAATATCACAGAAAGGGAAACATGGATAAAGAATTTGTGGTACTTATGTACAATGCAATATCACACAGCAATGAAATCTATGTCATCAGGCCCATAGCAGCATAATGAGTGGATTCAGGTACGATGATTCTAAGTGAAATAAGTCACACAGAAAAAGAAACATCATAAGATATCTCTAATACACGGAATGTAAACTTGGCTACACAGGAATGAATTACAAAACAGAACAGGGCCTCAAATGAGGAAAACCAACTTATGCTTGCTTAACGGGAAAGGTGAGTTGGGGTGCTGCATAAAACCAGAGATTGAAATTAGCACAGATACCGTTCCATAAGCCAAATATGTAATACACAAGAGCTACTCCTTGCTCAATGAAGTGGACTCAACACCCCATATTAAACGCCTAAGAATATACCTGACTAGTAAGAATCTTAAAACCTATGGATTGATATGTCTCCAAAAGAGAATCAAGCGTGTGTGCAGCGGTATAAATGCAGCAGTGATAGGATTGGTGAGGTACGGTGAGCAAATGCAGACCCTTTGAAGTCATATTGCATGGTACCCTTTCCATGGGTCTCAAATCTCCAGGTTTAAGGGATTCTTCCTTCAGCTAAAACATGCATGTGGAACCCAGAGTATGATCCACCGTGTGATCAGGAAACGTGTTCAAATGTGTCTCAGTTGTTATCCCCTGGTACTCGGGTGCAACATTCAAGATGCTTTACTAATACTCTCCCCACTTGTAGAGTTAGTGCCTATAACCTCCTGTTTGGCACAGTTTGCAATTTCTGCAGAAAATGAACACGAATAGGAGAATCAATGAGAGACTAGCTGGAGGTGTCTGGACGGGCAAATTTAACTCTCATTTCCCAGCAGGAAGAGGAATTAACCAAAGGCTCAGCGTGCCACGCCGGAACCACACTAGGGCCTGAAGCAATCCTGCGGTGTTGCGGCCAGCTCACAAGAAAGCGAGTTGAAGAAAGGAGTTCAGGGGCACTGTAATTCACAAACCTGCAGAGTTATAAATGACAGCTATCGTCCAAAAATATATTGAAGTAAGGCTGACAAGAGGACTTCAAAGCGGGGCACAATTGCAGGAAACCGATTTCAGAAGGCAGACTGGAATTGCATGTAAAGCATATGAAAAGAGGCAGAACGTCCACTATGATGCACTTGGCCAAAAGGGGCGTATGCGTTTTTTCCTGAATATATTCAGGAAAAAACGCATACACCCTTTTTGGCCAACCAAGCAAGCTTGCAAAGGAAATCTGCACTACAATGAAGTCTCACTGCCCCCCTGTCAAAATGGCCACCTGAAAAAAGTGTACAATCCAGAAAGGCAGGACAGGCCATGGAGAACTGGAAGCCTTGTTATGCTGATGGGCGGGATGTAAATTGCCAACAGCCACTCTGGAGAAGTGTATGGTGTTTCCTGAAACATCTACAAAACAAAGCAACGGAGCCTAGGGCACTTCCACTTATGGTCCTATAGCTTAGGGAAATTAAATCAAAAAGATACAGCCACCCCAAAGTTAGGGACGGCTCTGTTAACAAGAACCTCGTTTATGGTACAAGTTCAATATCGCAGAAAGTGAAAAATGGATAAAGAAATTGTGGTACTTACCTACACTGCAATATCACTCAGCAATGAAATCTATGTCATCAGGCCCGTAGCAGCATAATGAGTGGATTCAGGTACGATGATTCTAAGTGAAATAAGTCACACAGAAAAAGAAAAATCATAAGATATCACTAATACACGGAATGTAAACTTGCTACACAGGAACTGAATTACAAAACAGAACAGGGTCTCAAATGTAGAAAACCAACTTATGCTTGCTTAAGGGGAAAGGTGAGTTGGGGTGCTGCATAAAACCAGAGATTGAAATTAGCACAGATACCGTTCCCTAAGCCAAATATGTAATAGACAAGAGCTACTCCTTGCTCAACGAAGTGGACTCAACACCCCATATTAAACGCCTAAGAATATACCTGACTAGTAAGAATCTTAAAACCTATGGATTTATGTCTCCGAAGGAGAATCAAGCATGTGTACAGCGGCATAAACGCAGCAGTGATAGGATTGGTGAGGTTCGGTGAGCAAATGCAGACCCTATAAAGTCATATTGCATGGCACCCTTTCCATGGGTCTCAACTCTCCAGGTTTAAGGGATTCTTCCTTCAGCTAAACCATGCATGTGGAACCCAGAGTATGATCCACCGTGTGATCGGGAAACGTGTTCAAATGTGTCTCAGTTTTCGTCCCCTGGTAGTAGGGTGCAACATTCCAGACGCTTTACTAACACTCTCCCCACTTGGAGAGTCAGTGCCTTTAAACTCCTGTTTGGCCCAGTTTGCAGTTTCTGCGGAAAATGAACAGGAATAGGGAGAACTAATGAGAGACTAGCTGGAGGTGTCTGGACGGGCAAATTTAACTCTCATTTCCCACCAGGAAGAGGAATTAACCAAAGGCTCAGCGTGCCATGCCGAAACCACACTAGGGCCTGAAGCAATCCTGCGGTTTTTTCGGCGACCTCACAAGAAATCGAGTTGAAGAAAGGAGCTCAGGGGCTCTGTAATTCACAAACCTGCAGAGTTATAAATGACAGCTATCGTCCAAAAATATATTGAAATAAGGCTGCCAAGAGGACTTGAAAGCGGGGCAGAATTGCAGGAAACCGATTTCAGGAGGTAGACTGGAATTGCATGTAAAGCATAGGAAAAGAGGCAGAACGTCCACAATGATGCACTTGGCCAAAAAGGGCGTATGCGTTTTTTCCTGAATATATTCAGGAAAAAACGGATACGCACTTTCTGGCCACCCAAGCAAGCTTGCAAAGGAAATCTGCACTACAATGAAGTCTCACTGCCCCCCGGTCAAAAGGGCCATCTGAAAAAAGTGTAAAATCCAGAAAGGCAGGACAGGCCATGGAGAACTGGGAGCCTTGTTATGCTGATGGGCACGATGTAAATTGCCAACAGCCACTCTGGAGAAGTGTATGGTGTTTCCTGAAACATCTGAAAAACAAAACAACAGAGCCTAGGGCACTTACACTTATGGTCCCATAGCTTAGGGAAATTAAAATCAAAAAGACACAGCCACCCCAAAATTTGGGACGGCTCTGTTTACAAGAATCTCATTTACGGTACAAGTTCAATATCACAGAAAGCGAAAAATGGATAAAGAAGTTGTGGTACTTATGTACAATGCAATATCACTCAGCAATGAAATCTATGTCATCAAGCCCGTAGCAGCATAATGAGTGGATTCAGGTACGATGATTCTAAGTATAATAAGTCACACAGAAAAAGAAACATCATAAGATATCACTAGTACACGGAATGTAAACTTGGCTACAGCGGAACTGAATTACAAATGAGAACAGGGTCTCAAATGTAGAAAACCAACTTATGCTTGCTGAAGGGGAAAGGTGAGTTGGGGTGCTGCATAAAACCAGAGATTGAAATGAGCACAGATACCATTCCATAAGCCAAATATGTAATAGACAAGAGCTACTCCTTGCTCAATGAAGTGGACTCAACACCCCATATTAAACGCCTAAGAATATACCTGACTAGTAAGAATCTTAAAACCTATGGATTTGTATGTCTCTGAAAGAGAATCAAGCATGTGTACAGCGGGATAAAAGCAGCAGTGATAGGATTGGTGAGGTTCGGTGAGCAAAGGCAAACCCTTTGAAGTCATATTGCATGGTACCCATTCTATGGGTCTCAACAGTCCAGGTTTAACGGATTCTTCTTTCAGCTAAAACATGCATGTGGAACCCAGATAATGATCCACCATGTGATCGGGAAACGTGTTCAAATGTGTCTCAGTTTTCGTCCCCTGGTACTCGGGTGCAACATTCCAGACGCTTTGCTAACACTCTCCCCACTTGGAGAGTCAGTGCCTTTAACCTCCTGTTTGGCCCAGTTTGCAATTTCTGCGGAAAATGAACAGGAATAGGGAGAACACATGAGAGACTAGCTGGAGGTGTCTGGACGGGCAAATTTAACTCTCATTTCCCACCAGGAAGAGGAATTAACCAAAGGCTCAGCATGCCATTCTGGAACCACACTACGGCCTGAAGCAATCCTGCAGTGTTGCGGCCAGCTCACAAGAAAGCGAGTTGAAGAAAGGAGCTCAGTGGCAGTGTAATTCACAAACCTGCAGAGTTATAAATGACAGCTATCGTCCAAAAATATGTTGAAGTAAGGCTGCCAAGAGGACTTGAAACTGGGGCAGAATTGCAGGAAACCGATTTCAGGAGGTAGACTGGAATTGCATTTAAAGCATAGGAAAAGAGGCAGAACGTCCACAATGATGCACTTGGCCAAAAAGGGCGTATGCGTTTTTTCCTGAATATATTCAGGAAAAAATGCATACGCCCTTTTTGGCCAACCAAGCAAGCTTGCAAAGGAAATCTGCACTACAATGAAGTCTCACTGCCCCCTGGTCAAAAGGGCCATCTGAACAAAGTGTAAAATCCAGAAAGGCAGGACAGGCCATGGAGAACTGGGAGCCTTGTTATGCTGATGGGCGGGATGTAAATTGCCAACAGCCACTCTGGAGAAGTGTATGGTGTTTCCTAAAACATCCAAAAAACAGACCAACAGAGCCTAGGGCACTTCCACTTATGGTCCTATAGCTTAGGGAAATTAAAATCAAAAAGACACAGCCACCCCAAAGTTTGGGACGGCTCTGTTTACAAGAACCTCGTTTATGGTACAAGTTCAATATCACAGAAAGCGAAAAATGGATAAAGAAGTTGTGGTAGTTACGTACAATGCAATGTCACTCAGCAATGAAATCTATGTCATCAGGGCCGTAGCAGCATAATGAGTGGATTCAGGTACGATGATTCTAAGTGAAATATGTCACACAGAAAAAGAAACATCATAAGATATCACTAATACACGGAATGAAAACTTGGCTACACAGGAACTGAATTACAAAACAGAACAGGGTCTCAAATGTAGAACACCAACTTATGCTTGCTTAAGGGGAAAGGTGAGTTGGGGTGCTGCATAAAACAAGAGATTGAAATTAGCACAGATATCATTCCATAAGCCAAATATGTAATAGACAAGAGCTACTCCTTGCTCAACGAAGTGGACTCAACACCTCATTTTAAACGCCTAAGAATATATCTGACTAGTAAGAATCTTAAAACCTATGGATTTATATGTCTCCGAAAGAGAATCAAGTGTGTGTACAGCGACATAAACGCAGCAGTGATAGGATTGGTGAGGTTCGGTGAGCAAATGCAGACCGTTTGAAGTCATATTGCATGGCACACATTGCATGGGTCTCAACTCTCCAGGTTTAAGGGATTCTTCCTTCAGCTAAAACATGCATGTGGAACCCAGAGTATGATCCACCGTGTGATCGGGAAACGTGTTCAAATGTGTCTCAGTTTTCGTCCCCTGGTACTCGGGTGCAACATTCCAGACGCTTTACTAACACCCTCCCTACTTGGAGAGTCAGTGCCTTTAACCTCCTGTTTGGCCCAGTTAACAATTTCTGCGGAAAATGAACAGGAATAGGGAGAACCAATGAGAGACTAGCTGGAGGTGTCTGGACGGGCAAATTTAACTCTCATTTCCCACCAGGAAGAGGAATTAACCAAAGGCTCACTGTGCCATGCCGGAACCACACTAGGGCCTGAAGCAATCCTGCGGTGTTGCGGCCAGCTCACAAGAAAGCGAGTTGAAGAAAGGAGCTCAGGGGCACTATCATTCACAAACCTGCACAGTTATAAATGACAGCTATCGTCCAAAAATATATTGAAGTAAGGCTGCCAAGAGGACTTGAAAGCGGGGCAGAATTGCAGGAAACCGATTTCAGGTGGTAGACTGGAATTGCATGTAAAGCATAGGAAAGAGGCAGGACGTCCACAATGATGCACTTGGTCAAAAAGGGCGTATGCGTTTTTTCCTGAATATATTCAGGAAAAAATGCGTACGCCCTTTTTGGCCAACCAAGCAAGCTTGCAAAGGAAATGTGCCCTACAATGAAGTCTCACTGCCCCCCACTCAAAAGGGCCATCTGAAAAAAGTGTAAAATCCAGAAAGGCAGGACAGGCCATGGAGAACTGGGAGCCTTGTTATGCTGATGGGTGGGATGTAAATTGCCAACAGCCACTCTGGAGAAGTGTATGGTGTTTCCTGAAACATCTAAAAAACAAAGCAACAGAGCCTAGGGAACTTCCACTTATGGTCCTATAGCTTAGGGAAATTAAAATAAAAAAGACACAGCTACCCCAAAGTTTGGGACGGCTCTGTTTACAAGATCCTCGTTTACTGTACAAGTGCAATATCGCAGAAAGCGAAAAATGGATAAAAAATTGTGGCACTTACGTACAATGCAATATCACTCAGCAATGAAATCTATGTCATCAGGCCCGTAGAAGCATAATGAGTGCATTCAGGTACGATGATTCTAAGTGAAATAAGTCACACAGAAAAAGAAACATCATAAGATATCACTAATACACGGAATGTAAACTTGGCTACACAGGAACTGAATTACAAAACAGAACAGGGTCTCAAATGTAGAAAACCAACTTATGCTTACTTAAGGGAAAGGTGAGTTGGGGTGCTGCATAAAACGAGGGATTGAAAGTAGCACAGATACCGTTCCATTAGCCAAATATGTAATAGGCAAGAGCTACTCCTTGCTCAACGAAGTGGACTCAACACCCCATATTAAACGCCTAAGAATATACCTGAGTAGTAAGAATCTTAAAACCTATGGATTTATATGTCTCCGAAAGAGAATCAAGCATGTGTACAGCGGCATAAACGCAGCAGTGATAGGATTGGTGAGGTTCGGTGAGCAAATGCAGACCCTTTGAAGTCATATTGCATGGTACCCTTTCCATGGGTCTCAACTCTCCAGGTTTAAGGGATTCTTCCTTCAGCTAAAACATGCATGTGGAACCCAGAGTATGTTCCACCGTGTGATCGGGAAACGTGTTCAAATGTGTCTCAGTTTTCGTCCCCTGGTACTCGGGTGCAACATTTCAGACGCTTTACTAACACTCTCCCCACTTGGAGAGTCAGTGCCTTTAACCTCCTGTTTGGCCCAGTTTGCAATTTCTGCGTAAGATGAACAGGAATAGGGAGAACCAATGAGAGACAAGCTGGAGGTGTCTGGACGGGCAAATTTAACTCTCATTTCCCACCAGGAAGAGGAATTAACCAAAGGCTCAGTGTGCCATGCCGGAACCACACTAGGGCCTAAAGCAAACCTGCGGTGTTGCGGCCAGCTCACAAGAAAGCGAGTTGAAGAAAGGAGCTCAGGGGCACTGTAAGTCACAAACCTGCAGAGTTATAAATGACAGCTATCGTCCAAAAATATATTGAAGTAAGGCTGCCAAGAGGACTTGAAAGCGGGACAGAATTGCAGGAAACCGATTTCAGGAGGTACACTGGAATTGCATGTAAAGCATAGGAAAAGCGGCAGAACATGGACAATGATGCACTTGCCCAAAAAGGGCGTATGCGTTTTTTCCTGAATATATTCAGGAAAAAACGCATACGCCCTTTTTGGCCAACCAAGCAAGCTTGCAAAGGAAATCTGCACTACAATGAAGTCTCACTGCCCCCCGCTCAAAATGGTCATCTGAAAAAAGTGTAAAATCCAGAAATGCAGGACAGGCCATGGAGAACTGGGAGCCTTGTTATGCTGATAGGCGGGATGTAAATTGCCAACAACCACTCTGGAGAAGTGTATGGTGTTTCCTGAAACATCCAAAAAACAGAGCAACAGAGCCTAGGGCACTTCCACTTATGGTCCTATAGATTAGGGAAATTAAAATCAAAAAGACACAGCCACCCTAAAGTTTGGGACGGCTCTGTTTACAAAAACCTCGTTTACGGTACAAGTTCAATATCACAGAAGGCGAAAAATGGATAAAGAAGATGTGGTACTGACGTAGAATGCAATATCACTCAGCAATGAAATCTATGTCATCAGGGCCGTAGCAGCATAATGAGTGGATTCAGGTACGGTGATTCTAAGTGAAATAAGTCACACAGAAAAAGCAACATCATAAGTTATCACTAATACACGGAATGAAAACTTGGCTACACAGGAACTGAATTACAAAACAGAACAGGGTCTCAAATGTAGAACACCAACTTATGCTTGTTTAAGGGGAAAGGTGAGTTGGGGTGCTGCATAAAACCAGAGATTGAAATTAACACAGTTACCATTCCATAAGCCAAATATGTAATAGACAAGAGCTACTCCTTGCTCAACGAAGTGGACTCAACACCCCATATTAAACGCCTAAGAATATACCTGACTAGTAAGAATCTTAAAACTTTTGGATTTATATGTCTCCGAAAGAGAATCAAGCATGTGTACAGCGGCATAAACGCAGCAGTGATAGCATTGGTGAGGTTCGGTGAGCAAAGGCAGACCCTTTGAACTCATATTGCACAGTACCCATTCCATGGGTCTCAACTGTCCAGGTTTAAGGGATTCTTCTTTCAGCTAAAACATGCATGTGGAACCCAGAGTATGATCCACTGTGTGATCGGGAAACGTGTTCAAATGTGTCTCAGTTTTCGTCCCCTGGTACTCGGGTGCAACATTCCAGACGCTTTACTAACACTCTCCCCACTTGGAGAGTCAGTGCCTTTAACCTCCTGTTTGGCCCAGGTTGCAATTTCTGCGGAAAATGAACAGGAATAGGGAGAACCAATGAGAGACTAGCTGGAGGTGTCTGGACGGGCAAATTTAACTCTCATTTCCCACCAGGAAGAGGAATTAACCAAAGGCTCAGAGTGCCATGCCGGAACCACACTAGGGCCTGAAGCAATCCTGCGGTGTTACGGCCAGCTCACAAGAAAGCGAGTTGAATAAAGGAGCTCAGGGGCACTGTCATTCACAAACCTGCAGAGTTATAAATGACAGCTATCATTCAAAAATATGTTGAAGTAAGGCTGCCAAGAGGACTTGAAACTGGGGCAGAATTGCAGGAAACCGATTTCAGGAGGTACACTGGAATTGCATGTAAAGCATAGGAAAAGACGCAGAACGTCCACAATGATGCACTTGGCCAAAAAGGGCATATGCGTTTTTTCTGAATATATTCAGGAAAAAACGCATACGCCTTTTTTGGCCAACCAAGCAAGCTTGCAAAGGAAATCTGCACTACAATGAAGTCTCACAGCCCCCCGCTGAAAAGGGCCATCTGAAAACAGTGTAAAATCCAGAAAGGCAGGACAGGCCATGGAGAACTGGGAGCCTTGTTATGCTGATGGGCGGGATGCAAATTGCCAACAGCCACTCTGGAGAAGTGTATGGTATTTCCTGAAACATCTAAAAAACAAAGCAACAGAGCCTAGGGCATTTCCACTTATGGTCCTATAGCTTAGGGAAATTAAAATCAAAAAGACACAGCCACCCCAAAGTTTGGGACGGCTCTGTTTACAAGAACCTCGTTTACGGTACAAGTTCAATATCACAGAAAGCGATAAATGGATAAAGAAGTTGTGGTACTTACGTACAATGCAATATCACTCAGCAATGAAATCTATGTCATCAGGCCCGTAGCAGCATAATGAGTGCATTCAGGTACGATGATTCTAAGTGAAATAAGTCACACAGAAAAAGAAACATCATAAGATATCACTACTACACGGAATGTAAACTTGTCTACACAGGAACTGAATTACAAAACAGAACAGGATCTCAAATGTAGAAAACCAACTTATGCTTGCTTAAGGGGAAAGGTGAGTAGGGGTGCTGCATAAAACCAGAGATTGAAATTAGCACAGATACCCTTCCATAAGCCAAATATGTAATAGACAAGAGCTACTCCTTGCTCAACGAAGTGGACTCAACACCCCATATTAAACGCCTAAGAATATACCTGACTAGTAAAAATCTTAAAACCTATGGATTGATATGTCTCCGAAAGAGAATCAAGCATGTGTACAGCGGCATAAACGCAGCAATGATAGGATTGGTGAGGTTCGGTGAGCAAATGCAGACCCTTTGAAGTCATATTGCATGGTACCCATTCCGTGGGTCTCAACTCTCCAGGTTTAAGGGATTCTTCCTTCAGCTAAAACATGCATGTGGAACCCAGAGTATGATCCACCATGTGATCGGGAAACGTGTTCAAATGTGTCTCAGTTTTTGTCCCCTGGTACTCGGGTGCAACATTCCAGACGCTTTACTAACACTCTCCCTACTTGGAGAGTCAGTGCCTTTAACCTCCTGTTTGGCCCAGTTTGCAATTTCTGCGGAAAATGAACAGGAATAGGGAGAACCAATGAGAGACTAGCTGGAGGTGTGTGGACAGGCAAATTTAACTCTCATTTCCCACCAGGAAGAGGAATTAACCAAAGACTCAGCGTGCCATGCTGGAACCACACTAGGGCCTGAAGCAATCCTGCGGTGTTGAGGACAGCTCACAAGAAAGCGAGTTGAAGAAAGGAGCTCAGGGGCACTGTAATTCACAAACCTGCAGAGTTATAAATGACAGCTATCGTCTAAAAATATATTGAAGTAAGGCTGCCAAGAGGACTTGAAAGCGGGGCAGAATTGCAGGAAACCGATTTCAGGAGGTAGACTGGAATTGCATGTAAAGCATAGGAAAAGAGGCAGAACGTCCACAATGATGCACTTGGACAAAAAGGGCGTATGCGTTTTTTCCTGAATATATTCAAGAAAAAACGCATACGCCCTTTTTGGCCAACCAAGCAAGCTCGCAAAGGAAATCTGCACTACAATGAAGTCTCACTGCCCCCTGGTCAAAAGGGCCATCTGAAAAAAGTGTAAAATCCAGAAAGGCAGGACAGGCCATGGAGAACTGGGAGCCTGGTTATGCTGATGGGCGGGATGTAAATTGCCAACAGCCACTCTGGAGAAGTGTATGGTGTTTCCTGAAACATCTAAAAAACAAAGCAACAGAGAATAGGCCACTTCCACTTATGGCACTATAGCTTAGGGAAATTAAAATCAAAAAGACACAGCCATCCCAAAGTTTGGGACAGCTCTGTTTACAAGAACCTCGTTTACTGTACAACTTCAAAATCACAGAAAGCGAAAAATGGATAAAGAAGTTGTGGTACTTACGTACAATGCAATATCACTCAGCAATGAAATCTATGTCATCAGGCCCGTAGCAGCATAATGAGTGGATTCAGGTACGATGATTCTAAGTGAAATCAGTCACACAGAAAAAGAAACATCATAAGATATCACTACTACACGGAATGTAAGCTTGGCTACACAGGAACTGAATTACAAAACAGAACAGGGTCTCAAATGTAGAAAACCAACTTATGCTTGCTTAAGGGGAAAGGTGAGTTGGGGTGCTGCATAAAACCAGAGATTGAAATTAGCACAGATACCGTTCCATAAGCCAAATATGTAATAGACAAGAGCTACTCCTTGCTCAAAGAAGTGGAATCAACACCCCATATTAAACGCCTAGAATATACCTGACTAGTAAGAATCTTAAAACCTATGGATTCATATGTCTCCGAAAGAGAATCAAGCGTGTGTACAGCAGTACAAACGCAGCAGTGATAGGATTGGTGAGGTTCAGTGAGCAAATGCAGACCCTTTGAAGTCATATTGCATGGTACCCATTCCGTGGGTCTCACCTCTCCAGGTTTAAAGGATTCTTCCTTCACCTAAAACATGCATGTGGAACCCAGAGTATGATCCACCATGTGATCGGGAAACGTGTTCAAATGTGTCTCAGTTTTCGTCCCCTGGTACTCGGGTGCAACATTCCAGACGCTTTACTAACACTCTCCCCACTTGGAGAGTCAGTGCCTTTAACCCCCTGTTTGGCCCAGTTTGCAATTTCTGCGGAAAATGAACTGGAATAGGGAGAACCAATGAGAGACTAGCTGGAGGTGTGTGGACGGGCAAATTTAACTCTCATTTCCCACCAGGAAGAGGAATTAACCAAAGACTCAGCGTGCCATGCCGGAACCACACTAGGGCCTGAAGCAATCCTGCGGTGTTGCGGCCAGCTCACAAGAAAGCGAGTTGAAGAAAGGAGCTCAGGGGCACTGTCATTCACAAACCTGCAGAGTTATAAATGACAGCTATTGTTCAAAAATATATTGAAGTAAGACTGCCAAGAGGACTTGAAAGCGCGGCAGAATTGCAGGAAACCGATTTCAGGAGGTAGACTGGAATTGCATGTAAAGCATAGGAAAAGAGGCAGAACGTCCACAACGATGCACTTGGCCAAAAAGGGCGTATGCGTTTATTCCTGAATATATTCAGGAAAAAGGGCGTATGCGTTTTTTCCTGAATATATTCAGGAAAAAACGCATACGCCCTTTTTGGCCAACCAAGCAAGCTTGCAAAGGAAATCTGCACTACAATGAAGTCTCACTGCCCCCAGGTCAAAAGGGCCATCTGATAAAAGTGTAAAATCCAGAAAGGCAGGACAGGCCATGGAGAACTGGGAGCCTTGTTATGCTGATGGGCGGGATGTAAATTGCCAACAGCCACTCTGGAGAAGTGTATGGTGTTTCCTGAAACATCTAAAAAACAAAGCAACAGAGCCTAGGGCACTTCCACTTATGGTCCTATAGCTTAGGGAAATTAAAATGAAAAAGACACAGCCACCCCAAAGTTTGGGATGGCTCTGTTTACAAGAACCTCCTTTACGGTACAAGTTCAATATTACAGAAAGCGAAAAATGGATAAAGAATTTGTGGTACTTACGTACAATGCAATATCACTCAGCAATGAAATCTATGTCATGAGGCCCATAGCAGCATAATGAGTGGATTCAGGTACGATGATTCTAAGTGAAATAAGTCACACAGAAAAAGAAACATCGTAAGATAACTCTACTACACGGAATGTAAACTTGGCTACACAGGAACTGAATTACAAAACAGAACAGGGTCTCAAATGTAGAAAACCAACTTATGCTTGCTTAAGGGGAAAGGTGAGTTGGGGTGCTGCATAAAACCAGAGATTGAAATTAGCACAGACACCGTTCCATAAGCCAAATATGTAATAGACAAGAGCTACTCCTTGCTCAACGAAGTGGACTCAACACCCCATATTAAACGCTTAAGAATATACCTGACTAGTAAGAATCTTAAAACCTATGGATTTATATGCCTCCGAAGGAGAATCAAGCGTCTGTACAGCGGCATAAACACAGCAGTGATAGGATTGGTGAGGTTCGGTGAGCAAATGCAGACCCTTTGAAGTCATATTGCGTGGCACCCATTCCATGGGTCTCAACTCTCCAGGTTTAAGTGATTCTTCCTTCAGCTAAAACATGCATGTGGAACCCAGAGTATGATCCACCGTGTGATCGGGAAACATGTTCAAATGTGTCTCAGTTTTCATCCCCTGGTACTTGGGTGTAACATTACAGACGCTTTACTAACACTCTCCCCACTTGGAGAGTCAGTGCCTTTAAACTCTTGTTTGGCCCAGTTTACAATTTCTCTGGAAAATGAACAGGAATAGGGAGAACCAATGAGAGACTAGCTGGAGGTGTCTGGACGGGCAAATTTAACTCTCATTTGCCACCAGGAAGAGGAATTAACCAAAGGCTCAGCGTGCCATGCCGGAACCACACTAGGGCCTGAAGCAATCCTGCGGTGTTGCAGCCAGCTCACAAGAAAGCGAGTTGAAGAAAGGAGCTCAGGGGCACTGTAATTCACAAACCTGCAGAGTTATAAATGACAGCTGTCGTCCAAAAATATATTGAAGTAAGGCTGCCAAGAGGACTTGAAAGCGGGGCAGAATTGCAGGAAACCGCTTTCAGGAGGTACACTGGAATTGCTTGTAAAGCATAGGAAAAGAGGCAGAACGCCCACAATGATGCACTTGGCCAAAAAGGGTGTATGCGTTTTCTCCTGAATATATTCAGGAAAAAACTCATACGCCCTTTTTGGCCAACCAAGCAAGCTTGCAAAGGAAATCTGCACTACAATGAAGTCTCACTGCCCACCGCTCAAAAGGGCCATCTGAAAAAAGTGTAAAATCCAGAAAGGCTGGGCAGGCCATGGAGAATTGGGAGCCTTGTTATGCTGATGGGCGGGATGTAAATTGCCAACAGCCACTCTGGAGAAGTGTATGGTGTTTCTGAAACATCTAAAAAACAAAGCAACAGAGCCTAGGGCACTTCCACTTATGGTCCTATAGCTTAGGGAAATTAAAATCAAAATGACACAACCACCCCAAAGTTTGGGACGGCTCTGTTTACAAGAACCTCGTTTACGGTACAAGTTCAATATCACAGAAAGCAAAAAATGGATAAAGAATTGTGGTACTTACGTACAATGCAATATCACTCAGCAACGAAATCTATGTCACCAGGGCCGTAGCAGCATAATGAGTGGATTCAGGTACGATGATTCTAAGTGAAATAAGTCACACAGAAAAAGAAACATCATAAGATATCACTAACACACGGAATGTAAAGTTGGCTACACATGAACTGAATTACAAAACAGAACAGGGTCTCAAATGTAGAAAACCAACTTATGCTTGCTTAAGGGGAAAGGTGAGTTGGGGTGCTGCATAAAATAAGAGATTGAAATTAGCACAGATACCGTTCCATAAGCCAAATATGTAATAGACAAGAGCTACTCCTTGCTCAACGAAGTGGACTCAACACACCATATTAAACGCCTAAGAATATACATGATTAGTAAGAATCTTAAAACCTATGGATTGATATGTCTCCGAAAGAGTATCAAGCGTGTGTACAGTGGCATAAACGCAGCAGTGATATGATTGGTGAGGTTCGGTGAGCAAATGCAGACCCTTTGAAGTCATATTGCATGGTACCCATTCCACGAGTCTCAACTCTCCATGTTTAAGGGATTGTTCCTTCAGCTAAAACATGCATGGGTAACCCAGAGTATGATCCACCGTGTGATCGGGAAACGTGTTCAAATGTGTCTCAGTTTTCGTCCCCTGGTACTCGGGTGCAACATTCCAGACACTTTACTAACACTCTCCCCACTTGGAGAGTCAGTGCCTTTAACCTCCTGTTTGGCTCAGTTTGCAATTTCTGCAGAAAAAGAACAGGAATAGGGAGAACCAATGAGAGACTAGCTGGAAGTGTCTGGATGGGTAAATTTAACTCTCATTTCCCACCAGGAAGAGGAATTAACCAAAGGCTCAGGATGCCATGCCGGAACCACACTAGGGCCTGAGGCAATCCTGCGGTGTTGCGGACAGCTCACAAGAAAGCGAGTTGAAGAAAGGAGCTCAGGGGCACTGTAATTCACAAACCTGCAGAGTTATAAATGACAGCTATCATCCAAAAATATATTGAAGTAAGGCTGCCAAGAGGACTTGAAAGCGGGGCAGAATTGCAGGAAACCGATTTCAGGAGGTAGACTGCAATTGCATGTAAAGCATAGGAAAAGAGGCAGAACTTCCACAATAATGCACTTGACCAAAAAGGGCGTATGTGTTTTTTCCTGAATATATTCAGGAAAAAACGCATACGCCCTTTTGGCCAACCAGGCAAGCTTGCAAAGGAAATCTGCACTACAATGAAGTCTCACCGCCCCCCGGTCAAAAGGGCCATCTGAATAAAGTGTAAAATCCAGAAAGGCAGGACAGGCCATGGAAAACTGGGAGCCTTGTTATGCTGACGGGCGGGATGTAAATTGCCAACAGGCACTCTGGAGAAGTGTATGGTGTTTCCTGAAACATCTAAAAAACAAAGCAACAGAGCCTAGGGCACTTCCACTTATGGTCCTATAGCTTAGGGAAATTAAAATCAAAAAGAAACAGCCACACAAAAGTTTGGGACGGCTCTGTTTACAAGAACCTCGTTTACGGTACAAGTTCAATATCGCAGAAAGCGAAAAATGGATAAAGAAGTTGTGGTACTTACGTACAATGCAATATCACTCAACAATGAAATCTATATCATCAGGCCCGTAGAAGCATAATGAGTGGATTCAGGTACGATGATTCTAAGTGAAATAAGTCACACAGAAAACGAAACATCGTAAGATATCACTACTACACGGAATGTAAACTTGGCTACACAGGAACTGAATTACAAAACAGAACAGGGCCTCAAATGTAGAACACCAACTTATTCTTGTTTAAGGGAAAAGGTGAGTTGGGGTGCTGCATAAAACCACAGATTGAAATTAGCACAGATACCGTTCCATGAGCCAAATATGCAATAGAAAAGAGCTACTCCTTGCTCAATGAAGTGGACACAACACCTCATATTAAACACCTAATAATATACCTGACTAGTAACAATCTTAAAACCTATGGATTTATATGTCTCTGAAAGAGAATCAAGCATGTGTACAGCGGCATATACGCAGCAGTTATAGGATTGGTGAGGTTCGGTGAGCAAATGCAGAACCTTTGAAGTCATATTGCATGGTAACCATTCCATGGGTCTCAGCTCTCCAGGTTTAAGTATTCTTCCTTCAGCTAAAACATGCATGTGGAACCCAGAGTATTATCCACCATGTGATCGGGAAACGTGTTCAAATGTGTCTCAGTTTTCATCCCCTGGTACTCGGGTACAACATTCCAGACGCTTTAATAACACTCTCCCCACTTGGAGAGTCAGTGCCTTTAAACTCCTGTTTGGCCCAGTTTGCAATTTCTGCGGAAAATGAACAGGAATAGGGAGAACCCATGAGAGACTAGCTGGAGGTGTCTGGCCAGGCAAATTTAATTCTCATTTCCCACCAGGAAGAGGAATTAACCAAAGGCTGAGCGTGCCGTGCCGGAACCACACTAGGGCCTGAAGCAATCCTGCGGTGTTGCGGCCAGCTCACAAGAAAGCGAGTTGAAGAAAGGAGCTCAGGGGCACTGTAATTCACAAACATGCAGAGTTATAAATGACAGCTATCATCCAAAAATATATTGAAGTAAGGCTGCCAAGAGGACTTGAAAGCAGGGCAGAATTGCAGGAAACCGATTTCAGGAGGTAGACTGGAATTGAATGTAAAGCATAGGAAAAGAGGCAGAACGTCCACAATGCTGCACTTAGCCAAAAAGGGCATATGCGTTTTTTCCTGAATATATTCAGGAAAAAACGGATACGCCCTTTTGGGCCAACCAAGCAAGCTTGCAAAGGAAATCTGCACTACAATGAAGTCTCACAGCCCCCCGGTCAAAAGGGCCATCTGAAAAAAGTATAAAATCCAGAAAGGCAGGACAGGCCATGGAGAACTGGGAGCCTGGTTATGCTGATGGGCGGGATGTAAATTGCCAACAGCCACTCTGGAGAAGTGTATGGTGTTTCCTGAAACATCTAAGAAACAAAGCAACAGAGCCTAGGGCACTTCCGCTTATGGTTCTATAGCTTAGGGAAATGAAAATCAAAAAGACACAGCCACCCCAATGTTTGGGACGGCTCTGTTTACAAGAACCTCGTTTACGGTATCAGTTCAATATGACAGAAAGCGAAAAATGGATAAAGAAGTTGTGGTACTTACGTACAATGCAATATCACTCAGCAATGAAATCTATGTCATCAGGCCCGTAGCAGCATAATGAGTGGATTCAGGTACGATGATTCTAAGTGAAATAAGTCACACAGAAAAAGAAACATCATAAGATATCACTACTACACGGAATGTAAACTTGGCTACAAAGGAACTGAATTACAAAACAGAACAGGGTCTCAAATGTAGAACACCAACTTATGCTTGCTTAAGGGGAAAGTTGAGTTGGGGTGCTGCAGAAAACCAGAGATTGAAATTAGCACAGATAGCGTTCCATAAGCCAAATATGTAATAGACAAGAGCTACTCCTTGCTCAACGTAGTGGACTCAACACCCATATTAAACGCCTAAGAATATACCTGACTAGTAAGAATCCTAAAACCTATGGATTTATATGTCTCCAAAAGATAATCAAGCATGTGTACAGTGGCATAAACGCAGCAGTGATAGGATTGGTGAGGTTCGGTGAGCAAATGCAGACCCTTTGAAGTCATATTGCATGGTACCCATTCCATGGGTCTCAACTCTCCAGGTTTAAGGGATTCTTCTTTCAGCTAAAACATGCATGTGGATCCCAGAATATGAAGTCATATTGCATGGTACCCATTCCATGGATCTCAACTCTCCTGGTTTAAGGGATTCTTCTTTCAGCTAAAACATGCATGTGGAACCCAGAGTATGATCCACCGTGTGATCATGAAACGTGTTCAAATGTGTCTCAGTTTTTGTCCCCTTGTACTCGGGTGCAACATTGCAGATGCTTTACTAACACTCTCCCCACTTGGAGAGTCAGTGCCTTTAACCTCCTGTTTGGCCCAGTTTGCAATTTCTGCGGAAAATAAACAGGAATAGGGAGAACCAATGAGAGACTAGCTGGAAGTGTCTGGATGGGTAAATATAACTCTCATTTCCCACCATGAAGAGGAATTAACCAAAGGCTCAGCGTGCCGTGCCGGAACCACACTAGGGCCTGAAGCAATCCTGTGGTGTTGCGGCCAGCTGACAAGAAATCAAGGTGAAGAAAGGAGCTCAGGGGCACTGTCATTCGCAAACCTGCAGAGTTATAAATGACAGCTATCGTCCAAAAATATATTGAAGTAAGGCTGCCAAGAGGACTTGAAAGTGGGGCAGAATTGCAGGAAACCGATTTCAGGAGGTAGACTGGAATTGCATGTAAAGCATAGGAAAAGAGGCAGAACGTCCACAATGATGCACTTGGCCAAAAAGGGCGTATGCGTTTTTTCCTGAATATATTCAGGAAAAAACGCATACGCCCTTTGTGGCAAACCAAGCAACCTTGCAAACGAAATCTGCACTACAATGAAGTCTCACTTTCCCCTGGTCAAAAGGACCATCTGAAAAAAGTGTAAAATCCAGAAAGGCAGGACAGGCCATGGAGAACTGGGAGCCTTGTTATGCTGATGGGCGGGATGTAAATTGCCAACAGCCACTCTGGAGAAGTGTATGGTGTTTCCTGAAACATCTACAAAACAAAGCAACAGAGCCTAGGGCACTTCCACTTATGGTCCTATAGCTTAGGGAATATAAATCAAAAAGACACAGGCAGGGCTTCCCTGGTGGCGCAGTGGTTGAGTGTCCGCCTGCCGATGCAGGGGACACGGGTTCGTGCCCCAGTCCAGGAAGATCCCGCATGCCGTGGAGCGGCTGGGCCCGTGAGCCATGGCCGCTGAGCCTGCGCGTCCGGAGCCTGTGCTCCGCAATGGGAGAGGCCACAACAGTGAGAGGCCCGCGTACCGCAAAAAAAAAAAAAAATAAATAAACAAAGACACAGCCGCCTCAAATTTTGGGACGGCTGTGTTTACAAGAACCTCGTTTACGGTACAAGTTCAATATCACAGAAAGCGAAAAATGGATAAAGAAGTTGTGGTACTTACGTACAATGCAATATCACTCAGCAATGACATCTATGTCATCAGGCCCGTAGCAGCATAATGAGTGGATTCAGGTACGATGATTCTAAGTGAAATAAGTCACACAGAAAAAGAAACATCATAAGATATCACTAGTACACTGAATGTAAACTTGGCTACACAGGAACTGAATTACAAAACAGAACAGGGTCTCAAATGTAGAAAACCAACTTATGCTTGCTTAAGGGGAAAGGTGAGTTGGGGTGCTGCAGAAAACCAGAGATTGAAATTAGCACAGATACCGTTCCATAAGCCAAATATGTAATAGACAAGAGCTACTCCTTGCTCAACGAAGTGGACTCAACACCCCATATTAAACGCCTAAGTATATACCTGACTAGTAAGAATCTTAAAACTTATGGATTTATATGTCTCCGAAAGAGAATCATGCGTGTCTACAGCGGCATAAACGCAGCAGTGATAGGATTGGTGAGGTTCGGTGAGCAAATGCAGACCCTTTGAAGTCATATTGCATGGTACCCATTCCATGGGTCTCAACTCTCCAGGTTTAAGGGATTCTTCCTTCAGCCAAAACATGCATGTGGAACCCATAGTATGATCCACTGTGTGATCGAGAAAAGTGTTCAAATGTGTCTCAGTTTTCGTCCCCAGGTACTCGGGTGCAACATTCCAGACGCTTTACTAACACTCTCCCCACTTGGGGAGTCAGTGCCTTTAACCTCCTGTTTGGCCCAGTTTGCAAATTCTGCGGAAAATCAACAGGAATAGGGAGAACCAATGAGACACTAGCTGGAGGTGTCTGTACGGGCAAATTTAACTCTCATTTCCCACCAGGAAGAGGAAGTAACCAAAGGCTCAGCATGCCCTGCCGGAACCACACTAGGGCCTGAAGCAATCCTGCGGTGTTGCGGCCAGCTCACAAGAAAGCGAGTTGAAGAAAGGAGCTATGGGCAATCTAATTAAAAAACCTGCAGAGTTATAAATGAAAGCTATCGTCCAAAAATATATTGAAGTAAGGCTGCCAAGAGGACTGGAAAGAGGGGCAGAATTGCAGGAATCCGATTTCAGGAGGTAGACTGGAATTGCATGTAAAGCATAGGAAAAGAGGCAGAACGTCCACAATGATGCACTTGGCCAAAAAGGGCGTATGCGTTTTTTCCTGAATATATTCAGGAAAAAACGCATACGCCCTTTTTGGCCAACCAAGCAAGCTTGCAAAGGAAATCTGCACTACACTAAAGTCTCACTGCCCCTTTCTCAAAAGAGCCATCTGAAAAAAGTGTAAAATCCAGAAAGGCAGGACAGGCCATGGAGAACTGGGAGCCTTGTTATGCTGATGGGCGGGATGTAAATTGCCAACAGCCACTCTGGAGAAGTGTATGGTGTTTCCTGAAACATCTAAAAAACAAAGCAACAGAGCCTAGGGCACTTCCACTTATGGTCCTATAGCTTAGGGAAATTAAAATCAAAAAGACACAGCCACCCCAAAGTTTGGGACGGCTCTGTTTACAAGAACCTCGTTTACGGTACAAGTTCAATATCACAGAAAGCGAAAAATGGATAAAAAAGTTGTGGTACTTATGTACAATGCAATATCACTCAGCAATGAAATCTATGTCATCAGGCCCATAGCAGCATAATGAGTGGATTCAGGTACGATGATTCTAAGTGAAATAAGTCACACAGAAAAAGAAACATCATAAGATATCACTAATACACGGAATGTAAACGTGGCTGCACAGGAACTGAATTACAAAACAGAACAGGGTCTCAAATGTAGAAAACCAACTTATGCTTGCTTAAGGGGAAAGGTGAGTTGGGGTGCTGCATAAAACCAGAGACTGAAATTAGCACAGATACCGTTCCATAAGCCAAATATATGATAGACAAAGCTACTCCTTGCTCAACGAAGTGGACTCAACACCCCATATTAAACGCCTAAGAATATACCTCACTAGTAAGAATCTTAAAACGTATGGATTTATATGTCTCCGAAAGAGAATCAAGCGTGTGTACAGAGGCATAAACGCAGGAGTGATAGGATTGGTGAGGTTCGGTGAGCAAATGCAGACCCTTTGAAGTCATATTGCATGGTACCCATTCCATGGGTCTCAACTCTCCAGGTTTAACGGATTCTTCCTTCAGCTAAAACATGCATGTGGAACCCAGAGTATGATCCACCGTGTGATCGGGAAACGTGTTCAAATGTGTCTCAGTTTTCGTCCCCAGGTACTCCGGTGCAACATTCCAGACGCTTTACTAACACTCTCCCCACTTGGAGAGTCAGTGCCTTTAACCTCCTGTTTGGCCCAGTTTGCAATTTCTGCGGAAAATGAACAGGAATATGGAGAACCAATGAGAGACTAGCTGGAGGTGTCTGGACAGGCAAATTTAACTCTCATTTCCCACCAGGAAGAGGAATTAACCAAGGCTCAGCATGCCGTGCCGTAACCACACTAGGGCCTGAAGCAATCCTGCGGTGTTGCGGCCAGCTCACAAGAAAGCGATTTGAAGAAAGGAGCTCAGGGGCACTGTAATTCACAAAGCTGCAGAGTTATAAATGACAGCTATCCTCTAAAAATATATTCAAGTAAGGCTGCCAAGAGGACTTGAAAGCGGGGCAGAATTGCAGGAAACCGATTTCAGGAGGTAGACTGGAATTGCATGTAAAGCATAGGAAAAGAGGCAGAACGTCCACAATGATGCACTTGGCCAAAAAGGACGTATGCGTTTTTTCCTTAATATATTCAGAAAAAACCCATACGCCCTTTTTGGCCAAACAAGCAAGCTTGCAAAGGAAATCTGCACTACAATGAAGTCTCACTGCCCCCCGGTCAAAAGGGCCATCTGAAAAATGTGTAAAATCCAGAAAGGCAGGACAGGCCATGGAGAACTAGGAGCCTTGTTATGCTGATGGGCGGGATGTAAATTGCCAACAGCCACTCTGGAGAAGTGTATGGTGTTTCCTGAAACATCTAAAAAACAAAGCAACAGAGCCTAGGGCACTTCCACTTATGGTCCTATAGCTTAGGGAAATTAAAATCGAAAAGACACAGCCACAGCAAAGTTCGGGACAGCTCTGTTTACAAGAACCTCATTTACGGTACAAGTTCAATATCACAGAAAGCGAAAAATGGATAAAGAAGTTGTGGTACTTACGTACAATGCAATATCACTCAGCAATGACATCTATGTCATCAGGCCCGTAGCAGCATAATGAGTGGATTCAGGTACGATGATTCTAAGTGAAATAAGTCACACAGAAAAAGAAACATCATAAGATATCACTACTACACTGAATGTAAACTTGGCTACACAGGAACTGAATTACAAAACAGAACAGGGTCTCAAATGTAGAACACCAACTTATGCTTGCTTAAGGGGAAAGGTGAGTTGGGGTGCTGCAGAAAACCAGAGATTGAAATTAGCAAAGATACCGTTCCATAAGCCAAATATGTAATAGACAAGAGCTACTCCTTGCTCAACGAAGTGGACTCAACACCCCATATTAAACGCCTAAGTATATACCTGACTAGTAAGAATCTAAAAACTTATGGATTTATATGTCTCCGAAAGAGAATCATGCGTGTCTACAGCGGCATAAACGCAGCAGTGATAGGATTGGTGAGGTTCGGTGAGCAAATGCAGACCCTTTGAAGTCATATTGCATGGTACCCATTCCATGGGTCTCAACTCTCCAGGTTTAAGGGATTCTTCCTTCAGCCAAAACATGCATGTGGAACCCATAGTATGATCCACTGTGTGATCGGGAAAAGTGTTCAAATGTGTCTCAGTTTTCGTCCCCAGGTACTCGGGTGCAACATTCCAGACGCTTTACTAACACTCTCCCCACTTGGGGAGTCAGTGCCTTTAACCTCCTGTTTGGCCCAGTTTGCAAATTCTGCGGAAAATCAACAGGAATAGGGAGAACCAATGAGACACTAGCTGGAGGTGTCTGTACGGGCAAATTTAACTCTCATTTCCCACCAGGAAGAGGAAGTAACCAAAGGCTCAGCATGCCCTGCCGGAACCACACTAGGGCCTGAAGCAATCCTGCGGTGTTGCGGCCAGCTCACAAGAAAGCGAGTTGAAGAAAGGAGCTAGGGGCAATCTAATTAAAAAACCTGCAGAGTTATAAATGAAAGCTATCGTCCAAAAATATATTGAAGTAAGGCTGCCAAGAGGACTGGAAAGAGGGGCAGAATTGCAGGAATCCGATTTCAGGAGGTAGACTGGAATTGCATGTAAAGCATAGGAAAAGAGGCAGAACGTCCACAATGATGCACTTGGCCAAAAAGGGCGTATGCGTTTTTTCCTGAAAATATTCAGGAAAAAACGCATACGCCCTTTTTGGCCAACCAAGCAAGCTTGCAAAGGAAATCTGCACTACACTAAAGTCTCACTGCCCCTTTCTCAAAAGAGCCATCTGAAAAAAGTGTAAAATCCAGAAAGGCAGGACAGGCCATGGAGAACTGGGAGCCTTGTTATGCTGATGGGCGGGATGTAAATTGCCAACAGCCACTCTGGAGAAGTGTATGGTGTTTCCTGAAACATCTAAAAAACAAAGCAACAGAGCGTATGGCACTTCCACTTATGGTCCTATAGCTTAGGGAAATTAAAATCAAAAAGACACAGCCACCCCAAAGTTCGGGACGGCTCTGTTTACAAGAACCTCGTTTACGGTACAAGTTCAATATGACAGAAAGCGAAAAATGGATAAAAAAGTTGTGGTACTTACGTACAATGCAATATCACTCAGCAATGAAATCTATGTCATCAGGCCCATAGCAGCATAATGAGTGGATTCAGGTACGATGATTCTAAGTGAAATAAGTCACACAGAAAAAGAAACATCATAAGATATCACTAATACACGGAATGTAAACGTGGCTGCACAGGAACTGAATTACAAAACAGAACAGGGTCTCAAATGTAGAAAACCAACTTATGCTTGCTTAAGGGGAAAGGTGAGTTGGGGTGCTGCATAAAACCAGAGATTGAAATTAGCACAGATACCGTTCCATAAGCCAAATATATGATAGACAAGAGCTACTCCTTGCTCAACGAAGTGGACTCAACACCCCATATTAAACGCCTAAGAATATACCTCACTAGTAAGAATCTTAAAACGTATGGATTTATATGTCTCCGAAAGAGAATCAAGCGTGTGTACAGAGGCATAAACGCAGGAGTGATAGGATTGGTGAGGTTCGGTGAGCAAATGCAGACCCTTTGAAGTCATATTGCATGGTACCCATTCCATGGGTCTCAACTCTCCAGGTTTAACGGATTCTTCCTTCAGCTAAAACATGCATGTGGAACCCAGAGTATGATCCACCGTGTGATCGGGAAACGTGTTCAAATGTGTCTCAGTTTTCGTCCCCAGGTACTCGGGTGCAACATTCCAGACGCTTTACTAACACTCTCCCCACTTGGAGAGTCAGTGCCTTTAACCTCCTGTTTGGCCCAGTTTGCAATTTCTGCGGAAAATGAACAGGAATATGGAGAACCAATGAGAGACTAGCTGGAGGTGTCTGGACAGGCAAATTTAACTCTCATTTCCCACCAGGAAGAGGAATTAACCAAGGCTCAGCATGCCGTGCCGTAACCACACTAGGGCCTGAAGCAATCCTGCGGTGTTGCGGCCAGCTCACAAGAAAGCGATTTGAAGAAAGGAGCTCAGGGGCACTGTAATTCACAAAGCTGCAGAGTTATAAATGACAGCTATCGTCTAAAAATATATTGAAGTAAGGCTGCCAAGAGGACTTGAAAGCGGGGCAGAATTGCAGGAAACCGATTTCAGGAGGTAGACTGGAATTGCATGTAAAGCATAGGAAAAGAGGCAGAATGTCCACAATGATGCACTTGGACAAAAAGGGCGTATGCGTTTTTTCCTGAATATATTCAGGAAAACACGCATACGCCCTTTTTGGCCAAACAAGCAAGCTTGCAAAGGAAATCTGCACTACAATGAAGTCTCACTGCCCCCCGGTCAAAAGGGCCATCTGAAAAATGTGTAAAATCCAGAAAGTCAGGACAGGCCATGGAGAACTGGGAGCCTTGTTATGCTGATGGGCGGGATGTAAATTGCCAACAGCCACTCTGGAGAAGTGTATGGTGTTTCCTGAAACATCTAAAAAACAAAGCAACAGAGCCTAGGGCACTTCCACTTATGGTCCTATAGCTTAGGGAAATTAAAATCAAAAAGACACAGCCACCCCAAAGTTTGGGATGGCTCTGTTTACAAGAACCTCGTTTACGGTACAAGTTCAATATCACAGAAAGCGAAAAATGGATAAAGACGTTGTGGTACTTACGTACAATACAATATCACTCAGCAATGAAATCTATGTCATCAGGTCCATAGCAGCATAATGAGTGGATTCAGGTACGACGATTCTAAGTGAAATAAGTCACACAGAAAAAGAAACATCATCAGATATCACTAATACACGGAATGTAAACTTGGCTACACAGGAACTGAATTACAAAACAGAACAGGGTCTCAAATGCAGAAAACCAACTTACGCTTGCTTAAGGGGAAAGGTGAGTTGGGGTGCTGCATAAAACCAGAGATTGAAAGTAGCACAGATACCGTTCCATAAGCCAAATATGTAATACACAAGAGCTACTACTTGCTCAACGAAGTGGACTCAACACCCCATATTAAATGCCTAAGAATATACCTGACTAGTAAGAATCTTAAAACCTATGGATTTATATGTCTCCGAAAGAGAATCAAGCGTGTGTACAGCGGCATAAACGCAGCAGTGATAGGATTGCTGAGGTTCGGTGAGCAAATGCAGACCCTTTGAAGTCATATTGCATGGTACCCATTCCATGGGTCTCAACTCTCCAGGTTTAAGGGATTCTTCCTTCAGCTAAAACGTGCATGTGGAACCCAGAGTATGAACCACCATGTGATCGGGAAATGTGTTCAAACGTGTCTCAGTTTTCGTCCCCTGGTACTTGGGTGCAACATTCCAGACGCTTTACTAACACTCTTCCCACTTGGAGAGTCAATGCCTTTAACTTCCTGTTTGGCCCAGTTTGCAATTTCTGCGGAAAATGAACAGGAATAGGGAGAGCCAATGAGAGACTAGCTGGAGGTGTCTGGACGGGCAAATTTAACTCTCATTTCCCACCAGGAAGAGGAATTAACCAAAGGCTCAGCGTGCCGTGCCAGAACCACACTAGGGCCAGAAGCAGTCCTGCAGTGTTGCGGCCAGCTCACAAGAAAGCGAGTTGAAGAAAGGAGCTCAGGGGCACTGTCATTCACAAACCTGCAGAGTTATAAATGACAGCTATCGTCCAAAAATATATTGAAGTAAGGCTGCCAAGAGGACTTGAAAGCGGGGCAGAATTGCAGGAAACCGATTTCAGGAGGTAGACTGGAATTGCATGTAAAGCATACGAACAGAGGCAGAACGTCCACAATGATGCACTTGGCCAAAAAGGGCGTATGCGTTTTTTCCTGAATATATTCAGGAAAAAACGCAGAGGCCCTTTTTGGCCAACCAAGCAAGCTTGCAAAGGAAATCTGCACTACAATGAAGTCTCACTGCCCCCCTGTCAAAAGGGCCATCTGAAAAAAGTGTAAAATCCAGAAAGGCAGGACAGGCCAAGGAGAACTGGGAGCCTTGTTATGCTGATGGGCGGGATGTAAATTGCCAACAGCCACTCTGGAGAAGTGTATGGTGTTTCCTGAAATATCTAAAAAACAAAGCAACAGAGCCTAGGGCACTTCCACTTATGGTCCTATAGCTTAGGGAAATTAAAATAAAAAAGACACAGCCACCCCAAAGTTTGGGACGGCTCTGTTTACAAGAACCTCGTTTATGGTACAAGTTCAATATCACAGAAAGCGAAAAATGGATAAAGAATTTGTGGTACTTACGTACAATGCAATATCACTCAGCAATGAAATCTATGTCATCAGGCCCATAGCAGCATAATGAGTGGATTCAGGTACGACGATTCTAACTGAAATAAGTCACACAGAAAAAGAAACATCATAAGATATCACTAATACACGGAATGTAAACTTGGCTACACAGGAACTGAATTACAAAACAGAACAGGGTCTCAAATGTAGAAAACCAACTTATGCGTGCTTAAGGGGAAAGGTGAGTTGGGGTGCTGCATAAAACCAGAGATTGAAATGAGCACAGATACCGTTCCATAAGCCAAATATGTAATAGACAAGAGCTACTCCCTGCTCAACGAAGTGGACTCAAAACCCCATATTAAACGCCTAAGAATATACCTGACTAGTAAGAATCTTAAAACCTATGGATTTATATGTCTCCGAAAGAGAATCAAGTGTGTGTACAGCGGCATAAACGCAGCAGTGATAGGATTGGTGAGGTTCGGTGAGCAAATGCAGACCCTTTGAAGTCATATTGCATGGTACCCATTCCATGGGTCTCAACTCTCCAGGTTTAAGTATTCTTCCTTCAGCTAAAACATGCATGTTGAACCAAGAGTATGATCCACCGTGTGATCGGGAAACGTGTTCAAATGTGTCTCAGTTTTCGTCCCCTGGTACTCGGGTGCAACATTCCAGACGCTTTACTAACACTCTCCCCACTTGGAGAGTCAGTGCCTTTAACCTCCTGTTTGGCCCAGTTTGCAATTTCTGCGGAAAATGAACAGGAATAGGGAGAACCAATGAGAGACTAGCTGGAGGTGTCTGGACGGGCAAATTTAACTCTGATTTCCCACCAGGTAGAGGAATTAACCAAAGGCTCAGCGTGCCGTGCCGGAACCAGATTAGGGCATGAAGCAATCCTGCGGTGTTGCGGCCAGCTCACAAGAAAGCGAGTTGAAGAAAGGAGCTCAGGGGCACTGTAATTCACAAACCTGCAGAGTTATAAATGACAGCTATCGTCCAAAAATATATTGAATAAGGCTGCCAAGAGGACTTGAAAGCGGCCAGAATTGCAGGAAACCGATTTCAGGAGGTAGACTGGAATTGCATGTAGAGCATAGGAAAAGAGGCATAACGTCCACAATGATGCACTTGGCCAGAAAGTGCGTATGCGTTTTTTCCTGAATATATTCAGGAAAAAACGCATACGCTCTTTTTGGCCAACCAAGCAAGCTTGCAAAGGAAATCTGCACTACAATGAAGTCTCACTGCCCCCCGGTCAAAAGGGCCATCTGAAAAAAGTGTAAAATCCAGAAAGGCAGGACAGGCCATGGAGAACTGGGAGCCTTGTTATGCTGATGGGCGGGATGTAAATTGCCAACAGCCACTCTGGAGAAGTGTATGGTGTTTCCTGAAACATCTAAAAAACAAAGCAACAGAGCCTAGGGCACTTCCACTTATGGTCCTATAGCTTAGGGAAATTAAATTCAAAAAGACACAGCCACCCCAAAGTTTGGGACGGCTCTGTTTACAAGAACCTCGTTTGCAGTACAAGTTCAATATCACAGAAAGCGAAAAATGGATAAAGACGTTGTGGTACTTACGTACAATGCACTATCACTCAGCAATGAAATCTATGTCATCAGGCCCGTAGCAGCATAATGAGTGGATTCAGGTACGATGATTCTAAGTGAAATAAGTCTCACAGAAAAAGAAATATCATAAGATGTCACTACTACATGGAATGTAAAGCTGGCTACACAGGAACTGAATTACAAAACAGAACAGGTTCTCAAATGTAGAAAACCAACTTATGCTTGCTTAAGGGGAAAGGTGAGTTGGGGTGCTGCAAAAAACCACAGATTGAAATTAGCACAGATACCGTTCCATAAGCCAAATATGTAATAGACAAGAGCTACTCCTTGCTCAATGAAGTGGACTCAACACCCCATATTAAACGCCTAAGAATATACCTGACTAGTAAGAATCTTAATACCTATGGATTTATATGTCTCCGAAAGAGAATCAAGCGTGTGTACAGCGGCATAAACGCAGCAGTGATAGGATTGGTGAGGTTCGGTGATCAAATGCAGACCCTTTGAATTCATATGGCATGGTACCCATTCCATGGGTCTCAACTCTCCACGTTTAAGGGATTCTTCCTTCAGCTAAAACATGCATGTGGAACCCAGAGTATGATCCACCGTGTGATCGGGAAACGTGTTCAAATGTGTCTCAGTTGTCATCCCCTGGTACTCGGGTGCAACATTCCAGATGCTTTACTAACACTCTACCCACTTGTAGAGTTAGTGCCTATAACCTCCTGTTTGGCCCAGTTTGCAATTTCTGCAGAAAATGAACACGAATAGGAGAATCAATGAGAGACTAGCTGGAGGTGTCTGGACAGGCAAATTTAACTCTCATTTCCCACCAGGAAGAGGAATTAACCAAAGGCTCAGAGTGCCATGCCGGAACCACACTAGGGCCTGAAGCAATCCTGCGGTGTTGCGGCCAGCTCACATGAAAGCGAGTTGAAGCAAGGAGTTCAGGGGCACTGTAATTCACAAACCTGCAGAGTTATAAATGACAGCTATCGTCCAAAAATATATTGAAGTAAGGCTGCCAAGAGGACTTGAAAGCGGGGCACAATTGCAGGAAACCGATTTCAGGAGGTACACTGGAATTGCATGTAAAGCATATGAAAAGAGGCAGAACGGCCACAATGATGCAGTTGGCCAAAAGGGGAGTATGCGTTTTTTCCTGAATATATTCAGGAAAAAACACATACGCTCTTTTTGGCCAACCAAGCAAGCTTGCAAAGGAAATCTGCACTACAATGAAGTCTCACTGCCCCCCTGGTCAAAAGGGCAATCTGAAAAAAGTGTAAAATCCAGAAAGGCAGGACAGGCCATGGAGAACTGGGAGCCTTGTTATGCTGATGGGTGGGATGTAAATTGCCAAAAGCCACTCTGGAGAAGTGTATGGTGTTTCCTGAAACATCCAAAAAACAAAGCAACAGAGCCTAGGGCACTTCCACTTATGGTCCTATAGCTTAGGGAAATTAAAATAAAAAAGACACAGCTACCCCAAAGTTTGGGCCGGCTCTGTTTACAAGAACCTCGTTTACGGTACAAGTTCAATATCACAGAAAGCGAAAAATGGATAAAGACGTTGTGGTACTTACGTACAATGCAATATCACTCAGCAATTAAATCTATGTCATCAGGCCCCAGCAGCATAATGAGTGGATTCAGGTACGATGATTCTAAGTGAAAGAAGTCACACAGAAAAAGAAACATCATAAGATATCACTACTACACGGAATGTAAACTTGGCTACAGCGGAACTGAATTACAAATGAGAACAGGGTCTCAAATGTAGAAAACCAACTTATGCTTGCTGAAGGGGAAAGGTGAGTTGGGGTGCTGCATAAAACCAGAGATTGAAATTAGCACAGATACCGTTCCATAAGCCAAATATGTAATAGACAAGAGCTACTCCTTGCTCAACGAAGTGGACTCAAAACCCCATATTAAACGCCTAAGAATATACCTGACTAGTAAGCATCTTAAAACCTATGGATTTATATGTCTCTGAAAGAGAATCAAGCGTGTGTACAGAGGCATAAACGCAGCAGTGATAGGATTGGTGAGGTTCGGTGAGCAAATGCTGACCCTTTGAATTCATATTGCATGGTACCCATTCCATGGGTCTCAACTCTCCAGGTTTAAGGGATTCTTCCTTCAGCTAAAACATGCATGTAGAACCCAGAGTATGATCCACCGTGTGATCGGGAAAGGTGTTCAAATGTGTCTCAGTTTTCATCGTCTGGTGCTCGGGTGCAACATTCCAGACGCTTTACTGACACTCTCCCCACTTGGAGAGTCAGTGCCTTTAACCTCCTGTTTGGCCCAGTTTGCAATTTCTGCGGAAAATGAACAGGAATAGGGAGAACCAATGAGAGACTAGCTGGAGGTGTCTGGACGGGCAAATTTAACTCTCATTTCCCACCAGGAAGAGGAATTAACCGAAGGCTCAGCGTACCATGCCGGAACCACACTAGGGCTTGAAGCAATCCTGCGGTGTTGCGGCCAGCTCACAAGAAAGCGAGTTGAAGAAAGGAGCTCAGGGGCACTGTAAGTCACAAACCTGCAGAGTTATAAATGACAGCTATCGTCCAAAAATATATTGAAGTAAGGTTGCCAAGAGGACTTAAAAACGGGGCAGAATTGCAGGAAACCGATTTCAGGAGGTAGACTGGAATTGCATGTAAAGCATAGGAAAAGAGGCAGAACGTCCACAATGATGCACTTGGCCAAAAAGAGCGTATGCGTTTTTTCCTGAATGTATTCGGGAAAAAACTCATACATACTTTTTGGGCAACCAAGCAAGCTTGCAAAGGAAATCTGCACCACAATGAAGTCTCACTGTCCCCCGTTCAAAAGGGCCATCTGAAAAATGTGTAAAATGCAGAAAGGCAGGACAGGCCATGGAGAACTGGGGACCTTGTTATGCTGATGGGCGGGATGTAAATTGCCAACAGCCACTCTGGAGAAGTGTATGGTGTTTCCAGAAACATCTAAAAAACAAAGCATCAGAGCCTAGGGCACTTCCACTTATGGTCCTATAGCTTAGGGAAATTAAATTCAAAAAGACACAGCCACCCCAAAGTTTGGGACGGCTCTGTTAACAAGAACCTCATTTACGGTACAAGTTCAATATCGCAGAAAGCGAAAAATGGATAAAGAAGTTGTGGTACTTACGTACAATGCAATATCACTCAGCAATGAAATCTATGTCATCAGGCTTGTAGCAGCATAATGAGTGGATTCAGGTACGATGATTCTAAGTTAAATAAGTCACACAGAAAAAGAAACATCATAAGATATCACTACTATACGGAATGGAAACGTGGCTACACAGGAACTGAATTACAAAACAGAACAGGGTCTCTAATGTAGAAAACCAACTTATGCTTGCTTAGCGGAATGGTGAGTTGGGGTGCTGCATAAAACCAGAGATTGAAATTATCACAGATACCGTTCCATTAGCCAAATATGTAATAGACAGGAACTACTCCTTGTTCAACTTAGTGGACTCAACACCCCATAATAAACGCCTAAGAATATACCTGACTAGTAAGAATCTTAAAACCTATGGATTTATATGTCTCCGAAAGAGAATCAAGCGTGTGTACAGCGGCATAAATGCAGCAGTGATAGGATTGGTGAGGTACGGTGAGCAAAGGCAGACCCTTTGAAGTCATATTGCATGGTACCCATTCCATGGGTCTCAACTCTCCGGTTTAAGGGATTCTTCCTTCAGCTAAAACATGCATGTGGAACCCAGAGTATGATCCACAGTGTGATCGGGAAACGTGTTCAAATGTGTCTCAGTTTTCGTCCCCTGGTACTCCGGTGCAACATTCTAGACGCTTTACTAACACTCTCCCCACTTGGAGAGTCAGTGCCTTTAACCTCCTGTTTGGCCCAGTTTCCAATTTCTGCGTAAGATGAACAGGAATAGGGAGAACCAATGAGAGACTAGCTGGAGGTGTCTGGACGGGCAAATTTAACTCTCATTTCCCACCAGGAAGAGGAATTAACCAAAGGCTCAGCGTGCCATGCTGGAACCACACTAGGGCCTGAAGCAATCCTGCGGTGTTGCGGCCAGCTCACAAGAAAGCGAGTTGAAGAAAGGAGCTCAGGGGCACTGTAATTCACAAACCTGCAGAGTTATAAATGACAGCTATCGTCCAAAAATATATTGAAGTAAGGCTGCCAAGAGGACTTGAAAGCGGGGCAGAATTGCAGGAAACCGATTACAGGAGGTAGACTGGAATTGCATGTAAAGCATAGGAAAAGAGGCAGAACGTCCACAATGATGCACTTGGACAAAAATGGCGTATGCGTTTTTCTCTGAATATATTCAGGAAAAAACGAATACACCCTTTTTGGCCAACAAACCAAGCTTGCAAAGGAAATCTGCACTACAATGAAGTCTCACTTCCCCCGGGTCAAAAGGGCCATCTTAAAAAGTGTACAATCCAGAAAGGCAGGACAGGCCATGGAGAACTGGAAGCCTTGTTATGCTGATGGACGGGATGTAAATTGCCAACAGCCACTCTGGAGAAGTGTATGGTGTTTCCTGAAACATCTAAAAAACAAAGCAACAGAGCCTACGGCACTTCCACTTATGGTCCTATAGCTTAGGGAAATTAAAATCAAAAAGACACAGCCACCCCAAAGTTTGGGACGGCTCTGTTTACAAGAACCTCGTTTACAGTACAAGTACAATATCCAGAAAGCGAAAAATGGATAAAGAAGTTGTGGTACTTACATACAATGCAGTATTACTCAGCAATGAAATCTATGTCTTCAGGCCCATAGCAGCATAACGAGTGGATTCAGTTACGATGATTCTAAGTGAAATAAGTCACACAGAAAAAGAAACATCATAAGATATCACTAATACACGGAATTTAAACTTGGCTACACAGGAACTGAATTACAAAACAGAACAGGGTCTCAAATGTAGAAAACCAACTTATGCTTGCTTAAGGGGAAAGGTGAGTTGGGGCGCTGCATGAAACCAAAGATTGAAATGAGGAGAAATACCGTTCCAGAAGCCAAATATGTAATAGACAATAGCTACTCCTTGCTCAACGAAGTGTACTCAACACCCCATAATAAACGCCTAAGAATATACCTGACTAGTAAGAATCTTAAAACCTATGGATTTCTATGTCTCCGAAAGAGAATCAAGCGTGTGTACAGCGGCACAAATGCAGCAGTGATAGGCTTGGTGAGGTTCGGTGAGCAAATGCAGACCCTTTGAAGTCATATTGCATGGTACCCATTCCATGGGTCTCAACTATCCAGGTTTAAGGGATTCTTGCTTCAGCTATAATATACAAGTGGAACCCAGAGTATGATCAACCATGGGATCGGGAAACGTGTTCAAATGTGTCTCAGTTTTCATAACCCCTGGTACTCGGGTGCAACATTCCAGAAGCTTTACTAACACTCTCCCCACTTGGAGAGTCAGTGCCTTTAACCTCCTGCTTGGCCCAGTTTGCAATTTCTGCGTAAGATGAACAGGAAGAGGGAGAACCAATGAGAGCCTTCCTGGAGGTGTCTGGACTGGCAAATTTAACTCTCATTTCCCAACAGGAAGAGGAATTAACCAAAGGCTCAGTGTGCCATGCCGGAACCACACTAGGGCCTAAAGCAATGCTGCGGTGTTGCGGCCAGCTCACAAGAAAGCGAGTTGAAGAAAGGAGCTCAGGGGCACTGTCATTCACAAACCTGCAGAGTTATAAATGACAGCTATCGTCCAAAAATATATTGAAGTAAGGCTGCCAAGAGGACTTGAAAGCGGGGCAGAATTGCAGGAAACCGATTTCAGGAGGTAGACAGGAATTGCATTTAAAGCATATGAAAAGAGGCAGAACGTCCACAATAATGCACTTGGCCAAAAGGGGAGTATGCGTTTTTTCCTGAATATATTCAGGAAAAAACGCATACGCCCTTTTTGGCCAACCAAGCAAGCTTGCAAAGGAAATCTGCACTACAATGAAGTCTCACTGCCCCCCTGTCAAAATGGCCACCTGAATAAAGTGTACAATCCAGAAAGGCAGGACAGGCCATGGAGAACTGGAAGCCTTGTTATGCTGATGGGCGGGAGGTAAATTGCCAACAGCCACTCTGGAGAAGTGTATGGTGTTTCCTGAAACATCTAAAAAACAAAGCAACAGAGCCTAGGGCACTTCCACTTATGGTCCTATAGCTTAGGGAAATTAAATCAAAAAGATACAGCCACCCCAAAGTTAGGGACGGCTCTGTTAACAAGAACCTCGTTTACGGTACAAGTTCAATATCGCAGAAAGTGAAAAATGGATAAAGAAGTTGTGGTACTTACCTACAATGCAATATCACTCAGCAATGAAATCTATGTCATCAGGCCCGTAGCAGCATAATGAGTGGATTCAGGTACGATGATTCTAAGTGAAATAAGTCACACAGAAAAAGAAACATCATAAGATATCTCTAATACACGGAATGTAAACTTGGCTACACAGGAATGAATTACAAAACAGAACAGGGCCTCAAATGAGGAAAACCAACTTATGCTTGCTTAACGGGAAAGGTGAGTTGGGGTGCTGCATAAAACCAGAGATTGAAATTAGCACAGATACCGTTCCATAAGCCAAATATGTAATACACAAGAGCTACTCCTTGCTCAATGAAGTGGACTCAACACCCCATATTAAACGCCTAAGAATATACCTGACTAGTAAGAATCTTAAAACCTATGGATTGATATGTCTCCAAAAGAGAATCAAGCGTGTGTGCAGCGGTATAAATGCAGCAGTGATAGGATTGGTGAGGTACGGTGAGCAAATGCAGACCCTTTGAAGTCATATTGCATGGTACCCTTTCCATGGGTCTCAAATCTCCAGGTTTAAGGGATTCTTCCTTCAGCTAAAACATGCATGTGGAACCCAGAGTATGATCCACCGTGTGATCAGGAAACGTGTTCAAATGTGTCTCAGTTGTTATCCCCTGGTACTCGGGTGCAACATTCAAGATGCTTTACTAATACTCTCCCCACTTGTAGAGTTAGTGCCTATAACCTCCTGTTTGGCACAGTTTGCAATTTCTGCAGAAAATGAACACGAATAGGAGAATCAATGAGAGACTAGCTGGAGGTGTCTGGACGGGCAAATTTAACTCTCATTTCCCAGCAGGAAGAGGAATTAACCAAAGGCTCAGCGTGCCACGCCGGAACCACACTAGGGCCTGAAGCAATCCTGCGGTGTTGCGGCCAGCTCACAAGAAAGCGAGTTGAAGAAAGGAGTTCAGGGGCACTGTAATTCACAAACCTGCAGAGTTATAAATGACAGCTATCGTCCAAAAATATATTGAAGTAAGGCTGACAAGAGGACTTCAAAGCGGGGCACAATTGCAGGAAACCGATTTCAGAAGGTAGACTGGAATTGCATGTAAAGCATATGAAAAGAGGCAGAACGTCCACTATGATGCACTTGGCCAAAAGGGGCGTATGCGTTTTTTCCTGAATATATTCAGGAAAAAACGCATACGCCCTTTGTGGCCAACCAAGCAAGCTTGCAAAGGAAATCTGCACTACAATGAAGTCTCACTGCCCCCCTGTCAAAATGGCCACCTGAAAAAAGTGTACAATCCAGAAAGGCAGGACAGGCCATGGAGAACTGGAAGCCTTGTTATGCTGATGGGCGGGATGTAAATTGCCAACAGCCACTCTGGAGAAGTGTATGGTGTTTCCTGAAACATCTACAAAACAAAGCAACGGAGCCTAGGGCACTTCCACTTATGGTCCTATAGCTTAGGGAAATTAAATCAAAAAGATACAGCCACCCCAAAGTTAGGGACGGCTCTGTTAACAAGAACCTCGTTTATGGTACAAGTTCAATATCGCAGAAAGTGAAAAATGGATAAAGAAATTGTGGTACTTACCTACACTGCAATATCACTCAGCAATGAAATCTATGTCATCAGGCCCGTAGCAGCATAATGAGTGGATTCAGGTACGATGATTCTAAGTGAAATAAGTCACACAGAAAAAGAAAAATCATAAGATATCACTAATACACGGAATGTAAACTTGCTACACAGGAACTGAATTACAAAACAGAACAGGGTCTCAAATGTAGAAAACCAACTTATGCTTGCTTAAGGGGAAAGGTGAGTTGGGGTGCTGCATAAAACCAGAGATTGAAATTAGCACAGATACCGTTCCCTAAGCCAAATATGTAATAGACAAGAGCTACTCCTTGCTCAACGAAGTGGACTCAACACCCCATATTAAACGCCTAAGAATATACCTGACTAGTAAGAATCTTAAAACCTATGGATTTATATGTCTCCGAAGGAGAATCAAGCATGTGTACAGCGGCATAAACGCAGCAGTGATAGGATTGGTGAGGTTCGGTGAGCAAATGCAGACCCTATAAAGTCATATTGCATGGCACCCATTCCATGGGTCTCAACTCTCCAGGTTTAAGGGATTCTTCCTTCAGCTAAACCATGCATGTGGAACCCAGAGTATGATCCACCGTGTGATCGGGAAACATGTTCAAATGTGTCTCAGTTTTCGTCCCCTGGTAGTAGGGTGCAACATTCCAGACGCTTTACTAACACTCTCCCCACTTGGAGAGTCAGTGCCTTTAAACTCCTGTTTGGCCCAGTTTGCAGTTTCTGCGGAAAATGAACAGGAATAGGGAGAACTAATGAGAGACTAGCTGGAGGTGTCTGGACGGGCAAATTTAACTCTCATTTCCCACCAGGAAGAGGAATTAACCAAAGGCTCAGCGTGCCATGCCGAAACCACACTAGGGCCTGAAGCAATCTTGCGGTTTTTTCGGCGACCTCACAAGAAATCGAGTTGAAGAAAGGAGCTCAGGGGCTCTGTAATTCACAAACCTGCAGAGTTATAAATGACAGCTATCGTCCAAAAATATATTGAAATAAGGCTGCCAAGAGGACTTGAAAGCGGGGCAGAATTGCAGGAAACCGATTTCAGGAGGTAGACTGGAATTGCATGTAAAGCATAGGAAAAGAGGCAGAACGTCCACAATGATGCACTTGGCCAAAAAGGGCGTATGCGTTTTTTCCTGAATATATTCAGGAAAAAACGGATACGCACTTTCTGGCCACCCAAGCAAGCTTGCAAAGGAAATCTGCACTACAATGAAGTCTCACTGCCCCCCGGTCAAAAGGGCCATCTGAAAAAAGTGTAAAATCCAGAAAGGCAGGACAGGCCATGGAGAAGTGGGAGCCTTGTTATGCTGATGGGCGGGATGTAAATTGCCAACAGCCACTCTGGAGAAGTGTATGGTGTTTCCTGAAACATCTAAAAAACAAAGCAACAGAGCCTAGGGCACTTCAACTTATAGTCCTATAGCTTAGGGAAATTAAAATCAAAAAGACACAGCCACCCCAAAGTTTGGGACGGCTCTGTTTACAAGAACATCGGTTACGGTACAATTTCAATATCACAAAAAGCGAAAAATGGATAAAGAAGTTGTGGTACTTACGTACAATGCAATATCACTCAGCAATGAAATCTATGTCATCAGGCCCATAGCAGCATAATGAGTGGATTTAGGTACGATGATTCTAAGTGAAATAAGTCACAGAGAGAAAGAAACATCATAAGATATCACTACTACACGGAATGTAAACTTGGCTACACAGGAACTGAATTACAAAACAGAACAGGGTCTCAAATGTAGAAAATCAACTTATGCTTGCTTAAGGGGAAAGGTGAGTTGGGGTGCTGCGTAAAACCAGAGATTGAAATTAGCACAGATACAGTTCCATAATCCAAATATGTAATAGACAAGAGCTACTCCTTGCTCAACGAAGTGGACTCAACACCCCATATTAAACGCCTAAGAATATACCTGACTAGTAAGAATCTTAAAACCTATAGATTTATATGTCTCCGAAAGAGAATCAAGCCTGTGTACAGCGGCATAAATGCAGCAGTTATAGGATTGGTGAGGTTCGGTGAGCAAATGCAGACCCTTTGAAGTCATATTCCATGGTACCCATTCCATGGGTCTCAACTCTCCAGGTTTATGAGATTCTTCCTTCAGCTAAAACATGCATGTGGAACCCAGAGTATGATCCACTGTGTGATCGGGAAACGTGTTCAAATGTGTCTCAGTTTTCGTCCCCTGGTACTCGGGTGCAACATTCCAGACGCTTTACTAACACTCTCCCCACTTGGAGAGTCAGTGCCTTTAACCTCCTGTTTGGCCCAGTTTGCAATTTCTGTGGAAAATGAACAGGAATAGGGAGAACCAATGAGAGACAAGCTGGAGGTGTCTGGACGGGCAAATTTAACTCTCATTTCCCACCAGGAAGAGGAATTAACCAAAGGCTCAGCATGCCATGCCAGAACCACACTAGGGCCTGAAGCAATCCTGCACTGTTGGGGCCAGCTCACAAGAAAGCGAGTTGAAGAAAGGAGCTCAGGGGCACTGTAATTCACAAACATGCAGAGTTATAAATGACAGCTATCGTCCAAAAATATATTGAAGTAAGGCTGCCAAGAGGACTTGAAAGTGGGGCAGAATTGCAGGAAACCGATTTCAGGAGGTAGACTGGAATTGCATGTAAAGCATAGGAAAAGAGGCAGAACGTCCACAATGATGCACTTGGCCAAACAGGGCGTATGCGTTTTTTCCTGAATATATTCAGGAAAAAACGCATACGCCCTGTTTGGCCACCTAAGCAAGCTTGCAATGGAAATCTGCACTACAATGAAGTCTCACTGCCCCCCGGTCAAAAGGGCCATCTGAAAAAAGTGTAAAATCCAGAAAGGCAGGACAGGCCATGGAGAACTGGGAGCCTTGTTTTGCTGATGGGCGGGATGTAAATTGCCAACAGCCACTCTGGAGAAGTGTATGGTGTTTCCTAAAATATCCAAAAAACAAAGCAACAGAGACTAGGGCACTTCCACTTATGGTCCTATAGCTTAGGGAAATTAAAATCAAAAAGACACAGACACGCCAAAGTTTGGGACGGCTCTGTTTACAAGAACCTCGTTTACAGTACAAGTTCAATATCACAGAAAGCGAAAAATGGATAAAGAAGTTGTGGTACTTACGTACAATGCAATCTCACTCAGCAATGAAATCTATGTCATCAGGCCCGTAGCAGCATAATGAGTGGATTCAGGTACGATGATTCTAAGTGAAATAAGTCACACAGAAAAAGAAACATCATAAGATATCACTAATACACGAAATGTAAACTTGGCTACACAGGAACTGAATTACAAAACAGAACAGGGTCTCAAATGTAGAAAACCAACTTATGCTTGCTTAAGGGGAAAGGTGAGTTGGGGTGCTGCATAAAACCAGAGATAGAAATGAGCACAGATACCATTCCATAAGCCAAATATGTAATAGATAAGAGCTACTCCTTGCTCAACGAAGTGGACTCAACACCCCATATTAAACGCCTAAGAATATACGTGACTAGTAAGAATCTTAAAACCTATGGATTTATATGTCTCCGAAAGAGAATCAAGCGTGTGTACAGCGGCATAAACGCAGCAGTGATAGGATTGGTGAGGTTCGGTGAGCAAATGCAGACCCTTTGAAGTCTTATTGCATGGTACCCATTCCATGGGTCTCAACTCTCCAGGTTTAAGGGATTCTTCCTTCAGCTAAAACATGCCTGTGGTACGCAGAGTATGATCCACCGTGTGATCGGGAAACGTGTTCAAATGTGTCTCAGTTTTCTTCCCCTGGTACTCGGGTGCAACATTCCAGACGCTTTCCTAACACTCTCCCTACTTGGACAGTCAGTGCCTTTAACCTCCTGTTTGGCCCAGTTTGCAATTTCTGCGGAAAATGAACAGGAATAGGGAGAACACATGAGAGACTAGCTGGAGGTGTCTGGACGGGCAAATTTAACTCTCATTTCCCACCAGGAAGAGGAATTAACCAAAGGCTCAGCATGCCATTCTGGAACCACACTACGGCCTGAAGCAATCCTGCAGTGTTGCGGCCAGCTCACAAGAAAGCGAGTTGAAGAAAGGAGCTCAGTGGCAGTGTAATTCACAAACCTGCAGAGTTATAAATGACAGCTATCGTCCAAAAATATGTTGAAGTAAGGCTGCCAAGAGGACTTGAAAGCGGGGCAGAATTGCAGGAAACCGATTTCAGGAGGTAGACTGGAATTGCATGTAAAGCATAGGAAAAGAGGCAGAACGTCCACAATGATGCACTTGGCCAAAAAGGGCGTATGCGTTTTTTCCTGAATATATTCAGGAAAAAACGGATACGCACTTTCTGGCCACCCAAGCAAGCTTGCAAAGGAAATCTGCACTACAATGAAGTCTCACTGCCCCCTGGTCAAAAGGGCCATCTGAACAAAGTGTAAAATCCAGAAAGGCAGGACAGGCCATGGAGAACTGGGAGCCTTGTTATGCTGATGGGCGGGATGTAAATTGCCAACAGCCACTCTGGAGAAGTGTATGGTGTTTCCTAAAACATCTAAAAAACAGACCAACAGAGCCTAGGGCACTTCCACTTATGGTCCTATAGCTTAGGGAAATTAAAATCAAAAAGACACAGCCACCCCAAAGTTTGGGACGGCTCTGTTTACAAGAACCTCGTTTACGGTACAAGTTCAATATCACAGAAAGCGAAAAATGGATAAAGAAGTTGTGGTAGTTACGTACAATGCAATGTCACTCAGCAATGAAATCTATGTCATCAGGGCCGTAGCAGCATAATGAGTGGATTCAGGTACGATGATTCTAAGTGAAATATGTCACACAGAAAAAGAAACATCATAAGATATCACTAATACACGGAATGAAAACTTGGCTACACAGGAACTGAATTACAAAACAGAACAGGGTCTCAAATGTAGAACACCAACTTATGCTTGCTTAAGGGGAAAGGTGAGTTGGGGTGCTGCATAAAACAAGAGATTGAAATTAGCACAGATATCATTCCATAAGCCAAATATGTAATAGACAAGAGCTACTCCTTGCTCAACGAAGTGGACTCAACACCTCATTTTAAACGCCTAAGAATATACCTGACTAGTAAGAATCTTAAAACCTATGGATTTATATGTCTCCGAAAGAGAATCAAGTGTGTGTACAGCGACATAAACGCAGCAGTGATAGGATTGGTGAGGTTCGGTGAGCAAATGCAGACCGTTTGAAGTCATATTGCATGGCACACATTGCATGGGTCTCAACTCTCCAGGTTTAAGGGATTCTTCCTTCAGCTAAAACATGCATGTGGAACCCAGAGTATGATCCACCGTGTGATCGGGAAACGTGTTCAAATGTGTCTCAGTTTTCGTCCCCTGGTACTCGGGTGCAACATTCCAGACGCTTTACTAACACCCTCCCTACTTGGAGAGTCAGTGCCTTTAACCTCCTGTTTGGCCCAGTTAACAATTTCTGCGGAAAATGAACAGGAATAGGGAGAACCAATGAGAGACTAGCTGGAGGTGTCTGGACGGGCAAATTTAACTCTCATTTCCCACCAGGAAGAGGAATTAACCAAAGGCTCACTGTGCCATGCCGGAACCACACTAGGGCCTGAAGCAATCCTGCGGTGTTGCGGCCAGCTCACAAGAAAGCGAGTTGAAGAAAGGAGCTCAGGGGCACTATCATTCACAAACCTGCACAGTTATAAATGACAGCTATCGTCCAAAAATATATTGAAGTAAGGCTGCCAAGAGGACTTGAAAGCGGGGCAGAATTGCAGGAAACCGATTTCAGGTGGTAGACTGGAATTGCATGTAAAGCATAGGAAAGAGGCAGGACGTCCACAATGATGCACTTGGTCAAAAAGGGCGTATGCGTTTTTTCCTGAATATATTCAGGAAAAAATGCGTACGCCCTTTTTGGCCAACCAAGCAAGCTTGCAAAGGAAATGTGCCCTACAATGAAGTCTCACTGCCCCCCACTCAAAAGGGCCATCTGAAAAAAGTGTAAAATCCAGAAAGGCAGGACAGGCCATGGAGAACTGGGAGCCTTGTTATGCTGATGGGTGGGATGTAAATTGCCAACAGCCACTCTGGAGAAGTGTATGGTGTTTCCTGAAACATCTAAAAAACAAAGCAACAGAGCCTAGGGAACTTCCACTTATGGTCCTATAGCTTAGGGAAATTAAAATAAAAAAGACACAGCTACCCCAAAGTTTGGGACGGCTCTGTTTACAAGATCCTCGTTTACTGTACAAGTGCAATATCGCAGAAAGCGAAAAATGGATAAAAAATTGTGGCACTTACGTACAATGCAATATCACTCAGCAATGAAATCTATGTCATCAGGCCCGTAGAAGCATAATGAGTGCATTCAGGTACGATGATTCTAAGTGAAATAAGTCACACAGAAAAAGAAACATCATAAGATATCACTAATACACGGAATGTAAACTTGGCTACACAGGAACTGAATTACAAAACAGAACAGGGTCTCAAATGTAGAAAACCAACTTATGCTTACTTAAGGGAAAGGTGAGTTGGGGTGCTGCATAAAACGAGGGATTGAAAGTAGCACAGATACCGTTCCATTAGCCAAATATGTAATAGGCAAGAGCTACTCCTTGCTCAACGAAGTGGACTCAACACCCCATATTAAACGCCTAAGAATATACCTGAGTAGTAAGAATCTTAAAACCTATGGATTTATATGTCTCCGAAAGAGAATCAAGCATGTGTACAGCGGCATAAACGCAGCAGTGATAGGATTGGTGAGGTTCGGTGAGCAAATGCAGACCCTTTGAAGTCATATTGCATGGTACCCTTTCCATGGGTCTCAACTCTCCAGGTTTAAGGGATTCTTCCTTCAGCTAAAACATGCATGTGGAACCCAGAGTATGTTCCACCGTGTGATCGGGAAACGTGTTCAAATGTGTCTCAGTTTTCGTCCCCTGGTACTCGGGTGCAACATTTCAGACGCTTTACTAACACTCTCCCCACTTGGAGAGTCAGTGCCTTTAACCTCCTGTTTGGCCCAGTTTGCAATTTCTGCGTAAGATGAACAGGAATAGGGAGAACCAATGAGAGACAAGCTGGAGGTGTCTGGACGGGCAAATTTAACTCTCATTTCCCACCAGGAAGAGGAATTAACCAAAGGCTCAGTGTGCCATGCCGGAACCACACTAGGGCCTGAAGCAAACCTGCGGTGTTGCGGCCAGCTCACAAGAAAGCGAGTTGAAGAAAGGAGCTCAGGGGCACTGTCATTCACAAACCTGCAGAGTTATAAATGACAGCTATCGTCCAAAAATATATTGAAGTAAGGCTGCCAAGAGGACTTGAAAGCGGGACAGAATTGCAGGAAACCGATTTCAGGAGGTACACTGGAATTGCATGTAAAGCATAGGAAAAGCGGCAGAACATGGACAATGATGCACTTGGCCAAAAAGGGCGTATGCGTTTTTTCCTGAATATATTCAGGAAAAAACGCATACGCCCTTTTTGGCCAACCAAGCAAGCTTGCAAAGGAAATCTGCACTACAATGAAGTCTCACTGCCCCCCGCTCAAAATGGTCATCTGAAAAAAGTGTAAAATCCAGAAATGCAGGACAGGCCATGGAGAACTGGGAGCCTTGTTATGCTGATAGGCGGGATGTAAATTGCCAACAGCCACTCTGGAGAAGTGTATGGTGTTTCCTGAAACATCCAAAAAACAGAGCAACAGAGCCTAGGGCACTTCCACTTATGGTCCTATAGATTAGGGAAATTAAAATCAAAAAGACACAGCCACCCTAAAGTTTGGGACGGCTCTGTTTACAAAAACCTCGTTTACGGTACAAGTTCAATATCACAGAAGGCGAAAAATGGATAAAGAAGATGTGGTACTGACGTAGAATGCAATATCACTCAGCAATGAAATCTATGTCATCAGGGCCGTAGCAGCATAATGAGTGGATTCAGGTACGGTGATTCTAAGTGAAATAAGTCACACAGAAAAAGCAACATCATAAGTTATCACTAATACACGGAATGAAAACTTGGCTACACAGGAACTGAATTACAAAACAGAACAGGGTCTCAAATGTAGAACACCAACTTATGCTTGTTTAAGGGGAAAGGTGAGTTGGGGTGCTGCATAAAACCAGAGATTGAAATTAACACAGTTACCATTCCATAAGCCAAATATGTAATAGACAAGAGCTACTCCTTGCTCAACGAAGTGGACTCAACACCCCATATTAAACGCCTAAGAATATACCTGACTAGTAAGAATCTTAAAACTTTTGGATTTATATGTCTCCGAAAGAGAATCAAGCATGTGTACAGCGGCATAAACGCAGCAGTGATAGCATTGGTGAGGTTCGGTGAGCAAAGGCAGACCCTTTGAACTCATATTGCACAGTACCCATTCCATGGGTCTCAACTGTCCAGGTTTAAGGGATTCTTCTTTCAGCTAAATCATGCATGTGGAACCCAGAGTATGATCCACTGTGTGATCGGGAAACGTGTTCAAATGTGTCTCAGTTTTCGTCCCCTGGTACTCGGGTGCAACATTCCAGACGCTTTACTAACACTCTCCCCACTTGGAGAGTCAGTGCCTTTAACCTCCTGTTTGGCCCAGTTTGCAATTTCTGCGGAAAATGAACAGGAATAGGGAGAACCAATGAGAGACTAGCTGGAGGTGTCTGGACGGGCAAATTTAACTCTCATTTCCCACCAGGAAGAGGAATTAACCAAAGGCTCAGAGTGCCATGCCGGAACCACACTAGGGCCTGAAGCAATCCTGCGGTGTTACGGCCAGCTCACAAGAAAGCGAGTTGAATAAAGGAGCTCAGGGGCACTGTCATTCACAAACCTGCAGAGTTATAAATGACAGCTATCATTCAAAAATATGTTGAAGTAAGGCTGCCAAGAGGACTTGAAACTGGGGCAGAATTGCAGGAAACCGATTTCAGGAGGTAGACTGGAATTGCATGTAAAGCATAGGAAAAGACGCAGAACGTCCACAATGATGCACTTGGCCAAAAAGGGCATATGCGTTTTTTCTGAATATATTCAGGAAAAAACGCATACGCCTTTTTTGGCCAACCAAGCAAGCTTGCAAAGGAAATCTGCACTACAATGAAGTCTCACAGCCCCCCGCTGAAAAGGGCCATCTGAAAACAGTGTAAAATCCAGAAAGGCAGGACAGGCCATGGAGAACTGGGAGCCTTGTTATGCTGATGGGCGGGATGTAAATTGCCAACAGCCACTCTGGAGAAGTGTATGGTATTTCCTGAAACATCTAAAAAACAAAGCAACAGAGCCTAGGGCACTTCCACTTATGGTCCTATAGCTTAGGGAAATTAAAATCAAAAAGACACAGCCACCCCAAAGTTTGGGACGGCTCTGTTTACAAGAACCTCGTTTACGGTACAAGTTCAATATCACAGAAAGCGATAAATGGATAAAGAAGTTGTGGTACTTACGTACAATGCAATATCACTCAGCAATGAAATCTATGTCATCAGGCCCGTAGCAGCATAATGAGTGCATTCAGGTACGATGATTCTAAGTGAAATAAGTCACACAGAAAAAGAAACATCATAAGATATCACTACTACACGGAATGTAAACTTGTCTACACAGGAACTGAATTACAAAACAGAACAGGATCTCAAATGTAGAAAACCAACTTATGCTTGCTTAAGGGGAAAGGTGAGTAGGGGTGCTGCATAAAACCAGAGATTGAAATTAGCACAGATACCCTTCCATAAGCCAAATATGTAATAGACAAGAGCTACTCCTTGCTCAACGAAGTGGACTCAACACCCCATATTAAACGCCTAAGAATATACCTGACTAGTAAAAATCTTAAAACCTATGGATTGATATGTCTCCGAAAGAGAATCAAGCATGTGTACAGCGGCATAAACGCAGCAATGATAGGATTGGTGAGGTTCGGTGAGCAAATGCAGACCCTTTGAAGTCATATTGCATGGTACCCATTCCGTGGGTCTCAACTCTCCAGGTTTAAGGGATTCTTCCTTCAGCTAAAACATGCATGTGGAACCCAGAGTATGATCCACCATGTGATCGGGAAACGTGTTCAAATGTGTCTCAGTTTTTGTCCCCTGGTACTCGGGTGCAACATTCCAGACGCTTTACTAACACTCTCCCTACTTGGAGAGTCAGTGCCTTTAACCTCCTGTTTGGCCCAGTTTGCAATTTCTGCGGAAAATGAACAGGAATAGGGAGAACCAATGAGAGACTAGCTGGAGGTGTGTGGACAGGCAAATTTAACTCTCATTTCCCACCAGGAAGAGGAATTAACCAAAGACTCAGCGTGCCATGCTGGAACCACACTAGGGCCTGAAGCAATCCTGCGGTGTTGAGGACAGCTCACAAGAAAGCGAGTTGAAGAAAGGAGCTCAGGGGCACTGTAATTCACAAACCTGCAGAGTTATAAATGACAGCTATCGTCTAAAAATATATTGAAGTAAGGCTGCCAAGAGGACTTGAAAGCGGGGCAGAATTGCAGGAAACCGATTTCAGGAGGTAGACTGGAATTGCATGTAAAGCATAGGAAAAGAGGCAGAACGTCCACAATGATGCACTTGGACAAAAAGGGCGTATGCGTTTTTTCCTGAATATATTCAAGAAAAAACGCATACGCCCTTTTTGGCCAACCAAGCAAGCTCGCAAAGGAAATCTGCACTACAATGAAGTCTCACTGCCCCCTGGTCAAAAGGGCCATCTGAAAAAAGTGTAAAATCCAGAAAGGCAGGACAGGCCATGGAGAACTGGGAGCCTGGTTATGCTGATGGGCGGGATGTAAATTGCCAACAGCCACTCTGGAGAAGTGTATGGTGTTTCCTGAAACATCTAAAAAACAAAGCAACAGAGAATAGGCCACTTCCACTTATGGCACTATAGCTTAGGGAAATTAAAATCAAAAAGACACAGCCATCCCAAAGTTTGGGACAGCTCTGTTTACAAGAACCTCGTTTACTGTACAACTTCAAAATCACAGAAAGCGAAAAATGGATAAAGAAGTTGTGGTACTTACGTACAATGCAATATCACTCAGCAATGAAATCTATGTCATCAGGCCCGTAGCAGCATAATGAGTGGATTCAGGTACGATGATTCTAAGTGAAATCAGTCACACAGAAAAAGAAACATCATAAGATATCACTACTACACGGAATGTAAGCTTGGCTACACAGGAACTGAATTACAAAACAGAACAGGGTCTCAAATGTAGAAAACCAACTTATGCTTGCTTAAGGGGAAAGGTGAGTTGGGGTGCTGCATAAAACCAGAGATTGAAATTAGCACAGATACCGTTCCATAAGCCAAATATGTAATAGACAAGAGCTACTCCTTGCTCAAAGAAGTGGAATCAACACCCCATATTAAACGCCTAGAATATACCTGACTAGTAAGAATCTTAAAACCTATGGATTCATATGTCTCCGAAAGAGAATCAAGCGTGTGTACAGCAGTACAAACGCAGCAGTGATAGGATTGGTGAGGTTCAGTGAGCAAATGCAGACCCTTTGAAGTCATATTGCATGGTACCCATTCCGTGGGTCTCACCTCTCCAGGTTTAAAGGATTCTTCCTTCACCTAAAACATGCATGTGGAACCCAGAGTATGATCCACCATGTGATCGGGAAACGTGTTCAAATGTGTCTCAGTTTTCATCCCCTGGTACTCGGGTGCAACATTCCAGACGCTTTACTAACACTCTCCCCACTTGGAGAGTCAGTGCCTTTAACCCCCTGTTTGGCCCAGTTTGCAATTTCTGCGGAAAATGAACTGGAATAGGGAGAACCAATGAGAGACTAGCTGGAGGTGTCTGGACGGGCAAATTTAACTCTCATTTCCCACCAGGAAGAGGAATTAACCAAAGACTCAGCGTGCCATGCCGGAACCACACTAGGGCCTGAAGCAATCCTGCGGTGTTGCGGCCAGCTCACAAGAAAGCGAGTTGAAGAAAGGAGCTCAGGGGCACTGTCATTCACAAACCTGCAGAGTTATAAATGACAGCTATTGTTCAAAAATATATTGAAGTAAGACTGCCAAGAGGACTTGAAAGCGCGGCAGAATTGCAGGAAACCGATTTCAGGAGGTAGACTGGAATTGCATGTAAAGCATAGGAAAAGAGGCAGAACGTCCACAACGATGCACTTGGCCAAAAAGGGCGTATGCGTTTATTCCTGAATATATTCAGGATAAAGGGCGTATGCGTTTTTTCCTGAATATATTCAGGAAAAAACGCATACGCCCTTTTTGGCCAACCAAGCAAGCTTGCAAAGGAAATCTGCACTACAATGAAGTCTCACTGCCCCCAGGTCAAAAGGGCCATCTGATAAAAGTGTAAAATCCAGAAAGGCAGGATAGGCCATGGAGAACTGGGAGACTTGTTATGCTGATGGGCGGGATGTAAATTGCCAACAGCCACTCTGGAGAAGTGTATGGTGTTTCCTGAAACATCTAAAAAACAAAGCAACAGAGCCTAGGGCACTTCCACTTATGGTCCTATAGCTTAGGGAAATTAAAATGAAAAAGACACAGCCACCCCAAAGTTTGGGATGGCTCTGTTTACAAGAACCTCCTTTACGGTACAAGTTCAATATTACAGAAAGCGAAAAATGGATAAAGAATTTGTGGTACTTACGTACAATGCAATATCACTCAGCAATGAAATCTATGTCATGAGGCCCATAGCAGCATAATGAGTGGATTCAGGTACGATGATTCTAAGTGAAATAAGTCACACAGAAAAAGAAACATCGTAAGATAACTCTACTACACGGAATGTAAACTTGGCTACACAGGAACTGAATTACAAAACAGAACAGGGTCTCAAATGTAGAAAACCAACTTATGCTTGCTTAAGGGGAAAGGTGAGTTGGGGTGCTGCATAAAACCAGAGATTGAAATTAGCACAGACACCGTTCCATAAGCCAAATATGTAATAGACAAGAGCTACTCCTTGCTCAACGAAGTGGACTCAACACCCCATATTAAACGCTTAAGAATATACCTGATTAGTAAGAATCTTAAAACCTATGGATTTATATGCCTCCGAAGGAGAATCAAGCGTCTGTACAGCGGCATAAACACAGCAGTGATAGGATTGGTGAGGTTCGGTGAGCAAATGCAGACCCTTTGAAGTCATATTGCGTGGCACCCATTCCATGGGTCTCAACTCTCCAGGTTTAAGTGATTCTTCCTTCAGCTAAAACATGCATGTGGAACCCAGAGTATGATCCACCGTGTGATCGGGAAACATGTTCAAATGTGTCTCAGTTTTCATCCCCTGGTACTTGGGTGTAACATTACAGACGCTTTACTAACACTCTCCCCACTTGGAGAGTCAGTGCCTTTAAACTCTTGTTTGGCCCAGTTTACAATTTCTCTGGAAAATGAACAGGAATAGGGAGAACCAATGAGAGACTAGCTGGAGGTGTCTGGACGGGCAAATTTAACTCTCATTTCCCACCAGGAAGAGGAATTAACCAAAGGCTCAGCATGCCATGCCGGAACCACACTAGGGCCTGAAGCAATCCTGCGGTTTGCGGCCAGCTCACAAGAAAGCGAGTTGAAGAAAGGAGATCAGGGGCACTGTAATTCACAAACCTGCAGAGTTATAAATGACAGCTGTCGTCCGAAAATATATTGAAGTAAGGCTGCGAAGAGGACTTGAAAGCGGGGCAGAATTGCAGGAAACCGCTTTCAGGAGGTACACTGGAATTGCTTGTAAAGCATAGGAAAAGAGGCAGAACGCCCACAATGATGCACTTGGCCAAAAAGGGCGTATGCGTTTTCTCCTGAATATATTCAGGAAAAAACTCATACGCCCTTTTTGGCCAACCAAGCAAGCTTGCAAAGGAAATCTGCACTACAATGAAGTCTCACTGTCCCCCGCTCAAAAGGGCCATCTGAAAAAAGTGTAAAATCCAGAAAGGCTAGGCAGGCCATGGAGAACTGGGAGCCTTGTTATGCTGATGGGCGGGATGTAAATTGCCAACAGCCATTCTGGAGAAGTGTATGGTGTTTCTGAAACATCTAAAAAACAAAGCAACAGAGCCTAGGGCACTTCCACTTATGGTCCTATAGGTTAGGGAAATTAAAATCAAAATGACACAACCACCCCAAAGTTTGGGACGGCTCTGTTTACAAGAACCTCGTTTACGGTACAAGTTCAATATCACAGAAAGCAAAAAATGGATAAAGAATTGTGGTACTTACGTACAATGCAATATCACTCAGCAACGAAATCTATGTCACCAGGGCCGTAGCAGCATAATGAGTGGATTCAGGTACGATGATTCTAAGTGAAATAAGTCACACAGAAAAAGAAACATCATAAGATATCACTAACACACGGAATGTAAAGTTGGCTACACATGAACTGAATTACAAAACAGAACAGGGTCTCAAATGTAGAAAACCAACTTATGCTTGCTTAAGGGGAAAGGTGAGTTGGGGTGCTGCATAAAATAAGAGATTGAAATTAGCACAGATACCGTTCCATAAGCCAAATATGTAATAGACAAGAGCTACTCCTTGCTCAACGAAGTGGACTCAACACACCATATTAAACGCCTAAGAATATACATGATTAGTAAGAATCTTAAAACCTATGGATTGATATGTCTCCGAAAGAGTATCAAGCGTGTGTACAGTGGCATAAACGCAGCAGTGATATGATTGGTGAGGTTCGGTGAGCAAATGCAGACCCTTTGAAGTCATATTGCATGGTACCCATTCCACGAGTCTCAACTCTCCATGTTTAAGGGATTGTTCCTTCAGCTAAAACATGCATGGGTAACCCAGAGTATGATCCACCGTGTGATCGGGAAACGTGTTCAAATGTGTCTCAGTTTTCGTCCCCTGGTACTCGGGTGCAACATTCCAGACGCTTTACTAACACTCTCCTCACTTGGAGAGTCAGTGCCTTTAACCTCCTGTTTGGCTCAGTTTGCAATTTCTGCAGAAAAAGAACAGGAATAGGGAGAACCAATGAGAGACTAGCTGGAAGTGTCTGGATGGGTAAATTTAACTCTCATTTCCCACCAGGAAGAGGAATTAACCAAAGGCTCAGGATGCCATGCCGGAACCACACTAGGGCCTGAGGCAATCCTGCGGTGTTGCGGACAGCTCACAAGAAAGCGAGTTGAAGAAAGGAGCTCAGGGGCACTGTAATTCACAAACCTGCAGAGTTATAAATGACAGCTATCATCCAAAAATATATTGAAGTAAGGCTGCCAAGAGGACTTGAAAGCGGGGCAGAATTGCAGGAAACCGATTTCAGGAGGTAGACTGCAATTGCATGTAAAGCATAGGAAAAGAGGCAGAACTTCCACAATAATGCACTTGACCAAAAAGGGCGTATGTGTTTTTTCCTGAATATATTCAGGATAAAACGCATACGCCCTTTTGGCCAACCAGGCAAGCTTGCAAAGGAAATCTGCACTACAATGAAGTCTCACCGCCCCCCGGTCAAAAGGGCCATCTGAATAAAGTGTAAAATCCAGAAAGGCAGGACAGGCCATGGAAAACTGGGAGCCTTGTTATGCTGACGGGCGGGATGTAAATTGCCAACAGGCACTCTGGAGAAGTGTATGGTGTTTCCTGAAACATCTAAAAAACAAAGCAACAGAGCCTAGGGCACTTCCACTTATGGTCCTATAGCTTAGGGAAATTAAAATCAAAAAGAAACAGCCACACAAAAGTTTGGGACGGCTCTGTTTACAAGAACCTCGTTTACGGTACAAGTTCAATATCGCAGAAAGCGAAAAATGGATAAAGAAGTTGTGGTACTTACGTACAATGCAATATCACTCAACAATGAAATCTATATCATCAGGCCCGTAGAAGCATAATGAGTGGATTCAGGTACGATGATTCTAAGTGAAATAAGTCACACAGAAAACGAAACATCGTAAGATATCACTACTACACGGAATGTAAACTTGGCTACACAGGAACTGAATTACAAAACAGAACAGGGCCTCAAATGTAGAACACCAACTTATTCTTGTTTAAGGGAAAAGGTGAGTTGGGGTGCTGCATAAAACCACAGATTGAAATTAGCACAGATACCGTTCCATGAGCCAAATATGCAATAGAAAAGAGCTACTCCTTGCTCAATGAAGTGGACACAACACCTCATATTAAACACCTAATAATATACCTGACTAGTAACAATCTTAAAACCTATGGATTTATATGTCTCTGAAAGAGAATCAAGCATGTGTACAGCGGCATATACGCAGCAGTTATAGGATTGGTGAGGTTCGGTGAGCAAATGCAGAACCTTTGAAGTCATATTGCATGGTAACCATTCCATGGGTCTCAGCTCTCCAGGTTTAAGTATTCTTCCTTCAGCTAAAACATGCATGTGGAACCCAGAGTATTATCCACCATGTGATCGGGAAACGTGTTCAAATGTGTCTCAGTTTTCATCCCCTGGTACTCGGGTACAACATTCCAGACGCTTTAATAACACTCTCCCCACTTGGAGAGTCAGTGCCTTTAAACTCCTGTTTGGCCCAGTTTGCAATTTCTGCGGAAAATGAACAGGAATAGGGAGAACCCATGAGAGACTAGCTGGAGGTGTCTGGCCAGGCAAATTTAATTCTCATTTCCCACCAGGAAGAGGAATTAACCAAAGGCTGAGCGTGCCGTGCCGGAACCACACTAGGGCCTGAAGCAATCCTGCGGTGTTGCGGCCAGCTCACAAGAAAGCGAGTTGAAGAAAGGAGCTCAGGGGCACTGTAATTCACAAACATGCAGAGTTATAAATGACAGCTATCATCCAAAAATATATTGAAGTAAGGCTGCCAAGAGGACTTGAAAGCAGGGCAGAATTGCAGGAAACCGATTTCAGGAGGTAGACTGGAATTGAATGTAAAGCATAGGAAAAGAGGCAGAACGTCCACAATGCTGCACTTAGCCAAAAAGGGCATATGCGTTTTTTCCTGAATATATTCAGGAAAAAACGGATACGCCCTTTTGGGCCAACCAAGCAAGCTTGCAAAGGAAATCTGCACTACAATGAAGTCTCACAGCCCCCCGGTCAAAAGGGCCATCTGAAAAAAGTATAAAATCCAGAAAGGCAGGACAGGCCATGGAGAACTGGGAGCCTGGTTATGCTGATGGGCGGGATGTAAATTGCCAACAGCCACTCTGGAGAAGTGTATGGTGTTTCCTGAAACATCTAAAAAACAAAGCAACAGAGCCTAGGGCACTTCCGCTTATGGTTCTATAGCTTAGGGAAATGAAAATCAAAAAGACACAGCCACCCCAATGTTTGGGACGGCTCTGTTTACAAGAACCTCGTTTACGGTATCAGTTCAATATCACAGAAAGCGAAAAATGGATAAAGAAGTTGTGGTACTTACGTACAATGCAATATCACTCAGCAATGAAATCTATGTCATCAGGCCCGTAGCAGCATAATGAGTGGATTCAGGTACGATGATTCTAAGTGAAATAAGTCACACAGAAAAAGAAACATCATAAGATATCACTACTACACGGAATGTAAACTTGGCTACAAAGGAACTGAATTACAAAACAGAACAGGGTCTCAAATGTAGAACACCAACATATGCTTGCTTAAGGGGAAAGTTGAGTTGGGGTGCTGCAGAAAACCAGAGATTGAAATTAGCACAGATAGCGTTCCATAAGCCAAATATGTAATAGACAAGAGCTACTCCTTGCTCAACGAAGTGGACTCAACACCCATATTAAACGCCTAAGAATATACCTGACTAGTAAGAATCCTAAAACCTATGGATTTATATGTCTCCAAAAGATAATCAAGCATGTGTACAGTGGCATAAACGCAGCAGTGATAGGATTGGTGAGGTTCGGTGAGCAAATGCAGACCCTTTGAAGTCATATTGCATGGTACCCATTCCATGGGTCTCAACTCTCCAGGTTTAAGGGATTCTTCTTTCAGCTAAAACATGCATGTGGATCCCAGAATATGAAGTCATATTGCATGGTACCCATTCCATGGATCTCAACTCTCCTGGTTTAAGGGATTCTTCTTTCAGCTAAAACATGCATGTGGAACCCAGAGTATGATCCACCGTGTGATCATGAAACGTGTTCAAATGTGTCTCAGTTTTTGTCCCCTTGTACTCGGGTGCAACATTGCAGATGCTTTACTAACACTCTCCCCACTTGGAGAGTCAGTGCCTTTAACCTCCTGTTTGGCCCAGTTTGCAATTTCTGCGGAAAATAAACAGGAATAGGGAGAACCAATGAGAGACTAGCTGGAAGTGTCTGGATGGGTAAATATAACTCTCATTTCCCACCAGGAAGAGGAATTAACCAAAGGCTCAGCGTGCCGTGCCGGAACCACACTAGGGCCTGAAGCAATCCTGCGGTGTTGCGGCCAGCTGACAAGAAATCAAGGTGAAGAAAGGAGCTCAGGGGCACTGTCATTCGCAAACCTGCAGAGTTATAAATGACAGCTATCGTCCAAAAATATATTGAAGTAAGGCTGCCAAGAGGACTTGAAAGTGGGGCAGAATTGCAGGAAACCGATTTCAGGAGGTAGACTGGAATTGCATGTAAAGCATAGGAAAAGAGGCAGAACGTCCACAATGATGCACTTGGCCAAACAGGGCGTATGCGTTTTTTCCTGAATATATTCAGGAAAAAACGCATACGCCCTGTTTGGCCACCTAAGCAAGCTTGCAATGGAAATCTGCACTACAATGAAGTCTCACTGCCCCCCGGTCAAAAGGGCCATCTGAAAAAAGTGTAAAATCCAGAAAGGCAGGACAGGCCATGGAGAACTGGGAGCCTTGTTTTGCTGATGGGCGGGATGTAAATTGCCAACAGCCACTCTGGAGAAGTGTATGGTGTTTCCTAAAACATCCAAAAAACAAAGCAACAGAGACTAGGGCACTTCCACTTATGGTCCTATAGCTTAGGGAAATTAAAATCAAAAAGACACAGACACCCCAAAGTTTGGGACGGCTCTGTTTACAAGAACCTCGTTTACAGTACAAGTTCAATATCACAGAAAGCGAAAAATGGATAAAGAAGTTGTGGTACTTACGTACAATGCAATCTCACTCAGCAATGAAATCTATGTCATCAGGCCCGTAGCAGCATAATGAGTGGATTCAGGTACGATGATTCTAAGTGAAATAAGTCACACAGAAAAAGAAACATCATAAGATATCACTAATACACGAAATGTAAACTTGGCTACACAGGAACTGAATTACAAAACAGAACAGGGTCTCAAATGTAGAAAACCAACTTATGCTTGCTTAAGGGGAAAGGTGAGTTGGGGTGCTGCATAAAACCAGAGATAGAAATGAGCACAGATACCATTCCATAAGCCAAATATGTAATAGATAAGAGCTAATCCTTGCTCAACGAAGTGGACTCAACACCCCATATTAAACGCCTAAGAATATACGTGACTAGTAAGAATCTTAAAACCTATGGATTTATATGTCTCCGAAAGAGAATCAAGCGTGTGTACAGCGGCATAAACGCAGCAGTGATAGGATTGGTGAGGTTCGGTGAGCAAATGCAGACCCTTTGAAGTCTTATTGCATGGTACCCATTCCATGGGTCTCAACTCTCCAGGTTTAAGGGATTCTTCCTTCAGCTAAAACATGCCTGTGGTACGCAGAGTATGATCCACCGTGTGATCGGGAAACGTGTTCAAATGTGTCTCAGTTTTCTTCCCCTGGTACTCGGGTGCAACATTCCAGACGCTTTCCTAACACTCTCCCTACTTGGACAGTCAGTGCCTTTAACCTCCTGTTTGGCCCAGTTTGCAATTTCTGCGGAAAATGAACAGGAATAGGGAGAACACATGAGAGATTAGCTGGAGGTGTCTGGACGGGCAAATTTAACTCTCATATCCCACCAGAAGAGGAATTAACCAAAGGCTCAGCGTGTCATGCCCGAACCACACTAGGGCCTGAAGCAATCCTGCGGTGTTGCGGCCAGCTCACAAGAAATCGAGTTGAAGAAAGGAGCTCAGGGACGCTGTAATTCAGAAACCTGCAGAGTTATAAATGACAGCTATCGTCCAAAAATATATTGAAGTAAGGCTGCCAAGAGGACTTGAAAGCAGGGCAGAATTGCAGGAAACCGATTTCAGGAGGTAGACTGGAATTGCATGTAAAGCATAGGAAAAGAGGCAGAACTTCCACAATAATGCACTTGACCAAAAAGGGCGTATGTGTTTTTTCCTGAATATATTCAGGATAAAACGCATACGCCCTTTTGGCCAACCAGGCAAGCTTGCAAAGGAAATCTGCACTACAATGAAGTCTCACCGCCCCCCGGTCAAAAGGGCCATCTGAATAAAGTGTAAAATCCAGAAAGGCAGGACAGGCCATGGAAAACTGGGAGCCTTGTTATGCTGACGGGCGGGATGTAAATTGCCAACAGGCACTCTGGAGAAGTGTATGGTGTTTCCTGAAACATCTAAAAAACAAAGCAACAGAGCCTAGGGCACTTCCACTTATGGTCCTATAGCTTAGGGAAATTAAAATCAAAAAGAAACAGCCACACAAAAGTTTGGGACGGCTCTGTTTACAAGAACCTCGTTTACGGTACAAGTTCAATATCGCAGAAAGCGAAAAATGGATAAAGAAGTTTGGTACTTACGTACAATGCAATATCACTCAACAATGAAATCTATATCATCAGGCCCGTAGAAGCATAATGAGTGGATTCAGGTACGATGATTCTAAGTGAAATAAGTCACACAGAAAACGAAACATCGTAAGATATCACTACTACACGGAATGTAAACTTGGCTACACAGGAACTGAATTACAAAACAGAACAGGGCCTCAAATGTAGAACACCAACTTATTCTTGTTTAAGGGAAAAGGTGAGTTGGGGTGCTGCATAAAACCACAGATTGAAATTAGCTCAGATACCGTTCCATGAGCCAAATATGCAATAGAAAAGAGCTACTCCTTGCTCAATGAAGTGGACACAACACCTCATATTAAACACCTAATAATATACCTGACTAGTAACAATCTTAAAACCTATGGATTTATATGTCTCTGAAAGAGAATCAAGCATGTGTACAGCGGCATATACGCAGCAGTTATAGGATTGGTGAGGTTCGGTGAGCAAATGCAGAACCTTTGAAGTCATATTGCATGGTAACCATTCCATGGGTCTCAGCTCTCCAGGTTTAAGTATTCTTCCTTCAGCTAAAACATGCATGTGGAACCCAGAGTATTATCCACCATGTGATCGGGAAACGTGTTCAAATGTGTCTCAGTTTTCATCCCCTGGTACTCGGGTACAACATTCCAGACGCTTTAATAACACTCTCCCCACTTGGAGAGTCAGTGCCTTTAAACTCCTGTTTGGCCCAGTTTGCAATTTCTGCGGAAAATGAACAGGAATAGGGAGAACCCATGAGAGACTAGCTGGAGGTGTCTGGCCAGGCAAATTTAATTCTCATTTCCCACCAGGAAGAGGAATTAACCAAAGGCTGAGCGTGCCGTGCCGGAACCACACTAGGGCCTGAAGCAATCCTGCGGTGTTGCGGCCAGCTCACAAGAAAGCGAGTTGAAGAAAGGAGCTCAGGGGCACTGTAATTCACAAACATGCAGAGTTATAAATGACAGCTATCATCCAAAAATATATTGAAGTAAGGCTGCCAAGAGGACTTGAAAGCAGGGCAGAATTGCAGGAAACCGATTTCAAGAGGTAGACTGGAATTGAATGTAAAGCATAGGAAAAGAGGCAGAACGTCCACAATGCTGCACTTAGCCAAAAAGGGCATATGCGTTTTTTCCTGAATATATTCAGGAAAAAACGGATACGCCCTTTTGGGCCAACCAAGCAAGCTTGCAAAGGAAATCTGCACTACAATGAAGTCTCACAGCCCCCCGGTCAAAAGGGCCATCTGAAAAAAGTATAAAATCCAGAAAGGCAGGACAGGCCATGGAGAACTGGGAGCCTGGTTATGCTGATGGGCGGGATGTAAATTGCCAACAGCCACTCTGGAGAAGTGTATGGTGTTTCCTGAAACATCTAAAAAACAAAGCAACAGAGCCTAGGGCACTTCCGCTTATGGTTCTATAGCTTAGGGAAATGAAAATCAAAAAGACACAGCCACCCCAATGTTTGGGACGGCTCTGTTTACAAGAACCTCGTTTACGGTATCAGTTCAATATCACAGAAAGCGAAAAATGGATAAAGAAGTTGTGGTACTTACGTACAATGCAATCTCACTCAGCAATGAAATCTATGTCATCAGGCCCGTAGCAGCATAATGAGTGGATTCAGGTACGATGATTCTAAGTGAAATAAGTCACACAGAAAAAGAAACATCATAAGATATCACTACTACACGGAATGTAAACTTGGCTACACAGGAACTGAATTACAAAACAGAACAGGGTCTCAAATGTAGAAAACCAACTTATGCTTGCTTAAGGGGAAAGGTGAGTTGGGGTTCTGCATAAAACCAGAGATAGAAATGAGCACAGATACCATTCCATAAGCCAAATATGTAATAGATAAGAGCTACTCCTTGCTCAACGAAGTGGACTCAACACCCCATATTAAACGCCTAAGAATATACGTGACTAGTAAGAATCTTAAAACCTATGGATTTATATGTCTCCGAAAGAGAATCAAGCGTGTGTACAGCGGCATAAACGCAGCAGTGATAGGATTGGTGAGGTTCGGTGAGCAAATGCAGACCCTTTGAAGTCTTATTGCATGGTACCCATTCCATGGGTCTCAACTCTCCAGGTTTAAGGGATTCTTCCTTCAGCTAAAACATGCCTGTGGTACGCAGAGTATGATCCACCGTGTGATCGGGAAACGTGTTCAAATGTGTCTCAGTTTTCTTCCCCTGGTACTCGGGTGCAACATTCCAGACGCTTTCCTAACACTCTCCCTACTTGGACAGTCAGTGCCTTTAACCTCCTGTTTGGCCCAGTTTGCAATTTCTGCGGAAAATGAACAGGAATAGGGAGAACACATGAGAGATTAGCTGGAGGTGTCTGGACGGGCAAATTTAACTCTCATATCCCACCAGAAGAGGAATTAACCAAAGGCTCAGCGTGTCATGCCCGAACCACACTAGGGCCTGAAGCAATCCTGCGGTGTTGCGGCCAGCTCACAAGAAATCGAGTTGAAGAAAGGAGCTCAGGGACGCTGTAATTCAGAAACCTGCAGAGTTATAAATGACAGCTATCGTCCAAAAATATATTGAAGTAAGGCTGCCAAGAGGACTTGAAAGCAGGGCAGAATTGCAGGAAACCGATTTCAGGAGGTAGACTGGAATTGCATTTAAAGCATAGGAAAAGAGGCAGAACGTCCACAATGATGCACTTGGCCAAAAAGGGCGTATGCGTTTTTTCCTGAATATATTCAGGAAAAAACGCATACGCCCTTTGTGGCAAACCAAGCAACCTTGCAAAGGAAATCTGCACTACAATGAAGTCTCACTGCCCCCCGGTCAAAAGGGCCATCTGAACAAAGTGTAAAATCCAGAAAGGCAGGACAGGCCATGGAGAACTGGGAGCCTTGTTATGCTGATGGGCGGGAGGTAAATTGCCAACAGCCACTCTGGAGAAGTGTATGGTGTTTCCTGAAACATCCAAAAAACAAAGCAACAGAGACTAGGGCACTTCCACTTATGGTCCTATAGCTTAGGGAAATTAAAATCAAAAAGACACAGGCACCCCAAAGTTTGGGACGGCTCTGTTTACAACAACCTCGTTTACGGTACAAGTTCATTATCACAGAAAGCGAAAAATGGATAAAGACGTTGTGGCACTTACGTACAATGCAATATCACTCAGCAATGAAATCTATGTCATCAGGCCCGTAGCAGCATAATGAGTGGATTCAGGTATGATGATTCTAAGTGAAATAAGTCACAGAGAAAAAGAAACATCTTAAGATATCACTAATACACGGAATGTAAACTTGGCTACACAGGAACTGAATTACAAAACAGAACAGGGTCTCAAATGTAGAAAACCAACTTATGCTTGCTTAAGGGGAAAGGTGAGTTGGGGTGCTGCATAAAACCAGAGATTGAAATGAGCACAGATACCATTCCATAAGCCAAATATGTAATAGACAAGAGCTACTCCTTGCTCAATGAAGTGGACTCAACACCCCATATTAAACGCCTAAGAATATACCTGACTAGTAATAATCTTAAAACCTGTGGATTTGTATGTCTCTGAAAGAGAATCAAGCATGTGTACAGCGGGATAAAAGCAGCAGTGATAGGATTGGTGAGGTTCGGTGAGGAAAGGCAAACCCTTTGAAGTCATATTGCATGGTACCCATTCTATGGGTCTCAACAGTCCAGGTTTAACGGATTCTTCTTTCAGCTAAAACATGCATGTGGAACCCAGATAATGATCCACCATGTGATCGGGAAACGTGTTCAAATGTGTCTCAGTTTTCGTCCCCTGGTACTCGGGTGCAACATTCCAGACGCTTTGCTAACACTCTCCCCACTTGGAGAGTCAGTGCCTTTAACCTCCTGTTTGGCCCAGTTTGCAATTTCTGCGGAAAATGAACAGGAATAGGGAGAACACATGAGAGACTAGCTGGAGGTGTCTGGACGGGCAAATTTAACTCTCATTTCCCACCAGGAAGAGGAATTAACCAAAGGCTCAGCATGCCATTCTGGAACCACACTACGGCCTGAAGCAATCCTGCAGTGTTGCGGCCAGCTCACAAGAAAGCGAGTTGAAGAAAGGAGCTCAGTGGCAGTGTAATTCACAAACCTGCAGAGTTATAAATGACAGCTATCGTCCAAAAATATGTTGAAGTAAGGCTGCCAAGAGGACTTGAAACTGGGGCAGAATTGCAGGAAACCGATTTCAGGAGGTAGACTGGAATTGCATTTAAAGCATAGGAAAAGAGGCAGAACGTCCACAATGATGCACTTGGCCAAAAAGGGCGTATGCGTTTTTTCCTGAATATATTCAGGAAAAAACGCATACGCCCTTTGTGGCAAACCAAGCAACCTTGCAAAGGAAATCTGCACTACAATGAAGTCTCACTGCCCCCCGGTCAAAAGGGCCATCTGAACAAAGTGTAAAATCCAGAAAGGCAGGACAGGCCATGGAGAACTGGGAGCCTTGTTATGCTGATGGGCGGGAGGTAAATTGCCAACAGCCACTCTGGAGAAGTGTATGGTGTTTCCTGAAACATCCAAAAAACAAAGCAACAGAGACTAGGGCACTTCCACTTATGGTCCTATAGCTTAGGGAAATTAAAATCAAAAAGACACAGGCACCCCAAAGTTTGGGACGGCTCTGTTTACAACAACCTCGTTTACGGTACAAGTTCATTATCACAGAAAGCGAAAAATGGATAAAGACGTTGTGGCACTTACGTACAATGCAATATCACTCAGCAATGAAATCTATGTCATCAGGCCCGTAGCAGCATAATGAGTGGATTCAGGTATGATGATTCTAAGTGAAATAAGTCACAGAGAAAAAGAAACATCTTAAGATATCACTAATACACGGAATGTAAACTTGGCTACACAGGAACTGAATTACAAAACAGAACAGGGTCTCAAATGTAGAAAACCAACTTATGCTTGCTTAAGGGGAAAGGTGAGTTGGGGTGCTGCATAAAACCAGAGATTGAAATGAGCACAGATACCATTCCATAAGCCAAATATGTAATAGACAAGAGCTACTCCTTGCTCAATGAAGTGGACTCAACACCCCATATTAAACGCCTAAGAATATACCTGACTAGTAATAATCTTAAAACCTGTGGATTTGTATGTCTCTGAAAGAGAATCAAGCATGTGTACAGCGGCATAAAAGCAGCAGTGATAGGATTGGTGAGGTTCGGTGAGGAAAGGCAAACCCTTTGAAGTCATATTGCATGGTACCCATTCTATGGGTCTCAACAGTCCAGGTTTAACGGATTCTTCTTTCAGCTAAAACATGCATGTGGAACCCAGATAATGATCCACCATGTGATCGGGAAACGTGTTCAAATGTGTCTCAGTTTTCGTCCCCTGGTACTCGGGTGCAACATTCCAGACGCTTTGCTAACACTCTCCCCACTTGGAGAGTCAGTGCCTTTAACCTCCTGTTTGGCCCAGTTTGCAATTTCTGCGGAAAATGAACAGGAATAGGGAGAACACATGAGAGACTAGCTGGAGGTGTCTGGACGGGCAAATTTAACTCTCATTTCCCACCAGGAAGAGGAATTAACCAAAGGCTCAGCATGCCATTCTGGAACCACACTACGGCCTGAAGCAATCCTGCAGTGTTGCGGCCAGCTCACAAGAAAGCGAGTTGAAGAAAGGAGCTCAGTGGCAGTGTAATTCACAAACCTGCAGAGTTATAAATGACAGCTATCGTCCAAAAATATGTTGAAGTAAGGCTGCCAAGAGGACTTGAAACTGGGGCAGAATTGCAGGAAACCGATTTCAGGAGGTAGACTGGAATTGCATTTAAAGCATAGGAAAAGAGGCAGAACGTCCACAATGATGCACTTGGCCAAAAAGGGCGTATGCGTTTTTTCCTGAATATATTCAGGAAAAAACGCATACGCCCTTTTTGGCCAACCAAGCAAGCTTGCAAAGGAAATCTGCACTACAATGAAGTCTCACTGCCCCCTGGTCAAAAGGGCCATCTGAACAAAGTGTAAAATCCAGAAAGGCAGGACAGGCCATGGAGAACTGGGAGCCTTGTTATGCTGATGGGCGGGATGTAAATTGCCAACAGCCACTCTGGAGAAGTGTATGGTGTTTCCTAAAACATCCAAAAAACAGACCAATAGAGCCTAGGGCACTTCCACTTATGGTCCTATAGCTTAGGGAAATTAAAATCAAAAAGACACAGCCACCCCAAAGTTTGGGACGGCTCTGTTTACAAGAACCTCGTTTACGGTACAAGTTCAATATCACAGAAAGCGAAAAATGGATAAAGAAGTTGTGGTAGTTACGTACAATGCAATGTCACTCAGCAATGAAATCTATGTCATCAGGGCCGTAGCAGCATAATGAGTGGATTCAGGTACGATGATTCTAAGTGAAATATGTCACACAGAAAAAGAAACATCATAAGATATCACTAATACACGGAATGAAAACTTGGCTACACAGGAACTGAATTACAAAACAGAACAGGGTCTCAAATGTAGAACACCAACTTATGCTTGCTTAAGGGGAAAGGTGAGTTGGGGTGCTGCATAAAACAAGAGACTGAAATTAGCACAGATATCATTCCATAAGCCAAATATGTAATAGACAAGAGCTACTCCTTGCTCAACGAAGTGGACTCAACACCTCATTTTAAACGCCTAAGAATATACCTGACTAGTAAGAATCTTAAAACCTATGGATTTATATGTCTCCGAAAGAGAATCAAGTGTGTGTACAGCGACATAAACGCAGCAGTGATAGGATTGGTGAGGTTCGGTGAGCAAATGCAGACCGTTTGAAGTCATATTGCATGGCACACATTGCATGGGTCTCAACTCTCCAGGTTTAAGGGATTCTTCCTTCAGCTAAAACATGCATGTGGAACCCAGAGTATGATCCACCGTGTGATCGGGAAACGTGTTCAAATGTGTCTCAGTTTTCGTCCCCTGGTACTCGGGTGCAACATTCCAGACGCTTTACTAACACCCTCCCTACTTGGAGAGTCAGTGCCTTTAACCTCCTGTTTGGCCCAGTTAACAATTTCTGCGGAAAATGAACAGGAATAGGGAGAACCAATGAGAGACTAGCTGGAGGTGTCTGGACGGGCAAATTTAACTCTCATTTCCCACCAGGAAGAGGAATTAACCAAAGGCTCACTGTGCCATGCCGGAACCACACTAGGGCCTGAAGCAATCCTGCGGTGTTGCGGCCAGCTCACAAGAAAGCGAGTTGAAGAAAGGAGCTCAGGGGCACTATCATTCACAAACCTGCACAGTTATAAATGACAGCTATCGTCCAAAAATATATTGAAGTAAGGCTGCCAAGAGGACTTGAAAGCGGGGCAGAATTGCAGGAAACCGATTTCAGGTGGTAGACTGGAATTGCATGTAAAGCATAGGAAAGAGGCAGGACGTCCACAATGATGCACTTGGTCAAAAAGGGCGTATGCGTTTTTTCCTGAATATATTCAGGAAAAAATGCGTACGCCCTTTTTGGCCAACCAAGCAAGCTTGCAAAGGAAATGTGCCCTACAATGAAGTCTCACTGCCCCCCACTCAAAAGGGCCATCTGAAAAAAGTGTAAAATCCAGAAAGGCAGGACAGGCCATGGAGAACTGGGAGCCTTGTTATGCTGATGGGTGGGATGTAAATTGCCAACAGCCACTCTGGAGAAGTGTATGGTGTTTCCTGAAACATCTAAAAAACAAAGCAACAGAGCCTAGGGAACTTCCACTTATGGTCCTATAGCTTAGGGAAATTAAAATAAAAAAGACACAGCTACCCCAAAGTTTGGGACGGCTCTGTTTACAAGATCCTCGTTTACTGTACAAGTGCAATATCGCAGAAAGTGAAAAATGGATAAAAATTGTGGCACTTACGTACAATGCAATATCACTCAGCAATGAAATCTATGTCATCAGGCCCGTAGAAGCATAATGAGTGCATTCAGGTACGATGATTCTAAGTGAAATAAGTCACACAGAAAAAGAAACATCATAAGATATCACTAATACACGGAATGTAAACTTGGCTACACAGGAACTGAATTACAAAACAGAACAGGGTCTCAAATGTAGAAAACCAACTTATGCTTACTTAAGGGAAAGGTGAGTTGGGGTGCTGCATAAAACGAGGGATTGAAAGTAGCACAGATACCGTTCCATTAGCCAAATATGTAATAGGCAAGAGCTACTCCTTGCTCAACGAAGTGGACTCAACACCCCATATTAAACGCCTAAGAATATACCTGAGTAGTAAGAATCTTAAAACCTATGGATTTATATGTCTCCGAAAGAGAATCAAGCATGTGTACAGCGGCATAAACGCAGCAGTGATAGGATTGGTGAGGTTCGGTGAGCAAATGCAGACCCTTTGAAGTCATATTGCATGGTACCCTTTCCATGGGTCTCAACTCTCCAGGTTTAAGGGATTCTTCCTTCAGCTAAAACATGCATGTGGAACCCAGAGTATGTTCCACCGTGTGATCGGGAAACGTGTTCAAATGTGTCTCAGTTTTCGTCCCCTGGTACTCGGGTGCAACATTTCAGACGCTTTACTAACACTCTCCCCACTTGGAGAGTCAGTGCCTTTAACCTCCTGTTTGGCCCAGTTTGCAATTTCTGCGTAAGATGAACAGGAATAGGGAGAACCAATGACAGACAAGCTGGAGGTGTCTGGACGGGCAAATTTAACTCTCATTTCCCACCAGGAAGAGGAATTAACCAAAGGCTCAGTGTGCCATGCCGGAACCACACTAGGGCCTGAAGCAAACCTGCGGTGTTGCGGCCAGCTCACAAGAAAGCGAGTTGAAGAAAGGAGCTCAGGGGCACTGTAAGTCACAAACCTGCAGAGTTATAAATGACAGCTATCGTCCAAAAATATATTGAAGTAAGGCTGCCAAGAGGACTTGAAAGCGGGACAGAATTGCAGGAAACCGATTTCAGGAGGTACACTGGAATTGCATGTAAAGCATAGGAAAAGCGGCAGAACATGGACAATGATGCACTTGGCCAAAAAGGGCGTATGCGTTTTTTCCTGAATATATTCAGGAAAAAACGCATACGCCCTTTTTGGCCAACCAAGCAAGCTTGCAAAGGAAATCTGCACTACAATGAAGTCTCACTGCCCCCCGCTCAAAATGGTCATCTGAAAAAAGTGTAAAATCCAGAAATGCAGGACAGGCCATGGAGAACTGGGAGCCTTGTTATGCTGATAGGCGGGATGTAAATTGCCAACAGCCACTCTGGAGAAGTGTATGGTGTTTCCTGAAACATCCAAAAAACAGAGCAACAGAGCCTAGGGCACTTCCACTTATGGTCCTATAGATTAGGGAAATTAAAATCAAAAAGACACAGCCACCCTAAAGTTTGGGACGGCTCTGTTTACAAAAACCTCGTTTACGGTACAAGTTCAATATCACAGAAGGCGAAAAATGGATAAAGAAGATGTGGTACTGACGTAGAATGCAATATCACTCAGCAATGAAATCTATGTCATCAGGGCCGTAGCAGCATAATGAGTGGATTCAGGTACGGTGATTCTAAGTGAAATAAGTCACACAGAAAAAGCAACATCATAAGTTATCACTAATACACGGAATGAAAACTTGGCTACACAGGAACTGAATTACAAAACAGAACAGGGTCTCAAATGTAGAACACCAACTTATGCTTGTTTAAGGGGAAAGGTGAGTTGGGGTGCTGCATAAAACCAGAGATTGAAATTAACACAGTTACCATTCCATAAGCCAAATATGTAATAGACAAGAGCTACTCCTTCCTCAACGAAGTGGACTCAACACCCCATATTAAACGCCTAAGAATATACCTGACTAGTAAGAATCTTAAAACTTTTGGATTTATATGTCTCCGAAAGAGAATCAAGCATGTGTACAGCGGCATAAACGCAGCAGTGATAGCATTGGTGAGGTTCGGTGAGCAAAGGCAGACCCTTTGAAGTCATATTGCACAGTACCCATTCCATGGGTCTCAACTGTCCAGGTTTAAGGGATTCTTCTTTCAGCTAAAACATGCATGTGGAACCCAGAGTATGATCCACTGTGTGATCGGGAAACGTGTTCAAATGTGTCTCAGTTTTCGTCCCCTGGTACTCGGGTGCAACATTCCAGACGCTTTACTAACACTCTCCCCACTTGGAGAGTCAGTGCCTTTAACCTCCTGTTTGGCCCAGTTTGCAATTTCTGCGGAAAATGAACAGGAATAGGGAGAACCAATGAGAGACTAGCTGGAGGTGTCTGGACGGGCAAATTTAACTCTCATTTCCCACCAGGAAGAGGAATTAACCAAAGGCTCAGAGTGCCATGCCGGAACCACACTAGGGCCTGAAGCAATCCTGCGGTGTTACGGCCAGCTCACAAGAAAGCGAGTTGAATAAAGGAGCTCAGGGGCACTGTCATTCACAAACCTGCAGAGTTATAAATGACAGCTATCATTCAAAAATATGTTGAAGTAAGGCTGCCAAGAGGACTTGAAACTGGGGCAGAATTGCAGGAAACCGATTTCAGGTGGTAGACTGGAATTGCATGTAAAGCATAGGAAAAGACGCAGAACGTCCACAATGATGCACTTGGCCAAAAAGGGCATATGCGTTTTTTCTGAATATATTCAGGAAAAAACGCATACGCCTTTTTTGGCCAACCAAGCAAGCTTGCAAAGGAAATCTGCACTACAATGAAGTCTCACAGCCCCCCGCTGAAAAGGGCCATCTGAAAACAGTGTAAAATCCAGAAAGGCAGGACAGGCCATGGAGAACTGGGAGCCTTGTTATGCTGATGGGCGGGATGTAAATTGCCAACAGCCACTCTGGAGAAGTGTATGGTATTTCCTGAAACATCTAAAAAACAAAGCAACAGAGCCTAGGGCACTTCCACTTATGGTCCTATAGCTTAGGGAAATTAAAATCAAAAAGACACAGCCACCCCAAAGTTTGGGACGGCTCTGTTTACAAGAACCTCGTTTACGGTACAAGTTCAATATCACAGAAAGCGATAAATGGATAAAGAAGTTGTGGTACTTACGTACAATGCAATATCGCTCAGCAATGAAATCTATGTCATCAGGCCCGTAGCAGCATAATGAGTGCATTCAGGTACGATGATTCTAAGTGAAATAAGTCACACAGAAAAAGAAACATCATAAGATATCACTACTACACGGAATGTAAACTTGTCTACACAGGAACTGAATTACAAAACAGAACAGGATCTCAAATGTAGAAAACCAACTTATGCTTGCTTAAGGGGAAAGGTGAGTAGGGGTGCTGCATAAAACCAGAGATTGAAATTAGCACAGATACCCTTCCATAAGCCAAATATGTAATAGACAAGAGCTACTCCTTGCTCAACGAAGTGGACTCAACACCCCATATTAAACGCCTAAGAATATACCTGACTAGTAAAAATCTTAAAACCTATGGATTGATATGTCTCCGAAAGAGAATCAAGCATGTGTACAGCGGCATAAACGCAGCAATGATAGGATTGGTGAGGTTCGGTGAGCAAATGCAGACCCTTTGAAGTCATATTGCATGGTACCCATTCCGTGGGTCTCAACTCTCCAGGTTTAAGGGATTCTTCCTTCAGCTAAAACATGCATGTGGAACCCAGAGTATGATCCACCATGTGATCGGGAAACGTGTTCAAATGTGTCTCAGTTTTTGTCCCCTGGTACTCGGGTGCAACATTCCAGACGCTTTACTAACACTCTCCCTACTTGGAGAGTCAGTGCCTTTAACCTCCTGTTTGGCCCAGTTTGCAATTTCTGCGGAAAATGAACAGGAATAGGGAGAACCAATGAGAGACTAGCTGGAGGTGTGTGGACAGGCAAATTTAACTCTCATTTCCCACCAGGAAGAGGAATTAACCAAAGACTCAGCGTGCCATGCTGGAACCACACTAGGGCCTGAAGCAATCCTGCGGTGTTGAGGACAGCTCACAAGAAAGCGATTTGAAGAAAGGAGCTCAGGGGCACTGTAATTCACAAAGCTGCAGAGTTATAAATGACAGCTATCGTCTAAAAATATATTGAAGTAAGGCTGCCAAGAGGACTTGAAAGCGGGGCAGAATTGCAGGAAACCGATTTCAGGAGGTAGACTGGAATTGCATGTAAAGCATAGGAAAAGAGGCAGAACGTCCACAATGATGCACTTGGACAAAAAGGGCGTATGCGTTTTTTCCTGAATATATTCAAGAAAAAACGCATACGCCCTTTTTGGCCAACCAAGCAAGCTCGCAAAGGAAATCTGCACTACAATGAAGTCTCACTGCCCCCTGGTCAAAAGGGCCATCTGAAAAAAGTGTAAAATCCAGAAAGGCAGGACAGGCCATGGAGAACTGGGAGCCTGGTTATGCTGATGGGCGGGATGTAAATTGCCAACAGCCACTCTGGAGAAGTGTATGGTGTTTCCTGAAACATCTAAAAAACAAAGCAACAGAGAATAGGCCACTTCCACTTATGGCACTATAGCTTAGGGAAATTAAAATCAAAAAGACACAGCCATCCCAAAGTTTGGGACAGCTCTGTTTACAAGAACCTCGTTTACTGTACAACTTCAAAATCACAGAAAGCGAAAAATGGATAAAGAAGTTGTGGTACTTACGTACAATGCAATATCACTCAGCAATGAAATCTATGTCATCAGGCCCGTAGCAGCATAATGAGTGGATTCAGGTACGATGATTCTAAGTGAAATCAGTCACACAGAAAAAGAAACATCATAAGATATCACTACTACACGGAATGTAAGCTTGGCTACACAGGAACTGAATTACAAAACAGAACAGGGTCTCAAATGTAGAAAACCAACTTATGCTTGCTTAAGGGGAAAGGTGAGTTGGGGTGCTGCATAAAACCAGAGATTGAAATTAGCACAGATACCGTTCCATAAGCCAAATATGTAATAGACAAGAGCTACTCCTTGCTCAAAGAAGTGGAATCAACACCCCATATTAAACGCCTAGAATATACCTGACTAGTAAGAATCTTAAAACCTATGGATTCATATGTCTCCGAAAGAGAATCAAGCGTGTGTACAGCAGTACAAACGCAGCAGTGATAGGATTGGTGAGGTTCAGTGAGCAAATGCAGACCCTTTGAAGTCATATTGCATGGTACCCATTCCGTGGGTCTCACCTCTCCAGGTTTAAAGGATTCTTCCTTCACCTAAAACATGCATGTGGAACCCAGAGTATGATCCACCATGTGATCGGGAAACGTGTTCAAATGTGTCTCAGTTTTCGTCCCCTGGTACTCGGGTGCAACATTCCAGACGCTTTACTAACACTCTCCCCACTTGGAGAGTCAGTGCCTTTAACCCCCTGTTTGGCCCAGTTTGCAATTTCTGCGGAAAATGAACTGGAATAGGGAGAACCAATGAGAGACTAGCTGGAGGTGTCTGGACGGGCAAATTTAACTCTCATTTCCCACCAGGAAGAGGAATTAACCAAAGACTCAGTGTGCCATGCCGGAACCACACTAGGGCCTGAAGCAATCCTGCGGTGTTGCGGCCAGCTCACAAGAAAGCGAGTTGAAGAAAGGAGCTCAGGGGCACTGTCATTCACAAACCTGCAGAGTTATAAATGACAGCTATTGTTCAAAAATATATTGAAGTAAGACTGCCAAGAGGACTTGAAAGCGTGGCAGAATTGCAGGAAACCGATTTCAGGAGGTAGACTGGAATTGCATGTAAAGCATAGGAAAAGAGGCAGAACGTCCACAACGATGCACTTGGCCAAAAAGGGCGTATGCGTTTATTCCTGAATATATTCAGGAAAAAGGGCGTATGCGTTTTTTCCTGAATATATTCAGGAAAAAACGCATACGCCCTTTTTGGCCAACCAAGCAAGCTTGCAAAGGAAATCTGCACTACAATGAAGTCTCACTGCCCCCAGGTCAAAAGGGCCATCTGATAAAAGTGTAAAATCCAGAAAGGCAGGACAGGCCATGGAGAACTGGGAGCCTTGTTATGCTGATGGGCGGGATGTAAATTGCCAACAGCCACTCTGGAGAAGTGTATGGTGTTTCCTGAAACATCTAAAAAACAAAGCAACAGAGCCTAGGGCACTTCCACTTATGGTCCTATAGCTTAGGGAAATTAAAATGAAAAAGACACAGCCACCCCAAAGTTTGGGATGGCTCTGTTTACAAGAACCTCCTTTACGGTACAAGTTCAATATTACAGAAAGCGAAAAATGGATAAAGAATTTGTGGTACTTACGTACAATGCAATATCACTCAGCAATGAAATCTATGTCATGAGGCCCATAGCAGCATAATGAGTGGATTCAGGTACGATGATTCTAAGTGAAATAAGTCACACAGAAAAAGAAACATCGTAAGATAACTCTACTACACGGAATGTAAACTTGGCTACACAGGAACTGAATTACAAAACAGAACAGGGTCTCAAATGTAGAAAACCAACTTATGCTTGCTTAAGGGGAAAGGTGAGTTGGGGTGCTGCATAAAACCAGAGATTGAAATTAGCACAGACACCGTTCCATAAGCCAAATATGTAATAGACAAGAGCTACTCCTTGCTCAACGAAGTGGACTCAACACCCCATATTAAACGCTTAAGAATATACCTGACTAGTAAGAATCTTAAAACCTATGGATTTATATGCCTCCGAAGGAGAATCAAGCGTCTGTACAGCGGCATAAACACAGCAGTGATAGGATTGGTGAGGTTCGGTGAGCAAATGCAGACCCTTTGAAGTCATATTGCGTGGCACCCATTCCATGGGTCTCAACTCTCCAGGTTTAAGTGATTCTTCCTTCAGCTAAAACATGCATGTGGAACCCAGAGTATGATCCACCGTGTGATCGGGAAACATGTTCAAATGTGTCTCAGTTTTCATCCCCTGGTACTTGGGTGTAACATTACAGACGCTTTACTAACACTCTCCCCACTTGGAGAGTCAGTGCCTTTAAACTCTTGTTTGGCCCAGTTTACAATTTCTCTGGAAAATGAACAGGAATAGGGAGAACCAATGAGAGACTAGCTGGAGGTGTCTGGACGGGCAAATTTAACTCTCATTTCCCACCAGGAAGAGGAATTAACCAAAGGCTCAGCATGCCATGCCGGAACCACACTAGGGCCTGAAGCAATCCTGCGGTTTGCGGCCAGCTCACAAGAAAGCGAGTTGAAGAAAGGAGATCAGGGGCACTGTAATTCACAAACCTGCAGAGTTATAAATGACAGCTGTCGTCCAAAAATATATTGAAGTAAGGCTGCCAAGAGGACTTGAAAGCGGGGTAGAATTGCAGGAAACCACTTTCAGGAGGTACACTGGAATTGCTTGTAAAGCATAGGAAAAGAGGCAGAACGCCCACAATGATGCACTTGGCCAAAAAGGGCGTATGCGTTTTCTCCTGAATATATTCAGGAAAAAACTCATACGCCCTTTTTGGCCAACCAAGCAAGCTTGCAAAGGAAATCTGCACTACAATGAAGTCTCACTGTCCCCCGCTCAAAAGGGCCATCTGAAAAAAGTGTAAAATCCAGAAAGGCTGGGCAGGCCATGGAGAACTGGGAGCCTTGTTATGCTGATGGGCGGGATGTAAATTGCCAACAGCCACTCTGGAGAAGTGTATGGTGTTTCCTGAAACATCCAAAAAACAAAGCAACAGAGCCTAGGGCACTTCCAATTATGGTCCTATAGGTTAGGGAAATTAAAATCAAAAAGAAACAGCCACCCCAAAATTTGGGACGGCTCTGTTTACAAGAACCTCGTTTACGGTACAAGTTCAATATCGCAGAATGCGAAAAATGGATAAAGAATTTGTGGTACTTAAGTACAATGCAATATCACTCAGCAATGAAATCTATGTCATCAGGCCCATAGCAGCATAAAGAGTGGATTCAGGTACGATGATTCTAAGTGAAATAAGTCACACAGAAAAAGAAACATCATAAGATATCAGTAATACACGGAATGTAAACTTGGCTACACAGGAACTGAATTACAAAACAGAACAGGGTCTCAAATGAAGAAAACCAACTTATGCATGCTTAAAGGGAAAGGTGAGTTGGGGTGCTGCATAAAACCAGAGATTGAAATTAGCACAGATACCGTTCCATAAGCCAAATATGTAATAGACAAGAGCTACTCCTTGCTCAACGAAGTGGACTCAACACCCCATATGAAACGCCTAAGAATATACCTGACTGGTAAGAATCTTAATACCTATGGATTTATATGTCTCCGCAAGAGAATCAAGCATGTGTACAGCAGCATAAAAGCAGCAGTGATAGGATTGCTGTGGTTCGGTGAGCAAATGCAGACCGTTTGAAGTCATATTGCATGGCACCCATTCCATGGGTCTCAACTCTCCAGGTTTAAGGAATTCTTCCTTCAGCTAAAACATGCATGTGGAACCCAGAGTATGATCCACCGTGTGATCGGGAAATGTGTTCAAATGTGTCTCAGTTTTCGTCCCCTGGTACTCGGGTGCAACATTCCAGACGCTTCACTAACTCTCCCCACTTGGAGAGTCAGTGCCTTTAACCTCCTGTTTGGCCCAGTTTGTAATTTTTGTGGAAAATGAACAGGAATGGGGAGAACCAATGAGAGACTAGCTGGAGGTGTCTGGACGGGCAAATTTAACTCTCATTTCCCACCAGGAAGAGGAATTAACCAAAGGCTCAGGATGCCATGCCGGAACCACACTAGGGCCTGAGGCAATCCTGCGGTGTTGCGGACAGCTCACAAGAAAGCGAGTTGAAGAAAGGAGCTCAGGGGCACTGTAATTCACAAACCTGCAGAGTTATAAATGACAGCTATCATCCAAAAATATATTGAAGTAAGGCTGCCAAGAGGACTTGAAAGCGGGGCAGAATTGCAGGAAACCGATTTCAGGAGGTAGACTGCAATTGCATGTAAAGCATAGGAAAAGAGGCAGAACTTCCACAATAATGCACTTGACCAAAAAGGGCGTATGTGTTTTTTCCTGAATATATTCAGGATAAAACGCATACGCCCTTTTGGCCAACCAGGCAAGCTTGCAAAGGAAATCTGCACTACAATGAAGTCTCACCGCCCCACGGTCAAAAGGGCCATCTGAATAAAGTGTAAAATCCAGAAAGGCAGGACAGGCCATGGAAAACTGGGAGCCTTGTTATGCTGACGGGCGGGATGTAAATTGCCAACAGGCACTCTGGAGAAGTGTATGGTGTTTCCTGAAACATCTAAAAAACAAAGCAACAGAGCCTAGGGCACTTCCACTTATGGTCCTATAGCTTAGGGAAATTAAAATCAAAAAGAAACAGCCACACAAAAGTTTGGGACGGCTCTGTTTACAAGAACCTCGTTTACGGTACAAGTTCAATATCGCAGAAAGCGAAAAATGGATAAAGAAGTTGTGGTACTTACGTACAATGCAATATCACTCAACAATGAAATCTATATCATCAGGCCCGTAGAAGCATAATGAGTGGATTCAGGTACGATGATTCTAAGTGAAATAAGTCACACAGAAAACGAAACATCGTAAGATATCACTACTACACGGAATGTAAACTTGGCTACACAGGAACTGAATTACAAAACAGAACAGGGCCTCAAATGTAGAACACCAACTTATTCTTGTTTAAGGGAAAAGGTGAGTTGGGGTGCTGCATAAAACCACAGATTGAAATTAGCACAGATACCGTTCCATGAGCCAAATATGCAATAGAAAAGAGCTACTCCTTGCTCAATGAAGTGGACACAACACCTCATATTAGACACCTAATAATATACCTGACTAGTAACAATCTTAAAACCTATGGATTTATATGTCTCTGAAAGAGAATCAAGCATGTGTACAGCGGCATATACGCAGCAGTTATAGGATTGGTGAGGTTCGGTGAGCAAATGCAGAACCTTTGAAGTCATATTGCATGGTAACCATTCCATGGGTCTCAGCTCTCCAGGTTTAAGTATTCTTCCTTCAGCTAAAACATGCATGTGGAACCCAGAGTATTATCCACCATGTGATCGGGAAACGTGTTCAAATGTGTCTCAGTTTTCATCCCCTGGTACTCGGGTACAACATTCCAGACACTTTAATAACACTCTCCCCACTTGGAGAGTCAGTGCCTTTAAACTCCTGTTTGGCCCAGTTTGCAATTTCTGCGGAAAATGAACAGGAATAGGGAGAACCCATGAGAGACTAGCTGGAGGTGTCTGGCCAGGCAAATTTAATTCTCATTTCCCACCAGGAAGAGGAATTAACCAAAGGCTGAGCGTGCCGTGCCGGAACCACACTAGGGCCTGAAGCAATCCTGCGGTGTTGCGGCCAGCTCACAAGAAAGCGAGTTGAAGAAAGGAGCTCAGGGGCACTGTAATTCACAAACATGCAGAGTTATAAATGACAGCTATCATCCAAAAATATATTGAAGTAAGGCTGCCAAGAGGACTGGAAAGCAGGGCAGAATTGCAGGAAACCGATTTCAGGAGGTAGACTGGAATTGAATGTAAAGCATAGGAAAAGAGGCAGAACGTCCACAATGCTGCACTTAGCCAAAAAGGGCATATGCGTTTTTTCCTGAATATATTCAGGAAAAAACGGATACGCCCTTTTGGGCCAACCAAGCAAGCTTGCAAAGGAAATCTGCACTACAATGAAGTCTCACAGCCCCCCGGTCAAAAGGGCCATCTGAAAAAAGTATAAAATCCAGAAAGGCAGGACAGGCCATGGAGAACTGGGAGCCTGGTTATGCTGATGGGCGGGATGTAAATTGCCAACAGCCACTCTGGAGAAGTGTATGGTGTTTCCTGAAACATCTAAAAAACAAAGCAACAGAGCCTAGGGCACTTCCGCTTATGGTTCTATAGCTTAGGGAAATGAAAATCAAAAAGACACAGCCACCCCAATGTTTGGGACGGCTCTGTTTACAAGAACCTCGTTTACGGTATCAGTTCAATATGACAGAAAGCGAAAAATGGATAAAGAAGTTGTGGTACTTACGTACAATGCAATATCACTCAGCAATGAAATCTATGTCATCAGGCCCGTAGCAGCATAATGAGTGGATTCAGGTACGAGGATTCTAAGTGAAATAAGTCACACAGAAAAAGAAACATCATAAGATATCACTACTACACGGAATGTAAACTTGGCTACAAAGGAACTGAATTACAAAACAGAACAGGGTCTCAAATGTAGAACACCAACTTATGCTTGCTTAAGGGGAAAGTTGAGTTGGGGTGCTGCAGAAAACCAGAGATTGAAATTAGCACAGATACCGTTCCATAAGCCAAATATGTAATAGACAAGAGCTACTCCTTGCTCAACGAAGTGGACTCAACACCCATATTAAACGCCTAAGAATATACCTGACTAGTAAGAATCCTAAAACCTATGGATTTATATGTCTCCAAAAGATAATCAAGCATGTGTACAGTGGCATAAACGCAGCAGTGATAGGATTGGTGAGGTTCGGTGAGCAAATGCAGACCCTTTGAAGTCATATTGCATGGTACCCATTCCATGGGTCTCAACTCTCCAGGTTTAAGGGATTCTTCTTTCAGCTAAAACATGCATGTGGATCCCAGAATATGAAGTCATATTGCATGGTACCCATTCCATGGATCTCAACTCTCCTGGTTTAAGGGATTCTTCTTTCAGCTAAAACATGCATGTGGAACCCAGAGTATGATCCACCGTGTGATCATGAAACGTGTTCAAATGTGTCTCAGTTTTTGTCCCCTTGTACTCGGGTGCAACATTGCAGATGCTTTACTAACACTCTCCCCACTTGGAGAGTCAGTGCCTTTAACCTCCTGTTTGGCCCAGTTTGCAATTTCTGCGGAAAATAAACAGGAATAGGGAGAACCAATGAGAGACTAGCTGGAAGTGTCTGGATGGGTAAATATAACTCTCATTTCCCACCAAGAAGAGGAATTAACCAAAGGCTCAGCGTGCCGTGCCGGAACCACACTAGGGCCTGAAGCAATCCTGCGGTGTTGCGGCCAGCTGACAAGAAATCAAGGTGAAGAAAGGAGCTCAGGGGCACTGTCATTCGCAAACCTGCAGAGTTATAAATGACAGCTATCGTCCAAAAATATATTGAAGTAAGGCTGCCAAGAGGACTTGAAAGTGGGGCAGAATTGCAGGAAACCGATTTCAGGAGGTAGACTGGAATTGCATGTAAAGCATAGGAAAAAAGGCAGAACGTCCACAATGATGCACTTGGCCAAAAAGGGCGTATGCGTTTTTTCCTGAATATATTCAGGAAAAAACGCATACGCCCTTTGTGGCAAACCAAGCAACCTTGCAAACGAAATCTGCACTACAATGAAGTCTCACTTTCCCCTGGTCAAAAGGACCATCTGAAAAAAGTGTAAAATCCAGAAAGGCAGGACAGGCCATGGAGAACTGGGAGCCTTGTTATGCTGATGGGCGGGATGTAAATTGCCAACAGCCACTCTGGAGAAGTGTATGGTGTTTCCTGAAACATCTACAAAACAAAGCAACAGAGCCTAGGGCACTTCCACTTATGATCCTATAGCTTAGGGAATATAAATCAAAAAGACACAGGCAGGGCTTCCCTGGTGGCGCAGTGGTTGAGAGTCCGCCTGCCGATGCAGGGGACACGGGTTCGTGCCCCAGTCCAGGAAGATCCCGCATGCCGCGGAGCGGCTGGGCCCGTGAGCCATGGCCGCTGAGCCTGCGCGTCCGGAGCCTGTGCTCCGCAATGGGAGAGGCCACAACAGTGAGAGGCCCGCGTACCGCAAAAAAAAAAAAAAAAAAAAAAAACAAAGACACAGCCGCCTCAAATTTTGGGACGGCTGTGTTTACAAGAACCTCGTTTACGGTACAAGTTCAATATCACAGAAAGCGAAAAATGGATAAAGAAGTTGTGGTACTTACGTACAATGCAATATCACTCAGCAATGACATCTATGTCATCAGGCCCGTAGCAGCATAATGAGTGGATTCAGGTACGATGATTCTAAGTGAAATAAGTCACACAGAAAAAGAAACATCATAAGATATCACTAGTACACTGAATGTAAACTTGGCTACACAGGAACTGAATTACAAAACAGAACAGTGTCTCAAATGTAGAACACCAACTTATGCTTGCTTAAGGGGAAAGGTGAGTTGGGGTGCTGCAGAAAACCAGAGATTGAAATTAGCACAGATACCGTTCCATAAGCCAAATATGTAATAGACAAGAGCTACTCCTTGCTCAACGAAGTGGACTCAACACCCCATATTAAACGCCTAAGTATATACCTGACTAGTAAGAATCTTAAAACTTATGGATTTATATGTCTCCGAAAGAGAATCATGCGTGTCTACAGCGGCATAAACGCAGCAGTGATAGGATTGGTGAGGTTCGGTGAGCAAATGCAGACCCTTTGAAGTCATATTGCATGGTACCCATTCCATGGGTCTCAACTCTCCAGGTTTAAGGGATTCTTCCTTCAGCCAAAACATGCATGTGGAACCCATAGTATGATCCACTGTGTGATCGAGAAAAGTGTTCAAATGTGTCTCAGTTTTCGTCCCCAGGTACTCGGGTGCAACATTCCAGACGCTTTACTAACACTCTCCCCACTTGGGGAGTCAGTGCCTTTAACCTCCTGTTTGGCCCAGTTTGCAAATTCTGCGGAAAATCAACAGGAATAGGGAGAACCAATGAGACACTAGCTGGAGGTGTCTGTACGGGCAAATTTAACTCTCATTTCCCACCAGGAAGAGGAAGTAACCAAAGGCTCAGCATGCCCTGCCGGAACCACACTAGGGCCTGAAGCAATCCTGCGGTGTTGCGGCCAGCTCACAAGAAAGCGAGTTGAAGAAAGGAGCTAGGGGCAATCTAATTAAAAAACCTGCAGAGTTATAAATGAAAGCTATCGTCCAAAAATATATTGAAGTAAGGCTGCCAAGAGGACTGGAAAGAGGGGCAGAATTGCAGGAATCCGATTTCAGGAGGTAGACTGGAATTGCATGTAAAGCATAGGAAAAGAGGCAGAACGTCCACAATGATGCACTTGGCCAAAAAGGGCGTATGCGTTTTTTCCTGAAAATATTCAGGAAAAAACGCATACGCCCTTTTTGGCCAACCAAGCAAGCTTGCAAAGGAAATCTGCACTACACTAAAGTCTCACTGCCCCTTTCTCAAAAGAGCCATCTGAAAAAAGTGTAAAATCCAGAAAGGCAGGACAGGCCATGGAGAACTGGGAGCCTTGTTATGCTGATGGGCGGGATGTAAATTGCCAACAGCCACTCTGGAGAAGTGTATGGTGTTTCCTGAAACATCTAAAAAACAAAGCAACAGAGCGTATGGCACTTCCACTTATGGTCCTATAGCTTAGGGAAATTAAAATCAAAAAGACACAGCCACCCCAAAGTTCGGGACGGCTCTGTTTACAAGAACCTCGTTTACGGTACAAGTTCAATATGACAGAAAGCGAAAAATGGATAAAAAAGTTGTGGTACTTACGTACAATGCAATATCACTCAGCAATGAAATCTATGTCATCAGGCCCATAGCAGCATAATGAGTGGATTCAGGTACGATGATTCTAAGTGAAATAAGTCACACAGAAAAAGAAACATCATAAGATATCACTAATACACGGAATGTAAACGTGGCTGCACAGGAACTGAATTACAAAACAGAACAGGGTCTCAAATGTAGAAAACCAACTTATGCTTGCTTAAGGGGAAAGGTGAGTTGGGGTGCTGCATAAAACCAGAGATTGAAATTAGCACAGATACCGTTCCATAAGCCAAATATATGATAGACAAGAGCTACTCCTTGCTCAACGAAGTGGACTCAACACCCCATATTAAACGCCTAAGAATATACCTCACTAGTAAGAATCTTAAAACGTATGGATTTATATGTCTCCGAAAGAGAATCAAGCGTGTGTACAGAGGCATAAACGCAGGAGTGATAGGATTGGTGAGGTTCGGTGAGCAAATGCAGACCCTTTGAAGTCATATTGCATGGTACCCATTCCATGGGTCTCAACTCTCCAGGTTTAACGGATTCTTCCTTCAGCTAAAACATGCATGTGGAACCCAGAGTATGATCCACCGTGTGATCGGGAAACGTGTTCAAATGTGTCTCAGTTTTCGTCCCCAGGTACTCGGGTGCAACATTCCAGACGCTTTACTAACACTCTCCCCACTTGGAGAGTCAGTGCCTTTAACCTCCTGTTTGGCCCAGTTTGCAATTTTTGCGGAAAATGAACAGGAATATGGAGAACCAATGAGAGACTAGCTGGAGGTGTCTGGACAGGCAAATTTAACTCTCATTTCCCACCAGGAAGAGGAATTAACCAAGGCTCAGCATGCCGTGCCGTAACCACACTAGGGCCTGAAGCAATCCTGCGGTGTTGCGGCCAGCTCACAAGAAAGCGATTTGAAGAAAGGAGCTCAGGGGCACTGTAATTCACAAAGCTGCAGAGTTATAAATGACAGCTATCGTCTAAAAATATATTGAAGTAAGGCTGCCAAGAGGACTTGAAAGCGGGGCAGAATTGCAGGAAACCGATTTCAGGAGGTAGACTGGAATTGCATGTAAAGCATAGGAAAAGAGGCAGAACGTCCACAATGATGCACTTGGACAAAAAGGGCGTATGCGTTTTTTCCTGAATATATTCAGGAAAACACGCATACGCCCTTTTTGGCCAAACAAGCAAGCTTGCAAAGGAAATCTGCACTACAATGAAGTCTCACTGCCCCCCGGTCAAAAGGGCCATCTGAAAAATGTGTAAAATCCAGAAAGTCAGGACAGGCCATGGAGAACTGGGAGCCTTGTTATGCTGATGGGCGGGATGTAAATTGCCAACAGCCACTCTGGAGAAGTGTATGGTGTTTCCTGAAACATCTAAAAAACAAAGCAACAGAGCTTAGGGCACTTCCACTTATGGTCCTATAGCTTAGGGAAATTAAAATCGAAAAGACACAGCCACAGCAAAGTTCGGGACAGCTCTGTTTACAAGAACCTCATTTACGGTACAAGTTCAATATCACAGAAAGCGAAAAATGGATAAAGAAGTTGTGGTACTTACGTACAATGCAATATCACTCAGCAATGAAATCTATGTCATCAGGCCCGTAGCATCATAATGAGTGGATTCAGGTACGATGATTCTAAGTGAAATAAATCACACAGAAAAAGAAACATCATAAGATATCACTACTATACGGAGTGTAAACTTGGCTACACAGGAACTGAATTACAAAACAGAACAGGGTCTCAAATGTAGAGAACCAACCTATGCTTGCTTAAGGGGAAAGGTGAGTTGGGGTGCTGCATAAAACCAGAGATTGAAATGAGCACAGATACCGTTCCATAAGCCAAATATGTAATAGACAAGAGCTACTCCTTGCTCAACGAAGTGGACTCAAAACCCCATATTAAACGCCTAAGAATATACCTCACTAGTAAGAATCTTAAAACCTATGGATTTCTATGTCTCCGAAAGAGAATCAAGCGTGTGTACAGCGGCATAAACGCAGCAGTGATAGGATTGGTGAGGTTCGGTGAGCAAATGCAGACCCTTTGAAGTCATATTGCATGGTACCCATTCCATGGGTCTCAACTCTCCAGGTTTAAGGGATTCTTCCTTAAGCTAAAACATGCATGTGGAACCCAGAGTATGATCCACCGTGTGATCGGGAAACGTGTTCAAATGTGTCTCAGTTTTTGTCCCCTGGTACTCGGGTGCAACATTCCAGACGCTTTACTAACACTCTCCCCACTTGGAGAGTCAGTGCCTTTAACCTCCTGTTTGGCCCAGTTTGCAATTTCTGCGGAAGATGAACAGGAATAGGGACAACCAACGAGAGACTAGCTGGAGGTGTCTGGACCGGCAAATTTAACTCTCATTTCCCACCAGGAAGAGGAATTAACCAAAGGCTCAGTGGGCCGTGCTGGAACCACACTAGGGCCTGTAGCTATCCTGCAGTGTTGCGGCCAGCTCACAAGAAAGCGAGTTGAAGAAAGGAGCTCAGGGGCACTGTAATTCACAAACCTGCAGAGTTATAAATGACAGCTATCGTCCAAAAATATATTGAAGTAAGGCTGCCAAGAGGACTTGAAAGCGGGGCAGAATTGCAGTAAAACCGATTTCAGGAGGTAGACTAGAATTGCATGTAAAGCATAGGAAAACAGGCAGAACGTCCACAATGATGCACTTGGCCAAAAAGTGCGTATGCGTTTTTTCCTGAATATATTCAGGAAAAAACGCATATGCCCTTTTTGGCCAACTAAGCAAGCTTGCAAAGGAAATCCACACTACAATGAAGTCTCACTGCCCCCTGGTCAAAAGGGCCATCTGAAAAAAGTGTAAAATCCAGAAAGGCAGGACAGGCCATGGAGAACTGGGAGCCTTGTTATGCTGATGGGCGGGATGTAAATTGCCAACAGCCACTCTGGAGAAGTGTATGGTGTTTCCTGAAACATCTAAAAAACAAAGCAACAGAGCCTAGGGCACTTCCACTTATGGTCCTATAGCTTAGGGAAATTAAAATCAAAAAGACACAGCCACCCCAAAGTTTGGGATGGCTCTGTTTACAAGAACCTCGTTTACGGTACAAGTTCAATATCACAGAAAGCGAAAAATGGATAAAGACGTTGTGGTACTTACGTACAATACAATATCACTCAGCAATGAAATCTATGTCATCAGGTCCATAGCAGCATAATGAGTGGATTCAGGTACGACGATTCTAAGTGAAATAAGTCACACAGAAAAAGAAACATCATCAGATATCACTAATACACGGAATGTAAACTTGGCTACACAGGAACTGAATTACAAAACAGAACAGGGTCTCAAATGCAGAAAACCAACTTACGCTTGCTTAAGGGGAAAGGTGAGTTGGGGTGCTGCATAAAACCAGAGATTGAAAGTAGCACAGATACCGTTCCATAAGCCAAATATGTAATACACAAGAGCTACTACTTGCTCAACGAAGTGGACTCAACACCCCATATTAAATGCCTAAGAATATACCTGACTAGTAAGAATCTTAAAACCTATGGATTTATATGTCTCCGAAAGAGAATCAAGCGTGTGTACAGCGGCATAAACGCAGCAGTGATAGGATTGGTGAGGTTCGGTGAGCAAATGCAGACCCTTTGAAGTCATATTGCATGGTACCCATTCCATGGGTCTCAACTCTCCAGGTTTAAGGGATTCTTCCTTCAGCTAAAACATGCATGTGGATCCCAGAGTATGATCCACCATGTGATCGGGGAACGTGTTCAAATGTTTCTCAGTTTTCGTCCCCTGGTACTCAGGTGCAACATTCCAGACGCTTTACTAACACTCTCCCCACTTGGAGAGTCAGTGCCTTTAACCTCCTGTTTGGCCCAGTTTGCAATTTCTGCAGAAAATGAACAGCAATAGGGAGAACCAATGAGAGACGATCTGGAGGTGTCTGGACGGGCAAATTTAACTCTCATTTCCCACCAGGAAGAGGAATTAACCAAAGGCTCAGCGTGCCATGCCGGAACCACACTAGGGCCTGAAGCAATCCTGCGGTGTTGCGGCCAGCTCACAAGAAAGCGAGTTGAAGAAAGGAGCTCAGGGGCACTGTCATTCACAAACCTGCAGAGTTATAAATGACAGCTATCGTCCAAAAATATATTGAAGTAAGGCTGCCAAGAGGACTTGAAAGCGGGGCAGAATTGCAGGAAACCGATTTCAGGAGGTAGACTGGAATTGCATGTAAAGCATACGAACAGAGGCAGAACTTGGACAATGATGCACTTGGCCAAAAAGGGCGTATGCGTTTTTTCCTGAATATATTCAGGAAAAAACACATACGCCCTTTTTGGCCAAGCAAGCAAGCTTGCAAAGGAAATCTGCACTAAAATGAAGTCTCACTGCCCCCCGGTCAAAAGGGCAATCTGAAAAAAGTGTAAAATCCAGAAAGGCAGGACAGGCCTTGGAGAACTGGGAGCCTTGTTATGCTGATGGGCGGGATGTAAATTGCCAACAGCCACTCTGGAGAAGTGTATGGTGTTTCCTGAAACATCTAAAAAACAAAGCAACAGAGCCTAGGGCACTTCCACTTATGGTCCTATAGCTTAGGGAAATTAAAATCAAAAAGACACAGCCACCCCAAAGTTTGGGACGGCTCTGTTTACAAGAACCTCGTTTATGGTACAAGTTCAGTAACGCAGAAAGCGAAAAATAGATAAAGAAGTTGTGGTACTTACGTACAATGCAATATCACTCAACAATGAAATCTATGTCATCAGGCCCATAGCTGTATAAAGAGTGGATTCAAGTACGATGATTCTAAGTGAAATAAGTCACACAGAAAAAGAAACATCATAAGATATCAATAATACACGGAATGTAAACTTGGCTACACAGGAACTGAATTACAAAACAGAACAGGGTCTCAAATGTAGAAAACCAACATATGCTTGCTTAAGGGGAAAGGTGAGTTGGGGTGCTGCATAAAACCAGAGATTGAAATGAGCACAGATACCGTTCCATAAGCCAAATATGTAATAGACAAGAGCTACTCCTTGCTCAACGAAGTGGACTCAACACCCCATATTAAACGCCTAAGAATATACCTGACTGGTAAGAATCTTAATACCTATGGATTTATATGTCTCCGAAAGAGAATCAAGCGTGGGTACAGCAGCATAAACGCAGCAGTGATAGGATTGTTGAGGTTCGGTGAGCAAATGTAGACCCTTTGAAGTCATATTGCACGGTACCCATTCCATGGGTTTCAACTCTCCATGTTTAATGGATTCTTCCTTCAGCAAAAACATGCATGTGGAACCCAGAGTATGATCCACAGTGTGATCGGAAAACGTGTTCAAATGTGTCTCAGTTTTCGTCCCCTGGTACTCGGGTGCAACATTCCAGACGCTTTCCTAACACTCTCCCCACTTGGAGAGTCAGTGCCTTTAACCTCCTGTTTGGCCCATTTTGTAATTTCTGCGGAAAATGAACAGGAAAAGGGAGAACCAATGAGAGACTAGCTGGAGGTGTCTGGACGGGCAAGTTTAACTCTCATTTCCCACCAGGAAGAGGAATTAACCAAAGGCTCAGCGTGCCATGCCGGAACCACACTAGGGCCTGAGGCAATCCTGCGGTGTTGCGGCCAGCTCACAAGAAAGCGAGTTGAAGAAAGGAGCTCAGGGGCACTGTCATTCACAAACCTGCAGAGTTATAAATGACAGCTATCGTCCAAAAATATATTGAAGTAAGGCTGCCAAGAGGACTTGAATGTGGGGCAGAATGGCAGGAAACTGATTTCAGGAGGTAGACTGGAATTGCATGTAAAGCATAGGAAAAGAGGCAGAACGTCCAGAATGATGCACTTGGCCAAAAAGGGCGTATGCATTTTTTCCTGAATATATTCAGGAAAAAATTCATATGCCCTTTTTGGCCAACCAAGCAAGCTTGCAAAGGAAATCTGCACTACAAGGAAGTCTCACTGCCCCCCGGTCAAGAGGGCCATCTGAAAAAAGTGTAAAATCCAGAAAGGCAGGACAGGCCATGGAGAACTGGGAGCCCTGTTATGCTGCTGGGCGGGATGTAAATTGCCAACAGCCACTCTGGAGAAGTGTATGGTGTTTCCTGAAACATCCAAAAAACAAAGCAACAGAGCCTAGGGCACTTCCACTTATGGTCCTATAGCTTAGGGAAATTAAAATCAAAAAGACACAGCCACCCCAAAGTTTGGGACGGCTGTGTTTACAAGAACCTCATTTACGGTACAAGTGCAATATCGCAGAAAGCGAAAAATGGATAAAGAAGTTGTGGTACTTACGTACAATGCAATATCACTCAACAATGAAATCTATGTCATCAGGCCCGAAGCAGCATAATGAGTGGATTCAGGTACGAGGATTCTAAGAGAAATAAGTCACACACAAAAAGAAACATCATAAGATATCACTGATACACGGAATGTAAACTTGGCTACACAGGAACTGAATTACAAAACAGAACAGGGTCTCAAATGTAGAAAACCAACTTATGCCTGCTTAAGGGGAAAGGTGAGTTGGGGTGCTGCATAAAACCAGAGATTGAAATGAGCACAGATACCGTTCCATAAGCCAAATATGTAATAGACAAGAGCTACTCCCTGCTCAACGAAGTGGACTCAAAACCCCATATTAAACGCCTAAGAATATACCTGACTAGTAAGAATCTTAAAACCTATGGATTTATATGTCTCCGAAAGAGAATCAAGTGTGTGTACAGCGGCATAAACGCAGCAGTGATAGGATTGGTGAGGTTCGGTGAGCAAATGCAGACCCTTTGAAGTCATATTGCATGGTACCCATTCCATGGGTCTCAACTCTCCAGGTTTAAGTATTCTTCCTTCAGCTAAAACATGCATGTTGAACCCAGAGTATGATCCACCGTGTGATCGGGAAACGTGTTCAAATGTGTCTCAGTTTTCATCCCCTGGTACTCGGGTGCAACATTCCAGACGCTTTACTAACACTCTCCCCACTTGGAGAGTCAGTGCCTTTAACCTCCTGTTTGGCCCAGTTTGCAATTTCTGCGGAAAATGAACAGGAATAGGGAGAACCAATGAGAGACTAGCTGGAGGTGTCTGGACGGGCAAATTTAACTCTGATTTCCCACCAGGTAGAGGAATTAACCAAAGGCTCAGCGTGCCGTGCCGGAACCAGATTAGGGCATGAAGCAATCCTGCGGTGTTGCGGCCAGCTCACAAGAAAGCGAGTTGAAGAAAGGAGCTCAGGGGCACTGTAATTCACAAACCTGCAGAGTTATAAATGACAGCTATCGTCCAAAAATATATTGAATAAGGCTGCCAAGAGGACTTGAAAGCGGCCAGAATTGCAGGAAACCGATTTCAGGAGGTAGACTGGAATTGCATGTAGAGCATAGGAAAAGAGGCATAACGTCCACAATGATGCACTTGGCCAAAAAGGGTGTATGCGTTTTTTCCTGAATATATTCAGGAAAAAACGCATACGCACTTTTTGTCCAACCAAGCAAGCTTACAAAGGAAATCTGCACTACAATGAAGTCTCACTGCCTCCCGGTCAAAAGGGCCATCTGAAAAAAGTGTAAAATCCAGAAAGCAGGACAGGCCACGGAGAACTGGGAGCCTTGTTATGCTGATGGGCGGGATGTAAATTGCCAACAGCCACTCTGGAGAAGTGTATGGTGTTTCCTGAAACATCCAAAAAAAAAGCAACAGAGCCTAGGGCACTTCCACTTATGGTCCTATAGCTTAGGGAAATTAAAATCAAAAAGACACAGCCACCCCAAAGTTTGGGACGGCTCTTTTTAAAACAACCTCGTTTACGGTACAAGTGCAATATCGCAGAAAGCGAAAAATGGATAAAGAAGTTGTGGTACTTACGTACAATGCAATATCACTCAGCAATGAAATCTATGTCATCAGGCCCGTAGCAGCATAATGAGTGGATTCAGGTACGAGGATTCTAAGTGAAATAAGTCACACAGAAAAAGAAACATCATAAGATATCACTACTACACGGAATGTAAACTTGGCTACACAGGAACTGAATTACAAAACAGAACAGGGTCTCAAATGTAGAAAACCAACTTATGCTTGCTTAAGGGGAAAGGTGAGTTGGGGTGCTGCGTAAAACCAGAGATTGAAATGAGCACAGATACCGTTCCATAAGCCAAATATGTAATAGACAAGAGCTACTCCTTGCTCAACGAAGTGGACTCAACACCCCATATTAAACGCCTAAAAATATACCTGACTAGTAAGAATCTTAAAACCTATGGATTTATATGTCTCCGAAAGAGAATCAAGCGTGTGTACAGCAGTATAAACGCAGCAGTGATAGGATTGGTGAGGTTCGGTGAGCAAATGCAGACCCTTTGAAGTCATATTGCATGGTACCCATTCCATGGGTCTCAACTCTCCAGGTTTATGTATTCTTCCTTCAGCTAAAACATGCATGTGGAACCCAGAGTATGATCCACCGTGTGATCGGGAAACGTGTTCAAATGTGTCTCAGTTTTCGTCCCCTGGTACTCGGGTGCAACATTCCAGACGCTTTACTTACACTCTCCTCACTTGGAGAATCCGTGCCTTTAACCTCCTGTTTGGCCCAGTTTGCAATTTCTGCATAGGATGAACAGGAATAGGGAGAACCAATGAGAGACTAGCTGGAGGTGTCTGGACGGGCAAATTTAACTCTCATTTCCCACCAGGAAGAGGAATTAACCAAAGGCTCAGTGTGGCGTGCCGGAACCACACTAGGGCCTGAAGCAATCCTGCAGTGTTGTGGAGAGCTCACAGAAAGCGAGTTGAAGAAAGGAGCTCAGGGGCACTGTCATTCACAAACCTGCAGAGTTATAAATGACAGCTATGGTCCAAAAATATATTGAAGTAAGGCTGCCAAGAGGACTTGAATGCGGGGCAGAATTGCACGAAACCGATTTCAAGAGGTAGACTGGAATTGCATGTAAAGCATAGGAAAAGAGGCAGAACGTCCACAATGATGCACTTGGCCAAAAAGGACGTATGCGTTTTTTCCTGAATATATTCAGGAAAAAACGCATACGCCCTTTTTGGCCAACCAAGCAAGCTTGCAAAGGAAATCTGCACTACAATGAAGTCTCACTGCCCCCCGGTCAAAAGAGCCATCTGAAAAAAGTGTAAAATCCAGAAAGGCAGGACAGGCCATTGAGAACTGGGAGCCTTGTTATGCTGCTGGGCGGGATGTAAATTGCCAACAGCCACTCTGGAGAAGTGTATGGTGTTTCCTGAAACATCTAAAAAACAAAGCAACAGAGCCTAGGGCACTTCCACTTATGGTCCTATAGCTTAGGGAAATTAAATTCAAAAAGACACAGCCACCCCAAAGTTTGGGACTGCTCTGTTTACAAGAACCTCGTTTGCAGTACAAGTTCAATATCACAGAAAGCGAAAAATGGATAAAGACGTTGTGGTACTTACGTACAATGCAATATCACTCAGCAATGAAATCTATGTCATCAGGCCTGTAGAAGCATAATGAGTGGATTCAGGTACGATGATTCTAAGTGAAATAAGTCACACAGAAAAAGAAACATCATAAGATATCACTACTACACGGAATGTAAACTTGGCTACACAGGAACTGAATTACAAAACAGAACAGGGTCGCAAATGTAGAAAACCAACTTATGCTTGCTTAAAGGGAAAGGTGAGTTGGGGTGATGCATAAAACCACAGATTGAAATTAGCACAGATACCGTTCCATAAGCCAAATATGTAATAGACAAGAGCTACTCCTTGCTCAAAAAAGTGGACTCAACACCCCATATTAAACGCCTAAGAATATACCTGACTAGTAAGAATCTTAAAACCTATGGATTTATATGTCTCCGAAAGAGAATCAAGCGTGTGTACAGCAGCATAAACGCAGCAGTGATAGGATTGGTGAGGTTCGGTGAGCAAATGCAGACCCTTTGAGGTCATATTGCATGGTACCCATTCCATGGGTCTCAACTCTCCAGGTTTAAGGGATTCTTCCTTCAGCTAAAACATGCATGTGGAACCCAGAGTATGATCCACCGTGTGATCGGGAAACGTGTTCAAATGTGTCTCAGTTTTCGTCCCCTGGTACTCGGGTGCAACATTCCAGATGCTTTACTAACACTCTCCCCACTTGGAGAGTCAGGGCCTTTAACCTCCTGTTTGGCCCAGTTTGCAATTTCTGCAGAAAATGAACAGGAATAGGGAGAACCAATGAGAGACTAGCTGGAGGTGCCTGGACGGGCAAATTTAACTCTCATTTCCCACCAGGAAGAGGAAGTAACCAAAGGCTCAGCGTGCCATGTCGGAACCACACTAGGGCCTGAAGCAATCCTGCGGTGTTGCGGCCAGCTCACAAGAAAGCGAGTTGAAGAAAGGAGCTCAGGGACACTGTAATTCACAAACCTGCAGAGTTATAAATGACAGCTATCGTCCAAAAATATATTGAAGTAAGGCTGCCAAGAGGACTGGAAAGAGGGGCAGAATTGCAGGAAACCGATTTCAGGAGGTACACTGGAATTGCATGTAAAGCATAGGAAAAGAGGCAGAACGTCCACAATGATGCACTTGGCCAAAAAGTGCGTATGCGTTTTTTCCTGAATATATTCAGGAAAAAACGCATACGCCCTTTTTGGCAAACCAAGCAAGCTTGCAAAGGAAATCTGCACTAAAATGAAGTCTCACTGCCCCCCGGTCAAAAGGGCCATCTGAAAAAAGTGTAAAATCCAGAAAGGCAGGACAGGCCATGGAGAACTGGGAGCCTTGTTATGCTGATGGGCGGGATGTAAATTGCCAACAGCCACTCTGGAGAAGTGTATGGTGTTTCCTGAAACATCTAAAAAACAAAGCAACAGAGCCTAGGGCACTTCCACTTATGGTCCTATAGCTTAGGGAAATTAAATTCAAAAAGACACAGCCACCCCAAAGTTTGGGACGGCTCTGTTTACAAGAACCTCGTTTGCGGTACAAGTTCAATATCACAGAAAGCAAAAAATGGATAAAGACGTTGTGGTACTTACATACAATGCAATATCACTCAGCAATGAAATCTATGTCATCAGGCCTGTAGAAGCATAATGAGTGGATTCAGGTACGATGATTCTAAGTGAAATAAGTCACACAGAAAAAGAAACATCATAAGATATCACTAATACACGGAATGTAAACTTGGCTACACAGGAACTGAATTACAAAACAGAACAGGGTCTCAAATGTAGAAAACCAACTTATGCTTGCTTAAGGGGAAAGGTGAGTTGGGGTGCTGCATAAAACCACAGATTGAAATGAGCACAGATACCGTTCCATAAGCCAAATATGTAATAGACAAGAGCTACTCCTTGCTCAACGAAGTGGACTCAACACCCCATATTAAACGGCTAAGAATATACCTGACTAGTAAGAATCTTAAAACCTATGGATTTATATGTCTCCAAAAGAGAATCAAGCGTGTGTACAGCGGCATAAACGCAGCAGTGATAGGATTGGTGAGGTTCGGTGAGCAAATGCAGACCCTTTGAAGTCATATTGCATGGTACCCATTCCATGGGTCTCAACTCTCCAGGTTTAAGGGATTCTTCCTTCAGCTAAAACATGCATGTGGAACCCAGAGTATGATCCACCGTGTGATCGGGAAACGTGTTCAAATGTGTCTCAGTTTTCGTCCCCTGGTACTCGGGTGCAGCATTCCGGACGCTTTACTAACACTCTCCCCACTTGGAGAGTCAGTGCCTTTAACCTCCTGTATGGCCCAGTTTGCAATTTCTGCGCAAAATGAACAGGAATAGGGAGAACCAATGAGAGACTAGCTGGAGGTGTGTGGACGGGCAAATTTAACTCTCATTTGCCACCAGGAAGAGGAATTAACCAAAGGCTCAGCGTGCCATGCCGGAACCACACTAGGGCCTGAAGCAATCCTGCGGTGTTGCGGCCAGCTCACAAGAAAGCGAGTTGAAGAAAGGAGCTCAGGGGCACTGTAAATCACAAACCTGCAGAGTTATAAATGACAGCTATCGTCCAAAAATATATTGAAGTAAGGCTGCCAAGAGGACTTGAAAGCAGGGCAGAATTGCACGAAACCGATTTCAGGAGGTAGACTGGAATTGCATGTAAAGCATAGGAAAAGAGGCAGAACGTCCACAATGATGCACTTGGCCAAAAAGGACGTATGCGTTTTTTCCTGAATATATTCAGGAAAAAACGCATACGCCCTTTTTGGCCAACCAAGCAAGCTTGCAAAGGAAATCTGCACTAAAATAAAGTCTCACTGCCCCCCGGTCAAAAGGGCCATCTGAAAAAAGTGTAAAATCCAGAAAGGCAGGACAGGCCATGGAGAACTGGGAGCCTTGTTATGCTGATGGGTGGGATGTAAATTGCCAACAGCCACTCTGGAGAAGTGTATGGTGTTTCCTGAAACATCTAAAAAACAAAGCAACAGAGCCTAGGGCACTTACAGTTATGGTCCTATAGCTTAGGGAAATTAAAATCAAAAAGACGCAGCCATCCCAAAGATTGGGACGGCTCTGTTTACAAGAACTTCGTTTACGGTACAAGTTCAATATCACAGAAAGCGAAAAATGGATAAAGACTTTGTGGTTCTTAAGTACAATGCAATGTCACTCAGCAATGAAATCTATGTCATCAGGCCCGTAGCATCATAATGAGTGGATTCAGGTACGATGATTCTAAGTGAAATAAGTCACACAGAAAAAGAAACATCATAAGATATCACTAATACACGGAATGTAAACTTGGCTACACAGGAACTGAATTACAAAACAGAACAGGGTCTCAAATGTAGAAAAGCAACTTATGCTTGCTTAAGGGGATAGGTGAGTTGGGGTGCTGCATAAAACCAGAGATTGAAATTAGCACAGATACCGTTCCATAAGCCAAATATGTAATAGACAAGAGCTACTCCTTGCGCAACGAAGTGGACTCAACACCCCATATTAAACGCCTAAGAAGATACCTGACTAGTAAGAATCTTAAGACTTATGGATTTTTATGTCTCTAAAAGAGAATCAAGGGTGTGTACAGCAGCATAAACGCAGCAGTGATAGGATTGGTGAGGTTCGGTGAGCAAATGCAGACCCTTTGAAGTCATACCGCATGGTACCCATTCCATGGGTCTCAACTCTCCAGGTTTAAGGGATTTTTCCTTCAGCTAAAACATGCATGTGGAACCCAGAGTATGATCCACCGTGTGATCGGGAAACGTGTTCAAATGTGTATCAGTTTTCATCCCCTGGTACTCGGGTGCAGCATTCCAGACGCTTTACTAACACTCTCCCCACTTGGAGAGTCAGTGCCTTTAACCTCCTGTTTGGCCCAGTTTGCAATTTCTGCGTAAAATGAACAGGAATAGGGAGAACCAATGAGAGACTAGCTGGAGGTGTGTGGACGGGCAAATTTAACTCTCATTTGCCACCAGGAAGAGGAATTAACCAAAGGCTCAGCGTGCCATGCCAGAACCACACTAGGGCCTGAAGCAATCCTGTGGTGTTGCAGCCAGCTCACAAGAAAGCGAGTTGAAGAAAGGAGCTCAGGGGCACTGTAATTCACAAACTTGCAGAGTTATAAATGACAGCTATCGTCCAAAAATATATTGAAGTAAGGCTGCCAAGAGGACTTGAAAGCGGGGCAGAATTGCACGAAACCGATTTCAGGAGGTAGACTGGAATTGCATGTAAAGCATAGGAAAAGAGGCAGAACGTCCACAATGATGCACTTGGCCAAAAAGGGCGTATGCGTTTTTTCCTGAAAATATTCAGGAAAAAACGCATACGCCCTTTTTGGCCAACCAAGCAAGCTTGCAAAGGAAATCTGCACTACAATGAAGTCTCACTGCCCCCCGGTCAAAAGGGCCATCTGAAAAAAGTGTAAAATCCAGAAAGGCAGGACAGGCCATGGAGAACTGGGAGCCTTGTTATGCTGATGGGCGGGATGTAAATTGCCAACAGCCACTCTGGAGAAGTGTATGGTGTTTCCTGAAACATCTAAAAAACAAAGCAACAGAGCCTAGGGCACTTCCACTTATGGTCTATAGCTTAGGGAAATTAAATTCAAAAAGACACAGCCACCCCAAAGTTTGGGACGGCTCTGTTTACAAGAACCTCGTTTGCAGTACAAGTTCAATATCACAGAAAGCGAAAAATGGATAAAGACGTTGTGGTACTTACGTACAATGCAATATCACTCAGCAATGAAATCTATGTCATCAGGCCCATAGCAGCATAATGAGTGGATTCAGGTACGATGATTCTAAGTGAAATAAGTCACACAGAAAAAGAAACATCATAAGATGTCACTACTACACGGAATGTAAAGTTGGCTACACAGGAACTGAATTACAAAACAGAACAGGGTCTCAAATGTAGAAAACCAACTTATGCTTGCTTAAGGGGAAAGGTGAGTTGGGGTGCTGCATAAAACCACAGATTGAAATTAGCACAGATACCGTTCCATAAGCCAAATATGTAATAGACAAGAGCTACTCCTTGCTCAATGAAGTGGACTCAACACCCCATATTAAACGCCTAAGAATATACCTGACTAGTAAGAATCTTAATACCTATGGATTTATATGTCTCCGAAAGAGAATCAAGCGTGTGTACAGCAGCATAAACGCAGCAGTGATAGGATTGGTGAGGTTCGGTGATCAAATGCAGACCCTTTGAAGTCATATCGCATGGTACCCATTCCATGGGTCTCAACTCTCCAGGTTTAAGGGATTTTTCCTTCAGCTAAAACATGCATGTGTAACCCAGAGTATGATCCACCCTGTGATCGGCAAACGTGTTCAAATGTGTCTCAGGTTTCGTCCCCTGGTACTCGGGTGCAGCATTCCGGACACTTTACTAACACTCTCCCCACTTGGAGAGTCAGTGCCTTTAACCTCCTGTTTGGCCCAGTTTGCAATTTCTGCGCAAAATGAACAGGAATAGGGAGAACCAATGAGAGACTAGCTGGAGGTGTGTGGACGGGCAAATTTAACTCTCATTTGCCACCAGGAAGAGGAATTAACCAAAGGCTCAGCGTGCCATGCCAGAACCACACTAGGGCCTGAAGCAATCCTGCGGTGTTGCGGCCAGCTCACAAGAAAGCGAGTTGAAGAAAGGAGCTCAGGGGCACTGTAAATCACAAACCTGCAGAGTTATAAATGACAGCTATCGTCCAAAAATATATTGAAGTAAGGCTGCCAAGAGGACTTGAAAGCGGGGCAGAATTGCACGAAACCGATTTTAGGAGGTAGACTGGAATTGCATGTAAAGCATAGGAAAAGAGGCAGAACGTCCACAATGATGCACTTGGCCAAAAAGGACATATGCGTTTTTTCCTGAATATATTCAGGAAAAAACGCATACGCCCTTTTAGGCCAACAAACCAAGCTTGCAAAGGAAATCTGCACTACAATGAAGTCTCACTGCCCCCCGGTCAAAAGGGCCATCTGAAAAAAGTGTAAAATCCAGAAAGGCAGGACAGGCCATGGAGAACTGGGAGCCTTGTTATGCTGATGGGCGGGATGTAAATTGCCAACAGCCACTCTGGAGAAGTGTATGGTGTTTCCTGAAACATCTAAAAAACAAAGCAACAGAGCCTAGGGCACTTCCACTTATGGTCTATAGCTTAGGGAAATTAAATTCAAAAAGACACAGCCACCCCAAAGTTTGGGACGGCTCTGTTTACAAGAACCTCGTTTGCAGTACAAGTTCAATATCACAGAAAGCGAAAAATGGATAAAGACGTTGTGGTACTTACGTACAATGCAATATCACTCAGCAATGAAATCTATGTCATCAGGCCCATAGCAGCATAATGAGTGGATTCAGGTACGATGATTCTAAGTGAAATAAGTCACACAGAAAAAGAAACATCATAAGATGTCACTACTACACGGAATGTAAAGTTGGCTACACAGGAACTGAATTACAAAACAGAACAGGGTCTCAAATGTAGAAAACCAACTTATGCTTGCTTAAGGGGAAAGGTGAGTTGGGGTGCTGCATAAAACCACAGATTGAAATTAGCACAGATACCGTTCCATAAGCCAAATATGTAATAGACAAGAGCTACTCCTTGCTCAATGAAGTGGACTCAACACCCCATATTAAACGCCTAAGAATATACCTGACTAGTAAGAATCTTAATACCTATGGATTTATATGTCTCCGAAAGAGAATCAAGCGTGTGTACAGCAGCATAAACGCAGCAGTGATAGGATTGGTGAGGTTCGGTGATCAAATGCAGACCCTTTGAAGTCATATCGCATGGTACCCATTCCATGGGTCTCAACTCTCCAGGTTTAAGGGATTTTTCCTTCAGCTAAAACATGCATGTGTAACCCAGAGTATGATCCACCGTGTGATCGGGAAACGTGTTCAAATGTGTCTCAGGTTTCGTCCCCTGGTACTCGGGTGCAGCATTCCGGACACTTTACTAACACTCTCCCCACTTGGAGAGTCAGTGCCTTTAACCTCCTGTTTGGCCCAGTTTGCAATTTCTGCGCAAAATGAACAGGAATAGGGAGAACCAATGAGAGACTAGCTGGAGGTGTGTGGACGGGCAAATTTAACTCTCATTTGCCACCAGGAAGAGGAATTAACCAAAGGCTCAGCGTGCCATGCCAGAACCACACTAGGGCCTGAAGCAATCCTGCGGTGTTGCGGCCAGCTCACAAGAAAGCGAGTTGAAGAAAGGAGCTCAGGGGCACTGTAAATCACAAACCTGCAGAGTTATAAATGACAGCTATCGTCCAAAAATATATTGAAGTAAGGCTGCCAAGAGGACTTGAAAGCGGGGCAGAATTGCACGAAACCGATTTTAGGAGGTAGACTGGAATTGCATGTAAAGCATAGGAAAAGAGGCAGAACGTCCACAATGATGCACTTGGCCAAAAAGGACATATGCGTTTTTTCCTGAATATATTCAGGAAAAAACGCATACGCCCTTTTAGGCCAACAAACCAAGCTTGCAAAGGAAATCTGCACTACAATGAAGTCTCACTGCCCCCCGGTCAAAAGGGCCATCTGAAAAAAGTGTAAAATCCAGAAAGGCAGGACAGGCCATGGAGAACTGGGAGCCTTGTTATGCTGATGGGTAGGATGTAAATTGCCAACAGCCACTCTGGAGAAGTGTATGGTGTTTCCTGAAACATCTAAAAAACAAAGCAACAGAGCCTAGGGCACTTACAGTTATGGTCCTATAGCTTAGGGAAATTAAAATCAAAAAGACGCAGCCATCCCAAAGATTGGGACGGCTCTGTTTACAAGAACTTCGTTTACGGTACAAGTTCAATATCACAGAAAGCGAAAAATGGATAAAGACTTTGTGGTTCTTAAGTACAATGCAATGTCACTCAGCAATGAAATCTATGTCATCAGGCCCGTGGCATCATAATGAGTGGATTCAGGTACGATGATTCTAAGTGAAATAAGTCACACAGAAAAAGAAACATCATAAGATATCACTAATACACGGAATGTAAACTTGGCTACACAGGAACTGAATTACAAAACAGAACAGGGTCTCAAATGTAGAAAACCAACTTATGCTTGCTTAAGGGGAAAGGTGAGTTGGGGTGCTGCATAAAACCACAGATTGAAATTAGCACAGATACCATTCCATAAGCCAAATATGTAATAGACAAGAGCTACTCCTTGCTCAACAAAGTGGACTCAACACCCCATATTAAACGCCTAAGAATATACCTGACTAGTAAGAATCTTAAAACGTATGGATTTATATGTCTCCGAAAGAGAATCAAGCGTGTGTACAGCGGCATAAACGCAGCAGTGATAGGATTGGTGAGGTTCGGTGAGCAAATGCAGACCCTTTGAGGTCATATTGCATGGTACCCATTCCATGGGTCTCAACTCTCCAGGTTTAAGGGATTCTTCCTTCAGCTAAAACATGCATGTGGAACCCAGAGTATGATCCACCGTGTGATCGGGAAACGTGTTCAAATGTGTCTCAGTTTTCGTCCCCTGGTACTCGGGTGCAACATTCCAGACGCTTTATTAACACTCTCCCCACTTGGAGAGTCAGGGCCTTTAACCTCCTGTTTGGCCCAGTTTGCAATTTCTGCAGAAAATGAACAGGAATAGGGAGAACCAATGAGAGACTAGCTGGAGGTGCCTGGACGGGCAAATTTAACTCTCATTTCCCACCAGGAAGAGGAAGTAACCAAAGGCTCAGCGTGCCATGCCGGAACCACACTAGGGCCTGAAGCAATCCTGCGGTGTTGTGGCCAGCTCACAAGAAAGCGAGTTGAAGAAAGGAGCTCAGGGGCACTGTAATTCACAAACCTGCAGAGTTATAAATGACAGCTATCGTCCAAAAATATATTGAAGTAAGGCTGCCAAGAGGACTTGAAAGCGGGGCAGAATTGTACGAAACCGATTTCAGGATGTAGACTGGAATTGCATGTAAAGCATAGGAAAAGAGGCAGAACGTCCACAATGATGCACTTGGCCAAAAAGTGCGTATGCGTTTTTTCCTGAATATATTCAGGAAAAAACGCATACGCACTTTTTGGCGAACCAAGCAAGCTTGCAAAGGAAATCTGCACTAAAATGAAGTCTCACTGCCCCCCGGTCAAAAGGGCCATCTGAAAAAAGTGTAAAATCCAGAAAGGCAGGACAGGCCATGGAGAACTGTGAGACTTGTTATGCTGATGGGCGGGATGTAAATTGCCAACAGCCACTCTGGAGAAGTGTATGGTGTTTCCTGAAACATCTAAAAAACAAAGCAACAGAGCCTAGGGCACTTACAGTTATGGTCCTATAGCTTAGGGAAATTAAAATCAAAAAGACCCAGCCATCCAAAAGTTTGGGACGGCTCTGTTTACAAGAACCTCCTTTATGGTACAAGTTCAATATCACAGAAAGCGAAAAATGGATAAAGACGTTGTGGTACTTACGTACAATGCAATATCACTCAGCAATGAAATCTATGTCATCAGGCCTGTAGAAGCATAATGAGTGGATTCAGGTACGATGATTCTAAGTGAAATAAGTCACACAGAAAAAGAAACATCATAAGATATCACTACTACACGGAATGTAAACTTGGCTACACAGGAACTGAATTACAAAACAGAACAGGGTCTCAAATGTAGAAAACCAACTTATGCTTGCTTAAGGGGAAAGGTGAGTTGGGGTGCTGCATAAAACCACAGATTGAAATGAGCACAGATACCGTTCCATAAGCCAAATATGTAAGAGACAAGAGCTACTCCTTGCTCAACAAAGTGGACTCAACACCGCATATTAAACGCCTAAGAATATACCTGACTAGTAAGAATCTTAAAACCTATGGATTTATATGTCTCCAAAAGAGAATCAAGCGTGTGTACAGCGGCATAAACGCAGCAGTGATAGGATTGGTGAGGTTTGGTGAGCAAATGCAGACCCTTTGAAATCATATTGCATGGTACCCATTCCATGGGTCTCAACTCTCCAGGTTTAAGGGATTCTTCCTTCAGCTAAAACATGCATGTGGAACCCAGAGTATGATCCACCGTGTGATCGGGAAACGTGTTCAAATGTGTCTCAGTTTTCGTCCCCTGGTACTCGGCTGCAGCATTCCAGACGCTTTACTAACACTCTCCCCACTTGGAGAGTCAGTGCCTTTAACCTCCTGTATGGCCCAGTTTGCAATTTCTGCGCAAAATGAACAGGAATAGGGAGAACCAATGAGAGACTAGCTGAAGGTGTCTGGACGGGCTAATTTAACTCTCATTTCCCACCAGGAAGAGGAATTAACCAAAGGCTCAGCGTGCCATGCCGGAACCACACTAGGGCCTGAAGCAATCCTGCGGTGTTGCGGCCAGCTGACAAGAAAGCGAGTTGAAGAAAGGAGCTCAGGGGCACTGTAAATCACAAACCTGCAGAGTTATAAATGACAGCTATCGTCCAAAAATATATTGAAGTAAGGCTGCCAAGAGGACTTGAAAGCGGGGCAGAATTGCACGAAACCGATTTCAGGAGGTAGACTGGAATTGCATGTAAAGCATAGGAAAAGAGGCAGAACGTCCACAATGATGCACTTGGCCAAAAAGGACATATGCGTTTTTTCCTGAATATATTCAGGAAAAAACGCATAAGCACTTCTTGGCCAACCAAGCAAGCTTGAAAAGGAAATCTGCACTACAATGAAGTCTCACTGCCCCCCGGTCAAAAGGGCCATCTGAAAAAAGTGTAAAATCCAGAAAGGCAGGACAGGCCATGGAGAACTGGGAGCCTTGTTATGCTGATGGGCGGGATGTAAATTGCCAACAGCCACTCTGGAGAAGTGTATGGTGTTTCCTGAAACATCTAAAAAACAAAGCAACAGAGCCTAGGGCACTTCCACTTATGGTCCTATAGCTTAGGGAAATTAAATTCAAAAAGACACAGCCACCCCAAAGTTTGGGACGGCTCTGTTTACAAGAACCTCGTTTGCAGTACAAGTTCAATATCACAGAAAGCAAAAAATGGATAAAGACGTTGTGGTACTTACATACAATGCAATATCACTCAGCAATGAAATCTATGTCATCAGGCCTGTAGAAGCATAATGAGTGGATTCAGGTACGATGATTCTAAGTGAAATAAGTCACACAGAAAAAGAAACATCATAAGATATCACTACTACACGGAATGTAAACTTGGCTACACAGGAACTGAATTACAAAACAGAACAGGGTCTCAAATGTAGAAAACCAACTTATGCTTGCTTAAGGGGAAAGGTGAGTTGGGGTGCTGCATAAAACCACAGATTGAAATTAGCACAGATACCATTCCATAAGCCAAATATGTAATAGACAAGAGCTACTCCTTGCTCAACGAAGTGGACTCAACACCCCATATTAAACGGCTAAGAATATACCTGACTAGTAAGAATCTTAAGTCTTAAGGATTTATATGTCTCCGAAAGAGAATCAAGCGTGTGTACAGCGGCATAAACGCAGCAGTGATAGGATTGGTGAGGTTCGGTGAGCAAATGCAGACCCTTTGAGGTCATATTGCATGGTACCCATTCCATGGGTCTCAACTCTCCAGGTTTAAGGGATTCTTCCTTCAGCTAAAACATGCATGTGGAACCCAGAGTATGATCCACCGTGTGATCGGGAAACGTGTTCAAATGTGTCTCAGTTTTCGTCCCCTGGTACTCGGGTGCAACATTCCAGACGCTTTACTAACACTCTCCCCACTTGGAGAGTCAGTGCCTTTAACCTCCTGTTTGGCCCAGTTTGCAATTTCTGCAGAAAATGAACAGGAATAGGGAGAACCAATGAGAGACTAGCTGGAGGTGTCTGGACGGGCAAATTTAACTCTCATTTCCCACCAGGAAGAGGAAGTAACCAAAGGCTCAGCGTGCCATGCCGGAACCACACTAGGGCCTGAAGCAATCCTGCGGTGTTGTGGCCAGCTCACAAGAAAGCGAGTTGAAGAAAGGAGCTCAGGGGCACTGTAATTCACAAACCTGCAGAGTTATAAATGACAGCTATCGTCCAAAAATATATTGAAGTAAGGCTGCCAAGAGGACTTGAAAGCGGGGCAGAATTGTACGAAACCGATTTCAGGAGGTAGACTGGAATTGCATGTAAAGCATAGGAAAAGAGGCAGAACGTCCACAATGATGCACTTGGCCAAAAAGTGCGTATGCGTTTTTTCCTGAATATATTCAGGAAAAAACGCATACGCCCTTTTAGGCCAACCAAGCAAGCTTGCAAAGGAAATCTGCACTAAAATGAAGTCTCACTGCCCCCCGGTCAAAAGGGCCATCTGAAAAAAGTGTAAAATCCAGAAAGGCAGGACAGGCCATGGAGAACTGGGAGCCTTGTTATGCTGATGGGCGGGATGTAAATTGCCAACAGCCACTCTGGAGAAGTGTATGGTGTTTCCTGAAACATCTACAAAACAAAGCAACAGAGCCTAGGGCACTTCCACTTATGGTCCTATAGCTTAGGGAAATTAAATTCAAAAAGACACAGCCACCCCAAAGTTTGGGACGGCTCTGTTTACAAGAACCTCGTTTGCGGTACAAGTTCAATATCACAGAAAGCAAAAAATGGATAAAGACGTTGTGGTACTTACATACAATGCAATATCACTCAGCAATGAAATCTATGTCATCAGGCCCGTAGCAGCATAATGAGTGGATTCAGGTACGATGATTCTACGTGAAATAAGTCACACAGAAAAAGAAACATCATAAGATATCACTACTACACGGAATGTAAACTTGGCTACACAGGAACTGAACCACAAAACAGAACAGGGTCTCAAATGTAGAAAACCAACTTATGCTTGCTTAATGGGAAAGGTGAGTTGGGGTGCTGCATAAAACCACAGATTGAAATGAGCACAGATACCGTTCCATAAGCCAAATATGTAATAGACAAGAGCTACTCCTTGCTCAACGAAGTGGACTCAACACCCCATATTAAACGGCTAAGAATATACCTGACTAGTAAGAATCTTAAAACCTATGGATTTATATGTCTCCAAAAGAGAATCAAGCGTGTGTACAGCGGCATAAACGCAGCAGTGATAGGATTGGTGAGGTTCGGTGAGCAAATGCAGACCCTTTGAAGTCATATTGCATGGTACCCATTCCATGGGTCTCAACTCTCCAGGTTTAAGGGATTCTTCCTTCAGCTAAAACATGCATGTGGAACCCAGAGTATGATCCACCGTGTGATCGGGAAACGTGTTCAAATGTGTCTCAGTTTTCGTCCCCTGGTACTCGGGTGCAGCATTCCGGACGCTTTACTAACACTCTCCCCACTTGGAGAGTCAGTGCCTTTAACCTCCTGTTTGGCCCAGTTTGCAATTTCTGCGCAAAATGAACAGGAATAGGGAGAACCAATGAGAGACTAGCTGGAGGTGTGTGGACGGGCAAATTTAACTCTCATTTGCCACCAGGAAGAGGAATTAACCAAAGGCTCAGCGTGCCATGCCAGAACCACACTAGGGCCTGAAGCAATCCTGCGGTGTTGCGGCCAGCTCACAAGAAAGCGAGTTGAAGAAAGGAGCTCAGGGGCACTGTAAATCACAAACCTGCAGAGTTATAAATGACAGCTATCGTCCAAAAATATATTGAAGTAAGGCTGCCAAGAGGACTTGAAAGCGGGGCAGAATTGCACGAAACCGATTTTAGGAGGTAGACTGGAATTGCATGTAAAGCATAGGAAAAGAGGCAGAACGTCCACAATGATGCACTTTGACAAAAAGGACATATGCGTTTTTTCCTGAATATATTCAGGAAAAAATGCATACGCCCTTTTAGGCCAACAACCAAGCTTGCAAAGGAAATCTGCACTACAATGAAGTCTCACTGCCCCCCGGTCAAAAGGGCCATCTGAAAAAAGTGTAAAATCCAGAAAGGCAGGACAGGCCATGGAGAACTGGGAGCCTTGTTATGCTGATGGGTAGGATGTAAATTGCCAACAGCCACTCTGGAGAAGTGTATGGTGTTTCCTGAAACATCTAAAAAACAAAGCAACAGAGCCTAGGGCACTTACAGTTATGGTCCTATAGCTTAGGGAAATTAAAATCAAAAAGACGCAGCCATCCCAAAGATTGGGACGGCTCTGTTTACAAGAACTTCGTTTACGGTACAAGTTCAATATCACAGAAAGCGAAAAATGGATAAAGACTTTGTGGTTCTTAAGTACAATGCAATGTCACTCAGCAATGAAATCTATGTCATCAGGCCCGTAGCATCATAATGAGTGGATTCAGGTACGATGATTCTAAGTGAAAGAAGTCACACAGAAAAAGAAACATCATAAGATATCACTACTACACGGAATGTAAACTTGGCTACAGCGGAACTGAATTACAAATGAGAACAGGGTCTCAAATGTAGAAAACCAACTTATGCTTGCTGAAGGGGAAAGGTGAGTTGGGGTGCTGCATAAAACCAGAGATTGAAATTAGCACAGATACCGTTCCATAAGCCAAATATGTAATAGACAAGAGCTACTCCTTGCTCAACGAAGTGGACTCAAAACCCCATATTAAACGCCTAAGAATATACCTGACTAGTAAGCATCTTAAAACCTATGGATTTATATGTCTCCGAAAGAGAATCAAGCGTGTGTACAGAGGCATAAACGCAGCAGTGATAGGATTGGTGAGGTTCGGTGAGCAAATGCAGACCCTTTGAAGTCATATTGCATGGTACCCATTCCATGGGTCTCAACTCTCCAGGTTTAAGGGATTCTTCCTTCAGCTAAAACATGCATGTAGAACCCAGAGTATGATCCACCGTGTGATCGGGAAAGGTGTTCAAATGTGTCTCAGTTTTCATCGTCTGGTACTCGGGTGCAACATTCCAGACGCTTTACTGACACTCTCCCCACTTGGAGAGTCAGTGTCTTTAACCTCCTGTTTGGCCCAGTTTGCAATTTCTGCGGAAAATGAACAGGAATAGGGAGAACCAATGAGAGACTAGCTGGAGGTGTCTGGACGGGCAAATTTAACTCTCATTTCCCACCAGGAAGAGGAATTAACCAAAGGCTCAGCGTGCCATGCTGGAACCACACTAGGGCCTGAAGCAATCCTGCGGTGTTGCGGCCAGCTCACAAGAAAGCGAGTTGAAGAAAGGAGCTCAGGGGCACTGTAATTCACAAACCTGCAGAGTTATAAATGACAGCTATCGTCCAAAAATATATTGAAGTAAGGCTGCCAAGAGGACTTGAAAGCGGGGAAGAATTGCAGGAAACCGATTTCAGGAGGTAGACTGGAATTGCATGTAAAGCATAGGAAAAGAGGCAGAACGTCCACAATGATGCACTTGGACAAAAATGGCGTATGCGTTTTTCTCTGAATATATTCAGGAAAAAACGAATACACCCTTTTTGGCCAACAAACCAAGCTTGCAAAGGAAATCTGCACTACAATGAAGTCTCACTTCCCCCGGGTCAAAAGGGCCATCTTAAAAAGTGTAAAATCCAGAAAGGCAGGACAGGCCATGGAGAACTGGGAGCCTTGTTATGCTGATGGGCGTGATGTAAATTGCCAACAGCCACTCTGGAGAAGTGTATGGTGTTTCCTGAAACATCTAAAAAACAAAGCAACAGAGCCTAGGGCACTTCCACTTATGGTCCTATAGCTTAGGGAAATTAAAATCAAAAAGACACAGCCACCCCAAAGTTTGGGATGGCTCTGTTTACAAGAACCTCGTTTACAGTACAAGTACAATATCCAGAAAGCGAAAAATGGATAAAGAAGTTGTGGTACTTACATACAATGCAGTATCACTCAGCAATGAAATCTATGTCTTCAGGCCCATAGCAGCATAACGAGTGGATTCAGGTACGATGATTCTAAGTGAAATAAGTCACACAGAAAAAGAAACATCATAAGATATCACTAATACACGGAATTTAAACTTGGCTACACAGGAACTGAATTACAAAACAGAACAGGGTCTCAAATGTAGAAAACCAACTTATGCTTGCTTAAGGGGAAAGGTGAGTTGGGGCGCTGCATGAAACCAAAGATTGAAATGAGCAGAGATACCGTTCCAGAAGCCAAATATGTAATAGACAAGAGCTACTCCTTGCTCAACGAAGTGTACTCAACACCCCATATTAAACGCCTAAGAATATACCTGACTAGTAAGAATCTTAAAACCTATGAATTTCTATGTCTCCGAAAGAGAATCAAGCGTGTGTACAGCGGCACAAATGCAGCAGTGATAGGCTTGGTGAGGTTCGGTGAGCAAATGCAGACCCTTTGAAGTCATATTGCATGGTACCCATTCCATGGGTCTCAACTATCCAGGTTTAAGGGATTCTTGCTTCAGCTTTAATATGCAAGTGGAAACCAGAGTATGATCCACCATGGGATCGGGAAACGTGTTCAAATGTGTCTCAGTTTTCATAACCCCTGGTACTCGGGTGCAACATTCCAGAAGCTTTACTAACACTCTAACCACTTGGAGAGTCAGTGCCTTTAACCTCCTGCTTGGCCCAGTTTGCAATTTCTGCGTAAGATGAACAGGAAGAGTGAGAACCAATGAGAGCCTTCCTGGAGGTGTCTGGACGGGCAAATTTAACTCTCATTTCCCAACAGGAAGAGGAATTAACCAAAGGCTCAGTGTGCCATGCCGGAACCACACTAGGGCCTAAAGCAATGCTGCGGTGTTGCGGCCAGCTCACACGAAAGCGAGTTGAAGAAAGGAGCTCAGGGGCACTGTCATTCACAAACCTGCAGAGTTATAAAGGACAGCTATCGTCCAAAAATATATTGAAGTAAGGCTGCCAAGAGGACTTGAAAGCGGGGCAGAATTGCAGGAAACCGATTTCAGGATGTAGACAGGAATTGCATGTAAAGCATAGGAAACTAGGCAGAACGTCCTCAATGATGCACTTGGCCAAAAAGTGCGTATGCGTTTTTTCCTGAATATATTCAGGAAAAAACGCATACGCACTTTTTGGCCAACCAAGCAAGCTTGCAAAGGAAATCTGCACTACAATGAAGTCTCACTGCCCCGCAGTCAGAAGGGCCATCTGAAAATAGTGTAAAATCCAGAAAGGCAGGACAGGCCATGGAGAACCGGGAGCCTTGTTATGCTGATGGGCGGGATGTAAATTGCCAACAGCCACTCTGGAGAAGTGTATGGTGTTTCCTGAAACATCCAAAAAACAAAGCAACAGAGCCTAGGGCACTTCCACTTATGGTCCTATAGCTTAGGGAAATTAAAATCAAAAAGACAGAGCCACCCCAAAGTTTGCGACGGCTCTGTTTACAAGAACCTCGTTTACGGTACAAGTTCAATATCACAGAAAGCGAAAAATGGATAAAGAAGTTGTGGTACTTACGTACAATGCAATATCACTCAGCAATGAAATCTATGTCATCAGGCCCGAAGCAGCATAAAGACTGGATTCAGTTACGATGATTCTAAGTGAATAAGTCACACAGAAAAAGAAACATCATAAGATATCACTAATACACGGAATGTAAACTTGGCTACACAGGAACTGAATTACAAAACAGAACAAGGTCTCAAATGTAGAAAACCAACTTATGCTTGCTTAAGGGGAAAGGTGAGTTGGGGTGCTGCATAAAACCAGAGATTGAAATTAGCACAGATACCGTTACATATGCCAAAAATATAATAGACAAGAGCTACTCCTTGCGCAACGAAGTGGACTCAACACCCCATATTAAACGCCTAAGAATATACCTGACTAGTAAGAATCTTAAAACCTATGGATTGATATGTCTCCGAAAATGAATCAAGCGTGTGTACAGCGGCATAAACGCAGCAGTGATAGGATTGGTGAGGTTCGGTGAGCAAATGCAGACCCTTTGAAGTCATATTGCATGGTACCCATTTCATGGGTCTCAACTCTCCAGGTTTAAGGGATTCTTCCTTCAGCTAAAACATGCATGTGGAACCCAGAGTATGATCCACCGTGTGATCGGGAAACGTGTTCAAATGTGTCTCAGTTTTCGTCCCCTGGTACTCGGCTGCAACATTCCAGACGCTTTACTAACACTCTCTCCACTTGGAGAGTCGGTGCCTTTAACCTCCTGTTTGGCCCAGTTTGCAATTTCTGCGGAAAATGAACAGGAATAGGGAGAACCAATGAGAGAATAGCTGGAGGTGTCTGGACGGCAAATTTAACTCTCATTTCCCACCAGGAAGAGGAATTAACCAAAGGCTCAATGTGACTTGCCGGAACCACACTAGGGCCTGAAGGAATCCTGCGGTGTTTAGACCAGCTCACAAGAAAACGAGTTGAAGAAAGGAGCTCAGGGGCACTGTCATTCACAAACCTGCAGAGTTATAAATGACAGCTATCGTCCAAAAATATATTGAAGTAAGGCTGCCAAGAGGACTTGAAAGCGGGGCAGAATTGCAGGAAACCGATTTCAGGAGGTAGACAGGAATTGCATGTAAAGCATATGAAAAGAGGCAGAACGTCCACAATGATGCACTTGGCCAAAAGGGGAGTATGCGTTTTTTCCTGAATATATTCAGGAAAAAACGCATACGCCCTTTTTGGCCAACCAAGCAAGCTTGCAAAGGAAATCTGCACTACAATGAAGTCTAACTGCCCCCCTGTCAAAATGGCCACCTGAAAAAAGTGTACAATCCAGAAAGGCAGGACAGGCCATGGAGAACTGGAAGCCTTGTTATGCTGATGGGCGGGATGTAAATTGCCAACAGCCACTCTGGAGAAGTGTATGGTGTTTCCTGAAACATCTAAAAAACAAAGCAACAGAGCCTAGGGCACTTCCACTTATGGTCCTATAGCTTAGGGAAATTAAATCAAAAAGATACAGCCACCCCAAAGTTAGGGACGGCTCTGTTAACAAGAACCTCGTTTACGGTACAAGTTCAATATCGCAGAAAGTGAAAAATGGATAAAGAAGTTGTGGTACTTACCTACAATGCAATATCACTCAGCAATGAAATCTATGTCATCAGGCCCGTAGCAGCATAATGAGTGGATTCAGGTACGATGATTCTAAGTGAAATAAGTCACACAGAAAAAGAAACATCATAAGATATCCTTAATACACGGAATGTAAACTTGCTACACAGGAACTGAATTACAAAACAGAACAGGGTCTCAAATGTAGAAAACCAACTTATGCTTGCTTAAGGGGAAAGGTGAGTTGGGGTGCTGCATAAAACCAGAGATTGAAATTAGCACAGATACCATTCCATAAGCCAAATATGTAATAGACAAGAGCTACTCCTTGCTCAACGAAGTGGACTCAACACCCCATATTAAACGCCTAAGAATATACCTGATTAGTAAGAATCTTAAAACCTATGGATTTATATGTCTCCGAAAGAGAATCAAGCATGTGTACAGCGGCAAAAATGCAGCAGTGATAGGATTGGTGAGGTACGGTGAACAAATGCAGACCCTTTGAAGTCATATTGCATGGTACCCATTCCATGGGTCTCAACTCTCCAGGTTTAAGTATTCTTCCTTCAGCTAAAACATGCATGTGGAACCCAGAGTGTGATCCACCGTGTGATCGGGAAACGTGTTCAAATGTGTCTCAGTTTTCATCCCCTGGTACTCGGGTGCAACATTCCGGTGCTTTACTAACACTCTCCCCACTTGGAGAGTCAGTGCCTTTAACCTCCTGTTTGGCCCAGTTTGCATTTTCTGCGGAAAATGAACAGGAATAGGGAGAACCAATGAGAGACTAGCTGGAGGTGTCTGGACGGGCAAATTTAACTCTCATTTCCCACCAGGAAGAGGAATTAACCAAAGGCTCAGCGTGCCATGCCAGAACCACACTAGGGCCTGAAGCAATCCTGCGGTGTTGCGGCCAGCTCACAAGAAAGCGAGTTGAAGAAAGGAGCTCAGGGGCACTGTAATTCACAAACCTGCAGAGTTATAAATGACAGCTATCGTCCAAAAATATATTGAAGTAAGGCTGCCAAGAGGACTTGAAAGCGGGGCAGAATTGCAGGAAACCGATTTCAGGAGGTAGACTGGAATTGCATGTAAAGCATAGGAAAAGAGGCAGAACGTCCACAATGATGCACTTGGACAAAAATGGCGTATGCGTTTTTCTCTGAATATATTCAGGAAAAAACGAATACACCCTTTTTGGCCAACAAACCAAGCTTGCAAAGGAAATCTGCACTACAATGAAGTCTCACTTCCCCCGGGTCAAAAGGGCCATCTTAAAAAGTGTAAAATCCAGAAAGGCAGGACAGGCCATGGAGAACTGGGAGCCTTGTTATGCTGATGCGCGTGATGTAAATTGCCAACAGCCACTCTGGAGAAGTGTATGGTGTTTCCTGAAACATCTAAAAAACAAAGCAACAGAGCCTAGGGCACTTCCACTTATGGTCCTATAGCTTAGGGAAATTAAAATCAAAAAGACACAGCCACCCCAAAGTTTGGGATGGCTCTGTTTACAAGAACCTCGTTTACAGTACAAGTACAATATCCAGAAAGCGAAAAATGGATAAAGAAGTTGTGGTACTTACATACAATGCAGTATCACTCAGCAATGAAATCTATGTCTTCAGGCCCATAGCAGCATAACGAGTGGATTCAGGTACGATGATTCTAAGTGAAATAAGTCACACAGAAAAAGAAACATCATAAGATATCACTAATACACGGAATTTAAACTTGGCTACACAGGAACTGAATTACAAAACAGAACAGGGTCTCAAATGTAGAAAACCAACTTATGCTTGCTTAAGGGGAAAGGTGAGTTGGGGCGCTGCATGAAACCAAAGATTGAAATGAGCAGAGATACCGTTCCAGAAGCCAAATATGTAATAGACAAGAGCTACTCCTTGCTCAACGAAGTGTACTCAACACCCCATATTAAACGCCTAAGAATATACCTGACTAGTAAGAATCTTAAAACCTATGAATTTCTATGTCTCCGAAAGAGAATCAAGCGTGTGTACAGCGGCACAAATGCAGCAGTGATAGGCTTGGTGAGGTTCGGTGAGCAAATGCAGACCCTTTGAAGTCATATTGCATGGTACCCATTCCATGGGTCTCAACTATCCAGGTTTAAGGGATTCTTGCTTCAGCTTTAATATGCAAGTGGAAACCAGAGTATGATCCACCATGGGATCGGGAAACGTGTTCAAATGTGTCTCAGTTTTCATAACCCCTGGTACTCGGGTGCAACATTCCAGAAGCTTTACTAACACTCTAACCACTTGGAGAGTCAGTGCCTTTAACCTCCTGCTTGGCCCAGTTTGCAATTTCTGCGTAAGATGAACAGGAAGAGTGAGAACCAATGAGAGCCTTCCTGGAGGTGTCTGGACGGGCAAATTTAACTCTCATTTCCCAACAGGAAGAGGAATTAACCAAAGGCTCAGTGTGCCATGCCGGAACCACACTAGGGCCTAAAGCAATGCTGCGGTGTTGCGGCCAGCTCACACGAAAGCGAGTTGAAGAAAGGAGCTCAGGGGCACTGTCATTCACAAACCTGCAGAGTTATAAAGGACAGCTATCGTCCAAAAATATATTGAAGTAAGGCTGCCAAGAGGACTTGAAAGCGGGGCAGAATTGCAGGAAACCGATTTCAGGATGTAGACAGGAATTGCATGTAAAGCATAGGAAACTAGGCAGAACGTCCTCAATGATGCACTTGGCCAAAAAGTGCGTATGCGTTTTTTCCTGAATATATTCAGGAAAAAACGCATACGCACTTTTTGGCCAACCAAGCAAGCTTGCAAAGGAAATCTGCACTACAATGAAGTCTCACTGCCCCGCAGTCAGAAGGGCCATCTGAAAATAGTGTAAAATCCAGAAAGGCAGGACAGGCCATGGAGAACCGGGAGCCTTGTTATGCTGATGGGCGGGATGTAAATTGCCAACAGCCACTCTGGAGAAGTGTATGGTGTTTCCTGAAACATCCAAAAAACAAAGCAACAGAGCCTAGGGCACTTCCACTTATGGTCCTATAGCTTAGGGAAATTAAAATCAAAAAGACAGAGCCACCCCAAAGTTTGCGACGGCTCTGTTTACAAGAACCTCGTTTACGGTACAAGTTCAATATCACAGAAAGCGAAAAATGGATAAAGAAGTTGTGGTACTTACGTACAATGCAATATCACTCAGCAATGAAATCTATGTCATCAGGCCCGAAGCAGCATAAAGACTGGATTCAGTTACGATGATTCTAAGTGAATAAGTCACACAGAAAAAGAAACATCATAAGATATCACTAATACACGGAATGTAAACTTGGCTACACAGGAACTGAATTACAAAACAGAACAAGGTCTCAAATGTAGAAAACCAACTTATGCTTGCTTAAGGGGAAAGGTGAGTTGGGGTGCTGCATAAAACCAGAGATTGAAATTAGCACAGATACCGTTACATATGCCAAAAATATAATAGACAAGAGCTACTCCTTGCGCAACGAAGTGGACTCAACACCCCATATTAAACGCCTAAGAATATACCTGACTAGTAAGAATCTTAAAACCTATGGATTGATATGTCTCCGAAAATGAATCAAGCGTGTGTACAGCGGCATAAACGCAGCAGTGATAGGATTGGTGAGGTTCGGTGAGCAAATGCAGACCCTTTGAAGTCATATTGCATGGTACCCATTTCATGGGTCTCAACTCTCCAGGTTTAAGGGATTCTTCCTTCAGCTAAAACATGCATGTGGAACCCAGAGTATGATCCACCGTGTGATCGGGAAACGTGTTCAAATGTGTCTCAGTTTTCGTCCCCTGGTACTCGGCTGCAACATTCCAGACGCTTTACTAACACTCTCTCCACTTGGAGAGTCGGTGCCTTTAACCTCCTGTTTGGCCCAGTTTGCAATTTCTGCGGAAAATGAACAGGAATAGGGAGAACCAATGAGAGAATAGCTGGAGGTGTCTGGACGGCAAATTTAACTCTCATTTCCCACCAGGAAGAGGAATTAACCAAAGGCTCAATGTGACTTGCCGGAACCACACTAGGGCCTGAAGGAATCCTGCGGTGTTTAGACCAGCTCACAAGAAAACGAGTTGAAGAAAGGAGCTCAGGGGCACTGTCATTCACAAACCTGCAGAGTTATAAATGACAGCTATCGTCCAAAAATATATTGAAGTAAGGCTGCCAAGAGGACTTGAAAGCGGGGCAGAATTGCAGGAAACCGATTTCAGGAGGTAGACAGGAATTGCATGTAAAGCATATGAAAAGAGGCAGAACGTCCACAATGATGCACTTGGCCAAAAGGGGAGTATGCGTTTTTTCCTGAATATATTCAGGAAAAAACGCATACGCCCTTTTTGGCCAACCAAGCAAGCTTGCAAAGGAAATCTGCACTACAATGAAGTCTAACTGCCCCCCTGTCAAAATGGCCACCTGAAAAAAGTGTACAATCCAGAAAGGCAGGACAGGCCATGGAGAACTGGAAGCCTTGTTATGCTGATGGGCGGGATGTAAATTGCCAACAGCCACTCTGGAGAAGTGTATGGTGTTTCCTGAAACATCTAAAAAACAAAGCAACAGAGCCTAGGGCACTTCCACTTATGGTCCTATAGCTTAGGGAAATTAAATCAAAAAGATACAGCCACCCCAAAGTTAGGGACGGCTCTGTTAACAAGAACCTCGTTTACGGTACAAGTTCAATATCGCAGAAAGTGAAAAATGGATAAAGAAGTTGTGGTACTTACCTACAATGCAATATCACTCAGCAATGAAATCTATGTCATCAGGCCCGTAGCAGCATAATGAGTGGATTCAGGTACGATGATTCTAAGTGAAATAAGTCACACAGAAAAAGAAACATCATAAGATATCCTTAATACACGGAATGTAAACTTGCTACACAGGAACTGAATTACAAAACAGAACAGGGTCTCAAATGTAGAAAACCAACTTATGCTTGCTTAAGGGGAAAGGTGAGTTGGGGTGCTGCATAAAACCAGAGATTGAAATTAGCACAGATACCATTCCATAAGCCAAATATGTAATAGACAAGAGCTACTCCTTGCTCAACGAAGTGGACTCAACACCCCATATTAAACGCCTAAGAATATACCTGATTAGTAAGAATCTTAAAACCTATGGATTTATATGTCTCCGAAAGAGAATCAAGCATGTGTACAGCGGCAAAAATGCAGCAGTGATAGGATTGGTGAGGTACGGTGAACAAATGCAGACCCTTTGAAGTCATATTGCATGGTACCCATTCCATGGGTCTCAACTCTCCAGGTTTAAGTATTCTTCCTTCAGCTAAAACATGCATGTGGAACCCAGAGTGTGATCCACCGTGTGATCGGGAAACGTGTTCAAATGTGTCTCAGTTTTCATCCCCTGGTACTCGGGTGCAACATTCCGGTGCTTTACTAACACTCTCCCCACTTGGAGAGTCAGTGCCTTTAACCTCCTGTTTGGCCCAGTTTGCAATTTCTGCGCAAAATGAACAGGAATAGGGAGAACCAATGAGAGACTAGCTGGAGGTGTGTGGACGGGCAAATTTAACTCTCATTTGCCACCAGGAAGAGGAATTAACCAAAGGCTCAGCGTGCCATGCCAGAACCACACTAGGGCCTGAAGCAATCCTGCGGTGTTGCGGCCAGCTCACAAGAAAGCGAGTTGAAGAAAGGAGCTCAGGGGCACTGTAAATCACAAACCTGCAGAGTTATAAATGACAGCTATCGTCCAAAAATATATTGAAGTAAGGCTGCCAAGAGGACTTGAAAGCGGGGCAGAATTGCACGAAACCGATTTTAGGAGGTAGACTGGAATTGCATGTAAAGCATAGGAAAAGAGGCAGAACGTCCACAATGATGCACTTTGACAAAAAGGACATATGCGTTTTTTCCTGAATATATTCAGGAAAAAATGCATACGCCCTTTTAGGCCAACAACCAAGCTTGCAAAGGAAATCTGCACTACAATGAAGTCTCACTGCCCCCCGGTCAAAAGGGCCATCTGAAAAAAGTGTAAAATCCAGAAAGGCAGGACAGGCCATGGAGAACTGGGAGCCTTGTTATGCTGATGGGTAGGATGTAAATTGCCAACAGCCACTCTGGAGAAGTGTATGGTGTTTCCTGAAACATCTAAAAAACAAAGCAACAGAGCCTAGGGCACTTACAGTTATGGTCCTATAGCTTAGGGAAATTAAAATCAAAAAGACGCAGCCATCCCAAAGATTGGGACGGCTCTGTTTACAAGAACTTCGTTTACGGTACAAGTTCAATATCACAGAAAGCGAAAAATGGATAAAGACTTTGTGGTTCTTAAGTACAATGCAATGTCACTCAGCAATGAAATCTATGTCATCAGGCCCGTAGCATCATAATGAGTGGATTCAGGTACGATGATTCTAAGTGAAAGAAGTCACACAGAAAAAGAAACATCATAAGATATCACTACTACACGGAATGTAAACTTGGCTACAGCGGAACTGAATTACAAATGAGAACAGGGTCTCAAATGTAGAAAACCAACTTATGCTTGCTGAAGGGGAAAGGTGAGTTGGGGTGCTGCATAAAACCAGAGATTGAAATTAGCACAGATACCGTTCCATAAGCCAAATATGTAATAGACAAGAGCTACTCCTTGCTCAACGAAGTGGACTCAAAACCCCATATTAAACGCCTAAGAATATACCTGACTAGTAAGCATCTTAAAACCTATGGATTTATATGTCTCCGAAAGAGAATCAAGCGTGTGTACAGAGGCATAAACGCAGCAGTGATAGGATTGGTGAGGTTCGGTGAGCAAATGCAGACCCTTTGAAGTCATATTGCATGGTACCCATTCCATGGGTCTCAACTCTCCAGGTTTAAGGGATTCTTCCTTCAGCTAAAACATGCATGTAGAACCCAGAGTATGATCCACCGTGTGATCGGGAAAGGTGTTCAAATGTGTCTCAGTTTTCATCGTCTGGTACTCGGGTGCAACATTCCAGACGCTTTACTGACACTCTCCCCACTTGGAGAGTCAGTGTCTTTAACCTCCTGTTTGGCCCAGTTTGCAATTTCTGCGGAAAATGAACAGGAATAGGGAGAACCAATGAGAGACTAGCTGGAGGTGTCTGGACGGGCAAATTTAACTCTCATTTCCCACCAGGAAGAGGAATTAACCAAAGGCTCAGCGTGCCATGCTGGAACCACACTAGGGCCTGAAGCAATCCTGCGGTGTTGCGGCCAGCTCACAAGAAAGCGAGTTGAAGAAAGGAGCTCAGGGGCACTGTAATTCACAAACCTGCAGAGTTATAAATGACAGCTATCGTCCAAAAATATATTGAAGTAAGGCTGCCAAGAGGACTTGAAAGCGGGGCAGAATTGCAGGAAACCGATTTCAGGAGGTAGACTGGAATTGCATGTAAAGCATAGGAAAAGAGGCAGAACGTCCACAATGATGCACTTGGACAAAAATGGCGTATGCGTTTTTCTCTGAATATATTCAGGAAAAAACGAATACACCCTTTTTGGCCAACAAACCAAGCTTGCAAAGGAAATCTGCACTACAATGAAGTCTCACTTCCCCCGGGTCAAAAGGGCCATCTTAAAAAGTGTAAAATCCAGAAAGGCAGGACAGGCCATGGAGAACTGGGAGCCTTGTTATGCTGATGGGCGTGATGTAAATTGCCAACAGCCACTCTGGAGAAGTGTATGGTGTTTCCTGAAACATCTAAAAAACAAAGCAACAGAGCCTAGGGCACTTCCACTTATGGTCCTATAGCTTAGGGAAATTAAAATCAAAAAGACACAGCCACCCCAAAGTTTGGGATGGCTCTGTTTACAAGAACCTCGTTTACAGTACAAGTACAATATCCAGAAAGCGAAAAATGGATAAAGAAGTTGTGGTACTTACATACAATGCAGTATCACTCAGCAATGAAATCTATGTCTTCAGGCCCATAGCAGCATAACGAGTGGATTCAGGTACGATGATTCTAAGTGAAATAAGTCACACAGAAAAAGAAACATCATAAGATATCACTAATACACGGAATTTAAACTTGGCTACACAGGAACTGAATTACAAAACAGAACAGGGTCTCAAATGTAGAAAACCAACTTATGCTTGCTTAAGGGGAAAGGTGAGTTGGGGCGCTGCATGAAACCAAAGATTGAAATGAGCAGAGATACCGTTCCAGAAGCCAAATATGTAATAGACAAGAGCTACTCCTTGCTCAACGAAGTGTACTCAACACCCCATATTAAACGCCTAAGAATATACCTGACTAGTAAGAATCTTAAAACCTATGAATTTCTATGTCTCCGAAAGAGAATCAAGCGTGTGTACAGCGGCACAAATGCAGCAGTGATAGGCTTGGTGAGGTTCGGTGAGCAAATGCAGACCCTTTGAAGTCATATTGCATGGTACCCATTCCATGGGTCTCAACTATCCAGGTTTAAGGGATTCTTGCTTCAGCTTTAATATGCAAGTGGAAACCAGAGTATGATCCACCATGGGATCGGGAAACGTGTTCAAATGTGTCTCAGTTTTCATAACCCCTGGTACTCGGGTGCAACATTCCAGAAGCTTTACTAACACTCTAACCACTTGGAGAGTCAGTGCCTTTAACCTCCTGCTTGGCCCAGTTTGCAATTTCTGCGTAAGATGAACAGGAAGAGTGAGAACCAATGAGAGCCTTCCTGGAGGTGTCTGGACGGGCAAATTTAACTCTCATTTCCCAACAGGAAGAGGAATTAACCAAAGGCTCAGTGTGCCATGCCGGAACCACACTAGGGCCTAAAGCAATGCTGCGGTGTTGCGGCCAGCTCACACGAAAGCGAGTTGAAGAAAGGAGCTCAGGGGCACTGTCATTCACAAACCTGCAGAGTTATAAAGGACAGCTATCGTCCAAAAATATATTGAAGTAAGGCTGCCAAGAGGACTTGAAAGCGGGGCAGAATTGCAGGAAACCGATTTCAGGATGTAGACAGGAATTGCATGTAAAGCATAGGAAACTAGGCAGAACGTCCTCAATGATGCACTTGGCCAAAAAGTGCGTATGCGTTTTTTCCTGAATATATTCAGGAAAAAACGCATACGCACTTTTTGGCCAACCAAGCAAGCTTGCAAAGGAAATCTGCACTACAATGAAGTCTCACTGCCCCGCAGTCAGAAGGGCCATCTGAAAATAGTGTAAAATCCAGAAAGGCAGGACAGGCCATGGAGAACCGGGAGCCTTGTTATGCTGATGGGCGGGATGTAAATTGCCAACAGCCACTCTGGAGAAGTGTATGGTGTTTCCTGAAACATCCAAAAAACAAAGCAACAGAGCCTAGGGCACTTCCACTTATGGTCCTATAGCTTAGGGAAATTAAAATCAAAAAGACAGAGCCACCCCAAAGTTTGCGACGGCTCTGTTTACAAGAACCTCGTTTACGGTACAAGTTCAATATCACAGAAAGCGAAAAATGGATAAAGAAGTTGTGGTACTTACGTACAATGCAATATCACTCAGCAATGAAATCTATGTCATCAGGCCCGAAGCAGCATAAAGACTGGATTCAGTTACGATGATTCTAAGTGAATAAGTCACACAGAAAAAGAAACATCATAAGATATCACTAATACACGGAATGTAAACTTGGCTACACAGGAACTGAATTACAAAACAGAACAAGGTCTCAAATGTAGAAAACCAACTTATGCTTGCTTAAGGGGAAAGGTGAGTTGGGGTGCTGCATAAAACCAGAGATTGAAATTAGCACAGATACCGTTACATATGCCAAAAATATAATAGACAAGAGCTACTCCTTGCGCAACGAAGTGGACTCAACACCCCATATTAAACGCCTAAGAATATACCTGACTAGTAAGAATCTTAAAACCTATGGATTGATATGTCTCCGAAAATGAATCAAGCGTGTGTACAGCGGCATAAACGCAGCAGTGATAGGATTGGTGAGGTTCGGTGAGCAAATGCAGACCCTTTGAAGTCATATTGCATGGTACCCATTTCATGGGTCTCAACTCTCCAGGTTTAAGGGATTCTTCCTTCAGCTAAAACATGCATGTGGAACCCAGAGTATGATCCACCGTGTGATCGGGAAACGTGTTCAAATGTGTCTCAGTTTTCGTCCCCTGGTACTCGGCTGCAACATTCCAGACGCTTTACTAACACTCTCTCCACTTGGAGAGTCGGTGCCTTTAACCTCCTGTTTGGCCCAGTTTGCAATTTCTGCGGAAAATGAACAGGAATAGGGAGAACCAATGAGAGAATAGCTGGAGGTGTCTGGACGGCAAATTTAACTCTCATTTCCCACCAGGAAGAGGAATTAACCAAAGGCTCAATGTGACTTGCCGGAACCACACTAGGGCCTGAAGGAATCCTGCGGTGTTTAGACCAGCTCACAAGAAAACGAGTTGAAGAAAGGAGCTCAGGGGCACTGTCATTCACAAACCTGCAGAGTTATAAATGACAGCTATCGTCCAAAAATATATTGAAGTAAGGCTGCCAAGAGGACTTGAAAGCCTGGCAGAATTGCAGGAAACCGATTTCAGGAGGTAGACAGGAATTGCATGTAAAGCATATGAAAAGAGGCAGAACGTCCACAATGATGCACTTGGCCAAAAGGGGAGTATGCGTTTTTTCCTGAATATATTCAGGAAAAAACGCATACGCCCTTTTTGGCCAACCAAGCAAGCTTGCAAAGGAAATCTGCACTACAATGAAGTCTAACTGCCCCCCTGTCAAAATGGCCACCTGAAAAAAGTGTACAATCCAGAAAGGCAGGACAGGCCATGGAGAACTGGAAGCCTTGTTATGCTGATGGGCGGGATGTAAATTGCCAACAGCCACTCTGGAGAAGTGTATGGTGTTTCCTGAAACATCTAAAAAACAAAGCAACAGAGCCTAGGGCACTTCCACTTATGGTCCTATAGCTTAGGGAAATTAAATCAAAAAGATACAGCCACCCCAAAGTTAGGGACGGCTCTGTTAACAAGAACCTCGTTTACGGTACAAGTTCAATATCGCAGAAAGTGAAAAATGGATAAAGAAGTTGTGGTACTTACCTACAATGCAATATCACTCAGCAATGAAATCTATGTCATCAGGCCCGTAGCAGCATAATGAGTGGATTCAGGTACGATGATTCTAAGTGAAATAAGTCACACAGAAAAAGAAACATCATAAGATATCCTTAATACACGGAATGTAAACTTGCTACACAGGAACTGAATTACAAAACAGAACAGGGTCTCAAATGTAGAAAACCAACTTATGCTTGCTTAAGGGGAAAGGTGAGTTGGGGTGCTGCATAAAACCAGAGATTGAAATTAGCACAGATACCATTCCATAAGCCAAATATGTAATAGACAAGAGCTACTCCTTGCTCAACGAAGTGGACTCAACACCCCATATTAAACGCCTAAGAATATACCTGATTAGTAAGAATCTTAAAACCTATGGATTTATATGTCTCCGAAAGAGAATCAAGCATGTGTACAGCGGCAAAAATGCAGCAGTGATAGGATTGGTGAGGTACGGTGAACAAATGCAGACCCTTTGAAGTCATATTGCATGGTACCCATTCCATGGGTCTCAACTCTCCAGGTTTAAGTATTCTTCCTTCAGCTAAAACATGCATGTGGAACCCAGAGTGTGATCCACCGTGTGATCGGGAAACGTGTTCAAATGTGTCTCAGTTTTCATCCCCTGGTACTCGGGTGCAACATTCCGGTGCTTTACTAACACTCTCCCCACTTGGAGAGTCAGTGCCTTTAACCTCCTGTTTGGCCCAGTTTGCATTTTCTGCGGAAAATGAACAGGAATAGGGAGAACCAATGAGAGAATAGCTGGAGGTGTCTGGACGGCAAATTTAACTCTCATTTCCCACCAGGAAGAGGAATTAACCAAAGGCTCAGCGTGCCATGCCAGAACCACACTAGGGCCTGAAGGAATCCTGCGGTGTTTAGACCAGCTCACAAGAAAACGAGTTGAAGAAAGGAGCTCAGGGGCACTGTCATTCACAAACCTGCAGAGTTATAAATGACAGCTATCGTCCAAAAATATATTGAAGTAAGGCTGCCAAGAGGACTTGAAAGCGGGGCAGAATTGCAGGAAACCGATTTCAGGAGGTAGACAGGAATTGCATGTAAAGCATATGAAAAGAGGCAGAACGTCCACAATGATGCACTTGGCCAAAAGGGGAGTATGCGTTTTTTCCTGAATATATTCAGGAAAAAACGCATACGCCCTTTTTGGCCAACCAAGCAAGCTTGCAAAGGAAATCTGCACTACAATGAAGTCTAACTGCCCCCCTGTCAAAATGGCCACCTGAAAAAAGTGTACAATCCAGAAAGGCAGGACAGGCCATGGAGAACTGGAAGCCTTGTTATGCTGATGGGCGGGATGTAAATTGCCAACAGCCACTCTGGAGAAGTGTATGGTGTTTCCTGAAACATCTAAAAAACAAAGCAACAGAGCCTAGGGCACTTCCACTTATGGTCCTATAGCTTAGGGAAATTAAATCAAAAAGATACAGCCACCCCAAAGTTAGGGACGGCTCTGTTAACAAGAACCTCGTTTACGGTACAAGTTCAATATCGCAGAAAGTGAATAATGGATAAAGAAGTTGTGGTAGTTACCTACAATGCAATATCACTCAGCAATGAAATCTATGTCATCAGGCCCGTAGCAGCATAATGAGTGGATTCAGGTACGATGATTCTAAGTGAAATAAGTCACACAGAAAAAGAAACATCATAAGATATCCTTAATACACGGAATGTAAACTTGCTACACAGGAACTGAATTACAAAACAGAACAGGGTCTCAAATGTAGAAAACCAACTTATGCTTGCTTAAGGGGAAAGGTGAGTTGGGGTGCTGCATAAAACCAGAGATTGAAATTAGCACAGATACCATTCCATAAGCCAAATATGTAATAGACAAGAGCTACTCCTTGCTCAACGAAGTGGACTCAACACCCCATATTAAACGCCTAAGAATATACCTGATTAGTAAGAATCTTAAAACCTATGGATTTATATGTCTCCGAAAGAGAATCAAGCATGTGTACAGCGGCAAAAATGCAGCAGTGATAGGATTGGTGAGGTACGGTGAACAAATGCAGACCCTTTGAAGTCATATTGCATGGTACCCATTCCATGGGTCTCAACTCTCCAGGTTTAAGTATTCTTCCTTCAGCTAAAACATGCATGTGGAACCCAGAGTGTGATCCACCGTGTGATCGGGAAACGTGTTCAAATGTGTCTCAGTTTTCATCCCCTGGTACTCGGGTGCAACATTCCGGTGCTTTACTAACACTCTCCCCACTTGGAGAGTCAGTGCCTTTAACCTCCTGTTTGGCCCAGTTTGCATTTTCTGCGGAAAATGAACAGGAATAGGGAGAACCAATGAGAGACTAGCTGGAGGTGTCTGGACGGGCAAATTTAACTCTCATTTCCCACCAGGAAGAGGAATTAACCAAAGGCTCAGCGTGCCATGCCAGAACCACACTAGGGCCTGAAGCAATCCTGCGGTGTTGCGGCCAGCTCACAAGAAAGCGAGTTGAAGAAAGGAGCTCAGGGGCACTGTAATTCACAAACCTGCAGAGTTATAAATGACAGCTATCGTCCAAAAATATATTGAAGTAAGGCTGCCAAGAGGACTTGAAAGCGGGGCAGAATTGCAGGAAACCGATTTCAGGAGGTAGACTGGAATTGCATGTAAAGCATAGGAAAAGAGGCAGAACGTCCACAATGATGCACTTGGACAAAAATGGCGTATGCGTTTTTCTCTGAATATATTCAGGAAAAAACGAATACACCCTTTTTGGCCAACAAACCAAGCTTGCAAAGGAAATCTGCACTACAATGAAGTCTCACTTCCCCCGGGTCAAAAGGGCCATCTTAAAAAGTGTAAAATCCAGAAAGGCAGGACAGGCCATGGAGAACTGGGAGCCTTGTTATGCTGATGGGCGTGATGTAAATTGCCAACAGCCACTCTGGAGAAGTGTATGGTGTTTCCTGAAACATCTAAAAAACAAAGCAACAGAGCCTAGGGCACTTCCACTTATGGTCCTATAGCTTAGGGAAATTAAAATCAAAAAGACACAGCCACCCCAAAGTTTGGGATGGCTCTGTTTACAAGAACCTCGTTTACAGTACAAGTACAATATCCAGAAAGCGAAAAATGGATAAAGAAGTTGTGGTACTTACATACAATGCAGTATCACTCAGCAATGAAATCTATGTCTTCAGGCCCATAGCAGCATAACGAGTGGATTCAGGTACGATGATTCTAAGTGAAATAAGTCACACAGAAAAAGAAACATCATAAGATATCACTAATACACGGAATTTAAACTTGGCTACACAGGAACTGAATTACAAAACAGAACAGGGTCTCAAATGTAGAAAACCAACTTATGCTTGCTTAAGGGGAAAGGTGAGTTGGGGCGCTGCATGAAACCAAAGATTGAAATGAGCAGAGATACCGTTCCAGAAGCCAAATATGTAATAGACAAGAGCTACTCCTTGCTCAACGAAGTGTACTCAACACCCCATATTAAACGCCTAAGAATATACCTGACTAGTAAGAATCTTAAAACCTATGAATTTCTATGTCTCCGAAAGAGAATCAAGCGTGTGTACAGCGGCACAAATGCAGCAGTGATAGGCTTGGTGAGGTTCGGTGAGCAAATGCAGACCCTTTGAAGTCATATTGCATGGTACCCATTCCATGGGTCTCAACTATCCAGGTTTAAGGGATTCTTGCTTCAGCTTTAATATGCAAGTGGAAACCAGAGTATGATCCACCATGGGATCGGGAAACGTGTTCAAATGTGTCTCAGTTTTCATAACCCCTGGTACTCGGGTGCAACATTCCAGAAGCTTTACTAACACTCTAACCACTTGGAGAGTCAGTGCCTTTAACCTCCTGCTTGGCCCAGTTTGCAATTTCTGCGTAAGATGAACAGGAAGAGTGAGAACCAATGAGAGCCTTCCTGGAGGTGTCTGGACGGGCAAATTTAACTCTCATTTCCCAACAGGAAGAGGAATTAACCAAAGGCTCAGTGTGCCATGCCGGAACCACACTAGGGCCTAAAGCAATGCTGCGGTGTTGCGGCCAGCTCACACGAAAGCGAGTTGAAGAAAGGAGCTCAGGGGCACTGTCATTCACAAACCTGCAGAGTTATAAAGGACAGCTATCGTCCAAAAATATATTGAAGTAAGGCTGCCAAGAGGACTTGAAAGCGGGGCAGAATTGCAGGAAACCGATTTCAGGATGTAGACAGGAATTGCATGTAAAGCATAGGAAACTAGGCAGAACGTCCTCAATGATGCACTTGGCCAAAAAGTGCGTATGCGTTTTTTCCTGAATATATTCAGGAAAAAACGCATACGCACTTTTTGGCCAACCAAGCAAGCTTGCAAAGGAAATCTGCACTACAATGAAGTCTCACTGCCCCGCAGTCAGAAGGGCCATCTGAAAATAGTGTAAAATCCAGAAAGGCAGGACAGGCCATGGAGAACCGGGAGCCTTGTTATGCTGATGGGCGGGATGTAAATTGCCAACAGCCACTCTGGAGAAGTGTATGGTGTTTCCTGAAACATCCAAAAAACAAAGCAACAGAGCCTAGGGCACTTCCACTTATGGTCCTATAGCTTAGGGAAATTAAAATCAAAAAGACAGAGCCACCCCAAAGTTTGCGACGGCTCTGTTTACAAGAACCTCGTTTACGGTACAAGTTCAATATCACAGAAAGCGAAAAATGGATAAAGAAGTTGTGGTACTTACGTACAATGCAATATCACTCAGCAATGAAATCTATGTCATCAGGCCCGAAGCAGCATAAAGACTGGATTCAGTTACGATGATTCTAAGTGAATAAGTCACACAGAAAAAGAAACATCATAAGATATCACTAATACACGGAATGTAAACTTGGCTACACAGGAACTGAATTACAAAACAGAACAAGGTCTCAAATGTAGAAAACCAACTTATGCTTGCTTAAGGGGAAAGGTGAGTTGGGGTGCTGCATAAAACCAGAGATTGAAATTAGCACAGATACCGTTACATATGCCAAAAATATAATAGACAAGAGCTACTCCTTGCGCAACGAAGTGGACTCAACACCCCATATTAAACGCCTAAGAATATACCTGACTAGTAAGAATCTTAAAACCTATGGATTGATATGTCTCCGAAAATGAATCAAGCGTGTGTACAGCGGCATAAACGCAGCAGTGATAGGATTGGTGAGGTTCGGTGAGCAAATGCAGACCCTTTGAAGTCATATTGCATGGTACCCATTTCATGGGTCTCAACTCTCCAGGTTTAAGGGATTCTTCCTTCAGCTAAAACATGCATGTGGAACCCAGAGTATGATCCACCGTGTGATCGGGAAACGTGTTCAAATGTGTCTCAGTTTTCGTCCCCTGGTACTCGGCTGCAACATTCCAGACGCTTTACTAACACTCTCTCCACTTGGAGAGTCGGTGCCTTTAACCTCCTGTTTGGCCCAGTTTGCAATTTCTGCGGAAAATGAACAGGAATAGGGAGAACCAATGAGAGAATAGCTGGAGGTGTCTGGACGGCAAATTTAACTCTCATTTCCCACCAGGAAGAGGAATTAACCAAAGGCTCAATGTGACTTGCCGGAACCACACTAGGGCCTGAAGGAATCCTGCGGTGTTTAGACCAGCTCACAAGAAAACGAGTTGAAGAAAGGAGCTCAGGGGCACTGTCATTCACAAACCTGCAGAGTTATAAATGACAGCTATCGTCCAAAAATATATTGAAGTAAGGCTGCCAAGAGGACTTGAAAGCGGGGCAGAATTGCAGGAAACCGATTTCAGGAGGTAGACAGGAATTGCATGTAAAGCATATGAAAAGAGGCAGAACGTCCACAATGATGCACTTGGCCAAAAGGGGAGTATGCGTTTTTTCCTGAATATATTCAGGAAAAAACGCATACGCCCTTTTTGGCCAACCAAGCAAGCTTGCAAAGGAAATCTGCACTACAATGAAGTCTAACTGCCCCCCTGTCAAAATGGCCACCTGAAAAAAGTGTACAATCCAGAAAGGCAGGACAGGCCATGGAGAACTGGAAGCCTTGTTATGCTGATGGGCGGGATGTAAATTGCCAACAGCCACTCTGGAGAAGTGTATGGTGTTTCCTGAAACATCTAAAAAACAAAGCAACAGAGCCTAGGGCACTTCCACTTATGGTCCTATAGCTTAGGGAAATTAAATCAAAAAGATACAGCCACCCCAAAGTTAGGGACGGCTCTGTTAACAAGAACCTCGTTTACGGTACAAGTTCAATATCGCAGAAAGTGAATAATGGATAAAGAAGTTGTGGTACTTACCTACAATGCAATATCACTCAGCAATGAAATCTATGTCATCAGGCCCGTAGCAGCATAATGAGTGGATTCAGGTACGATGATTCTAAGTGAAATAAGTCACACAGAAAAAGAAACATCATAAGATATCCTTAATACACGGAATGTAAACTTGCTACACAGGAACTGAATTACAAAACAGAACAGGGTCTCAAATGTAGAAAACCAACATATGCTTGCTTAAGGGGAAAAGTGAGTTGGGGTGCTGCATAAAACCAGAGATTGAAATTAGCACAGATACCATTCCATAAGCCAAATATGTAATAGACAAGAGCTACTCCTTGCTCAACGAAGTGGACTCAACACCCCATATTAAACGCCTAAGAATATACCTGATTAGTAAGAATCTTAAAACCTATGGATTTATATGTCTCCGAAAGAGAATCAAGCATGTGTACAGCGGCAAAAATGCAGCAGTGATAGGATTGGTGAGGTACGGTGAACAAATGCAGACCCTTTGAAGTCATATTGCATGGTACCCATTCCATGGGTCTCAACTCTCCAGGTTTAAGTATTCTTCCTTCAGCTAAAACATGCATGTGGAACCCAGAGTGTGATCCACCGTGTGATCGGGAAACGTGTTCAAATGTGTCTCAGTTTTCATCCCCTGGTACTCGGGTGCAACATTCCGGTGCTTTACTAACACTCTCCCCACTTGGAGAGTCAGTGCCTTTAACCTCCTGTTTGGCCCAGTTTGCATTTTCTGCGGAAAATGAACAGGAATAGGGAGAACCAATGAGAGACTAGCTGGAGGTTTCTGGACGGGCAAATTTAACTCTCATTTCCCACCAGGAAGAGGAATTAACCAAAGGCTCAGCGTGCCATGCCAGAACCACACTAGGGCCTGAAGCAATCCTGCGGTGTTGCGGCCAGCTCACAAGAAAGCGAGTTGAAGAAAGGAGCTCAGGGGCAGTGTAATTCACAAACCTGCAGAGTTATAAATGACAGGTATCGTCCAAAAATATATTGAAGTAAGGCTGCCAAGAGGACTTGAAAGCGGGGCACAATTGCAGGAAACCGATTTCAGGAGGTAGACTGGAATTGCATGTAAAGCATAGGAAAAGAGGCAGAACGTCCACAATGATGCACTTGGCCAAAGGGGAGTATTCGTTTTTTCCTGAATATATTCAGGAAAAAACATATACGCTCTTTTTGGCCAACCAAGCAAGCTTGCAAAGGAAATCTGCACTACAATGAAGTCTCACTGCCCCCCTGGTCAAAAGGGCAATCTGAAAAAAGTGTAAAATCCAGAAAGGCAGGACAGGCCATGGAGATCTGGGAGCCTTGTTATGCTGATGGGTGGGATGTAAATTCCCAACAGCCACTCTGGAGAAGTGTATGGTGTTTCCTGAAACATCCAAAAAACAAAGCAACAGAGCCTAGGGCACTTCCACTTATGGTCCTATAGCTTAGGGAAATTAAAATAAAAAAGACACAGCTACCCCAAAGTTTGGGCCGGCTCTGTTTACAAGAACCTCGTTTACGGTACAAGTTCAATATCGCAGAAAGCGAAAAATGGATAAAGACGTTGTGGTACTTACGTACAATGCAATATCACTCAGCAATGAAATCTATGTCATCAGGCCCCAGCAGCATAATGAGTGGATTCAGGTACGATGATTCTAAGTGAAAGAAGTCACACAGAAAAAGAAACATCATAAGATATCACTACTACAAGGAATGTAAACTTGGCTACACAGGAACTGAATTACAAAACAGAACAGGGTCTCAAATGTAAAAAACCAACTTATGCTTGCTTAAGGGGAAAGGTGAGTTGGGGTGCTGCATAAAACCAGAGATTGAAATTAGTGCAGATACGGTTCCATAAGCCAAATATGTAATAGACAAGAGCTACTCCTTGCTCAACGAAGTGGACTCCACACCCCATATTAAACGCCTAAGAATATACCTGACTAGTAAGAATCTTAAAACCTATGGATTTATATGTCTCCGAAAGAGAATAAAGCGTGTGGACAGCGGCATAAACGCAGGAGTGATAGGATTGGTGAGGTTCAGTGAGCAAATGCAGACCCTTTGAAATCATATTGCATGGTACCCATTCCATGGGTCTCAACTCTCCAGGTTTAAGGGATTCTTCCTTCACCTAAAACATGCATGTGGAACCCAGAGTATGATCCACCGTGTGATCGGAAAATGTGTTCAAATGTGTCTCAGTTTTCGTCCCCTGGTACTCAGGTGCAACATTCCAGACGCTTTACTAACACTCTTCCCACTTGGAGAGTCAGTGCCTTTAACCTACTGTTTGGCCCAGTTTGCAATTTCTGCAGAAAATGAACAGGAATAGGGAGAACAAATGAAAGACTAGCTGGAGGTGTCTGGACGGGGAAATTTAACTTTCATTTCCCACCAGGAAGAGGAATTAACCAAAGGCTCAGCATGCCATGCCTGAACCACCCTAGAGCCTGAAGCAATCTTGCGGTGTTGCGGCCAGCTCACAAGAAAACAAGTTGAAGAAAGGAACTCAGGGGCACTGTAATTCACAAACCTGCAGAGTTATAAATGACAGCTATCGTCCAAAAATATATTGAAGTAAGGCTGCCAAGAGGACTTGAAAGCGGGGCAGAATTGCAGGAAACCGATTTCAGGAGGTAGACTGGAATTGCATGTAAAGCATAGGAGAAGAGGCAGAACGTCCACAATGATGCACTTGGCCAAAAAGGGCGTATGCGTTTTTTCCTGAATATATTCAGGAAAAAACGCATACGCCCTTTTTGGCCAACCAAGCAAGCTTGCAAAGGAAATCTGCACTACAATGAAGTCTCACTGCCCCCCGGTGAAAAGGGCCATCTGAAAAAAGTGTAAAATCCAGAAAGGCAGGACAGGCCATGGAGAACTGGGAGCCTTGTTATGCTGATGGGCGGGATGTAAATTGCCAACAGCCACTCTGGAGAAGTGTATGGTGTTTCCTGAAACATCTACAAAACAAAGCAACAGAGCCTAGGGCACTTCAACTTATGGTCCTATAGCGTAGGGAAATTAAAATCAAAAAGACACAGCAACCCCAAAGTTTGCGATGACTCTGTTTACAAGAACCTCGTTTATGGTACAAGTTCAATATCACAGAAAGGGAAAAATGGATAAAGAATTTGTGGTACTTACCTACAATGCAATATCACTCAGCAATGAAATCTATGTCATCAGGCCCATAGCAGCATAATGAGTGGATTCAGGTACGATGATTCTAAGTGAAATAAGTTACACAGAAAAAGAAACATCATAAGATATCTCTAATACACGGAATGTAAACTTGGCTACACAGGAATGAATTACAAACCAGAACAGGGCCTCAAATGAGGAAAACCAACTTATGCTTGCTTAACGGGAAAGGTGAGTTGGGGTGCTGCATAAAACCAGAGATTGAAATTAGCACAGATACGGTTCCATAAGCCAAATATGTAATAGACAAGAGCTACTCCTTGCTCAATGAAGTGGACTCAACACCGAATATTAAACGCCTAAGAATATACCTGACTAGTAAGAATCTTAAAACCTATGGATTTATATGTCTCCAAAAGAGAATCAAGCGTGTGTGCAGCGGTATAAACGCAGCAGTGAAAGGATTGGTGAGGTACAGTGAGCAAATGCAGACCCTTTGAAGTCATATTGCATGGTACCCTTTCCATGGGTCTCAAATCTCCAGGTTTAAGGGATTCTTCCTTCAGCTAAAACATGCATGTGGAACCCAGATTATGATCCACCGTGTGATCAGGAAACGTGTTCAAATGTGTCTCAGTTGTTATCCCCTGGTACTCGGGTGCAACATTCCAGATGCTTTACTAACACTCTCCCCACTTGTAGAGTTAGTGCCTATAACCTCCTGTTTGGCCCAGTTTGCAATTTCTGCAGAAAATGAACACGAATAGGAGAATCAATGAGCGACTAGCTGGAGGTGTCTGGACGGGCAAATTTAACTCTCATTTCCCACCAGGAAGAGGAATTAACCAAAGGCTCAGCGTGCCGTGCCGGAACCACACTAGGGCCTGAAGCAATCCTGCGGTGTTGCGGCCAGCTCACAAGAAAGCGAGTTGAAGAAAGGAGTTCAGGGGCACTGTAATTCACAAACCTGCAGAGTTATAAATGACAGCTATTGTCCAAAAATATATTGAAGTAAGGCTGACAAGAGGACTTGAAAGCGGGGTACAATTGCAGGAAACCAATTTCAGAAGGTAGACTGGAATTGCATGTAAAGCATATGAAAAGAGGCAGAACGTCCACACTGATGCACTTGGCCAAAAGGGGCGTATGCGTTTTTTCCTGAATATATTCAGGAAAAAACGCATACGCCCTTTTTGGCCAACCAAGCAACCTTGCAAAGGAAATCTGCACTACAAAGAAGTCTCACTGCCCCCCTGTCAAAATGGCCACCTGAAAAAAGTGTACAATCCAGAAAGGCAGGACAGGCCATGGAGAACTGGAAGCCTTGTTATGCTGATGGGCGGGATGTAAATTGCCAACAGCCACTCTGGAGAAGTGTATGGTGTTTCCTGAAACATCTAAAAAACAAAGCAACGGAGCCTAGGGCACTTCCACTTATGGTCCTATAGCTTAGGGAAATTAAATCAAAAAGATACAGCCACCCCAAAGTTAGGGACGGCTCTGTTAACAAGAACCTCGTTTATGGTACAAGTTCAATATCGCAGAAAATGAAAAATGGATAAAGAAGTTGTGGTACTTACCTACACTGCAATATCACTCAGCAATGAAATCTATGTCATCAGGCCCGTAGCAGCATAATGAGTGGATTCAGGTACGATGATTCTAAGTGAAATAAGTCACACAGAAAAAGAAACATCATAAGATATCCTTAATACACGGAATGTAAACTTGCTACACAGGAACTGAATTACAAAACAGAACAGGGTCTCAAATGTAGAAAACCAACTTATGCTTGCTTAAGGGGAAAGGTGAGTTGGGGTGCTGCATAAAACCAGAGATTGAAATTAGCACAGATACCATTCCATAAGCCAAATATGTAATAGACAAGAGCTACTCCTTGCTCAACGAAGTGGACTCAAAACCCCATATTAAACGCCTAAGAATATACCTGACTAGTAAGAATCTTAAAAACTATGGATTTATATGTCTCCGAAAGAGAATCAAGCGTGTGTACAGAGGCATAAACGCAGCAGTGATAGGATTGGTGAGGTTCAGTGAGCAAATGCAGACCCTTTGAAGTCATATTGCATGGTACCCATTCCATGGGTCTCAACTCTCCAGGTTTAAGGGATTCTTCCTTCAGCTAAAACATGCATGTAGAACCCAGAGTATGATCCACCGTGTGATCGGGAAAGGTGTTCAAGTGTGTCTCAGTTTTCATCGTCTGGTACTCGGGTGCAACATTCCAGACGCTTTACTGACACTCTCCCCACTTGTAGAGTTAGTGCCTATAACCTCCTGTTTGGCCCAGTTTGCAATTTCTGCAGAAAATGAACACGAATAGGAGAATCAATGAGAGACTAGCTGGAGGTGTCTGGACGGGCAAATTTAACTCTCATTTCCCACCAGGAAGAGGAATTAACCAAAGGCTCAGCGTGCCATGCCGGAACCACACTAGGGCCTGAAACAATCCTGCGGTGTTGCGGCCAGCTCACAAGAAAGCGAGTTGAAGAAAGGAGTTCAGGGGCACTGTAATTCACAAACCTGCAGAGTTATAAATGACAGCTATCGTCCAAAAATATATTGAAGTAAGGCTGACAAGAGGACTTGAAAGCGGGGCACAATTGCAGGAAACCGATTTAAGAAAGTAGACTGGAATTGCATGTAAAGCATATGAAAAGATGCAGAAGGTCCACAATGATGCACTTGGCCAAAAGGGGCGTATGCGTTTTTTCCTGAATATATTCAGGAAAAAACGCATACGCCCTTTTTGGCCAACCAAGCAAGCTTGCAAAGGAAATCTGCACTACAATGAAGTCTCACTGCCCCCCTGTCAAAATGGCCACCTGAAAAAAGTGTACAATCCAGAAAGGCAGGACAGGCCATGGAGAACTGGAAGCCTTGTTATGCTGATGGGCGGGATGTAAATTGCCAACAGCCACTCTGGAGAAGTGTATGGTGTTTCCTGAAACATCTAAAAAACAAAGCAACGGAGCCTAGGGCACTTCCACTTATGGTCCTATAGCTTAGGGAAATTAAATCAAAAAGATACAGCCACACCAAGGTTAGGGACTGTTCTGTTAACAAGAACCTCGTTTATGGTACAAGTTCAATATCGCAGAAAGTGAAAAATGGATAAAGAATTTGTGGTACTTACCTACAATGCAATATCACTCAGCAATGAAATCTATGTCATCAGGCCCGTAGCAGCATAATGAGTGGATTCAGGTACGATGATTCTAAGTGAAATAAGTCACACAGAAAAAGAAAAATCGTAAGATATCACTAATACACGGAATGTAAACTTGCTACACAGGAACTGAATTACAAAACAGAACAGGGTCTCAAATGTAGAAAACCAACTTATGCTTGCTTAAGGGGAAAGGTGAGTTGGGGTGCTGCATAAAACCAGAGATTGAAATTAGCACAGATACCGTTCCCTAAGCCAAATATGTAATAGACAAGAGCTACTCCTTGCTCAACGAAGTGGACTCAACACCCCATATTAAACGCCTAAGAATATACCTGACTAGTAAGAATCTTAAAACCTATGGATTTATATGCCTCCGAAGGAGAATCAAGCATGTGTACAGCGGCATAAACGCAGCAGTGATAGGATTGGTGAGGTTCGGTGAGCAAATGCAGACCCTATGAAGTCATATTGCATGGCACCCATTCCATGGGTCTCAACTCTCCAGGTTTAAGGGATTCTTCCTTCAGCTAAACCATGCATGTGGAACCCAGAGTATGATCCACCGTGTGATCGGGAAATGTGTTCAAATGTGTCTCAGTTTTCGTCCCCTGGTACTCGGGTGCAACATTCCAGACGCTTTACTAACACTCTCTCCACTTGGAGAGTCAGTGCCTTTAAACTCCTGTTTGGCCCAGTTTGCAGTTTCTGCGGAAAATGAACAGGAATAGGGAGAACCAATGAGAGACTAGCTGGAGGTGTCTGGACGGGCAAATTTAACTCTCATTTCCCACCAGGAAGAGGAATTAACCAAAGGCTCAGCGTGCCATGCCGAAACCACACTAGGGCCTGAAGCAATCCTGCGGTTTTTTCGGCGAGCTCACAAGAAATCGAGTTGAAGAAAGGAGCTCAGGGGCTCTGTAATTCACAAACCTGCAGAGTTATAAATGACAGCTATCGTCCAAAAATATATTGAAATAAGGCTGCCAAGAGGACTTGAAAGCGGGGCAGAATTGCAGGAAACCGATTTCAGGAGGTAGACTGGAATTGCATGTAAAGCATAGGAAAAGAGGCAGAACGTCCACAATGATGCACTTGGCCAAAAAGGGCGTATGCGTTTTTTCCTGAATATATTCAGGAAAAAACGGATACGCACTTTCTGGCCACCCAAGCAAGCTTGCAAAGGAAATCTGCACAACAATGAAGTCTCACTGCCCACCGGGCAAAAGGGCCATCTGAAAAAAGTGTAAAATCAAGAAAGGCAGGACAGGCCATGGAGAACTGGGAGCCTTGTTATGCTGATGGGTACGATGTAAATTGCCAACAGCCACTCTGGAGAAGTGTATGGTGTTTCCTGAAACATCTGAAAAACAAAACAACAGAGCCTAGGGCACTTACACTTATGGTCCTATAGCTTAGGGAAATTAAAATCAAAAAGACACAGCCACCCCAAAGTTTGGGACGGCTCTGTTTACAAGAATCTCATTTACGGTACAAGTTCAATATCACAGAAAGCGAAAAATGGATAAAGACGTTGTGGTACTTACGTACAATGCAATATCACTCAGCAATGAAATCTATGTCATCAGGCCCGTAGCAGCATAATGAGTGGATTCAGGTACGATGATTCTAAGTGAAATAAGTCACACAGAAAAAGAAACATCATAAGATATCACTAGTACACGGAATGTAAACTTGGCTACAGCGGAACTGAATTACAAATGAGAACAGGGTCTCAAATGTAGAAAACCAACTTATGCTTGCTGAAGGGGAAAGGTGAGTTGGGGTGCTGCATAACCAGAGATTGAACTTAGCACAGATACCGTTCCATAAGCCAAATATGTAATAGACAAGAGCTACTCCTTGCTCAACGAAGTGGACTCAAAACCCCATATTAAACGCCTAAGAATATACCTGACTAGTAAGAATCTTAAAACCTATGGATTTATATGTCTCCGAAAGAGAATCAAGCGTGTGTACAGAGGCATAAACGCAGCAGTGATAGGATTGGTGAGTTTCGGTGAGCAAATGCAGACCTTTGAAGTCATATTGCATGGTACCCATTCCATGGGTCTCAACTCTCCAGGTTTAAGGGATTCTTCCTTCAGCTAAAACATGCATGTAGAACCCAGAGTATGATCCACCGTGTGATCGGGAAAGGTGTTCAAATGTGTCTCAGTTTTCGTCGTCTGGTACTCGGGTGCAACATTCCAGACGCTTTACTGACACTCTCCCCACTTGGAGAGTCAGTGCCTTTAACCTCCTGTTTGGCCCAGTTTGCAATTTCTGCGGAAAATGAACAGAAATAGGGAGAACCAATGAGAGACTAGCTGGAGGTGTCTGGACGGGCAAATTTAACTCTCATTTCCCACTAGGAAGAGGAATTAACCGAAGGCTCAGCGTACCATGCCGGAACCACACTAGGGCCTGAAGCAATCCTGCGGTGTTGCGGTCAGCTCACAAGAAAGCGAGTTGAAGAAAGGAGCTCAGGGGCACTGTCATTCACAAACCTGCAGAGTTATAAATGACAGCTATCGTCCAAAAATATATTGAAGTAAGGCTGCCAAGAGGACTTGAAAACGGGGCAGAATTGCAGGAAACCGATTTCAGGAGGTAGACTGGAATTGCATGTAAAGCATAGGAAAAGAGGCAGAACGTCCACAATGATGCACTTGGCCAAAAAGAGCGTATGCGTTTTTTCCTGAATGTATTCGGGAAAAAACGCATACACACTTTTTGGGCAACCAAGCAAGCTTGCAAAGGAAATCTGCACTACAATGAAGTCTCACTGTCCCCCGTTCAAAAGGGCCATCTGAAAAATGTGTAAAATCCAGAAAGGCAGGACAGGCCATGGAGAACTGGGGGCCTTGTTATGCTGATGGGCGGGATGTAAATTGCCAACAGCCACTCTGGAGAAATGTATGGTGTTTCCAGAAACATCTAAAAAACAAAGCATCAGAGCCTAGGGCACTTCCACTTATGGTCCTATAGCTTAGGGAAATTAAATTCAAAAAGACACAGCCACCCCAAAGTTTGGGACGGCTCTGTTAACAAGAACCTCGTTTACGGTACAAGTTCAATATTGCAGAAAGCGAAAAATGGATAAAGAAGTTGTGGTACTTACGTACAATGCAATATCACTCAGCAATGAAATCTGTGTCATCAGGCCTGTAGCAGCATAATGAGTGGATTCAGGTACGATGATTCTAAGTGAAATAAGTCACACAGAAAAAGAAACATCATAAGATATCACTACTATACGGAATGGAAACGTGGCTACACAGGAACTGAATTACAAAACAGAACAGGGTCTCTAATGTAGAAAACCAACTTATGCTTGCTTAAGGGGAAAGGTGAGTTGGGGTGCTGCATAAAACCACATTTTGAAATTAGCACAGATACCGTTCCATTAGCCAAATATGTAATAGACAGGAACTACTCCTTGTTCAACAAAGTGGACTCAACACCCCATAATAAACGCCTAAGAATATACCTGACTAGTAAGAATCTTAAAACCTATGGATTTATATGTCTCCGAAAGAGAATCAAGCGTGTGTACAGCGGCATAAATGCAGCAGTGATAGGATTGGTGAGGTACGGTGAGCAAAGGCAGACCCTTTGAAGTCATATTGCATGGTACCCATTCCATGGGTCTCAACTCTCCGGTTTAAGGGATTCTTCCTTCAGCTAAAACATGCATGTGGAACCCAGAGTATGATCCACAGTGTGATCGGGAAACGTGTTCAAATGTGTCTCAGTTTTCGTCCCTTGGTACTCTGGTGCAACATTCCAGACGCTTTACTAACACTCTCCCCACTTGGAGAGTCAGTGCCTTTAACCTCCTGTTTGGCCCAGTTTCCAATTTCTGCGGAAGATGAACAGGAATAGGGACAACCAACGAGAGACTAGCTGGAGGTGTCTGGACAGGCAAATTTAACTCTCATTTCCCAAAAGGAAGAGAATTAACCAAAGGCTCAGCGTGCCATGCCGGAACCACACTAGGGCCTAAAGCAATGCTGCGGTGTTGCGGCCAGCTCACAAGAAAGCGAGTTGAAGAAAGGAGCTCAGGGGCACTTTCATTCACAAACCTGCAGAGTTATAAAGGACAGCTATCGTCCAAAAATATATTGAAGTAAGGCTGCCAAGAGGACTTGAAAGCGGGGCAGAATTGCAGGAAACCGATTTCAGGATGTAGACAGGAATTGCATGTAAAGCATAGGAAAAGAGGCAGAACGTCCTCAATGATGCACTTGGCCAAAAAGTGCGTATGCGTTTTTTCCTGAATATATTCAGGAAAAAACGCATACGCACTTTTTGGCCAACCAAGCAAGCTTGCAAAGGAAATCTGCACTACAATGAAGTCTCACTGCCGCGCGGTCAGAAGGGCCATCTGAAAATAGTGTAAAATCCAGAAAGGCAGGACAGGCCATGGAGAACCGGGAGCCTTGTTATGCTGATGGGCGGGATGTAAATTGCCAACAGCCACTCCGGAGAAGTGTATGGTGTTTCCTGAAACATCCAAAAAACAAAGCAACAGAGCCTAGGGCACTTCCACTTATGGTCCTATAGCTTAGGGAAATTAAAATCAAAAAGACAGAGCCACCCCAAAGTTTGCGACGGCTCTGTTTACAAGAACCTCGTTTACGGTACAAGTTCAATATCACAGAAAGCGAAAAATGGATAAAGAAGTTGTGGTACTTACGTACAATGCAATATCAATCAGCAATGAAATCTATGTCATCAGGCCCGAAGCAGCATAAAGACTGGATTCAGTTACGATGATTCTAAGTGAATAAGTCACACAGAAAAAGAAACATCATAAGATATCACTAATACACGGAATGTAAACTTGGCTACACAGGAACTGAATTACAAAACAGAACAAGGTCTCAAATGTAGTAAACCAACTTATGATTGGTTAAGGGGAAAGGTGAGTTGGGGTGCTGCATAAAACCAGAGATTGAAATTAGCACAGATACCGTTACATATGCCAAAAATATAATAGACAAGAGCTACTCCTTGCGCAACGAAGTGGACTCAACACCCCATATTAAACGCCTAAGAATATACCTGACTAGTAAGAATCTTAAAACCTATGGATTTATATGTCTCCGAAAATGAATCAAGCGTGTGTACAGTGGCCTAAACGCAGCAGTGATAGGATTGGTGAGGTTCGGTGAGCAAATGCAGACCCTTTGAAGTCATATTGCATGGTACCCATTTCATGGGTTTCAACTCTCCAGGTTTAAGGGATTCTTCCTTCAGCTAAAACATGCATGTGGAACCCAGAGTATGATCCACCATGTGATCGGGAAACGTGTTCAAATGTGTCTCAGTTTTCGTCCCCTGGTACTCGGCTGCAACATTCCAAACGCTTTACTAACACTCTCTCCACTTGGAGAGTCGGTGCCTTTAACCTCCTGTTTGGCCCAGTTTGCAATTTCTGCGGAAAATGAACAGGAATAGGGAGAACCAATGAGAGAATAGCTGGAGGTGTCTGGACGGCAAATTTAACTCTCATTTCCCACCAGGAAGAGGAATTAACCAAAGGCTCAATGTGACTTGCCGGAACCACACTAGGGCCTGAAGGAATCCTGCGGTGTTGCGACCAGCTCACAAGAAAGCGAGTTGAAGAAAGGAGCTCAGGGGCACTGTCATTCACAAACCTGCAGAGTTATAAATGACAGCTATCGTCCAAAAATATATTGAAGTAAGGCTGCCAAGAGGACTTGAAATCGGGGCAGAATTGCAGGAAACCGATTTCAGGAGGTAGACAGGAATTGCATGTAAAGCATAGGAAAAGAGGCAGATTATCCACAATGATGCACTTGGCCAAAAACGGTGTATGCGTTTTTTCCTGAATATATTCAGGAAAAAACGCATACACCCTTTTCAGCCATCCAAGCAAGCTTGCAAAGGAAATCTGCACGACAATGAAGTCTCACTGCCCACCGGTCAAAAGGGCCATCTGAAAAAAGTGTAAAATCCAGAAAGGCAGAACAGGCCATGGAGAACTGGGAGCCTTGTTATGCTGATGGGCGGGATGTAAATTGCCAACAGCCACTCTGGAGAAGTGTATGGTGTGTCCTGAAACATCTAAAAAACAAAGCAACAGAGCCTAGGGCACTTCCACTTATGGTCCTATAGCTTAGGGAAATTAAAATCAAAAAGACACAGCCACCCCAAAGTTTGGGACGGCTCTGTTTACAAGAACCTCATTTACGGTACAAGTTCAATATCACAGAAAGAGAAAAATGGATAAAGAAGTTGTGGTACTTAAGAACAATGCAATATTACTCAGCAATGAAATCTATGTCATCAGGCCCGTAGGAGCATAATGAGTGGATTCAGGTACGATGATTCTAAGTGAAATAAGTCACACAGAAAAAGAAACATCATAAGGTATCACTACTACACGGAATGTAAACTTGGCTACACAGGAACTGAATTACAAAACAGAACAGGGTCTCAAATGTAGAAAACCAACTTATGCTTGCTTAAGGGGAAAGGTGAGTTGGGTTGCTGCATAAAACCAGAGATTGAAATTAGCACGGATACCGTTACATAAGCCAAAAATATAATAGACAAGAGCTACTCCTTGCGCAACAAAGTGGACTCAACACCCCATATTAAACGCCTAAGAATATACCTGACTAGTAAGAATCTTAAAACCTATGGATTGATATGTCTCCGAAAGAGAATCAAGCGTGTGTACAGCGGCCTAAACACAGCAGTGATAGGACTGGTGAGGTTCGGTGAGCAAATGCAGACCCTTTGAAGTCATATTGCATGGTACCCATTCCATGGGTCTCAACTCTCTAGGTTTAAGGGATTCTTCCTTCAGCAAAAACATGCATGTGGAACCCAGAGTATGATCCACCGTGTGATCGGGAAACGTGTTCAAATGTGTCTCAGTTTTCGTCCCCTGGTACTCGAGTGCAACTTTCCAGACGCTTTACTAACACTCTCCCCACTTGGAGAGTCACTTCCTTTAACCTCCTGCTTGGCCCAGTTTCCAATTTCTGCGGAAAATGAACAGGAATAGGGAGAACCAATGAGAGACTAGCTGGAGGTGTCTGGACGGGCAAATTTAACTCTCATTTCCCACCAGGAGGAGGAATTAACCAAAGGCTCAGCGTGCCATGCCGGAACCACACTAGGGCCTGAAGCAATCCTGCGGTGTTGCGGCCAGCTCACAAGAAAGCGAGTTGAAGAAAGGAGCTCAGGGGCACTGTAAATCACAGACCTGCAGAGTTATAAATGACGGCTATCGTCCAAAAATATATTGAAGTAAGGCTGCCAAGAGGACTTGAATGCGGGGCAGAATTGCAGGAAACCGATTTCGGGAGGTAGACTGGAATTGCATGTAAAGCATAGGAAAAGAGGCAGAACGTCCACAATGATGCACTTGGCCAAAAAGGGCGTATGCGTTTTTTCCTGAATATATTCAGGAAAAAACGCATACGAACTTTTTGGCCAACCAAGCAAGCTTGCAAAGGAAATCTGCACTAAAATGAAGTCTCACTGCCCCCTGGTCAAAAGGGCCATCTGAAAAAAGTGTAAAATCCAGAAAGGCAGGACAGGCCATGGAGAACTGGGAGCCTTGTTATGCTGATGGGCGGGATGTAAATTGCCAACAGCCACTCTGGAGAAGTGTATGGTGTTTCCTGAAACATCTAAAAAACAAAGCAACAGAGCCTAGGGCACTTCCACTTATGGTCCTATAGCTTAGGGAAATTAAAATCAAAAAAACACAGCCACCCCAAATTTTGGGACGGCTCTGTTTACGAGAACCTCGTTTACGGTACAAGTTCAATATCACAGAAAGCGAAAAATGGATAAAAAAGTTGTGGTCCTTACGTACAATACAATATCACTCAGCAATGAAATCTATGTCATCAGGCCCGTAGCAGCATAATGAGTGGATTCAGGTACGATGATTCTAAGTGAAATAAGTCCCACAGAAAAAGAAACATCATAAGATATCACTAATACACGGAATGTAAACTTGGCTACACAGGAACTGAATTACAAAACAGAACAGGGTCTCAAATGTAGAAAACCAACTTATGCTTGCTTAAGGGGAAAGGTGAGTTGGGGTGCTTCATAAAACCAGATATGGAAAGTAGAACAGATACCGTTCCATAAGCCAAATATGTAATAGACAAGAGCTACTCCTTGTTCAACGAAGTGGACTCAACACCCAATATTAAACGCCTAAGAATATACCTGACTAGTAAGAATCTTAAAACCTATGGATTTATATGTCTCCGAAAGTGAATCAAGCATGTGTACAGTGGCATAAACGCAGCAGTGATAGGATGGGTGAGGTTCGGTAAGCAAATGCAGGCTCTTTGAAGTCATATTGCATGGTACCCATTCCATGGGTCTCAACTCTCCAGGTTTAAGGGATTCTTCCTTCAGCTAAAACATGCATGTGGAACCCAGAGTATGATCCACGATGTGATCGGGAAATGTGTTCAAATGTGTCTCAGTTTTCGGCCCCTGGTACTTGGGTGCAACATTCCAGACGCTTTACTAACACTCTCCCCACTTGGAGAGTCAATGCCTTTAACCTCCTGTTTGGCCCAGTTTGCAATTTCTGTGGAAAATGAACAGGAATAGGGAGAACCAATGAGAGACTAGCTGGAGGTGTCTGGATGGGCAAATTTAACTCTCATTTCCCACCAGGAAGAGGAATTAACCAAAGGCTCAGCATGCCATGCCAGAAACACACTAGGGCCTGAAGCAATCCTGCACTGCTGAGGCCTGCTCACAAGAAAGCGAGTTGAAGAAAGGAGCTCAGGGGCACTGTAATTCACAAACCTGCAGAGTTATAAATGACAGCTATCGTCCAAAAATATATTGAAGTAAGGCTGCCAAGAGGACTTGAAATCGGGGCAGAATTGCAGGAAACCGATTTCAGGAGGCAGACTGCAATTACAGGTAAAGCATAGGAAAAGAGGCAGAACGTCCACAATAATGCACTTGGCCAAAAAGGGCGTATGCGTTTTTTCCTGAATATATTCAGGAAAAAACACATACGCCCTTTTTGGCCAACCAAGCAAGCTTGCAAAGGAAATCTACACTACAATGAAGTCTCACTGCCCCCCGGTGAAAAGGGCCATCTGAAAAAAGTGTAAAATCCAGAAAGGCAGGACAGGCCATGGAGAACTGGGAGCCTTGTTATGCTGATGGGCGGGATGTAAATTGCCAACAGCCACTCTGGAGAAGTGTATGGTGTTTCCTGAAACATCCAAAAAGCAAAGCAACAGAGCCTAGGGTACTTCCACTTATGGTCCTATAGCTTAGGGAAATTAAAATCAAAAAGACACAGCCACCCCAAAGTTTGGGACGGCGCTGTTTACAAGAACCTCGTTTACGGTACAAGTTCAATATCACAGAAAGCGAAAAATGGATAAAGAATTTGTGGTACTTACGTACAATGCAATATCACTCAGCAATGAAATCTATGTCATCAGGCCCGTGGCAGCATAATGAGAGGATTCAGGTACGATGATTCTAAGTGAAATAAGTCACACAGAAAAAGAAACATCATAAGATATCACTAATACACGGAATGTAAACTTGGCTACACAGGAACTGAATTACAAAACAGAACAGGGTCTCAAATGTAGAAAACCAACTTATGCTTGCTTAAGGGGAAAGGTGAGTTGGGGTGCTTCATAAAACCAGAGATTGAAATTAGCACAGATACCATTCCATAAGCCAAATATGTAATAGACAAGAGCTACTCCTTGCTCAACGAAGTGGACTCAACACCCCATATTAAACGTCTAAGTATATACTTGACTAGTAAGAATCTTAAAACCTATGGATTTATATGTCTCCGAAAGAGAATCAAGCGTGTGTACAGCAACATAAACGCAGCAGTGATAGGATTGGTGAGGTTCGGTGAGCAAATGCAGACCCTTTGAAGTCATATTCCATGGTACCCATTTCATGGGTCTCAACTCTCCAGGTTTAAGGGATTCTTCCTTCAGCTAAAACATGCATGTGGAACCCAGAGTTTGATCCACCTGTCATCGGGAAATGTGTTCAAATGTGTCTCAGTTTTCGTCCCCTGGTACTCGGGTGCAACATTCCAGACGCTTTACTAACAGTCTCCCCACGTGGAGAGTCAGTGCCTTTAACCTCCTGTTTGGCCCAGTTTGCAATTTCTGCGGAAAACGAACAGGAATAGGGAGAACCCATGAGAGACTAGCTGGAGGTGTCTGGACGGGCAAATTTAACTCTCATTTCCCACCAGGTAGAGGAATTAACCAAAGGCTCAGCGTACCATTCCGGAACCACACTAGGGCCTGAAGCAATCCTGCAGTGTTGCAGCCAGCTCACAAGAAAGCGAGTTGAAGAAAGGAGCTCAGGGGCACTGTAATTCACACACCTGCAGAGTTATACATGACAGCTACCGTCCAAAAATATATTGAAGTAAGGCTGCCAAGAGGACTTGAAAGTGGGGCAGAATTGCAGGAAACCGATTTCAGGAGGTAGACTGGAATTGCATGTAAAGCATAGGAAAAGAGGCAGAACGTCCACAATGATGCACTTGGCCAAAAAGGGTGTATGCGTTTTTTCCTGAATATATTCAGGAAAAAACGCATACGCACTTTTTGGCCAACCAAGCAAGCTTGCAAAGGAAATCTGCACTACAATGAAGTCTCCCTGTCCCCCGGTCAAAAGGGCCATCTGAAAAAAGTGTAAAATCCAGAAAGGCAGGACAGGCCATGGAGAACTGGGAGCCTTGTTATGCTGATGGGCGGGATGTAATTTGCCAACAGCCACTCTGGAGAAGTGTATGGTGTTTCCTGAAACATCTAGAAAACAAAGCAACAGAGCCTAGGGCACTTCCACTTATTGTCCTATAGCTTAGGGAAATTAAAATCAAAAAGACACAGCCACCCCAAAGTTGGGAAGGCTCTGTTTACAAGAACCTCGTTTATGGTACAAGTTCAATATCACAGAAAGCGAAAAATGGATAAAGAAGTTGTGGTACTTACATCCAATGCAATATCACTCAGCAATTAAATCTATGTCATAAGGCCCGTAGCAGCATAATGAGTGGATTCAGGTACGATGATTCTAAGTGAAATAAGTCACAGAGAAAAAGAAACATCATAAGATATCACTAATACACGGAATGTAAACTTGGCTACACAGGAACTGAATTACAAAACACAACAGGGTCTCAAATGTAGAAAACCAACATATGCTTGCTTAAGGGGAAAAGTGAGTTGGGGTGCTGCATAAAACCAGAGATTGAAGTTAGCACAGATACCGTTCCATAAGCCAAATATGTAATAGACAAGAGCTATTCCTTGCTCAACGAAGTGGACTCAACACCCCATATTAAACGCCTAAGAATATACCTGACTAGTAAGAATCTTAAAACCTATGGATTTATATGTCTCCGAAAGAGAATCAAGCGTGTGTACCGTGGCATAAATGCAGCAGTGATAGGATGGGTGAGGTTCGGTGAGCAAATGCAGACCCTTTGAAGTCATATTGCATGGTACCCTTTCCATGGGTCTCAACTCTCCAAGTTTAAGGGATTCTTCCTTCAGCTAAAACATGCATGTGGAACCCAGAGTATGATCCACCGTGTGATCGGGAAACGTGTTCTAATGTGTCTCAGTTTTCGTCCCCTGGTACTTGGGTGCAACATTCCACACGCTTTACTAACACTCTCCCCACTTGGAGAGTCAGTGCCTTTAACCTCCTGTTTGGCCCAGTTTGCAATTTCTGCGGAAAATGAACAGGAATAGGGAAAACCAATGAGAGACTAGCTGGAGGTGTCTGGACGGGCAAATTTAACTCTCATTTCCCACCAGGAAGAGTAATTAACCAAAGGCACAGCGTGCCATGCCGGAACCACACTAGGGCCTGAAGCAATCTTGCGGTGTTGCGGCCAGCTCACAAGAAAGCGAGTTGAAGAAAGGAGCTCAGGGGCACTGTAATTCACAAACCTGCAGAGTTATAAATGACAGCTATCGTCCAAAAATATATTGAAGTAAGGCTGCCAAGAGGACTTGAAAGCGGGGAAGAATTGCAGGAAACCGATTTCAGGAGGTAGACTGGAATTGCATGTAAAGCATAGGAAAAGAGGCAGAACGTCCACAATGATGCACTTGGCCAAAAATGGCGTATGCGTTTTTTCCTGAATATATTCAGGAAAAAACGCATACGCACTTTTTGGCCAACCAAGCAAGCTTGCAAAGGAAATCTGCACTAAAATGAAGTCTCAGTGACCCCCGGTCAAAAGGGCCGTCTGAAAAAATTGTAAAATCCAGAAAGGCAGGACAGGCTATGGAGAAGTGGGAGCCTTGTTATGCTGATGGGTGGGATGTAAATTGCCAACAGCCACTCTGAAGAAGTGTATGGTGTTTCCTGAAACATCTAAAAAACAAAGCAACAGAGCCTAGGGCACTTCCACTTATGGTCCTATAGCTTAGGGAAATTAAAATCAAAAACACAGCCACCCCAAAGTTTGGGACGGCTCTGTTTACAAAAACCTCATTTACGGTACAAGTTCAATATCACAGAAAGCGAAAAATGGATAAAGAAGTTGTGGTACTTACGTACAATGCAATATCACTCAGCAATCAAATCTATGTCATCAGGCCCGTAGCAGGATTATGAGTGGATTCAGGTACGATGATTCTAAGTGAAATAAGTCACACAGAAAAAGAAACATAAGATATCACTAATACACGGAATGTAAACTTGGCTACACAGGAACTGAATTACAAAACAGAACAGGGTCTCAAATGGAGAAAACCAACTTATGCTTGCTTAAGGGGAAAGGTGAGTTGGGGTGCTGCTTAAAACCAGAGATTGAAATTAGCACAGATACCGTTCCATAAGCCAAATATGTAATAACAAGAGCTACTCCTTGCTCAACGAAGTGGACTCAACACCCCATATTAAAGACCTAAGAATATACCTGACTAGTAAGAATCTTAAAACCTATGGATTTATATGTCTCCGAAAGAGAATCAAGTGTGTGTACAGCGGCAAAAGCGCAGCAGTGATAGGATTGGTGAGGTTCGGTGAGCAAATGCAGACGCTTTGGAGTCATATTGCATGGTATCCATTCCATGGGTCTCAACTCTCCAGGTTTAAGGGATTCTTCCTTCAGCTAAATCATGCATGTGGAACCCAGAGTATGATCCACCATGTGATCGGGAAACGTGTTCAAATGTGTCTCAGTTTTCAATCCCTGGTACTCGGGTGCAACATTCCAGACGCTTTACTAACACTCTCCCCACTTGGAGAGTCAGTGCCTTTAACCCCCTGTTTGGCCCAGTTTGCAATTTCTGCGTAAGATAAACAGGAATAGGGAGAACAAATGACAGACTAGCTGGAGGTGTCTGGACGGGCAAATTTAACTCCCATTTCCCACCAGGAAGAGGATTTAACCAAAGGCTCAGCGTGCCGTGCCGGAACCACACTAGGCCCTGAAGCAATCCTGCGGTGTTGCGGCCAGCTCACAAGAAAGCGAGTTGAAGAAAGGAGCTCAGGGGCACTGTCATTCACAAACCTGCAGTGTTATAAATGACAGCTATCGTCCAAAAATATATTGAAGTAAGGCTGCCAAGAGGACTTGAAAGCGGGGCAGAATTGCAGGAAACCAATTTCAGGAGGTAGACTGGAATTGCATGTAAAGCATAGGAATAGAAGCAGAACGTCCACAATGATGCACTTGGACAAAAAGGGCATATGCGTTTTTTCCTGAATATATTCAGGAAAAAACGCATACGCCCTTTTTGGCCAACCAAGCAAGCTTGCAAAGGAAATCTGCACTACAATGAAGTCTCACTGCCCCCCGGTCAAAAGGGCCATCTTAAAAAAGTGTAAAATCCAGAAAGGCAGGACAGGCCATGGAAAACTGGGAGCCTTGTTATGCTGATGGGCGGGATGTAAATTGCCATCAGCCACTCTGGAGAAGTGTATGGTGTTTCCTGAAACATCTAAAAAACAAAGCAACAGAGCCTAGGGCACTTCCACTTATGTTCCTATAGCTTAGGGAAATTAAAATAAAAAAGACACAGCCACCCCAAAGTTTGGGAAGGCTCTGTTTACACGAACCTCGTTTATGGTACAAGTTCAATATCACAGAAAGCAAAAAATGAATAAAGAAGTTGTGGTACTTACGTACAATGCAATATCACTCAGCGCTGAAATCTATGTCATCAGGCCCGTAGCAGCATAATGAGTGGATTCAGGTACGATGATTCTAAGTGAAATAAGTCACAGAGAAAAAGAAACATCATAAGATATCACTAATACACGGAATGTAAACTTGGCTACACAGGAACTGAATTACAAAACAGAACAGGGTCTCAAATGTAGAAAACCAACTTATGCTTGCTTAAGGGGAAAGGTGAGTTGGGGTGCTTCATAAAACCAGAGATTGAAATTAGCACAGATACCATTCCATAAGCCAAATATGTAATAGACAAGAGCTACTCCCTGCTCAACGAAGTGGACTCAACACCCCATATTAAACGCCTAAGAATATACCTGACTAGTAAGAATCTTAAAACTTTTGGATTTATATGTCTCCGAAAGAGAATCAAGCATGTGTACAGCGGCATAAACGCAGCAGTAAAAGCATTGGTGAGGTTCGGTGAGCAAAGGCAGACCCTTTGAACTCATATTGCACAGTACCCATTCCATGGGTCTCAACTGTCCAGGTTTAAGGGATTCTTCTTTCAGCTAAAACATGCATGTGGAACCCAGAGTATGATCCACTGTGTGATCGGGAAACGTGTTCAAATGTGTCTCAGTTTTCGTCCCCTGGTACTCGGGTGCAACATTCCAGACGCTTTACTAACACTCTCCCCACTTGGAGAGTCAGTGCCTTTAACCTCCTGTTTGGCCCAGTTTTCAATTTCTGCGGAAAATGAACAGGAATAGGGAGAACCAATGAGAGACTAGCTGGAGGTGTCTGGACGGGTAAATTTAACTCTCATTTACCACCAGGAAGATTAATTAACCAAAGGCTCAGAGTGCCATGCCGGAACCACACTAGGGCCTGAAGCAATTCTGATGTGTTACGGCCAGCTCACAAGAAAGCGAGTTGAAGAAAGGAGCTCAGGGGCACTGTCATTCACAAACCTGCAGAGTTATAAATGACAGCTATCATTCAAAAATATGTTGAAGTAAGGCTGCCAAGAGGACTTGAAACTGGGGCAGAATTGCAGGAAACCGATTTCAGGAGGTAGACTGGAATTGCATGTAAAGCATAGGAAAAGACGCAGAACGTCCACAATGATGCACTTGGCCAAAAAGGGCATATGCGTTATTTCTGAATATATTCAGGAAAAAACGCATACGCCCTTTTTGGCCAACCAAGCAAGCTTGCAAAGGAAATCTGCACTACAATGAAGTCTCACAGCCCCCCGCTCAAAAGGGCCATCTGAAAACAGTGTAAAATCCAGAAAGGCAGGACAGGCCATGCAGAACTGGGAGCCTTGTTATGCTGATGGGCGGGATGTAAATTGCCAACAGCCACTCTGCAGAAGTGTATGGTGTTTCCTGAAACATCTAAAAAACAAAGCAACAGAGCCTAGGGCACTTCCACTTATGGTCCTATAGCTTAGGGAAATTAAAATAAAAAAGACACAGCCACCCCAAAGTTTGGGACGGCTCTGTTTACAAGAACCTCGTTTACGGTACAAGTTCAATATCACAGAAAGTGATAAATGGATAAAGAACTTGTGGTACTTACGTACAATGCAATATCACTCAGCAATGAAATCTATGTCATCAGGCCCGTAGCAGCATAATGAGTGCATTCAGGTACGATGATTCTAAGTGAAATAAGTCACACAGAAAAAGAAACATCATAAGATATCACTACTTCACGGAATGTAAACTTGTCTACACAGGAACTGAATTACAAAACAGAACAGGATCTCAAATGTAGAAAACCAACTTATGCTTGCTTAAGGGGAAAGGTGAGTAGGGGTGCTGCATAAAACCAGAGATTGAAATTAGCACAGATACCGTTCCATACGCCAAATATGTAATAGACAAGAGCTACTCCTTGCTCAACGAAGTGGACTCAACACCCCATATTAAACGCCTAAGAATATACCTGACTAGTAAAAATCTTAAAACCTATGGATTTATATGTCTCCGAAAGAGAATCAAGCATGTGTACAGCGGCATAAACGCAGCAGTGATAGGATTAGTAAGGTTTGGTGAGCAAATGCAGACCCTTTGAAGTCATATTGCATGGTACCCATTCCATGGGTCTCAAATCTCCAGGTTTAAGGGATTCTTCCTTCAGCTAAAACGTGCATGTGGAACCCAGAGTATGATCCACCGTGTGATCGGGAAACGTGTTCAAATGTGTCTCAGTTTTCATCCCCTGGTACTCGGGTGCAACATTCCAGACGCTTTACTAACACTCTCCCCACTTGGAGAGTCAGTGCCTTTAACCTCCTGTTTGGCCCAGTTTGCAATTTCTGTGGAAAATGAACAGGAATAGGGAGAACCAGTGAGAGACTAGATGGAGGTGTCTGGACGGGCAAGTTTAACTCTCATTTCCCACCAGGAAGAGGAATTAACCAAAGGCTCGGTGTGCCATGCCGGAACCACATTAGGTCCTGAAGCAATCCTGCGGTGTTGCGGCCAGCTCACAAGAAAGCGAGCTGAAGAAAGGAGCTCAGGGGCACTGTAATTCACACACCTGCAGAGTTATAAATGACAGCTATTGTCCAAAAATATATTGAAGTAAGGCTGCCAAGAGGACTTGAAAGCGGGGCAGAATTGCAGGAAACTGATTTCAGGAGGTAGACTGGAATTGCATGTAAAGCATAGGAAAAGAGGCAGAACGTCCACAATGATGCACTTGGCCAAAAAGTGCGTATGCGTGTTTTCCTGAATATATTCAGGAAAAAACGCATACGCCCTTCTTGGCCAACCAAGCAAGCTTGCAAATGAAATCTGCACTACAATGAAGTCCCACTGCCCCCCCGGTCAAAAGGGCCATCTGAAAAAAGTGTAAAATCCAGAAAGGCAGGACAGGCCATGGAGACCTGGGAGCCTTGTTATGCTGATGGGCGGGATGTAAATTGCCAACAGCCACTCTGGAGAAGTGTATGGTGTTTCCTGAAACATCCAAAAAAAAAGCAACAGAGCCTAGGGCACTTCCACTTATGGTCCTATAGCTTAGGGAAATTAAAATCAAAAAGACACAGCCACCCCAAAGTTTGGAACGGCTCTTTTTAAAAGAACCTCGTTTACGGTACAAGTGCAATATCGCAGAAAGCGGAAAATGGATAAAGAAGTTGTGGTACTTACGTACAATGCAATATCACTCAGCAATGAAATCTATGTCATCAGGCCCGTAGCAGCATAATGAGTGGATTTAGGTACGAGGATTCTAAGTGAAATAAGTCACACAGAAAAAGAAACATCATAAGATATCACTACTACACGGAATGTAAACTTGGCTACACAGGAACTGAATTACAAAACAGAACAGGGTCTCAAATGTAGAAAACCAACTTATGCTTGCTTAAGGGGAAAGGTGAGTTGGGATGCTGCTTAAAACCAGAGATTGAAATTAGCACAGATACCGTTCCATAAGCCAAATATGTAATAGACAAGAGCTACTCCTTGCTCAACGAAGTGGACTCAACACCCCATATTAAACACCTAAAAATATACCTGACTAGTAAGAATGTTAAAACCTATGGATTTATATGTCTCCGAAAGAGAATCAAGCGTGTGTACAGCAGTATAAACGCAGCAGTGATAGGATTGGTGAGGTTCGGTGAGCAAATGCAGACCCTTTGAAGTCATATTGCATGGTACCCATTCCATGGGTCTCAACTCTCCAGGTTTATGTATTCTTCCTTCAGCTAAAACATGCATGTGGAACCCAGAGTATGATCCACCGTGTGATTGGGAAACGTGTTCAAATGTGTCTCATTTTTCGTCCCCTGGTACTCGGGTGCAACATTCCAGACGCTTTACTTACACTCTCCTCACTTGGAGAATCCGTGCCTTTAACCTCCTGTTTGGCCCAGTTTGCAATTTCTGCATAGGATGAACAGGAATAGGGAGAACCAATGAGAGACTAGCTGGAGGTGTCTGGATGGGCAAATTTAACTCTCATTTCCCACCAGGAAGAGGAATTAACCAAAGGCTCAGTGTGGCGTGCCGGAACCACACTAGGGCCTGAAGCAATCCTGCAGTGTTGTGGAGAGCTCACAGAAAGCGAGTTGAAGAAAGGAGCTCAGGGGCACTGTCATTCACAAACCTGCAGAGTTATAAATGACAGCTATGGTCCAAAAATATATTGAAGTAAGACTGACAAGAGGACTTGAAAGCGGGGCAGAATTGCAGGAAACCGATTTCAGAAGGTACACGTGAGTCGCTCTTAAAGCATAGGAAAAGAGATAGAACTTGGAAAATAATGCACTTGGTAAAAAAGGGCATATGTGTTTTATCCAGAGCTCTCATAACTGAGGGGAGGAGATTCCCAGCAGGCTCCAACTGCCACCTGAGGGCTCACGTTGCCAAGGCAACGTGAGCAAGCCAGGCAGGAGTTACCTTACAGCAGAGGTCCCACTTCACAGAAGGGTGAGAAACCCAGCCAACATCAGACTCTCACCAGAGGGCCCACATCACCAAGGGGATGGGAACCAGGCAGGAGTGTCTTCACACCAGTGGGGCCACGTCATCTAAAGGTGAGGTACTCAGCACATGTGTCCTCAAACCAGAGGACCCACATCACCAAGGGCCTCGGAGTAAGGCAGGCAGGAGTAGCCTCACAACACTGGGCCCATAGAATAAAAAAGTGAGGAATCCAGCAGTTGGAACCTCCCAGCAGGTGGCCCAGAGCACCGAGGCTATGGGATCCAGGCCACAGTGAACTCACAGAAGAGGGCCCATGTCATGAAACTGAGCAACCCAGCCATTGGGACCTCACAGCAGGAGGCCCCCATCCCCATGGGGTTGGAAATCTGGTAGGAGTGTCCTCGCACCACAGAGAACGTATCAGAAAATTTTGGGCGACCAGCAGTTAAGGCCTGACGCCAGAGGACCCTCATCACCAAGGGAAGGAGGCTCCCAGCAAGCTCCAACTGCCACCACAGGGCTGACGTCGCCAAGGCGATGTGTGCCAACCAGGCACAAATGACCTCACAGCAGATGGCCCACCTCAGAGAAGTGTGACGAACCCAGTCAGGATCAGACTCGCACCAGAGGGCCCACATCACCAAGGGGATGGGAACCAGGCAGGAGTGTCCCCACACCAGTGGGACAACATCATCGAAAGGTGAGGATCCCAGCACATGTAGCCTCAAACCAGAGGAACCACATCACCAAGGGGTTCAGAATTAGGCTGGCAGGACCGGCCTCACAACACAGGGTCCATAGAATATAAAAGTTGAGGAATCCAGCAGTTGGAACCTCCCAACAAGTGGCCCAGAGCACCGAGGCTATGGGATCCAGGCTGCAGTGAACTCACAGCAGAGGGCCCACATCATGAACCTGTAAGCAGCCCAGCCATTGGGACCTCAGAACAGAAGGACCACATCCCCATTGGGATGGGAACCTGGCAGGAGTGGCTTCGCACCACTTAGCACATATCAGAAAATGTTAGGAGCCCAGCAGTTAGGGCCTGACGCCAGGGGGCCCTCATAACTGAGGGGAGGAGACTCCCAGCAAGTTCCAACTGCCAACAGAGGGCCCACGTCTACAAGGTGGCATGCGCCAGCCAGGCAGTAGTGACCTCACAGCAGAGGGCTTATCTCACAGAAGGGTGAGGAACCGAGGCAGGATGAGACTCTCGCCAGAGGGCCCACAACACCAAGGGGATGGGAACCAGTCAGGACTGTCCTCCCACCAGTGGGGCCACATCATCGAAAGGTGAGGAACCCAGCACCTGCGGCCTCATATCAGAGGACATACATCACAAAGGGGATGGGAGTGAGGCAGGTAGGAGTAGCCTAAAAACAGAGGGCCCAAAGAATAAAAAAGGTGAGGAATCCAGCATTTGGAACCTCCCAGCAGGCGGCCGAGAGCACAGAAGCTATGGGATGCAGGCAGGAGTGAACTAACACCAGAGAGCCCACATCATTAAATTGTGAGCAACCCAGACGTTGGGACCTCGAAGCAGAAAACCCACATCCCCATGGGGATGGGAACCTGACAGGAGTGTCCTGGCATCACTGGGCTCACATCAGAAAATGTGGGGAGCCCAGCAGTTAGGGACTGATGCTAGAGGGCCATCATCACCAAGGGCAGGAGGCTCCCAGCAGGTTCCATGTGCCAACAGAGGGCCCACGTCGCCAAGGTGATGTGTGCAAGTCAGGCAGGATTGACCTCACAGCAGATGGCCTACCTCACAGAAGAGTGAGGAACCCAGGCAGGATAAGACTGTCACCAGAAGGCCCACATCACCAAGGGGATGGGAAACAGGCAGGAGTGTCCTCACACCAGTGGGGCCACATCATTGAAAGGTGAGGAACCCAGCACATGTGGCCTCAAACCAGAGGACCCACATCACGAAGGGGTTGCGAGTGAGGCAGGCAGGAGGAGCATCACAACACAGGACCCATAGAATACAAAAGTTGAGGAATCGAGCAGTTGGAACCTCCCAGCAGGCGGCCAAGAGCACAGAGGCTATGGGATCCAGGCCACAGTGAACTAACACCAGAGAGCCCACATCATGAAATTGTGATCAACCCAGCCGTTGGAATCTCAGAGCAGAAGGCCCACATCCCCATGGAGATGGGAACTTAAGAGGAGTGCCCGAGCATCACTGGGCTCACTAAGAAAAGTTGGTGAGCCCAGCACTTAGGGCCTGACGTCAGAGGGCCCTCATCACAGAGGTGAGGAGGCTCCCAGCAGGGTCCAAGTGCCACCAGAGGGCTCATGTCAACAAGGTGAGGTGAGCAAGCCAGGCAAGAGTTACCTGATAGTAGAGGGCCCACCTCACAGATGGGTGAGGAACCCAGCCAGGATCAGACTCTCACCAGAGGACCCACATCACAAAGGGGATGGGAACCAGTCAGGATTATCCTCACACCAGTGGGGCCTCATCATCTTAAGGTGAGGAACCCAGCACATGTGTCCTCAAACCACAGGATCCACATCACCAAGGGCCTTGGAGTGAGGCAGGCAGAAGTAGCCTCACAACACAGGGCACATAATATGAAAAACGTGAGGATTTCAGCATTTAGACCTTCCAGCAGGCGGCTCAGAACACCGAGGCTATGGGATCCAGGCCGCAGTGAACTCACAGCAGAGGGCCCACATCATAAAACTGTGAGCAACCCTGGCGTTGGGACCTCAGCACAGAAGGCCCACATCCCCATGGGAATGGGAACCTGGCAGGAGTGTCCTCGCACCACTGGGCGCACATCAGAAAATGTGGGGAGCCCACCATTTAGGGCCTGACGCCAGAGGGCCGTCATCACCGAGAGGAGGAGGCACCCTGCATGCTCCAACTGCCACCAGATGGCTCACGTCTCCACGATGACGTGTGCCAGCCAGGCAGGAGTGACCTCACAGCAGAGGGCCTACCTCACAGAACGTTGAGGAACCCAGCCAGGATTAGACTCTCACCAGAGGGCCCACCTCACCAAGGGGATGGGAACCAGGCAGGAGTGTCCTCACACGAGTGGGGCCACATCATCGAAAAGTGAGGAATGCAGCACATGTGGCCTCAAGCCATAGGACAGTCATCACCAAGGGGCTGGCAGTGAGGCAGGCAGAAGGTGCCTCACAACAGAGGGCACATAGAATAAAAAAGTTGAGGAATCCAGCAGTTGGAACCTCCCAGCAGGTGGCTCAGAGCACCGATGATAAGGGATCCTTGCCGGAGTGAACTCACAGCAGAGGGCCCACATCATGGTACTGTTTGCAAGCCAGCCATTTTGACCTCAGAGCAGAAGGCCCATATCCCCATGGGGATGGGAACCTGGCAAGAGTGTCCTCACTCACTTGGCGCACATCAGAAAATGTGGGGAGCCCAGCAGTTATGGCCTAAGGCAAGAGGGCCCTCATCACCGAGGGGAGGAGGATCCCAGCACACTCCAACTGCCACCAGAGGGCCCACGTCGCCAAGGTGACGTGTGCCAGACAGGCATGATTGACCTCACAGCAGAGGGCCCACCTCACAGAAGGGTGAGGAACCCAGCCAAGATCAGACTCTCACCTGAGGGCCCACATCAGCAAGGGGATGGGAACCAGTCAGGACTGTCTTCCCTCCAGTGGGGCCACATCATCGAAAGGTGCGGAACCCAGCACATGTGGCCTCAAATCAGAGGACACATATCACAAAGGGAATGGGAGTGAGGCAGGCAGGAGTAGCCTAAAAACAGAGGGCCCAAAGAATAAGAAAGGTGAGGAATCCAGCAGTTGGAACCTCCCAGCAGGCGACCAAGAGCACAGAAGTTATGGGATGCAGGCAGGAGTGAACTAACAGCAGAGGGCCCACATCATGAAACTGTGAGCAACCCAGGCGTTGGGACCTCAGAGCAGAAGGCCCACATCCCAATGGGGATGTGAACCTGGCTGGAGTGTCCTCGCACCACTGGGCGCACATCACAAAATGTGGGGAGCCCAGCAGTTAGGGCCTGACGCCAGAGGGCCCTCATCACCGAGGGGAGGAGGCTCCCAGCAGGCTCCAAGTGCCACCAGAGGGCTCATGTCCACAAGGCGAGGTGAGCAAGCCAGGCAGGAGTGACCTCACAGCAGACGGCCCACCTCAGATGGGTGAGGAACCCAGCCAGGATCAGACTCTCAACAGAGGGCCCACATCACCAAGGGGATGTGAACCAGGCAGGAGTCTCCTAAGACCATGGTCCCACATCATTGAAAGGTGAGGAACCCAGCACATGTGACCTCAAACCAGAGGACACACATCACGAAGGGGCTGGGAGTGAGGCAGGCAGGAGGATCCTCACAACAGAGGGCCCAAAAAATTAAAAAAGTGAGGAATCCAGCAGTTGGAACCTCCCAGCAGGTGGCCAAGAGCACAGAGGCTATGGGATCCAGGCCTCTGTGAACTAACACCAGAGAGCCCACATCATGAAAATGTGAACAACCCAGCCATTGGGACCTCAGAGCAGAAGGCCCACATCCCCATGGAGATGGGATCCTAAGAGGAGTGCCCAAGCATCATTGGGCTCACTAAGAAAAGTTGGTGAGCCCAGCAGTTAGGGCCTGACCCAAGAGGGCCCTCATCACTGGTGGGAGGAGATTCCCAGCACGCTCCAACTGCCACCACACGGCTGACTTCACCAAGGCAATGTGTACCAGCCATGCAGGAGTGACCTATCAGCAGAGGGTCTCCCTCACAGAAGGGTGAGGAACACAGCCAGGAACAGACTCTCACCAGGGGGTCCACATAATAACGTGGATGAGAACCAGGCAGGAGTGTCCTCACGCTAGTGGGGCCACATCATCGAAAGGTGAGGACCCCAGCAAAGGTGGCCACAAACCAGAGGACCCACATCACCAAGGGGTTGAGAGTGAGGTAGGTGTCTGGACGGGTATATTTAACACTCATTTCCCACCAGGAAGAGGAATTAACCAAAGGCTCATCGTGCCCTGCCAGAAGCAGATTAGGGCCTGAAGCAGTCTTGCGGGTTTGCGGCTAGCTCACAAGAAAGCGAGTTGAAGAAAGGAGCTCAGGGGCCCTGTAATTCACAAACCTGCAGAGTTATAAATGACAGATAACGTCCAAAAATATATTGAAGTAAGGCTGCGAAGAGGACTTGAAAGCGGGGCAGAATTTCAGGAAACCGATTTCAGGAGGTAGACTGTAATTGAATGTAAAGCATAGGAAAAGAGGCAGAACATCGACAATGATGCACTTGGCAAAAAAGGGCGTATGAGTTTGTTCCTGAATATATTCAGGAATATATGTGGAGAAAAGGAAACCTCTTCCACTATTGTTGGGAATATAAATTGATACAGTCACTATGGAGAACAATATGGAGTTTCTTAAGAAACTAATAATAGAATTACCATATGATACAGCAATCCCAGTACTGGACATATACCCAGACAAAATCATAAATCAAAAAGAGACATTCAACGCAATGTTCATTGCATCACTATTTACAATATGGAGGTAATGGAAGCAACCTAAATGCCCACAGACAGACGAATGCATAAAGATGTGGTACATATATAAAATGGAATATTACTAAGCCATGAAAGGAATGAAATTGGGTCATTTGTAGAGACGTCGATGGATCTAGAGACTGTCATACAGAGTGAAGTAAGTCAGAAAGAGAAAAACAAATCTTGTATATTCATGCATATATGTGGAACCTAGAAAAACTGTACAGATTAACCATTTTGCAAGGCATAAATAGAGCAACAGATGTAGACAACAAACGTATGGACAACAAGGGGGGAAAGCTCTTGGGGGTTGGTGGTGGGAGGAGTTGAGAGATTGGGATTGGCATGTAAACATTTATATGTATAAAATAGATAACCAATAAGAACCTGCTGTATAAAAATATAAAATAAAATTCAAAATTAAAAAGAAATAAAATTTAAAAAATAAAACAGAAAAAACAATTATTCCCTTCACATACATGTATTTATATGAATAAATTATTTCCATGCTTATATCTGTAAATACGGAAAAGAGGAATAAAATCTACCTTGAACCAAAAATGAAAAAGAGAAAAAAAAGAACAGAACCCACCAGTTACACAGAGGAAAACCGTAGCAGGGCACTTGCTCCAGTTGTAAACAATTCTGAAGTTGGTCAGTGGTGGGGAATCGTCTCCAATTCAGCCAGCAGCCCCCACACAACAAGCGTCCTCATTGCAAAGCTGGGGCACCGTGCCGAGGCATCTGTGAGTAAACGTGAGTTGAGCCCCAGGCCAGTTGCTGCTGAACTGTTCCCACCCTTCCCAGGTAAAACACCTGAATATATACAAGGACTTGAAAGCCTAGAGGAAGGGCCATGGAGCCACACGAGTGACAGCATGCCAGCTGACTTGGTGCCTGCAGGCCAGCCAGGATGGTCCTGGCCCTGGGTGCTCTTCTGGAAGATTTCCATTTCCCTGCCTGAGATACCCGTCCTGTCCCTGCCCCCACTGCTTTTTTCCTTCCTCACCTCTGCCCAGGGAGAAATTCCAGCAGCAGGTATGGGTGACACATCCTCTTCTTTAGCAGGTGGCAGCCTGGCAACTGCTGCAGAAAGTCCAGCAGAGCCCCACTCACACTGGGCCACCCACAAAGCCGTGGCCTCTCACTCCCTCCCACCAGCCCAGCCCCGAGACTGCTGACAGGGCAGAGAAAATGGCGTCAGGCACAGCTGCAGGGGCTCTTGCTGCCTGGAGTGGTATTTATATTGATCTCAACCCAGGCACACCTGGGGAGGGCTGGCCGGCACGGTAAGGCTGCCCAGGTCAGCCAATCATCACCCCTCAGGGGCTCACAGTTGCAGAAAATGGAACTTGCTGAACCGGCCAGGTCCAACGAAGAGGTGTGGGCTCCTGAGAGTCAGGATAGACAAGGGGCTGCAGCTTTGGCTTGTTTTCTAATCATTTTATCTGGCCCATGAGTGGGAGACAACTTCAAGAAAACCCTCTCCTAATGAGAGGAACCCAGGAGTCAGGGAGAGGAGGGGTGGGTGGTGGTTGGAGACAGAGGCCTGGTGCCCCGGGTGCAGTGGAAGTCTCTGGAAGACCAGGTGGAGGGAGGCCACACAGAGTGATGCCCAGGGTCACAGACCTGTCAGAGCTGCTGTTTGTTAGTTCAAGTCCTGCTCTGAGGTGCTCTGTGTCAGCTCTGAGCGACAGGTGAGCTGGGGGTGCTCTGCAATGAGGGCTATGTGCACGGTTCCTGTGTGCCCAGCCCTGTCACGGTACCTGAAAGGGTAGCTCTGTATCCTGGGAGAGGCCTGACCACGAGAGCTCCGTGGGCTGGGTTGGGGGTGGGGTACCTGCCCAGGAGACCTCCATATCCTGGGATTGGCCTGACCACGAGAGCCCCATGGGCTGCTGGGGACATGGTAAAGGATGTCAGGACAGTCAGTGAAGCCACCGAGGATATACCTCCAGTTGCTCCTAATTCCTATACCCTGCTGGTCATTCTACCAACCACCAGGACATGGTATTCTGTATTAGTCTTCAATGATGCCTTCTTTTGTATTCCATTAGTCCCAGAGTCACAAGAAATTTTGGCTTGTGAGTGGCAGGACTCAACATACAACTAAAACAATACTTCCGGGCCGTCTTGCCCCAAGGGTTCAAAAATTCCCACACCATCTTTGGGGAAAGCTTAGCTAGAGACAGAAAAGTTCTACCTCTGGAAAAGGAAACCCTCCTTCAATATGCAGATGACATTCTGATCGCTAGCCCTACTAAGGAGGCCTCTGAACTACCAAGCCAATAAAGGATAGAAGTTGTCCAAGAAAAAGCTCAAATATCACAGACTGCGGTGACCTGCCTGGGCTTCATTCTCACACAAGGTCAGAGAAGCCCATCCCAGGAAAGGGAAGAAACCATTTGCAGCCTTACCCCTTTCTAAAACTAGAAGACAGCTTAGGGGTTCCTGGGGAGGCCAGGGTTTGCTGCTTCTGGATCCCTAACTACAGTCTACTAGCTGGGCCTCTATATGAAACACTGAAAGGAAAAGATGATGATCCTTTTGAACAGAATCCAGAAGTGGCCTTTCAAGAATGGAAAGAGCAGTCAATTCAGACCCTTGCCCTGGAACTCCCTAATTGAGCTAAACCCTTTGACCTTTCCATTCCTAGTGAAAGGTGAATCGCCATTGGAGAATTAGTGCAAAAACTGGGACCACTTGAAATGGAACAACGCAAGAATGCCATCCAGGTAGGATAAACTACAGTCACCAAGGGGCTTGGCCCACTGCCACATCTGGCCAAGATACTGGCGGTATCTAAAAACCTGGAAATCAGCAGCCCAAAAGGCCACCTCCCTCCTAAGGGAAAAGGACCCCACGTGGTGATCCTAATCACCAACCATGCCCTGAAGTTGCAGGGTTCGCTCCGTGGGCACACCGACCTCGAGTGAGGAGGCCCTCCAACTCCAACATCCAGAGAGATAACCGGGGGCAACAGGGCACCATGACGACTCGTGTGAACATCACTTGACCTGGAGTTTCTCTCATAAAACAACAATAGTGTGTCCCAAAGGAGTAGACTACTGCTTGTAGGACTTACTGCACCCGGAGGGGAGCTAATAATCTTGGCGGGGGAACCGTATATCACACTGTCACCATAGAAAAGCCTACAGACACCATGATGATGGTGGCCAATAAGACCGGCTGGACTCCTGTTTACTTCAAAAGGCTGTTGACTCAGTGGCCACCATGGTCCTTGATCACCACTGACCCTGGACTGTCTGGGAGTTGAGCAGGCACGGCTCTGACACCTGGTGCTGTTTTTACGTTAATTCAGGGGCCTAATTGAAGAAAAAGCAGACTACTGGTCAGAGCATCTAGGCTGGCAGAAACGGTCAGCCTAAGGTGGCCGAACAAATGTGGGGCGGGGTGAAACCGGCCCCCACAGCGTCTCTGCACATCTCTTTCCTGGACCCTTAAAGGTCATTAGAATCTATAACACTTCCAATGCTGATGCTCAGGCGGACGAGCAGGGAGGCAGGGGTCCTGGGGCCAATCAACGTCACCTGGAGGCTGCTGGGGAGAAGTTCTGACCCTCGTCCCCTGGTATGAGGGCTCCCAACTCAGCACTCAGCAGTTACAGAAGAAGGGTCTGCACCCTCAGCACTCCAAGAATGAGGAACGGGACAAAAGGCAGAGGAGGGGTTTGTCCCCAGCAAAGCCCATTAAAAATCCCTGGGAGATAAAAATAGAATCTGGGCAATAAAGTCAAGTCTGACCTTTTTTATCCTTTGTGCTTTGTCTAATTTCACGTGCTCCTAGGGTCCCGCATGCAGAGGTTCCACACCTGGCACTTCAGACCAGATTTCCTAGTGCAGAATGGCTGGGTCGACACCTCAGCTCCTGGGGCCCAGTGCAGACTCCGAGATATAGAGCCTGAGCTGCAGCCAACCCAGCCCTCGAGAGCTCCACCCCCTCCCTCCCACTGACTCTGACAGGATCTCTACACAGCAGCCCAGCCCACAGCCCACGCAGTAGTGTATGCTCTCACCTCTCCATTCTCTGATCAAAATATAAAGTTTCCTTTGCTTGGGAACCAAACTCAGTCTCAATCTGTTGGCCCCAATGACACTGGGCAGGGGGACACTTGTTGGGGTCCACTCTGGAGGATCAGTAACAGAAATTGAGACTATTGTAACTTCAATGAACAGATGTGTGAGCCAAACTGTAGTTAACATAGAACAGTTTGTAAGGCTCGGGTAAAATAAGATGTTTCTAACACTTCCATTTGATATTTCCATCACTTTATTATAAGCAAGTTCAGTGAAAAGGTTTGTCTTATTTGTCAGGTCAATATTAGAGAAATGAAGTGATTTCTTTCCAAGGATGTACATCTAATAATCTTGGTTAAAGCTTCAATCTTGTTTTAAATGCTTTTCCATTGAAAATGATACCTCTCTTTCAGCTCCCCCATTTCTGAGAAGTATAAAATCTTGTAATTTATTATTATCAAAGGGGAAAGGTGGGAGGAGGGATAAATTAACAGTTTGGAATTAACACATACACACTGCTATGTATAAAATAGATCATCAACAAGGAACTACTGTATAGCACAGGGAACTACACTCAATATTTTGCAATAACCTATAAGGGGAAATAATCGGAAAAAGAATAGATATTTTTATTGACATCATCTATCAATGACAGTTAAAGTGTAACGTACGGGAAGCCGGTGGTGAGTGCTTCTGACCCTGAAGACTTCAATCATCTAAAGTTTGGACTCTGCCTACTTCCCAAGGCCCTTAATGAACATATGTGTAGCCGTAGCTTAAAAAATTCCCCAGTTTGGGTTTCGGGGAGACACTGATTTTGAAAAAGCCCTGGTGTTCTCCTTACATGAATGGGACTCTTCCTACTGCTAAAACATGTCTGTCACACCCAGAGGATGGTATACCGTCTGATCGGGAAGAGTTTGGAAAAGGCATCTCATCTCCTCATCTCCTGGTGCTCGGGTTCACCCCTCCAGCGTCTTTACTAACAGTCTCCCCACTTGGAGATGTCAGCACTGTCAACATCCTGTTGCGTACAGTTTGGAATTTGTCCAGAGGATGAAGCGGAAGGATGAGGAACAATGAGAGACAAGTCCTAGGTGTTCAGACAGGCACATGTCACTCTAATTTCCAATCAGGAAGATGAATTGACCAAAGGCTAGGTTTGCCCATGGAAACAGTATAGGGCTTGAGGAAATCCCACTGCTTTGTGGCCAGTTCCCATAAACACAAGTTGAACAATGGAACTCAGGGGCAGTAAAATTCACGATACTGCAGAGTTGAAAATATCTATCACTGAAAAATGTCTTGAGGAAAGTCAGAGAAAAGGATTGGTAAGCAAGGGAGAATGGCAGGAAAGGGATTTGAGGAGGTAGAAAGGACTCGCCATTAAGCACAAGAAAAGGGGCTGAACATTGCCAACATTGCAGTTGGCCAAAAAGGCTGTATGCGTTTTTTTCTGTATATATTCAAGAAAAGGGCATACACTTTTTTAGCCAACCAAACAGGTGGGCACTGGAAATCAATACTACAAAAGATATCACTTCGCATCAGTCAGAAGAGCCATCCTCATAAAGTGTAAACACCAGAAATGCAGGACAGGGCAAGGAGAAGAGGGAGCCCTGTGAGGCTTATAGTGGAAATGTATATTGCCAACGGCCATTCTGGAGAAGTGTATTGTGTTTACTAAAGCATCTAAAAAATGAGCTACAGAGCATAGGGCACTTGCACTCATGGGCGTATATCTTGGGAAAAACAAAAATCGAGAGGACACAGGCACCCCAATGTTTACTGCCTCTCTGTTTAAAAAATCCTCGACTAGGATAGAACTTAAATGTCTCTGGAGGGAAAAAATGGATAGAGATGTGGTACTTATGTAGAGTGGAATATTACTCAGCCTGGAAATCAATGAAATATGGCCAGTTGTAACAACTCTGGAGGAGTTACGTATGATCGTTCTAAGTGACATAATTCAAAAAGAAAAAGACACATATCATAAGATATCACTTAAAGGTGGAATCCAAAATGGCTACACAAGCAATAAATTACAAAACAAAAACATAGTCAAATATGTAGAAAACACGCGTAAGGCTGCTAAACGGGAAAGGTGGGGAGGGGTGAGGCATCATCCAGGAGGTTGAAATTAGCAAAGATACCATTCCAAATACCAAACTGATAATCAACAAGGCCTACACGGTAGCTAAAAGAACTGCACTCAGCACACTCAAGTCACCGGAAAAGAATATCTATGACTGGTAAGAATCTGAAAAAGAATTTATTGATGTCTCTCTGTACGTGAATCAAGTGGATGTACAGCAGCAAGAAACAGAGCTTTGAAAATCAGCTGTAACCAATATAGTAATAAATTGAAAAAAATAAACGACAGAGAGACAGAGAAAACCTCTTACAACTTTTCCTCAGGGACGGTGATGCAACATGGATTGAACACATCTAGACCCACAGCAGGATGAGACATAAGGTTGGAAACTGTTCGCGCTAAGAGAAATGTGAGGTTGGGTGAGGAAATGCACACCCTTTAAAGTAATACTACCTGGTACCCATTCAATGGGTCCCAAATCTGCAGGTTCAAGGAATCTTCCTACAGCTAAAACATGCATGGAAAACCCAGAGGACTGTACACCATGTGATCGGGAGATGTGTCTAAAATGCACCTCATTTATCCTCTCCTGGTGCTCCTGTTCATCATTCCAGCCACGTTACTTAGAATCTCCCCACTTAGAGAATCAGCACATTTAAACTTCTGTTGAACACATTTTGCAAATTGTGAGGAGGATGAACGGGAAGAGGGGGAACCAATGAGAGAATAGTTGTAGGGGTTTGGACGGGCACATGTCACTCTAATTTCCCATTAAGAATAAGAATTAAAAAAAGGCTCAGCCCGCCTCGCCGGAGCCAAAATAGGGCCTGAAGCAATCCTGCGGCTTTGAGGTCAGCTCACAAAAGAGCAACTTAAAAACTGGAGCTCAGGGTCACTGCAATTCACAAACCTGCAGAGTTATAAATGAAAACTAACGTCCAAAAATATGTTGAGGTAAGGCAAAGAAGAGGATCTGAATGCAAGACAGAATTGCAAGAAACAGATTTCAAGAGATAGATTGGACTCGTCTTTAAAGCACATGAAAAGCGGCAGAATTTCGACAATGATGCAGTTGGCCCAAAAGGGAGTATGCGTTTTTTCCTGAATATATCCAGGAAAAAACGCATACGCACTTTATGGGCAACCAAGCAAGCAAGCAATGCAAATGTGCACAACAAAGAAGTCTCATTTCCCACCGGTCAAAAGGGCCATCCGAAAATATTGTAAAAACCAGAAATGCAGGAGAGGCCATGGAGAACAGGGAGCCTTTATATGTTGATGAACAGTGTGTGAACTGCCGAGAGCCACTCTGGAGAAGTGTATGGTGGTTCCTAAATCATCTAAAAAACAGAGCTACAGAGCATAGGGCACTTCCAATCACGGAAGTATATCTAGGGAAGTCTAAAAATCAACAAGACACAAGCACACCACAGATTAGGGCTACTCTGTTTACAAGAACCTCAACTTCAGTACACCTTAAATATCCCAGGAAAGAGAACAATGGATAAAGAAAATGTGGTACTTATGTACAATGGAATATCTCTTCACCATGAAATCAATGTAATAAGGCTAGTAGAAGGATAAAGAGTGGATTTAGGTCCGATAATACTACTTGAAATAAGTCAAACAGAAAAAGAAACATATCATAAGATATCACTTATAGAGGGAGGATAAATATGGCTGCACAAAAAATGAATTACAAAACAGAACAGTGTCTCACATTTAGAAAACACACTTATGTCAGCTTAAGGGGAAAGGAGAGGTGGGGTGATGCATAAAACCAGAGTTTGAAATTAGCACAGATACCGTTCAATAAACCAAATAGGTATTAGACAAGATCTACACCTTGCTCAATGAACTGGCCTCAACACACCCTATACATCGCAGAGAAATATATCTGAGTAATAAGAATCTTAAAACCCATGTATTGATATATCTCCATAAGGGAATCAAGTGTGCGCAGAGTGGCACAAACACAGCAGTGAAAATGAGCTAAACCCCGTTATAGAAATAAATTTTAAAACCAAAATGCAGAAACAATGAAAGAGAGAAAAATTCTTACAAAATTCGCTCAGGGGCTGTGATGCAACCTGGAATGACCACATATAAACCCACAGCTGGATAAGACATAAGGCTGGACACTTGGGGCTGAGAGGATTGGTGAGCTTTGGTGAGCAACTGCCGAAAGTTTAATGCAATACTTCATGCTACTCATTCCAAGGGTCCCAACACTCCAGGTTGAAGGGAATCTTCCTACAGCTAAACCATGCATGGGAAATCCAGCAGATGGTATACCATATGATTGGGAAAGGTTTCTAAAACGCACCTCATTTTCCTCTCCTGGGGCTCCGGATCAACATTCCAGCCACTTTACTAACAACATCTCCACATGGAGAGTCAATGCCTTTAAGTTCCGGTATCGCACAGTCTGCAGTTAGTGCGGAGGATGAATGGAAAAAGGGGGAACCAGTGAGAAAATAGCTGTAGCGGTTTCAATGGGCACATGTCACTCTAATTTCACATCAGGAAGAAGAATTAACCAAAGGCAGAGCAAGGCGCCCCAGAAGAAGAATAGGGCCTGAAGAACTCCTGTGGATATGAGGCAAGATCACAAAAATAAGAGCTGAAAAATAGAGCTAAGGGCCACTGCAATTCAAAAACCTGCAGAGTTATAAAGGCCAACTATTTTCCAAAAGTATATTGAGGTAAGGTTATGAAGAGGCACTGACAGCAAGGCAGAATTGCAGGAAACCAATTTCAGGAGGAAGACTGGAATTGCATTGAAAACATATGAAAAGACTCAGAACATCGACAATGATGCACTTGGCCAAAAAGGGCGTATGCGTTTTTTCCTGAATATATTCAGGAAGAAAGGCATACGCCCTTTCTGGCCAACCAAGCAAGCTTGCAAAGGAAATCTGCACTACAATGCAGTCTCACTGCTCCCCGGTCAAAAGGGTCATCTGAAAAAAGTGTAAAATCCAGAAAGGCAGCACAGGCCATGGAGAACTGGGAGCCTTGTTATGCTGATGGGCGGGATATAAATTGCCAACAGCCAATCTGGAGATGTGTATGGTGTTTCCTGAAACATCTAAAAAACAAAGAAACAGAGCCTAGGGCACTTCCATTTATGGTCCTATAGGATAGGGAAATTAAAATCAAAAAGACACAGCCACCCCAAAGTTTGGGACGGCTCTGTTTGCAAGAACGTCGTTTACGGTACAAGTTCAATATCACAGAAAGCGAAAAATGGATAAAGAAGTTGTGGTACTTACGTACAATGCAATATCACTCAGCAATGAAATCTATGTCCATCAGGCCAGTAGCAGAATAATGAGTGGATTCAGGTACGATGATTCTAAGTGAAATAAGTCCCACAGAAAAAGAAACATCATAAGATATCACTAATACACGGAATGTAAACTTGGCTACACAGGAACTGAATTACAAAACAGAACAGGGTCTCAAATGTAGAAAACCAACTTATGCTTGCTTAAGGGGAAAGGTGAATTGGGGTGCTGCATAAAACCAAGGATTGAAATTAGCACAGATACCGTTCCATAAGCCAAAAATGTAATAGACAAGAGCTACTCCTTGCTCAACGAAGTGGACTCAACACTCCATATTAAACGCCTAAGAATATACCTGACCAGTACGAATCTTAAAACCTATGGATTTATATGCCTCTGAAAGAGAATCAAGCATGTGTACAGCGGCATAAGCGCAGCAGTGATAGGACTGGTGAGGTTCGGTGAGCAAATGCAGACCCTTTGAACTCATATTGCATGGTACCCATTCCATGGGTCTCAACTCTCCAGGTTTAAGGAATTCTCTCTTCAGCTACAACATGCATGTGGAAACCACAGTATGATCCACCGTGTGATCGGGAAACGTGTTCAAATCTGTCTCAGGTTTCGGCCCTGTTACTCGGGTGGAACATTCCAGACGCTTTAATAACACTCTCCCCACTTGGAGAGTCAGAGCCTTTAACCTCCTGTTTGGCCCAGTTTGCAATTTCTGCGGAAGATGAATAGGAATAGAGAGAACCAATGAGAGACTAGCTGGAGGTGTCTGGATGGGCAAATTTAACTCTCATTTCCCACCAGGAAGAGGAATTAACCAAAGGCTCAGCGTGCCGTACCGGAACCACACTAGGGCCTGAAGCAATCCTGCGGTGTTGCGGCTATCTCACAAGAAAGCGAGTTGAAGAAAGGAGCTCAGGGACACTGTATTCACAAACCTGCAGAGTTATAAATGACAGCTATCGTCCAAAAATATATTGAAGTACGGCTGCCAAGAGGACTTGAAAGTGGGGCAGAATTGCAGAAAACCGATTTCACCAGGTAGACTGGAATGGCATGGAAAGCATAGGGAAAGAGGCAGAACGTCCACAATGATGCACTTGGTCAAAAAGGGCGTATGCGTTTTTTCCTGAATATATTCAGGAAAAAACGCATATGCCCTTTTTGGCCAACCAAGCAAGCTTGCAAAGGAAATCTGCACTACAATGAAGTCTCACTGCCCCCCGGTCAAAAGGGCCATCTGAAAAAAAGTGTAAAACCCAGAAAGGCAGGACAGGCAATGGAGAAGTGGGAGCCTTGTTATGCTGATGGGCGGTATGTAAATTGCCAACAGCCACTCTGGAGAAGTTTATGGTGTTTCCTGAAACATCTAAAAAACAAAGCAACAGAGCCTAGGGCACTTCAACTTATAGTCCTATAGCTTAGGGAAATTAAAATCAAAAAGACACAGCCACCCCAAAGTTTGGGACGGCTCTGTTTACAAGAACCTCGGTTATGGTACAATTTCAATATCACAGAAAGCGAAAAATGGATAAAGAAGTTGTGGTACTTACGTACAATGCAATATCACTCAGCAATGAAATCTATGTCATCAGGCCCATAGCAGCATAATGAGTGGATTTAGGTACGATGATTCTAAGTGAAATAAGTCACAGAGAGAAAGAAACATCATAAGATATCACTACTACACGGAATGTAAACTTGGCTACACAGGAACTGAATTACAAAACAGAACAGGGTCTCAAATGTAGAAAACCAACTTATGCTTGCTTAAGGGGAAAGGTGAGTTGTGGTGCTGCATAAAACCAGAGATTGAAATTAGCACAGATACCGTTCCATAATCCAAATATGTAATAGACAAGAGCTACTCCTTGCTCAACGAAGTGGACTCAACACCCCATATTAAACGCCTAAGAATATACCTGACTAGTAAGAATCTTAAAACCTATAGATTTATATGTCTCCGAAAGAGAATCAAGCCTGTGTACAGCGGCATAAATGCAGCAGTTATAGGGTTGGTGAGGTTCGGTGAGCAAATGCAGACCCTTTGAAGTCATATTCCATGGTACCCATTCCATGGGTCTCAACTCTCCAGGTTTATGAGATTCTTCCTTCAGCTAAAACATGCATGTGGAACCCAGAGTATGATCCACTGTGTGATCGGGAAACGTGTTCAAATGTGTCTCAGTTTTCGTCCCCTGGTACTCGGGTGCAACATTCCAGACGCTTTACTAACACTCTCCCCACTTGGAGAGTCAGTGCCTTTAACCTCCTGTTTGGCCCAATTTGCAATTTCTGCGGAAAATGAACAGGAATAGGGAGAACCAATGAGAGACAAGCTGCAGGTGTCTGGACGGGCAAATTTAACTCTCATTTCCCACCAGGAAGAGGAATTAACCAAAGGCTCAGCATGCCATGCCAGAACCACACTAGGGCCTGAAGCAATCCTGCACTGTTGGGGCCAGCTCACAAGAAAGCGAGTTGAAGAAAGGAGCTCAGGGGCACTGTAATTCACAAACATGCAGAGTTATAAATGACAGCTATCGTCCAAAAATATATTGAAGTAAGGCTGCCAAGAGGACTTGAAAGTGGGGCAGAATTGCAGGAAACCGATTTCAGGAGGTAGACTGGAATTGCATGTAAAGCATAGGAAAAGAGGCAGAACGTCCACAATGATGCACTTGGCCGAACAGGGCGTATGCGTTTTTTCCTGAATATATTCAGGAAAAAACGCATACGCCCTGTTTGGCCACCTAAGCAAGCTTGCAATGGAAATCTGCACTACAATGAAGTCTCACTGCCCCCCGGTCAAAAGGGCCATCTGAAAAAAGTGTAAAATCCAGAAAGGCAGGACAGGCCATGGAGAACTGGGAGCCTTCTTTTGCTGATGGGCGTGATGTAAATTGCCAACAGCCACTCTGGAGAAGTGTATGGTGTTTCCTGAAACATCTAAAAAACAAAGCAACAGAGCCTAGGGCACTTCCACTTATGGTCCTATAGCTTAGGGAATTTAAAATCAAAAAGACACAGCCACCCCAACGTTGGGGATGGCTCTGTTTACAAGAACCTCGTTTACGGTACAAGTTCAATATCACAGAAAGCGAAAAATGGATAAAGAAATTTTGGTACTTACGTACAATGCAATATCACTCAGCAATGAAATCTATGTCATCAGGACTGTAGCAGCATAATGAGTGGATTCAGGTATGATGATTCTAAGTGAAATAAGTCACAGAGAGAAAGAAACATCATAAGATATCACTACTACACGGAATGTAAACTTGGCTACACAGGAACTGAATTACAAAACAGAACAGGGTCTCAAATGTAGAAAACCAACTTATGCTTGCTTAAGGGGAAAGGTGAGTTGGGGTGCTGCATAAAAACAGAGATTGAAATTAGCACAGATACCATTCCATAAGCCAAATATGTAATAGACAAGAGCTACTCCTTGCTCAACGAAGTGGACTCAACACCCCATATTAAACGCCTAAGAATATACCTGACTAGTAAGAATGTTAAAACCTATGGATTTATATGTCTCCGAAAGAGAATCAAGCGTGTGTACAGCGGCATAAACGCAGCAGTGATAGGATTGGTGAGGTTCGGTGAGCAAATGCAGACCCTTTGAAGTCATATTCCATGGTACCCATTCCATGGGTCTCAACTCTCCAGGTTTATGGGATTCTACGTTCTGCTAAAACATGCATGTGGAACCCAGAGTATGATCCACCGTGTGATCGGAAACGTGTTCAAATGTTTCTCAGTTTTCGTCCCCTGGTACTCGGGTGCAACATTCCAGACGCTTTACTAACACTCTCCCCACTTGGAGAGTCAGTGCCTTTAACCTCCTGTTTCGCCCAGTTTGCAACTTCTGCGGAAAATGAACAGGAATAGGGAGAACCAATAAGAGACTAGCTGGAGGTGTCTGGACGGGCAAATTTAACTCTAATTTCCCACCAGGAAGAGGAATTAACCAAAGGCTCAGCGTGCCGTGCCGGAACCACACTAGGGCCTGAAGCAATCCTGCGGTGTTGCGGCCAGCTCACAAGAAAGCGAGTTGAAGAAAGGAGCTCAGGGGCACTGTAATTCACAAACCTGCAGAGTTATAAATGACAGCTATCGTCCAAAAATATATTGAAGTAAGGCTGCCAAGAGGACTTGAAAGTGGGGCAGAATTGCAAGAAACCGATTTCAGGAGGTAGACTGGAATTGCATGTAAAGCATAGGAAAATAGGTAGAACGTCCACAATGATGCACTTGGCCAAAAAGGGCGTATGCGTTTTTCCTGAATATATTTAGGAAAAAACGTATACGCCCTCTGTGGCCAACCAAGCAAGCTTCCAAAGGAAATCTGCACTACAATGAAGTCTCACTGCCCCCCGGTCAAAAGGGCCATCTGAAAAAAGTGTAAATACCAGAAAGGCAGGACAGGCCATGGAGAACTGGGAGCCTTGTTATGCTGATGGGCGGGATATAAATTGCCAACAGCCACTCTGGAGAACTGTATGGTGTTTCCTGAAACACCTAAAAAACCAAGCAACAGAGCCTAGGGCACTTCCACTTATGGTCCTATAGCTTAGGGAAATTAAAATCAAAAAGACACAGCCACCCCAAAGTTTGGGATGGCTCTGTTTACAAGAACCTCGTTTACAGTACAAGTTCAATATCACAGAAAGCGAAAATGGATAAAGAAGTTGTGGTACTTACGTACAATGCAATATCACTCAGCAATGAAATCTATGTCATCAGGCCCATAGCAGCATAATGAGTGGATTCAGGTACGATGATTCTAAGTGAAATAAGTCACAGAGAGAAAGAAACATCATAAGATATCACTACTACACGGAATGTAAACTTGGCTACACAGGAACTGAATTACAAAACAGAACAGGGTCTCAAATGTAGAAAACCAACTTATGCTTGCTTAAGGGGAAAGGTGAGTTAGGGTGCTGCATAAAACCAGATATTGAAATTAGCACAGATACCGTTCCATAAGCCAAATATGTAATAGACAAGAGCTACACCTTGCTAAACGAAGTGGACTCAACACCCCATATTAAACGCCTAAGAATATACCTGACTAGTAAGGAACTTAAAACCTATGGATTTATATGTCTCCGAAAGAGAATCAAGCGTGTGTACAGCGGCATAAATGCAGCAGTGATAGGATTGGTGAGATTCAGTGTGCAAATGCAGACCCTTTGAAGTCATATTGCATGGTACCCATTCCATGGGTCTCAACTCTCCAGGTTTAAGGGATTCTTCCTTCAGCTAAAGCATGCATGTGGAACCCAGAGTATGATCCACCGTGTGATTGGGAAACGTGTTCAAATGTGTCTCAGTTTTCGTCCCCTGGTACTCGGGTGCAACATTCCAGACGCTTTACTAACACTCTCCCCACTTGGAGAGTCAGTGCCTTTAACCTCCTGTTTGGCCCAGTTTGCAATTTCTGCAGAAAATGAACAGGAATAGGGAGAACCAATGAGAGACTAGCTGGAGGTGTCTGGACGGGCAAATTTAACTCTCATTTCCCACCAGGAAGAGGAAGTAACCAAAGGCTCAGCGTGCCATGCCGGAACCACACTAGGGCCTGAAGCAATCCTGCGGTGTTGTGGCCAGCTCACAAGAAAGCGAGTTGAAGAAAGGAGCTCAGGGGCACTGTAATTCACAAACCTGCAGAGTTATAAATGACAGCTATCGTCCAAAAATATATTGAAGTAAGGCTGCCAAGAGGACTTGAAAGCGGGGCAGAATTGTATGAAACCGATTTCAGGAGGTAGACTGGAATTGCATGTAAAGCATAGGAAAAGAGGCAGAACGTCCACAATGATGCACTTGGCCAAAAAGTGCGTATGCGTTTTTTCCTGAATATATTCAGGAAAAAACGCATACGCCCTTTTTGGCCAACCAAGCAAGCTTGCAAAGGAAATCTGCACTACAATGAAGTCTCACTGCCCCCCGGTCAAAAGGGCCATCTGAAAAAAGTGTAAAATCCAGAAAGGCAGGACAGGCCATGGAGAACTGGGAGCCTTGTTATGCTGATGGGTGGGATGTAAATTGCCAACAGCCACTCTGGAGAAGTGTATGGTGTTTCCTGAAACATCTAAAAAACAAAGCAACAGAGCCTAGGGCACTTACAGTTATGGTCCTATAGCTTAGGGAAATTAAAATCAAAAAGACGCAGCCATCCCAAAGATTGGGACGGCTCTGTTTACAAGAACTTCGTTTACGGTACAAGTTCAATATCACAGAAAGCGAAAAATGGATAAAGACTTTGTGGTTCTTAAGTACAATGCAATGTCACTCAGCAATGAAATCTATGTCATCAGGCCCGTAGCATCATAATGAGTGGATTCAGGTACGATGATTCTAAGTGAAATAAGTCACACAGAAAAAGAAACATCATAAGATATCACTAATACACGGAATGTAAACTTGGCTACACAGGAACTGAATTACAAAACAGAACAGGGTCTCAAATGTAGAAAAGCAACTTATGCTTGCTTAAGGGGATAGGTGAGTTGGGGTGCTGCATAAAACCAGAGATTGAAATTAGCACAGATACCGTTCCATAAGCAAAATATGTAATAGACAAGAGCTACTCCTTGCGCAACGAAGTGGACTCAACACCCCATATTAAACGCCTAAGAATATACCTGACTAGTAAGAATCTTAAGACTTATGGATTTTTATGTCTCTAAAAGACAATCAAGCATGTGTACAGCGGCATAAACGCAGCAGTGATAGGATTGGTGAGGTTCGGTGAGCAAATGCAGACCCTTTGAAGTCATACCGCATGGTACCCATTCCATGGGTCTCAACTCTCCAGGTTTAAGGGATTTTTCCTTCAGCTAAAACATGCATGTGGAACCCAGAGTATGATCCACCGTGTGATCGGGAAACGTGTTCAAATGTGTATCAGTTTTCATCCCCTGGTACTCGGGTGCAGCATTCCAGACGCTTTACTAACACTCTCCCCACTTGGAGAGTCAGTGCCTTTAACCTCCTGTTTGGCCCAGTTTGCAATTTCTGCGTAAAATGAACAGGAATAGGGAGAACCAATGAGAGACTAGCTGGAGGTGTGTGGACGGGCAAATTTAACTCTCATTTGCCACCAGGAAGAGGAATTAACCAAAGGCTCAGCGTGCCATGCCGGAACCACACTAGGGCCTGAAGCAATCCTGCGGTGTTGCAGCCAGCTCACAAGAAAGCGAGTTGAAGAAAGGAGCTCAGGGGCACTGTAATTCACAAACTTGCAGAGTTATAAATGACAGCTATTGTCCAAAAATATATTGAAGTAAGGCTGCCAAGAGGACTTGAAATCGGGGCAGAATTGCACGAAACCGATTTCAGGAGGTAGACTGGAATTGCATGTAAAGCATAGGAAAAGAGGCAGAACGTCCACAATGATGCACTTGGCCAAAAAGGGCGTATGCGTTTTTTCCTGAAAATATTCAGGAAAAAACGCATACGCCCTTTTTGGCCAACCAAGCAAGCTTGCAAAGGAAATCTGCACTACAATGAAGTCTCACTGCCCCCCGGTCAAAAGGTCCATCTGAAAAAAGTGTAAAATCCAGAAAGGCAGGACAGGCCATGGAGAACTGGGAGCCTTGTTATGCTGATGGGCGGGATGTAAATTGCCAACAGCCACTCTGGAGAAGTGTATGGTGTTTCCTGAAACATCTAAAAAACAAAGAAACAGAGCCTAGGGCACTTCCACTTATGGTCTATAGCTTAGGGAAATTAAATTCAAAAAGACACAGCCACCCCAAAGTTTGGGACGGCTCTGTTTACAAGAACCTCGTTTGCAGTACAAGTTCAATATCACAGAAAGCGAAAAATGGATAAAGACGTTGTGGTACTTACGTACAATGCAATATCACTCAGCAATGAAATCTATGTCATCAGGCCCATAGCAGCATAATGAGTGGATTCAGGTACGATGATTCTAAGTGAAATAAGTCACACAGAAAAAGAAACATCATAAGATGTCACTACTACACGGAATGTAAAGTTGGCTACACAGGAACTGAATTACAAAACAGAACAGGGTCTCAAATGTAGAAAACCAACTTATGCTTGCTTAAGGGGAAAGGTGAGTTGGGGTGCTGCATAAAACCACAGATTGAAATTAACACAGATACCGTTCCATAAGCCAAATATGTAATAGACAAGAGCTACTCCTTGCTCAATGAAGTGGACTCAACACCCCATATTAAACGCCTAAGAATATACCTGACTAGTAAGAATCTTAATACCTATGGATTTATATGTCTCCGAAAGAGAATCAAGCGTGTGTACAGCAGCATAAACGCAGCAGTGATAGGCTTGGTGAGGTTCGGTGATCAAATGCAGACCCTTTGAAGTCATATCGCATGGTACCCATTCCATGGGTCTCAACTCTCCAGGTTTAAGGGATTTTTCCTTCAGCTAAAACATGCATGTGTAACCCAGACTATGATCCACCGTGTGATCGGGAAACGTGTTCAAATGTGTCTCAGTTTTAGTCCCCTGGTACTCGGGTTCAGCATTCCGGATGCTTTACTAACACTCTCCCCACTTGGAGAGTCAGTGCCTTTAACCTCCTGTTTGGCCCAGTTTGCAATTTCTGCGCAAAATGAACAGGAATAGGGAGAACCAATGAGAGACTAGCTGGAGGTGTGTGGACGGGCAAATTTAACTCTCATTTGCCACCAGGAAGAGGAATTAACCAAAGGCTCAGCGTGCCATGCCAGAACCACACTAGGGCCTGAAGCAATCCTGCGGTGTTGCGGCCAGCTCACAAGAAAGCGAGTTGAAGAAAGGAGCTCAGGGGCACTGTAAATCACAAACCTGCAGAGTTATAAATGACAGCTATCGTCCAAAAATATATTGAAGTAAGGCTGCCAAGAGGACTTGAAAGCGGGGCAGAATTGCACAAAACCAATTTTAGGAGGTAGACTGGAATTGCATGTAAAGCATAGGAAAAGAGGCAGAACGTCCACAATGATGCACTTGGCCAAAAAGGACATATGCGTTTTTTCCTGAATATATTCAGGAAAAAACGCATACGCCCTTTTAGGCCAACAAACCAAGCTTGCAAAGGAAATCTGCACTACAATGAAGTCTCACTGCCCCCCGGTCAAAAGGGCCATCTGAAAAAAGTGTAAAATCCAGAAAGGCAGGACAGGCCATGGAGAACTGGGAGCCTTGTTATGCTGATGGGTAGGATGTCAATTGCCAACAGCCACTCTGGAGAAGTGTATGGTGTTTCCTGAAACATCTAAAAAACAAAGCAACAGAGCCTAGGGCACTTACAGTTATGGTCCTATAGCTTAGGGAAATTAAAATCAAAAAGACGCAGCCATCCCAAAGATTGGGATGGCTCTGTTTACAAGAACTTCGTTTACGGTACAAGTTCAATATCACAGAAAGCGAAAAATGGATAAAGACTTTGTGGTTCTTAAGTACAATGCAATGTCACTCAGCAATGAAATCTATGTCATCAGGCCCATAGCAGCATAATGAGTGGATTCAGGTACGATGATTCTAAGTGAAATAAGTCACAGAGAGAAAGAAACATCATAAGATATCACTACTACACGGAATGTAAACTTGGCTACACAGGAACTGAATTACAAAACAGAACAGGGTCTCAAATGTAGAAAACCAACTTATGCTTGCTTAAGGGGAAAGGTGAGTTAGGGTGCTGCATAAAACCAGATATTGAAATTAGCACAGATACCGTTCCATAAGCCAAATATGTAATAGACAAGAGCTACACCTTGCTAAACGAAGTGGACTCAAAACCCCATATTAAACGCCTAAGAATATACCTGACTAGTAAGGAACTTAAAACCTATGGATTTATATGTCTCCGAAAGAGAATCAAGCGTGTGTACAGCGGCATAAATGCAGCAGTGATAGGATTGGTGAGATTCAGTGTGCAAATGCAGACCCTTTGAAGTCATATTGCATGGTACCCATTCCATGGGTCTCAACTCTCCAGGTTTAAGGGATTCTTCCTTCAGCTAAAGCATGCATGTGGAACCCAGAGTATGATCCACCGTGTGATTGTGAAACGTGTTCATATGTGTCTCAGTTTTCGTCCCCTGGTACTCGGGTGCAACATTCCAGACGCTTTACTAACACTCTCCCCACTTGGAGAGTCAGTGCCTTTAACCTCCTGTTTGGCCCAGTTTGCAATTTCTGCAGAAAATGAACAGGAATAGGGAGAACCAATGAGAGACTAGCTGGAGGTGTCTGGACGGGCAAATTTAACTCTGATTTCCCACCAGGAAGAGGAAGTAACCAAAGGCTCAGCGTGCCATGCCGGAACCACACTAGGGCCTGAAGCAATCCTGCGGTGTTGTGGCCAGCTCACAAGAAAGCGAGTTGAAGAAAGGAGCTCAGGGGCACTGTAATTCACAAACCTGCAGAGTTATAAATGACAGCTATCGTCCAAAAATATATTGAAGTAAGGCTGCCAAGAGGACTTGAAAGCGGGGCAGAATTGTACGAAACCGATTTCAGGAGGTAGACTGGAATTGCATGTAAAGCATAAGAAAAGAGGCAGAACGTCCACAATGATGCACTTGGCCAAAAAGTGCGTATGCGTTTTTTCCTGAATATATTCAGGAAAAAACGCATACGCCCTTTTAGGCCAACCAAGCAAGCTTGCAAAGGAAATCTGCACTACAATGAAGTCTCACTGCCCCCCGGTCAAAAGGGCCATCTGAAAAAAGTGTAAAATCCAGAAAGGCAGGACAGGCCATGGAGAAGTGGGAGCCTTGTTATGCTGATGAGAGGGATGTAAATTGCCAACAGCCACTCTGGAGAAGTGTATGGTGTTTCCTGAAACATCTAAAAAACAAAGCAACAGAGCCTAGGGCACTTCCACTTATGGTCCTATAGCTTAGGGAAATTAAATTCAAAAAGACACAGCCACCCCAAAGTTTGGGACGGCTCTGTTTACAAGAACCTCGTTTGCGGTACAAGTTCAATATCACAGAAAGCAAAAAATGGATAAAGACGTTGTGGTACTTACATACAATGCAATATCACTCAGCAATGAAATCTATGTCATCAGGCCTGTAGAAGCATAATGAGTGGATTCAGGTACGATGATTCTAAGTGAAATAAGTCACACAGAAAAAGAAACATCATAAGATATCACTAATACACGGAATGTAAACTTGGCTACACAGGAACTGAATTACAAAACAGAACAGGGTCTCAAATGTAGAAAACCAACTTATGCTTGCTTAAGGGGAAAGGTGAGTTGGGGTGCTGCATAAAACCACAGATTGAAATGAGCACAGATACCGTTCCATAAGCCAAATATGTAATAGACAAGAGCTACTCCTTGCTCAACGAAGTGGACTCAACACCCCATATTAAACGGCTAAGAATATACCTGACTAGTAAGAATCTTAAAACCTATGGATTTATATGTCTACAAAAGAGAATCAAGCGTGTGTACAGCGGCATAAACGCAGCAGTGATAGGATTGGTGAGGTTCGGTGAGCAAATGCAGACCCTTTGAAGTCATATTGCATGGTACCCATTCCATGGGTCTCAACTCTCCAGGTTTAAGGGATTCTTCCTTCAGCTAAAACATGCATGTGGAACCCAGAGTATGATCCACCGTGTGATCGGGAAACGTGTTCAAATGTGTCTCAGTTTTCGTCCCCTGGTACTCGGGTGCAGCATTCCGGACGCTTTACTAACACTCTCCCCACTTGGAGAGTCAGTGCCTTTAACCTCCTGTTTGGCCCAGTTTGCAATTTCTGCGCAAAATGAACAGGAATAGGGAGAACCAATGAGAGACTAGCTGGAGGTGTGTGGACGGGCAAATTTAACTCTCATTTGCCACCAGGAAGAGGAATTAACCAAAGGCTCAGCGTGCCATGCCAGAACCACACTAGGGCCTGAAGCAATCCTGCGGTGTTGCGGCCATCTCACAAGAAAGCGAGTTGAAGAAAGGAGCTCAGGGGCACTGTAAATCACAAACCTGCAGAGTTATAAATGACAGCTATCGTCCAAAAATATATTGAAGTAAGGCTGCCAAGAGGACTTGAAAGCAGGGCAGAATTGCACGAAACCGATTTCAGGAGGTAGACTGGAATTGCATGTAAAGCATAGGAAAAGAGGCAGAACGTCCACAATGATGCACTTGGCCAAAAAGGACGTATGCGTTTTTTCCTGAATATATTCAGGAAAAAACGCATACGCCCTTTTTGGCCAACCAAGCAAGCTTGCAAAGGAAATCTGCACTAAAATAAAGTCTCACTGCCCCCCGGTCAAAAGGGCCATCTGAAAAAAGTGTAAAATCCAGAAAGGCAGGACAGGCCATGGAGAACTGGGAGCCTTGTTATGCTGATGGGTGGGATGTAAATTGCCAACAGCCACTCTGGAGAAGTGTACGGTGTTTCCTGAAACATCTAAAAAACAAAGCAACAGAGCCTAGGGCACTTACAGTTATGGTCCTATAGCTTAGGGAAATTAAAATCAAAAAGACGCAGCCATCCCAAAGATTGGGACGGCTCTGTTTACAAGAACTTCGTTTACAGTACAAGTTCAATATCACAGAAAGCGAAAAATGAATAAAGACTTTGTGGTTCTTAAGTACAATGCAATGTCACTCAGCAATGAAATCTATGTCATCAGGCCCGTAGCATCATAATGAGTGGATTCAGGTACGATGATTCTAAGTGAAATAAGTCACACAGAAAAAGAAACATCATAAGATATCACTAATACACGGAATGTAAACTTGGCTACACAGGAACTGAATTACAAAACAGAACAGGGTCTCAAATGTAGAAAAGCAACTTATGCTTGCTTAAGGGGATAGGTGAGTTGGGGTGCTGCATAAAACCAGAGATTGAAATTAGCACAGATACCGTTCCATAAGCCAAATATGTAATAGACAAGAGCTACTCCTTGCGCAACGAAGTGGACTCAACACCCCATATTAAACGCCTAAGAATATACCTGACTAGTAAGAATCTTAAGACTTATGGATTTTTATGTCTCTAAAAGAGAATCAAGCGTGTGTACAGCGGCATAAACGCAGCAGTGATAGGATTGGTGAGGTTCGGTGAGCAAATGCAGACCCTTTGAAGTCATATCGCATGGTACCCATTCCATGGGTCTCAACTCTCCAGGTTTAAGGGATTTTTCCTTCAGCTAAAACATGCATGTGGAACCCAGAGTATGATCCACCGTGTGATCGGGAAACGTGTTCAAATGTGTCTCAGTTTTCATCCCCTCGTACTCGGGTGCAGCATTCCAGACGCTTTACTAACACTCTCCCCACTTGGAGAGTCAGTGCCTTTAACCTCCTGTTTGGCCCAGTTTGCAATTTCTGCGTAAAATGAACAGGAATAGGGAGAACCAATGAGAGACTAGCTGGAGGTGTGTGGACGGGCAAATTTAACTCTCATTTGCCACCAGGAAGAGGAATTAACCAAAGGCTCAGCGTGCCATGCCGGAACCACACTAGGGCCTGAAGCAATCCTGCGGTGTTGCAGCCAGCTCATAAGAAAGCGAGTTGAAGAAAGGAGCTCAGGGGCACTGTCATTCACAAACCTGCAGAGTTATAAATGACAGCTATCGTCCAAAAATATATTGAAGTAAGGCTGCCAAGAGGACTTGAAAGCGGGGCAGAATTGCAGGAAACCGATTTCAGGAGGTAGACAGGAATTGCATGTAAAGCATATGAAAAGAGGCAGAACGTCCACAATGATGCACTTGGCCAAAAAGGGCGTATGCGTTTTTTCCTGAATATATTCAGGAAAAAACGCATACGCCCTTTTTGGCCAACCAAGCAAGCTTGCAAAGGAAATCTGCACTACAATGAAGTCTCACTGCCCCCCTGTCAAAATGGCCACCTGAAAAAAGTGTACAATCCAGAAAGGCAGGACAGGTCATGGAGAACTGGAAGCCTTGTTATGCTGATGGGCGGGATGTAAATTGCCAACAGCCACTCTGGAGAAGTGTATGGTGTTTCCTGAAACATCTAAAAAACAAAGCAACAGAGCCTAGGGCACTTCCACTTATGGTCCTATAGCTTAGGGAAATTAAATCAAAAAGATACAGCCACCCGAAAGTTAGGGACGGCTCTGTTAACAAGAACCTCGTTTACGGTACAAGTTCAATATCGCAGAAAGTGAAAAATGGATAAAGAAGTTGTGGTACTTACCTACAATGCAATATCACTCAGCAATGAAATCTATGTCATCAGGCCCGTAGCAGCATAATGAGTGGATTCAGGTACGATGATTCTAAGTGAAATAAGTCACACAGAAAAAGAAACATCATAAGATATCCTTAATACACGGAATGTAAACTTGCTACACAGGAACTGAATTACAAAACACAACAGGGTCTCAAATGTAGAAAACCAACTTATGCTTGCTTAAGGGGAAAGGTGAGTTGGGGTGCTGCATAAAACCAGAGATTGAAATTAGCACAGATACCATTCCATAAGCCAAATATGTAATAGACAAGAGCTACTCCTTGCTCAACGAAGTGGACTCAACACCCCATATTAAACGCCTAAGAATATACCTGATTAGTAAGAATCTTAAAACCTATGGATATATATGTCTCCGAAAGAGAATCAAGCATGTGTACAGCGGCAAAAATGCAGCAGTGATAGGATTCGTGAGGTACGGTGAACAAATGCAGACCCTTTGAAGTCATATTGCATGGTACCCATTCCATGGGTCTCAACTCTCCAGGTTTAAGTATTCTTCCTTCAGGTAAAACATGCATGTGGAACCCAGAGTGTGATCCACCGTGTGATTGGGAAACGTGTTCAAATGTGTCTCAGTTTTCGTCCCCTGGTACTCGGGTGCAACATTCCGGTGCTTTACTAACACTCTCCCCACTTGGAGAGTCAGTGCCTTTAACCTCCTGTTTGGCCCAGTTTGCATTTTCTGCGGAAAATGAACAGGAATAGGGAGAACCAATGAGAGACTAGCTGGAGGTGTCTGGACGGGCAAATTTAACTCTCAATTCCCACCAGGAAGAGGAATTAACCAAAGGCTCAGCGTGCCATGCCAGAACCACACTAGGGCCTGAAGCAATCCTGCGGTGTTGCGGCCAGCTCACAAGAAAGCGAGTTGAAGAAAGGAGCTCAGGGGCAGTGTAATTCACAAAACTGCAGAGTTATAAATGACAACTATCGTCCAAAAATATATTGAAGTAAGGCTGCCAAGAGGACTTGAAAGCAGGGCACACTTGCAGGAAACCGATTTCAGGAGGTAGACTGGAATTGCATGTAAAGCATAGGAAAAGAGGCAAAACGTCCACAATGATGCACTTGGCCAAAAGAGGAGTATTCGTTTTTTCCTGAATATATTCAGGAAAAAACATATACGCTCTTTTTGGCCAACCAAGCAAGCTTGCAAAGGAAATCTGCACTACAATGAAGTCTCACTGCCCCCCTGGTCAAAAGGGCAATCTGAAAAAAGTGTAAAATCCAGAAAGGCAGGACAGGCCATGGAGTACTGGGAGCCTTGTTATGCTGATGGGTGGGATGTAAATTGCCAACAGCCACTCTGGAGAAGTGTATGGTGTTTCCTGAAACATCCAAAAAACAAAGCAACAGAGCCTAGGGCACTTCCACTTATGGTCCTATAGCTTAGGGAAATTAAAATAAAAAAGACACAGCTACCCCAAAGTTTGGGCCGGCTCTGTTTACAAGAACCTCGTTTACGGTACAAGTTCAATATCGCAGAAAGCGAAAAATGGATAAAGAAGTTGTGGTACTTACGTACAATGCAATATCACTCAGCAATGAAATCTATGTCATCAGGCCCGTAGCAGCATAATGAGTGGATTCAGGTACGATGATTCTAAGTGAAATAAGTCACACAGAAAAAGAAAAATCATAAGATATCACTAGTACACGGAATGTAAACTTGGCTACAGCGGAACTGAATTACAAATGAGAACAGGGTCTCAAATGTAGAAAACCAACTTATGCTTGCTGAAGGGGAAAGGTGAGTTGGGGTGCTGCATAAAACCAGAGATTGAAATTAGCACAGATACCATTCCATAAGCCAAATATGTAATAGACAAGAGCTACTCCTTGCTCAACGAAGTGGACTCAAAACCCCATATTAAACGCCTAAGAATATACCTGACTAGTAAGAATCTTAAAAACTATGGATTTATATGTCTCCGAAAGAGAATCAAGCGTGTGTACAGAGGCATAAACGCAGCAGTGATAGGATTGGTGAGGTTCGGTGAGCAAATGCAGACCCTTTGAAGTCATATTGCATGGTACCCATTCCATGGGTCTCAACTCTCCAGGTTTAAGGGATTCTTCCTTCAGCTAAAACATGCATGTAGAACCCAGAATATGATCCACCGTGTGATCGGGAAAGGTGTTCAAATGTGTCTCAGTTTTCATCGTCTGGTACTCGGGTGCAACATTCCAGACGCTTTACTGACACTCTCCCCACTTGGAGAGTCAGTGCCTTTAACCTCCTGTTTGGCCCAGTTTGCAATTTCTGCGGAAAATGAACAGGAATAGGGAGAACCAATGAGAGACTAGCTGGAGGTGTCTGGACGGGCAAATTTAACTCTCATTTCCCACCAGGAAGAGGAATTAACCGAAGGCTCAGTGTGCCATGCCGGAACCACACTAGGGCCTGAAGCATTCCTGTGGTGTTGCGGCCAGCTCACAAGAAAGCGAGTTGAAGAAAGGAGCTCAGGGACACTGTCATTCACAAACCTGAAGAGTTATAAATGACAGCTATCGTCCAAAAATATATTGAAGTAAGGCTGCCAACAGGACTTGAAAGGGGGCAGAATTGCAGGAAACCGATTTCAGGAGGTAGACTGGAATTGCATGTAAAGCATAGGAAAAGAGGCAGAACGTCCACAATGATGCACTTGATCAAAAAGGGCGTATGCGTTTTTTCCTGAATATATTCAGCAAAAAACGCATACGCCCTTTTTGGCCAACCAAGCAAGCTTGCAAAGGAAATCTGCACTACAATGAAGTCTCACTGCCCCCCGGTCAAAAGGGCCATCTGATCAAAGTGTAAACTCCAGAAAGGCAGGACAGGCCATGGAGAACTGGGAGCCTTGTTATGCTGATGGGCGGGATGTAAATTGCCAACAGCCACTCTGGAGAAATGCATGGAGTTTCCTGAAACATCTAAAAAACAAAGCAACAGAGCCTAGGGCACTTCCACATATGGTCCTATAGCTTAGGGAAATTAAAATCAAAAAGACACAGCCACCCCAAAGTTTGGGACGGCTCTGTTTACAAGAACCTCGTTTATGGTACAAGTTCAATATCGCAGAAAGCGAAAAATGGATAAAGAAGTTGTGGTACTTACGTACAATGCAATATCACTCAGCAATGAAATCTATGTTATCAGGCCCGTCGCAGCATAATGAGTGGATTCAGGTACGATGATTCTAAGTGAAATAAGTCACACAGAAAAAGAAACATCATAAGATATCACTAATACACGGAATGTAAACTTGGCTAAACAGGAACTGAATTACAAAACACAACAGGGTCTCAAATGTAGAAAACCAACTTATGCTTGCTTAAGGGGTACCGTGAATTGGGATGCTGCATAAAACCAGAGATTGAAAGTAGCACAGATACCGTTCCATAAGCCAAATATGTAATAGACAAGAGCTACTCCTTGCTCAACGAAGTGGACTCAACACCCCATATTAAACGCCTAAGAATATACCTGACTAGTAAGAATCTTAAAACCTATGGATTGATATGTCTCCAAAAGAGAATCAAGCTTGTGTACAGTGGCATAAACGCAGCAGTGATACGATGGGTGAGGTTCCGTGAGCAAATGCAGACCCTTTGAAGTCATATTGCATGGTACCCATTCCACGGGTCTCAAGTCTCCAGGTTTAAGGATTCTTCCTTCAGCTAAAACATGCATGTGGAACCCAGAGTATGATCCACCGTGTGATCGGGAAATGTGTTCAAATGTGTCTCAGTTTTCGTCCCTTGGTACTTGGGTGCAACATTCCAGACGCTTTACTAACACTCTCCCCACTTGTAGAGTCAGTGCCTTTAACCTCCTGTTTGGTCCAGTTTGCAATTTCTGCGGAAAATGAACAGGAATAGGGAGAACCACTGAGAGACTAGCTGAAGGTGTCTAGACGGGTAAATTTAACTCTCATTTCCCACCAGGAAGAGGAATTGCCAAAGGCTCAGCATGCCGTGCCGGAACCACACTAGGGCCTGAAGCAATCCTGCGGTGTTGCAGCCAGCTCACAAGGAAGTGAGTTGAAGAAAGGAGCTTAGGGGCACTGTCATTCACAATCCTGCAGAGTTATAAAGGACAGCTATCGTCCAAAAATATATTGAAGTAAGGCTGCCAAGAGGACTTGAAAGCGAGGCAGAATTGCAGGAAACCGATTTCAGGAGGTAGACTGGAATTGCATGTAAAGCATAGGAAAAGAGGCAGAACGTCCACAATGATGCACTTGGCCAAAAAGGGCGTATGCGTTTTTTCCTGAATATATTCAGAAAAAAACGCATACGCACTTTTTGGCCAACCAAGCAAGCTTGCAAAGGAAATCTGCACTACAATGAAGTCTCACTGCCTCCCGGTCAAAAGGGCCATCTGTAAAATGTGTAAAATCCAGAAAGGCAGGACACGCCATGGAGAACTGGGAGCCTTGTTATGCTGATGGGCGGGATGTAAATTGCCAACAGCCACTCTGGAGAAGTGTATGGTGTTTCCTGAAACATCTAAACAACAAAGCAACAGAGCCTAGGCCACTTCCACTTATGGTCCTATAGCTTAGGGAAATTACAATCAAAAAGACACAGCCACCCCAAAGTTTGGGATGGCTCTGTTTACAAGAACCTCGTTTACGGTACAAGTTCAATATCACAGAAAGCGAAAAATGGATAAAGAAGTTGTGGTACTTACGTACAATGCAATATCACTCAGCAATGAAAGCTATGTCATCAGGCCCGTAGCAGCATAATGAGTGGATTCAGGTACGATGATTCTAAGTGAAATAAGTCACACAGAAAAAGAAACATCATAAGATATCACTACTACACGGAATGTAAAGTTGGCTACACAGGAACTGAATTACAAAACAGAACAGGGTCTCAAATGCAGAAAACCAACTTATGCTTGCTTAAGGGGAAAGGTGAGTTGGGGTGCTGCATAAAACCAGAGATTGAAAGTAGCACAGATACCGTTCCATAAGCCAAATATGTAATAGACAAGCGCTACTCCTTGCTCAATGAAGTGGACTCAACACCCCATATTAAACGCATAAGAATATACCTGACTAGTAAAAAATTTAAAACCTATGGATTGATATGTCTCCGAAAGAGAATCAAGCGTGTGTACAGCGGCATAAACGCAGCAGTGACAGGATTGGTGAGGTTCGGTGAGCAAATGCAGACCCTTTGAAGTCATATTGTATCATACCCATTAAATTGGTCTCAACTCTCCAGGTTTAAGGGATTCTTCCTTCAGCTAAAACATGCATGTGGAACCCAGAGTATGATCCACCGTGTGATCAGGAAATGTGTTCAAATGTGTCTCAGTTTTCATCCCCTGGTACTTGGGTGTAACATTCCAGACGCTTTACTAACACTCTCCCCACTTGGAGAGTCAATGCCTTTAACCTCCTGTTTGTCCCAGTTTGCAACTTCTGCGGAAATGAACAGGAATAGGGAGAACCAATGAGAGACTAGCTGGAGGTGTCTCGACGGGCAAATTTAACTCTCATTTCCCACCAGGAAGAGGAATTAACCAAAGGCTCAGCGTGCCATGCCGGAACCACACTAAGGCCTTAAGCAATCCTGCGGTGTTGCGGCCTGCTCACAAGAAAGCGAGTTGAAGAAAGGAGCTCAGGGGCACTGTAATTCACAAACCTGCAGAGTTATAAATGACAGCTATCGTCCAAAAATATATTGAAGTAAGGCTGTCAAGAGGACTTGAAAGCGGGGCAGAATTGCAGGAAACCGATTTCAGGAGGTAGACTGGAATTGCATGTAAAGCATAGGAAAAGAGGCAGAACGTCCACAATGATGCACTTGGCCAAAAAGGGCGTATGCGTTTTTTCCTGAATATATTCAGGAAAAAACGCATACGGACTTTTTGGCCAACCAAGCAAGCTTGCAAAGGAAATCTGCACTACAATGAAGTCTCACTGCCCCCCGGTCAAAAGGGTCATCTGAAAAAAGTGTAAAATCCAGAAAGGCAGGACAGGCCATGGAGAACTGGGAGCCTTGTTATGCTGATGGGCGGGATATAAATTGCCAACAGCCACTCTGGAGAAGTGTATGGTGTTTCCTGAAACATCTAAAAAACCAAGCAACAGAGCCTAGGGCACTTCGACTTATGGTCCTATAGCTTAGGGAAATTAAAATCAAAAAGACACAAGCACACCACAGTTTAGGGCTACTCTGTTTACAAGAACCTCAACTTCAGTACACCTTAAATATCCCAGGAAAGAGAACAGTGGATAAAGAAAATGTGGTACTTATGTACAATGGAATATCTCTTCACCATGAAATCAATGCAATAAGGCTAGTAGAAAGATAAAGAGTGGATTTAGGTCCGATAATACTACTTGAAATAAGTCAAACAGAAAAAGAAAGATATCATAAGATATCACTTATAGAGGGAGGATAAATATGGCTCCACAAAAAATGAATTACAAAATACAACAGTGTCTCACATTTAGAAAACACACTTATGTCAGCTTAAGGGGAAAGGAGAGGTGGGGTGATGCATAAAACCAGAGTTTGAAATTAGCACAGATACCGTTCAATAAACCAAATAGGTATTAGACAAGATCTACACCTTGCTCAATGAACTGACCTCAACACACCCTATATACCACAGAGAAATATATCTGAGTAATAAGAATCTTAAAACCCATGTATTGATATATCTCCATAAGGGAATCAAGTGTGTGCAGAGCGGCACAAACACAGCAGTGAAAATGAGCTAAACCCCCGTTATAGAAATAAATTTTAAAACCAAAACGCACAAACAATGAAAGAGAGAAAAATTCTTACAAAATTCGCTCAGGGGCTGTGATGCAACCTGGAATGACCACATATAAACCCACAGCTGGATAAGACATAAGGCTGGACACTTGGGGCTGAGAGGATTGGTGAGCTTTGGTGAGCAACTGCCGAAAGTTTAATGCAATACTTCATGCTACTCATTCCAAGGGTCCCAACACTCCAGGTTGAAGGGAATCTTCCTACAGCTAAACCATGCATGGGAAATCCAGCAGATGGTATACCATATGATCGGGAAAGGTTTCTAAAATGCACCTCATTTTCCTCTCCTGGGGCTCCGGATCAACATTCCAGCCACTTTACTAACAACATCCCCACATGGAGAGTCAATACCTTTAAGTTCCGGTATCGCACAGTCTGCAGTTAGTGCGGAGGATGAATGGGAATAGGGGGAACCAGTGAGAAAATAGCTGTAGCGGTTTCAATGGGCACATGTCACTGTAATTTCACATAGGAAGAAGAATTAACCAAAGGCACAGAAAGGCGCCCCAGAAGAAGAATAGGGCCTGAAGAAATCCTGTGGATATGAGGCAAAATCACAAAAATAAGAGCTGAAAAATGGAACTAAGGGCAACTGCAATTCAAAAAACTGCAGTTATAAACGCCAACTATTTTCCAAAAGTATATTGAGGTAAGGCTATGAAGAGGCACTGACAGCAAGGCAGAATTGCAGTAAACCGATTTCAGGAGGTAGACTGGAATTGCATTGAAAACATATGAAAAGATTCAGAACATAGACAATCATGCACTTGGCCAAAAAGGGCGTATGGGTTTTTTCCTGAATATATTCAGGAAGAAACGCATATGCCCTTTTGGGCAACCAAGAAAGCTTGCAAAGGAAATCTGCACTACAATGAAGTCTCACTGCCCCGCGGTCAAAAGGGCCATCTGAAAAAAGTGTAAAATCCAGAAAGCTGGACAGGCCATGGAGAACTAGGAGCATTGTTATGCTGATGGGCGGGATGTAAATTGCCAACAGCCACTCTGGAGAAGTGTATGGTGTTTCCTGAATCATCCAAAAAACAAAGCAACAGAGCCTAGGGCACTTCCACTTATGGTCCTATAGATTAGGGAAATTAAAATCAAAAAGACACAGCCACTCCAAAGTTTGGGACGGCTCTGTGTACAAGAATCTCGTTTACGGTACAAGTTCAATATTGCAGAAAGCGAAAAATGGATACAGAAGTTGTGGTACTTACGTACAATGCAATATCACTCAGCAATGAAATCTATGTCATCAGGCCCATAGCAGCATAATGAGTGGATTCAGGTACGATGATTCTAAGTGAAATAAGTCCCACAGAAAAAGAAACATCATAAGATATCACTAATACACGGAATGTAAACTTGGCTACACAGGAACTGAATTACAAAACAGAACAGGGTCTCAAATGTAGAAAACCAACTTATGCTTGCTTAAGGGGAAAGGTGAGTTGGGGTGCTTCATAAAACCAGATATGGAAAGTAGAACAGATACCGTTCCATAAGCCAAATATGTAATAGACAAGAGCTACTCCTTGTTCAACGAAGTGGACTCAACACCCAATATTAAACGCCTAAGAATATACCTGACTAGTAAGAATCTTAAAACCTATGGATTTATATGTCTCCGAAAGTGAATCAAGCATGTGTACAGTGGCATAAACGCAGCAGTGATAGGATGGGTGAGGTTCGGTTAGCAAATGCAGGCTCTTTGAAGTCATATTGCATGGTATCCATTCCATGGGTCTCAACTCTCCAGGTTTAAGGGATTCTTCCTTCAGCTAAAACATGCATGTGGAACCCAGAGTATGATCCACGATGTGATCGGGAAATGTGTTCAAATGTGTCTCAGTTTTCGGCCCCTGGTACTTGGGTGCAACATTCCAGACGCTTTACTAACACTCTCCCCACTTGGAGAGTCAATGCCTTTAACCTCCTGTTTGGCCCAGTTTGCAATTTCTGTGGAAAATGAACAGGAATAGGGAGAACCAATGAGAGACTAGCTGGAGGTGTCTGGATGGGCAAATTTAACTCTCATTTCCCACCAGGAAGAGGAATTAACCAAAGGCTCAGCATGCCATGCCAGAAACACACTAGGGCCTGAAGCAATCCTGCACTGCTGAGGCCTGCTCACAAGAAAGCGAGTTGAAGAAAGGAGCTCAGGGGCACTGTAATTCACAAACCTGCAGAGTTATAAATGACAGCTATCGTCCAAAAATATATTGAAGTAAGGCTGTCAAGAGGACTTGAAAGCGGGGCAGAATTGCAGGAAACCGATTTCAGGAGGCAGACTGCAATTACAGGTAAAGCATAGGAAAAGAGGCAGAACGTCCACAATGATGCACTTGGCCAAAAAGGGCGTATGCGTTTTTTCCTGAATATATTCAGGAAAAAACACATACGCCCTTTTTGGTCAACCAAGCAAGCTTGCAAAGGAAATCTACACTACAACGAAGTCTCACTGCCCCCCGGTGAAAAGGGCCATCTGAAAAAAGTGTAAAATCCAGAAAGGCAGGACAGGCCATGGAGAACTGGGAGCCTTGTTATGCTGATGGGCGGGATGTAAATTGCCAACAGCCACTCTGGAGAAGTGTATGGTGTTTCCTGAAACATCCAAAAAGCAAAGCAACAGAGCCTAGGGTACTTCCACTTATGGTCCTATAGCTTAGGGAAATTAAAATCAAAAAGACACAGCCACCCCAAAGTTTGGGACGGCGCTGTTTACAAGAACCTCGTTTACGGTACATGTTCAATATCACAGAAAGCGAAAAATGGATAAAGAATTTGTGGTACTTACGTACAATGCAATATCACTCAGCAATGAAATCTATGTCATCAGGCCCGTGGCAGCATAATGAGAGGATTCAGGTACGATGATTCTAAGTGAAATAAGTCACAGAGAAAAAGAAACATCATAAGATATCACTAATACACGGAATGTAAACTTGGCTACACAGGAACTGAATTACAAAACAGAACAGGGTCTCAAATGTAGAAAACCAACTTATGCTTGCTTAAGGGGAAAGGTGAGTTGGGGTGCTTCATAAAACCAGAGATTGAAATTAGCACAGATACCCTTCCATAAGCCAAATATGTAATAGACAAGAGCTACTCCTTGCTCAATGAAGTGGACACAACAACCCATATTAAACGCCTAAGAATATACCTGACTAGTAAGAATCTTAAAACCTATGGATTTATATGTCTCCGAAAGAGAATCAAGCGTGTGTAGAGCGGCATAAACGCAGCAGTGATAGGATTGGTGAGGTTCGGTGAGCAAATGCAGACCCTTTGAAGTCATATTGCATGGTACCCATTCCATGGGTCTCAACTCTACAGGTTTAAGGGATACTACCTTCAGCTAAAACATGCATGTGGAACCCAGAGTATGATCCACCGTGTGATCGGGAAACGTGTTCAAATGTGTCTCAGTTTTCATCCCCTGGTACTCGGGTGCAACATTCCAGACGCTTTACTAACACATTCCCCACTTGGAGAGTCAGTTCATTTAAACTCCTGTTTGGCCCAGTTTGCAATTTCTGCGGAAAATGAACAGGAATAGGGAGAACCAATGAGAGACTAGCTGGAGGTGTCTGGACAGGCAAATTTAACTCTCATTTCCCACCAGGAAGAGGAATTAACCAAAGGCTCAGCGTGCCGTGCCGGAACCACACTAGGCCCTGAAGCAATCCTGCGGTGTTGCGGCCAGCTCAAAAGAAAGCGAGTTGAAGAAAGGAGCTCAGGGGCTCTGTCATTCACAAACCTGCAGAGTTAGAAATGACAGCTATCGTCCAAAAATATATTGAAGTAAGGCTGCCAAGAGGACTTGAATGCGGGGCAGAATTGCAGGAAACCGATTTCAGGAGGTAGACTGGAATAGCATTTAAAACATAGGAAAAGAGGCAGAACGTCCACAATGATGCACTTGGCCAAAAAGGGCGTATGCGTTTTTTCCTGAATATATTCAGGAAAAAACGCATACGCACTTTTTGGCCAACCAAGCAAGCTTGCAAAGGAAATCTGCACTACAATGAAGTCTCACTGCCCCCCGGTCAAAAGGGCCATCTTAAAAAAGTGTAAAATCCAGAAAGGCAGGACAGGCCATGGAAAACTGGGAGCCTTGTTATGCTGATGGGCGGGATGTAAATTGCCATCAGCCACTCTGGAGAAGTGTATGGTGTTTCCTGAAACATCTAAAAAACAAAGCAACAGAGCCTAGGGCACTTCCACTTATGTTCCTATAGCTTAGGGAAATTACAATAAAAAAGACACAGCCACCCCAAAGTTTGGGAAGGCTCTGTTTACACGAACCTCGTTTACGGTACAAGTTTAATATCACAGAAAGCAAAAAATGAATAAAGAAGTTGTGGTACTTACGTACAATGCAATATCACTCAGCGCTGAAATCTATGTCATCAGGCCCGTAGCAGCATAATGAGTGGATTCAGGTACGATGATTCTAAGTGAAATAAGTCACAGAGAAAAAGAAACATCATAAGATATCACTAATACACGGAATGTAAACTTGGCTACACAGGAACTGAATTACAAAACAGAACAGGGTCTCAAATGTAGAAAACCAACTTATGCTTGCTTAACGGGAAAGGTGAGTTGGGGTGCTGCATAAAACCAGAGATTGAAATTAGCACAGATACCGTTCCATAAGCCAAATATGTAATAGACAAGAGCTACTCCTTGCTAAACGAAGGGGACTCAACACCCCATATTAAACGCCTAATAATACACCTGACTAGTAAGAATCTTAAAACCTATGTATTTATATGTCTCCGAAAGAGAATCAAGCGTGTGTACAGCGGCATAAGTGCAGCAGTGGTAGGATTGGTGAGGTTCGGTGAGCAAATGCAGACCCTTTGAAGTCAAATTTCATGGCACCCATTCCATGGGTCTCAACTATCCAGGTTTAAGGGATTCTTCCTTCGGCTAAAACATGCATGTGGAACCGAGAGTATGATCCACCATGTGATTGGGAAACGTGTTCAAATGTGTCTCAGTTTTCTTCCCATGGTACTTGGGTGCAACATTCCAGACGCTTTACTAACACTCTCCCAACTTAGAGAGTCAGTGCCTTTAACCTCCTGTTTGGCCCAGTTTGCAATTTCTGCGGAAAATGAACAGGAATAGGGAGAACCAATGAGAGACTAGCTGGAGGTGTCTGGACGGGCAAATTTAACTCTCATTTCCCACCAGGAAGAGGAATTAACCAAAGGCTCAGCGTGCTATGCCGGAACCACACTAGGGCCTGAAGCAATCCTGCGGTGTTGCGGCCAGCTCAAAAGAAAGCGAGTTGAAGAAAGGAGCTCAGGGGCACTGTCATTCACAAACCTGCAGAGTTAGAAATGACAGCTATCGTCCAAAAATATATTGAAGTAAGGCTGCCAAGAGGACTTGAATGCGGGGCAGAATTGCAGGAAACCGATTTCAGGAGGTAGACTGGAATTGCATGTAAAGCATAGGAAAAGAGGCAGAACGTCCACAATGATGCACTTGGCCAAAAAGGGCGTATGCATTTTATCCTGAATATATTCAGGAAAAAACGCATACGCCCTTTTTGGCCAACCAAGCAAGCTTGCAAAGGAAATCTGCACTACAATGAAGTCTCAGTGACCCCCGGTCAAAAGGGCCATCTGAAAAAACTGTAAAATCCAGAAAGGCAGGACAGGCCATGGAGAACTGGGAGCCTTGTTATGCTGATGGGTGGGATGTAAATTGCCAACAGCCACTCTGGAGAAGTGTGTGGTGTTTCCTGAAATATCTAAAAAACAAAGCAACAGAGCCTAGGGCACTTCCACTTATGGTCCTATAGCTTAGGGAAATTAAAATCAAACAGACACAGCCACCCCAAAGTTTGGGACAGCTCTGTTTACAAGAACCTCATTTACGGTACAAGTTCAATATCACAGAAAGCGAAAAATGGATAAAGAAGTTGTGGTACTTACGTACAATGCAATATCACTCAGCAATGAAATCTATGTCATCAGGCCCGTAGCAGCATAATGAGAGGATTCAGGTACGATGATTCTAAGTGAAATAAATCACACAGAAAAAGAAACAACATAAGATATCACTACTACACGGAATGTAAACTTGGCTACACAGGAACTGAATTACAAAACAGAACAGGGTCTCAAATGTAGAAAACCAACTTATGCTTGCTTAAGGGGAAAGGTGAGTTGGGGTGCTGCATAAAACCAGAGATTGAAATTAGCACAGATACCGTTCCATAAGCCAAATATGTAATAGACAAGAGCTACTCCTTGCTCAACGAAGTGGACTCAACACCCCATATTAAACGCCTAAGAATATACCTGACTAGTAAGAATCTTAAAACCTATGGATTTATATGTCTCCGAAAGAGAATCAAGCATGTGTACAGCGGCATAAACGCAGCAGTGATAGGATTGGTGAGGTTCGGTGAGCAAATGCAGACCCTTTGAAGTCATATTGCATGGTACCCATTCCATGGGTCTCAACTCTCCAGGTTTAAGGGATACTACCTTCAGCTGAAACATGCATGTGGAACCCAGAGTATGATCCACCGTGTGATCGGGAAACGTGTTCAAATGTGTCTCAGTTTTCGTCCCCTGGTACTCGGGTGCAACATTCCAGATGCTTTACTAACACTCTCCCCACTTGGAGAGTCAGTGCCTTTAACCTCCTGTTTGGCCCAGTTTGCAATTTCTGCGTAAGGTGAACAGGAATAGGGAGAACCAATGAGAGACTATCTGGAGGTGTCTGGATAGGCAAATTTAACTCTCATTTCCCACCAGGAAGAGGAATTAACCAAAGGCTCAGCGTGCCATGCCGGAACCACACTAGGGCCTGAGGCAATCCTGTGGTGTTGCGGCCAGCTCACAAGAAAGCGAGTTGAAGAAAGGAGCTCAGGGGCACTGTAATTCACAAACCTGCAGAGTTATAAATGACAGCTATCGTCCAAAAATATATTGAAGTAAGGCTGCCAAGAGGACTTGAAAGTGGAGCAGAATTGCAGGAAACCGATTTCAGGAGGTAGACTGGAATTGCATGTAAAGCATAGGAAAAGAGGCAGAACGTCCACAATGATGCACTGGGCCAAAAAGGGCTTATGCGTTTTTTCCTGAACATATTCAGGAAAAAACGCATACGCCCTTTTTGGCCAACCAAGCAAGCTTGCAAAGGAAATCTGCACTACAATGAAGTCTCACTGCCCCCCGGTCAAAAGGGCCATCTGAAAAAAGTGTAAAATCCAGAAAGGCAGGACAGGCCATGGAGAACTTGGAGCCTTGTTATGTTGATGGGCGGGATGTAAATTGCCAACAGCCACTCTGGAGAAGTGTATGGTGTTTCCTGAAACATCTAAAAAACAAAGCAACAGAGCCTAGGCCACTTCCACTTATGGTCCTATAGCTTAGGGAAATTAAAATCAAAAAGACATAGCCACCCCAAAGTTTGGGCTGGCTCTGTTTACAAGAACCTCGTTTACGGTACAAGTTCAATATCGCAGAAAGCGAAAAATGCATAAAGACGTTGTGGTACTTACGTACAATGCAATATCACTCAGCAATGAAATCTATGTCCTCAGGCCCATAGCAGCATAATGAGTGGATTCAGGTATGAAGATTCTAAGTGAAAAAGTCATAGAGAAAAACAAACATCATAAGATATCACTAATACACGGAATGTAAACTTGGCTACACAGGAACTGAATTACAAAACAGAACAGGGTCTCAAATGTAGAAAACCAACTTATGCTTGCTTAAGGGGAAAGGTGAGTTGGGGTCCTGCATAAAACCAGAGATTTAAATTAGCAAAGATACCATTCCATAAACCAAATATGTAATAGACAAGAGCTACTCCTTGCTCAATGAAGAGGACACAACACCCCATATTAAACGCCTAAGAATATACCTGACTAGTAAGAATCTTAAAACCTATGGATTTCTATGTCTCCGAAAGAGAATCAAGCGTGTGTACAGCAGCATAAACACAGCAGTGATAGGATTGATGAGGTTCGGTGAGCAAATGCAGACCCTTTGAATTCATATTCCATGGTACCCATTCCATGGGTCTCAACTCTCCAGGTTTATGTATTCTTCCTTCAGCTAAAACATGCATGTGGAACCCAGAGTATGATCCACCATGTGATTGGGAAACGTGTTCAAATGTGTCTCAGTTTTCGTCCCCTGGTACTCGGGTGCAACATTCCAGACGCTTTACTTACACTCTCCTCACTTGGAGAATCCGTGCCTTTAACCTCCTGTTTGGCCCAGTTTGCAATTTCTGCGTAAGGTGAACAGGAATAGGGAGAACCAATGAGAGACTATCTGGAGGTGTCTGGATAGGCAAATTTAACTCTCATTTCCCACCAGGAAGAGGAATTAACCAAAGGCTCAGTGTGCCGTGCTGGAACCACACTAGGGCCTGAAGCAATCCTGCGGTGTTTTGGAGAGCTCATAGAATGCGAGTTGAAGAAAGGAGCTCAGGGGCACTGTCATTCACAAACCTGCAGAGTTATAAATGACAGCTATGGTCCAAAAATATATTGAAGTAAGACTGCCAAGAGGACTTGAAAGCGGGGCAGAATTGCAGGAAACCGATTTCAGAAGGTGCACGTGAGTCGCTCTTAAAGCATAGGAAAAGAGACAGAACTTGGAAAATAATGCACTTGGCAAAAAAGGGCATATGTGTTTTATCCAGAGCTCTCATAACTGAGGGGAGGAGATTCCCAGCAGGCTCCAACTGCCACCTGAGGGCTCACGTTGCCAAGGCAACGTGAGCAAGCCAGGCAGGAGTTACCTTACAGCAGAGGTCCCACCTCACAGAAGGGTGAGAAACCCAGCCAACATCAGACTCTCACAAGATGGCCCACATCACCAAGGGGATGGGAACCAGGCAGGAGTGTCTTCACACCAGTGGGGCCACATCATCAAAAGGTGAGGTACTCAGCACATGTGTCCTCAAACCAGAGGACCCAGATCACCAAGGGCCTCGGAGTTAGGCAGGCAGGAGTAGCCTCACAACACTGGGCCCATAGAATAAAAAAGTGAGGAATCCAGCAGTTGGAACCTCCCAGCAGGTGGCCCAGAGCACCGAGGCTATGGGATCCAGGCCACAGTGAACTCACAGAAGAGGGCCCATGTCATGAAACTGAGCAACCCAGCCATTGGGACCTCACAGCAGGAGGCCCCCATCCCCATTGGGATGGAAATCTGGTAGGAGTGTCCTCGCACCACTGAGAACATATCAGAAAATTTTGGGCGACCAGCAGTTAAAGCCTGACGCCAGAGGACCCTCATCACCAAGGGAAGGAGGCTCCCAGCAAGCTCCAACTGCCACCAGAGGGCTGACGTCGCCAAGGCGATGTGTGCCAACCAGGCACAAATGACCTCACAGCAGATGGCCCACCTCAGAGAAGTGTGACGAACCCAGTCAGGATCAGACTCGCACCAGAGGGCCCACATCACCAAGGGGATGGGAACCAGGCAGGAGTGTCCCCACACCAGTGGGACAACATCATCGAAAGGTGAGGATCCCAGCACATGTAGCCTCAAACCAGAGGAACCACATCACCAAGGGGTTCAGAATTAGGCTGGCAGGACCGGCCTCACAACACAGGGTCCATAGAATATAAAAGTTGAGGAATCCAGCAGTTGGAACCTCCCAACAAGCGGCCCAGAGCACCAAGGCTATGGGATCCAGGCTGCAGTGAACTCACAGCAGAGGGCCCACATCATGAACCTGTGAGCAGCCCACCGTTGGGACCTCAGAACAGAAGGCCCACATCCCCATTGGGATGGGAACCTGGCAGGAGTGGCTTCGCACCACTTAGCACATATCAGAAAATGTTAGGAGCCCAGCAGTTAGGGCCTGACGCCAGGGGGCCCTCATAACTGAGGGGAGGTGACTCCCAGCAAGTTCCAACTGCCAACAGAGGGCCCACGTCTACAAGGTGGCATGCGCCAGCCAGGCAGTAGTGACCTCAGAGCAGAGGGCTTATCTCACAGAAGGGTGAGGAACCGAGGCAGGATGAGACTCTCGCCAGAGGGCTCACAACACCAAGGGGATGGGAACCAGTCAGGACTGTCCTCCCACCAGTGGGGCCACATCATCGAAAGGTGAGGAACCCAGCACATGTGGCATCATATCAGAGGACATACATCACAAAGGGGATGGGAGTGAGGCAGGTAGGAGTAGCCTAAAAACAGAGGGCCCAAAGAATAAAAAAGGTGAGGAATCCAGCATTTGGAACCTCCCAGCAGGCGGCCGAGAGCACAGAAGCTATGGGATGCAGGCAGGAGTGAACTAACACCAGAGAGCCCACATCATGAAATTGTGAGCAACCCAGACGTTGGGACCTCGAAGCAGAAAACCCACATCCCCATGGGGATGGGAACCTGACAGGAGTGTCCTGGCATCACTGGGCTCACATCAGAAAACGTGGGGAGCCCAGCAGTTACGGACTGATGCTAGAGGGCCATCATCACCAAGGGCAGGAGGCTCCCAGCAGGTTCCATGTGCCAACAGAGGGCCCACGTCGCCAAGGTGATGTGTGTAAGTTAGGCAGGATTGACCTCACAGCAGACGGCTTACCTCACAGAAGAGTGAGGAACCCAGGCAGGATAAGACTGTCACCAGTAGGCCCACATCACCAAGGGGATGGGAACCAGGCAGGAGTGTCCTCACACCAGTGGGGCCACATCATTGAAAGTTGCGGAACCCAGCACATGTGGCCTCAAACCAGAGGACCCACATCACGAAGGGGTTGCGAGTGAGGCAGGCAGGAGGAGCATCACAACAGAGGACCCATAGAATACAAAAGTTGAGCAATCGAGCAGTTGGAACCTCCCAGCAGGCGGCCCAGAGCACAGAGGCTATGGCATCCAGGCCAGAGTGAACTAACAGCAGAGAGCCCACATCATGAAACTGTGAACAACCCAGCCGTTGGGACCTCAGAGCAGAAGGCCCACATCCCAATGGGGATGTGAACCTGGCTGGAGTGTCCTCGAACCACTGGGCGCACATCACAAAATGTGGGGAGCCCAGCAGTTAGGACCTGACGCCAGAGGGCCCTCATCACCGAGGGGAGGAGGCTCCCAGCATGCTCTAAGTGCCACCAGAGCGCTCATGTCCACAAGGCGAGGTGAGTAAGCCAGGTAGGAGTGACCTCACAGCAGACGGCCCACCTCACAGAAGGGTGAGGAACCCAGCCAGGATCAGACTCTCAACAGAGGGCCCACATCACCAAGGGGATGTGAACCAGGCAGGAGTCTCCTAAGACTATTGGTCCCACATCATCGAAAGGTGAGGAACCCAGCACATGTGGCCTCAAACCAGAGGACACACATCACGAAGGGGCTGGGAGTGAGGCAGGCAGGAGGATCCTCACAACAGAGGGCCTAAAAAATTAAAAAAGTGAGGAATCCAGCAGTTGGAACCTCCCAGCAGGCGGCCAAGAGCACAGAGGCTATGGGATCCAGGCCACAGTGAACTAACACCAGAGAGCCCACATCATGAAATTGTGATCAACCCAGCCGTTGGAACCTCAGAGCAGAAGGCCCACATCCCCATGGAGATGGGAACCTAAGAGGAGTGCCCGAGCATCACTGGGCTCACTAAGAAAATTTGGAGAGCCCAGCAGTTAGGGCCTGACGTCAGAGGGCCCTCATCACAGAGGTGAGGTGGCTCCCAGCAGGGTCCAAGTGCCACCAGAGGGCTCATGTCAACAAGGTGAGGTGAGCAAGCCAGGCAAGAGTTACCTGATAGTAGAGGGCCCACCTCACAGATGGTGAGGAACCCAGCCAGGATCAGACTCTCACCAGAGGGCCCACATCACAAAGGGGATGGGAACCAGTCAGGATTATCCTCACACCAGTGGGGCCTCATCATCTTAAGGTGAGGAACCCAGCACATGTGTCCTCAAACCACAGGACCCACATCACCAAGGGCCTTGGAGTGAGGCAGGCAGAAGTAGCCTCACAACACAGGGCACATAATATAAAAAACGTGAGGATTTCAGCATTTAGACCTTCCAGCAGGCGGCTCAGAACACCGAGGCTATGGGATCCAGGCCGCAGTGAACTCACAACAGAGGGCCCACATCATAAAACTGTGAGCAACCCAGGCGTTGGGACCTCAGCACAGAAGGCCCACATCCCCATGGGAATGGGAACCTGGCTGGAGTGTCCTCGCACCACTGGGCGCACATCAGAAAATGTGGGGAGCCCACCATTTAGGGCCTGACGCCAGAGGGCCGTCATCACCGAGAGGAGGAGGCACCCTGCATGCTCCAACTGCCACCAGATGGCTCACGTCTCCACGATGACGTGTGCCAGCCAGGCAGGAGTGACCTCACAGCAGAGGGCCTACCTCACAGAACGTTGAGGAACCCAGCCAGGATTAGACTCTCGCCAGAGGGCCCACCTCACCAAGGGGATGGGAACCAGGCAGGAGTGTCCTCACACGAGTGGGGCCACATCATCGAAAGGTGAGGAACGCAGCACATCTGACCTCAAGCAATAGGACAGTCATCACCAAGGGGCTGGCAGTGAGGCAGGCAGAAGGAGCCTCACAACAGAGGGCACATAGAATAAAAAAGTTGAGGAATCCAGCAGTTGGAACCTCCCAGCAGGCGGCTCAGAGCACCGATGATAAGGGATCCTTGCCGGAGTGAACTCACAGCAGAGGGCCCACATCATGGTACTGTTTGCAAGCCAGCCGTTTTGACCTCAGAGCAGAAGGCCCATATCCCCATGGGGATGGGAACCTGACAAGAGTGTCCTCACTCACTTGGCGCACATCAGAAAATGTGGGGAGCCCAGCAGTTATGGCCTAAGGCAAGAGGGCCCTCATCACCGAGGGGAGGAGGATCCCAGCACACTCCAACTGCCACGAGAGGGCCCACGTCGCCAAGGTGACGTGTGCCAGACAGGCATGATTGACCTCACAGCAGGGGGCCCACCTCACAGAAGGGTGAGGAACCCAGCCAAGATCAGACTCTCACCTGAGGGCCCACATCAGCAAGGGGATGGGAACCAGTCAGGACTGTCTTCCCTCCAGTGGGGCCACATCATCGAAAGGTGCGGAACCCAGCACATGTGGCCTCAAATCAGAGGACACATATCACAAAGGGAATGGGAGTGAGGCAGGCAGGAGTAGCCTAAAAACAGAGGGCCCAAAGAATAAGAAAGGTGAGGAATCCAGCAGTTGGAACCTCCCAGCAGGCGACCAAGAGCACAGAAGCTATGGGATGCAGGCAGGAGTGAACTAACAGCAGAGGGCCCACATCATGAAACTGTGAGCAACCCAGGCGTTGGGACCTCAGAGCAGAAGGCCCACATCCCAATGGGGATGTGAACCTGGCTGGAGTGTCCTCGCACCACTGGGCGCACATCACAAAATGTGGGGAGCCCAGCAGTTAGGGTCTGACGCCAGAGGGCCCTCATCACCGAGGGGAGGAGGCTCCCAGCAGGCTCCAAGTGCCACCAGAGGGCTCATGTCCACAAGGCGAGGTGAGCAAGCCAGGCATGAGTGACCTCACTGCAGACGGCCCACCTCACAGATGGGTGAGGAACCCAGCCAGGATCAGACTCTCAACAGAGGGCCCACATCACCAAGGGGATGTGAACCAGGCAGGAGTCTCCTAAGACCATGGTCCCACATCATCGAAAGTTGAGGAACCCAGCACATGTGGCCTCAAACCAGAGGACACACATCACGAAGGGGCTGGGAGTGAGGCAGGCAGGAGGATCCTCACAACAGAGGGCCCAAAAAATTAAAAAAGTGAGGAATCCAGCAGTTGGAACCTCCCAGCAGGCGGCCAAGAGCACAGAGGCTATGGGATCCAGGCCTCTGTGAACTAACACCAGAGAGCCCACATCATGAAAATGTGAACAACCCAGCCGTTGGGACCTCCGAGCAGAAGGCCCACATCCCCATGGAGATGGGATCCTAAGAGGAGTGCCCAAGCATCATTGGGCTCACTAAGAAAAGTTGGTGAGCCCAGCAGTTAGGGCCTGACCCAAGAGGGCCCTCATCACTGGTGGGAGGAGATTCCCAGCACGCTCCAACTGCCACCACACGGCTGACTTCACCAAGGCAATGTGTACCAGCCATGCAGGAGTGACCTATCAGCAGAGGGTCTCCCTCACAGAAGGGTGAGGAACACAGCCAGGAACAGACTCTCACCAGGGGGTCCACATAACCACGTGGATGAGAACCAGGCAGGAGTGTCCTCACGCTAGTGGGGCCACATCATCGAAAGGTGAGGACCCCAGCAAAGGTGGCCACAAACCAGAGGACCCACATCACCAAGGGGTTGAGAGTGAGGTAGGTGTCTGGACGGGTATATTTAACACTCATTTCCCACCAGGAAGAGGAATTAACCAAAGGCTCATCGTGCCCTGCCAGAAGCAGATTAGGGCCTGAAGCAGTCTTGCGGGTTTCCGGCCAGCTCACCAGAAAGCGAGTTGAAGAAAGGAGCTCAGGGGCCCTGTAATTCACAAACCTGCAGAGTTATAAATGACAGATAATGTCCAAAAATATATTGAAGTAAGGCTGCAAAGAGGACTTGAAAGCGGGGCAGAATTGCAGGAAACCGATTTCAGGAGGTAGACTGGATTTGCATTTAAAGCATAGGAAAAGAGGCAGAACATCGACAATGATGCACTTGGCAAAAAAGGGCGTATGAGTTTGTTCCTGAATATATTCAGGAATATATGTGGAGAAAAGGAACCCTCTTCCACTATTGTTGGGAATATAAATTGATACAGTCACTATGGAGAACAATATGGAGTTTCTTAAGAAACTAATAATAGAATTACCATATGATACAGCAATCCCAGTAATGGACATATACCCAGACAAAACCATAAATCAAAAAGAGACATTCAACGCAATGTTCATTGCATCACTATTTACAATATGGAGGTAATGGAAGCAACCTAAATGCCCACAGACAGACGAATGCATAAAGATGTGGTACATATATAAAATGGAATATTACTAAGCCATGAAAGGAATGAAATTGGGTCATTTGTAGAGACGTCGATGGATCTAGAGACTGTCATACAGAGTGAAGTAAGTCAGAAAGAGAAAAACAAATCTTGTATATTCATGCATATATGTGGAACCTAGAAAAACTGTACAGATTAACCATTTTGCAAGGCATAAATAGAGCAACAGATGTAGACAACAAACGTATGGACAACAAGGGGGGAAAGCTCTTGGGGGTTGGTGGTGGGAGGAGTTGAGAGATTGGGATTGGCATGTAAACATTTATATGTATAAAATAGATAACCAATAAGAACCTGCTGTATAAAAATATAAAATAAAATTCAAAATTAAAAAGAAATAAAATTTAAAAAATAAAACAGAAAAAACAATTATTCCCTTCACATACATGTATTTATATGAATAAATTATTTCCATGCTTATATCTGTAAATACAGAAAATAGGAATAAAATCTACCTTGAACCAAAAACGAAAACGAGAAAAAAAAGAACAGAACCCACCAGTTACACAGAGGAAAACCGTAGCAGGGCACTTGCTCCAGTTGTAAACAATTCTGAAGTTGGTCAGTGGTGGGGAATCGTCTCCTATTCAGCCAGCAGCCCCCACACAACAAGCGTCCTCATTGCAAAGCTGGGGCACCGTGCCGAGGCATCTGTGAGTAAACGTGAGCTGAGCCCCAGGCCAGTTGCTGCTGAACTGTTCCCACCCTTCCCAGGTAAAACACCTGAATATATACAAGGACTTGAAAGCCTAGAGGAAGGGCCATGGAGCCACACGAGTGACAGCATGCCAGCTGACTTGGTGCCTGCAGGCCAGCCAGGATGGTCCTGGCCCTGGGTGCTCTTCTGGAAGATTTCCATTTCCCTGCCTGAGATACCCGTCCTGTCCCTGCCCCCACTGCTTTTTTCCTTCCTCACCTCTGCCCAGGGAGAAATTCCAGCAGCAGGTATGGGTGACACATCCTCTTCTTTAGCAGGTGGCAGCCTGGCAACTGCTGCAGAAAGTCCAGCAGAGCCCCACTCACACTGGGCCACCCAAAAAGCCGTGGCCTCTCACTCCCTCCCACCAGCCCAGCCCCGAGACTGCTGACAGGGCAGAGAAAATGGCGTCAGGCACAGCTGCAGGGGCTCTTGCTGCCTGGAGTGGTATTTATATTGATCTCAACCCAGGCACACCTGGGGAGGGCTGGCCGGCACGGTAAGGCTGCCCAGGTCAGCCAATCATCACCCCTCAGGGGCTCACAGTTGCAGAAAATGGAACTTGCTGAACCGGCCAGGTCCAAGGAACAGGTGTGGGCTCCTGAGAGTCAGGATAGACAAGGGGCTGCAGCTTTGGCTTGTTTTCTAATCATTTTATCTGGCCCATGAGTGGGAGACAACTTCAAGAAAACCCTCTCCTAATGAGAGGAACCCAGGAGTCAGGGAGAGGAGGGGTGGGTGGTGGTTGGAGACAGAGGCCTGGTGCCCCGGGTGCAGTGGAAGTCTCTGGAAGACCAGGTGGAGGGAGGCCACACAGAGTGATGCCCAGGGTCACAGACCTGTCAGAGCTGCTGTTTGTTAGTTCAAGTCCTGCTCTGAGGTGCTCTGTGTCAGCTCTGAGCGACAGGTGAGCTGGGGGTGCTCTGCAATGAGGGCTATGTGCACGGTTCCTGTGTGCCCAGCCCTGTCACGGTACCTGCAAGGGTAGCTCTGTATCCTGGGAGAGGCCTGACCACGAGAGCCCCGTGGGCTGGGTTGGGGGTGGGGTACCCGCCCAGGAGACCTCCATATCCTGGGATTGGCCTGACCACGAGAGCCCCATGGGCTGCTGGGGACATGGTAAAGGATGTCAGGACAGTCAGTGAAGCCACCGAGGATATACCTCCAGTTGCTCCTAATTCCTATACCCTGCTGGTCATTCTACCAACCACCAGGACATGGTATTCTGTATTAGTCTTCAATGATGCCTTCTTTTGTATTCCATTAGTCCCAGAGTCACAAGAAATTTTGGCTTGTGAGTGGCAGGACTCAACATACAACTAAAACAATACTTCCGGGCCGTCTTGCCCCAAGGGTTCAAAAATTCCCACACCATCTTTGGGGAAAGCTTAGCTAGAGACAGAAAAGTTCTACCTCTGGAAAAGGAAACCCTCCTTCAATATGCAGATGACATTCTGATCGCCAGCCCTACTAAGGAGGCCTCTGAACTACCAAGCCAATAAAGGATAGAAGTTGTCCAAGAAAAAGCTCAAATATCACAGACTGCGGTGACCTGCCTGGGCTTCATTCTCACACAAGGTCGGAGAAGCCCATCCCAGGAAAGGGAAGAAACCATTTGCAGGCTTACCCCTTTCTAAAACTAGAAGACAGCTTAGGGGTTCCTGGGGAGGCCAGGGTTTGCTGCTTCTGGATCCCTAACTACAGTCTACTAGCTGGGCCTCTATATGAAACACTGAAAGGAAAAGATGATGATCCTTTTGAACAGAATCCAGAAGTGGCCTTTCAAGAATGGAAAGAGCAGTCAATTCAGACCCTTGCCCTGGAACTCCCTAATTGAGCTAAACCCTTTGACCTTTCCATTCCTAGTGAAAGGTGAATCGCCATTGGAGAATTAGTGCAAAAACTGGGACCACTTGAAATGGAACAACGCAAGAATGCCATCCAGGTAGGATAAACTACAGTCACCAAGGGGCTTGGCCCACTGCCACATCTGGCCAAGATACTGGCGGTATCTAAAAACCTGGAAATCAGCAGCCCAAAAGGCCACCTCCCTCCTAAGGGAAAAGGACCCCACGTGGTGATCCTAATCACCAACCATGCCCTGAAGTTGCAGGGTTCGCTCCGTGGGCACACCGACCTCGAGTGAGGAGGCCCTCCAACTCCAACATCCAGAGAGATAACCGGGGGCAACAGGGCACCATGACGACTCGTGTGAACATCACTTGACCTGGAGTTTCTCTCATAAAACAACAATAGTGTGTCCCAAAGGAGTAGACTACTGCTTGCAGGACTTACTGCACCCGGAGGGGAGCTAATAATCTTGGCGGGGGAACCGTATATCACACTGTCACCATAGAAAAGCCTACAGACACCATGATGATGGTGGCCAATAAGACCGGCTGGACTCCTGTTTACTTCAAAAGGCTGTTGACTCAGTGGCCACCATGGTCCTTGATCACCACTGAACCTGGACTGTCTGGGAGTTGAGCAGGCAGGGCTCTGACACCTGGTGCTGTTTTTACGTTAATTCAGGGGCCTAATTGAAGAAAAAGCAGACTACTGGTCAGAGCATCTAGGCTGGCAGAAACGGTCAGCCTAAGGTGGCCGAACAAATGTGGGGCGGGGTGAAACCGGCCCCCACAGCGTCTCTGCACATCTCTTTCCTGGACCCTTAAAGGTCATTAGAATCTATAACACTTCCAATGCTGATGCTCAGGCGGACGAGCAGGGAGGCAGGGGTCCTGGGGCCAATCAACGTCACCTGGAGGCTGCTGGGGAGAAGTTCTGACCCTCGTCCCCTGGTATGAGGGCTCCCAACTCAGCACTCAGCAGTTACAGAAGAAGGGTCTGCACCCTCAGCACTCCAAGAATGAGGAACGGGACAAAAGGCAGAGGAGGGGTTTGTCCCCAGCAAAGCCCATTAAAAATCCCTGGGAGATAAAAATAGAATCTGGGCAATAAAGTCAAGTCTGACCTTTTTTATCCTTTGTGCTTTGTCTAATTTCACGTGCTCCTAGGGTCCCGCATGCAGAGGTTCCACACCTGGCACTTCAGACCAGATTTCCTAGTGCAGAATGGCTGGGTCGACACCTCAGCTCCTGGGGCCCAGTGCAGACTCCGAGATATAGAGCCTGAGCTGCAGCCAACCCAGCCCTCGAGAGCTCCGCCCCCTCCCTCCCACTGACTCTGACAGGATCTCTACACAGCAGCCCAGCCCACAGCCCACGCAGTAGTGTATGCTCTCACCTCTCCATTCTCTGATCAAAATATAAAGTTTCCTTTGCTTGGGAACCAAACTCAGTCTCAATCTGTTGGCCCCAATGACACTGGGCAGGGGGACACTTGTTGGGGTCCACTCTGGAGGATCAGTAACAGAAATTGAGACTATTGTAACTTCAATGAACAGATGTGTGAGCCAAACTGTAGTTAACATAGAACAGTTTATAAGGCTCGGGTAAAATAAGATGTTTCTAACACTTCCATTTGATATTTCCATCACTTTATTATAAGCAAGTTCAGTGAAAAGGTTTGTCTTATTTGTCAGGTCAATATTAGAGAAATGAAGTGATTTCTTTCCAAGGATGTACATCTAATAATCTTGGTTAAAGCTTCAATCTTGTTTTAAATGCTTTTCCATTGAAAATGATACCTCTCTTTCAGCTCCCCCATTTCTGAGAAGTATAAAATCTTATAATTTATTATTACCAAAGGGGAAAGGTGGGAGGAGGGATAAATTAACAGTTTGGAATTAACACATACACACTGCTATGTATAAAATAGATCATCAACAAGGAACTACTGTATAGCACAGGGAACTACACTCAATATTTTGCAATAACCTATAAGGGGAAATAATCGGAAAAAGAATAGATATTTTTATTGACATCATCTATCAATGACAGTTAAAGTGTAACCTAAGGGAAGCCGGTGGTGAGTGCTTCTGACCCTGAAGACTTCAATCATCTAAAGTTTGGACTCTGCCTACTTCCCAAGGCCCTTAATGAACATATGTGTAGCCGTAGCTTAAAAAATTCCCCAGTTTGGGTTTCGGGGAGACACTGATTTTGAAAAAGCCCTGGTGTTCTCCTTACATGAATGAGACCCTTCCTACTGCTAAAACATGTCTGTCACACCCAGAGGATGGTATACCGTCTGATCGGGAAGAGTTTGGAAAAGGCATCTCATCTCCTCATCTCCTGGTGCTCGGGTTCACCCCTCCAGCATCTTTACTAACAGTCTCCCCACTTGGAGATGTCAGCACTGTCAACATCCTGTTGCATACAGTTTGGAATTTGTCCAGAGGATGAAGCGGAAGGATGAGGAACAATGAGAGACAAGTCCTAGGTGTTCAGACAGGCACATGTCACTCTAATTTCCAATCAGGAAGATGAATTGACCAAAGGCTAGGTTTGCCCATGGAAACAGTATAGGGCTTGAGGAAATCCCACTGCTTTGTGGCCAGTTCCCATAAACACAAGTTGAACAATGGAACTCAGGGGCAGTAAAATTCACGATACTGCAGAGTTGAAAATATCTATCACTGAAAAATGTCTTGAGGAAAGTCAGAGAAAAGGATTGGTAAGCAAGGGAGAATGGCAGGAAAGGGATTTGAGGAGGTAGAAAGGACTCGCCATTAAGCACAAGAAAAGGGGCTGAACATTGCCAACATTGCAGTTGGCCAAAAAGGCTGTATGCGTTTTTTTCTGTATATATTCAAGAAAAGGGCATACACTTTTTTAGCCAACCAAACAGGTGGGCACTGGAAATCAATACTACAAAAGATATCACTTCGCATCAGTCAGAAGAGCCATCCTCATAAAGTGTAAACACCAGAAATGCAGGACAGGGCAAGGAGAAGAGGGAGCCCTGTGAGGCTTATAGTGGAAATGTATATTGCCAACGGCCATTCTGGAGAAGTGTATTGTGTTTACTAAAGCATCTAAAAAATGAGCTACAGAGCATAGGGCACTTGCACTCATGGGCGTATATCTTGGGAAAAACAAAAATCGAGAGGACACAGGCACCCCAATGTTTACTGCCTCTCTGTTTAAAAGATCCTCGACTAGGATAGAACTTAAATGTCTCTGGAGGGAAAAAATGGATAGAGATGTGGTACTTATGTAGAGTGGAATATTACTCAGCCTGGAAATCAATGAAATATGGCCAGTTGTAACAACTCTGGAGGAGTTACGTATGATCATTCTAAGTGACATAATTCAAAAAGAAAAAGACACATATCATAAGATATCACTTAAAGGTGGAATCCAAAATGGCTACACATGCAATAAATTACAAAACAAAAACATAGTCAAATATGTAGAAAACACACGTAAGGCTGCTAAACGGGAAAGGTGGGGAGGGGTGAGGCATCATCCAGGAGGTTGAAATTAGCAAAGATACCATTCCAAATACCAAACTGATAATCAACAAGGCCTACACGGTAGCTAAAAGAACTGCACTCAGCACACTCAAGTCACCGGAAAAGAATATCTATGACTGGTAAGAATCTGAAAAAGAATTTATTGATGTCTCTCTGTACGTGAATCAAGTGGATGTACAGCAGCAAGAAACAGAGCTTTGAAAATCAGCTGTAACCAATATAGTAATAAATTGAAAAAAATAAACGACAGAGAGACAGAGAAAACCTCTTACAACTTTTCCTCAGGGACGGTGATGCAACATGGATTGAACACATCTAGACCCACAGCAGGATGAGACATAAGGTTGGAAACTGTTCGCGCTAAGAGAAATGTGAGGTTGGGTGAGGAAATGCACACCCTTTAAAGTAATACTACCTGGTACCCATTCAATGGGTCCCAAATCTGCAGGTTCAAGGAATCTTCCTACAGCTAAAACATGCATGGAAAACCCAGAGGACTGTACACCATGTGATCGGGAGATGTGTCTAAAATGCACCTCATTTATCCTCTCCTGGTGCTCCTGTTCATCATTCCAGCCACGTTACTTAGAATCTCCCCACTTAGAGAATCAGCACATTTAAACTTCTGTTGAACACATTTTGCAAATTGTGAGGAGGATGAACGGGAAGAGGGGGAACCAATGAGAGAATAGTTGTAGGGGTTTGGACGGGCACATGTCACTCTAATTTCCCATTAAGAATAAGAATTAAAAAAAGGCTCAGCCCGCCTCGCCGGAGCCAAAATAGGGCCTGAAGCAATCCTGCGGCTTTGAGGCCAGCTCACAAAAGAGCAACTTAAAAACTGGAGCTCAGGGTCACTGCAATTCACAAACCTGCAGAGTTATAAATGAAAACTAACGTCCAAAAATATGTTGAGGTAAGGCAAAGAAGAGGATCTGAATGCAAGACAGAATTGCAAGAAACAGATTTCAAGAGATAGATTGGACTCGTCTTTAAAGCACATGAAAAGCGGCAGAATTTCGACAATGATGCAGTTGGCCCAAAAGGGAGTATGCGTTTTTTCCTGAATATATCCAGGAAAAAACGCATACGCACTTTATGGGCAACCAAGCAAGCAAGCAATGCAAATGTGCACAACAAAGAAGTCTCATTTCCCACTGGTCAAAAGGGCCATCCGAAAATATTGTAAAAACCAGAAATGCAGGAGAGGCCATGGAGAACAGGGAGCCTTTATATGCTGATGAACAGTGTGTGAACTGCCGAGAGCCACTCTGGAGAAGTGTATGGTGGTTCCTAAATCATCTAAAAAACAGAGCTACAGAGCATAGGGCACTTCCAATCACGGAAGTATATCTAGGGAAGTCTAAAAATCAACAAGACACAAGCACACCACAGATTAGGGCTACTCTGTTTACAAGAACCTCAACTTCAGTACACCTTAAATATCCCAGGAAAGAGAACAATGGATAAAGAAAATGTGGTACTTATGTACAATGGAATATCTCTTCACCATGAAATCAATGTAATAAGGCTAGTAGAAGGATAAAGAGTGGATTTAGGTCCGATAATACTACTTGAAATAAGTCAAACAGAAAAAGAAACATATCATAAGATATCACTTATAGAGGGAGGATAAATATGGCTGCACAAAAAGTGAATTACAAAACAGAACAGTGTCTCACATTTAGAAAACACACTTATGTCAGCTTAAGGGGAAAGGAGAGGTGGGGTGATGCATAAAACCAGAGTTTGAAATTAGCACAGATACCGTTCAATAAACCAAATAGGTATTAGACAAGATCTACACCTTGCTCAATGAACTGGCCTCAACACACCCTATACATCGCAGAGAAATATATCTGAGTAATAAGAATCTTAAAACCCATGTATTGATATATCTCCATAAGGGAATCAAGTGTGCGCAGAGTGGCACAAACACAGCAGTGAAAATGAGCTAAACCCCGTTATAGAAATAAATTTTAAAACCAAAATGCAGAAACAATGAAAGAGAGAAAAATTCTTACAAAATTCGCTCAGGGGCTGTGATGCAACCTGGAATGACCACATATAAACCCACAGCTGGATAAGACATAAGGCTGGACACTTGGGGCTGAGAGGATTGGTGAGCTTTGGTGAGCAACTGCCGAAAGTTTAATGCAATACTTCATGCTACTCATTCCAAGGGTCCCAACACTCCAGGTTGAAGGGAATCTTCCTACAGCTAAACCATGCATGGGAAATCCAGCAGATGGTATACCATATGATTGGGAAAGGTTTCTAAAACACACCTCATTTTCCTCTCCTGGGGCTCCGGATCAACATTCCAGCCACTTTACTAACAACATCTCCACATGGAGAGTCAATGCCTTTAAGTTCCGGTATCGCACAGTCTGCAGTTAGTGCGGAGGATGAATGGGAATAGGGGGAACCAGTGAGAAAATAGCTGTAGCGGTTTCAATGGGCACATGTCACTCTAATTTCACATCAGGAAGAAGAATTAACCAAAGGCAGAGCAAGGCGCCCCAGAAGAAGAATAGGGCCTGAAGAACTCCTGTGGATATGAGGCAAGATCACAAAAATAAGAGCTGAAAAATAGAGCTAAGGGCCACTGCAATTCAAAAACCTGCAGAGTTATAAAGGCCAACTATTTTCCAAAAGTATATTGAGGTAAGGTTATGAAGAGGCACTGACAGCAAGGCAGAATTGCAGGAAACCAATTTCAGGAGGAAGACTGGAATTGCATTGAAAACATATGAAAAGACTCAGAACATCGACAATGATGCACTTGGCCAAAAAGGGCGTATGCGTTTTTTCCTGAATATATTCAGGAAGAAAGGCATACGCCCTTTCTGGCCAACCAAGCAAGCTTGCAAAGGAAATCTGCACTACAATGCAGTCTCACTGCTCCCCGGTCAAAAGGGCCATCTGAAAAAAGTGTAAAATCCAGAAAGGCAGCACAGGCCATGGAGAACTGGGAGCCTTGTTATGCTGCTGGGCGGGATATAAATTGCCAACAGCCAATATGGAGATGTGTATGGTGTTTCCTGAAACATCTAAAAAACAAAGAAACAGAGCCTAGGGCACTTACAGTTATGGTCCTGTAGGATAGGGAAATTAAAATCAAAAAGACACAGCCACCCCAAAGTTTGGGACGGCTCTGTTTGCAAGAACGTCGTTTACGATACAAGTTCAATATCACAGAAAGCGAAAAATGGATAAAGAAGTTGTGGTACTTACGTACAATGCAATATCACTCAGCAATGAAATCTATGTCCATCAGGCCAGTAGCAGAATAATGAGTGGATTCAGGTACGATGATTCTAAGTGAAATAAGTCACACAGAAAAAGAAACATCATAAGATATCACTAATACACGGAATGTAAACTTGGCTACACAGGAACTGAATTACAAAACAGAACAGGGTCTCAAATGTAGAAAACCAGCTTATGCTTGCTTAAGGGGAAAGGTGAGTTGGGGTGCTGCATAAAACCAGAGATTGAAATTAGCACAGATACCGTTCCATAAGCCAAATATGTAATAGACAAGAGCTACTCCTTGTTCAACGAAGTGGACTCAACACCCCATATTAAACATCTAAGAATATACCTGACTAGTAAGAATCTTAAAACCTATGGATTTATATGTCTCTGAAAGAGAATCAAGCGTGTGTACAGCGGCATAAACGCAGCAGTGTTGGAGTGGTGAGGTTCGGTGAGCAAATGCAGACCCTTTGAAGTCATATTGCATGGTACCGATTCCATGGGTCTCAACTCTCCAGGTTTAAGGGATTCTTCCTTCAGTAAAACATGCATGTGGAACCCAGAGTATGATCCACCGTGTGATTGGGAAACGTGTTCAAATGTGTCTCAGTTTTCGTGCCCAGGTACTCGGGTGCTACATTCCAGACGCTTTTCTAACACTCTCCCCACTTGGACAGTCAGTGCCTTTAACGTCCTCTTTGGCCCAGGTTGCAATTTCTGCGTAAAATGAACAGGAATAGGGAGAACCAATGAGTGACTAGCTGGAGGTGTCTGGACGGGTAAATTTAACTCTCATTTCCCACCAGGAAGAGGAATTAACCAAAGGCTCAGAGTGCCATGCCGGAACCACACTAGGGCCTGAAGCAATCCTGCGGTGTTACGGCCAGCTCACAAGAAAGCGAGTTGAAGAAAGGAGCTCAGGGGCACTGTCATTCACAAACCTGCAGAGTTATAAATGACAGCTATCATTCAAAAATATGTTGAAGTAAGGCTGCCAAGAGGACTTGAAACTGGGGCAGAATTGCAGGAAACCGATTTCAGGAGGTAGACTGGAATTGCATGTAAAGCATAGGAAAAGAGGCAGAACGTCCACAATGATGCACTTGGCCAAAAAGGGCATATGCGTTATTTCTGAATATATTCAGGAAAAAACGCATACGCCCTTTTTGGCCAACCAAGCAAGCTTGCAAAGGAAATCTGCACTACAATGAAGTCTCACAGCCCCCTGCTCAAAAGGGCCATCTGAAAACAGTGTAAAATCCAGAAAGGCAGGACACGCCATGGAGAACTGGGAGCCTTGTTATGCTGATGGGCGGGATGTAAATTTCCAACAGCCACTCTGGAGAAGTGTATGGTGTTTCCTGAAACATCTAAAAAACAAAGCAACAGAGCCTAGGGCACTTCCACTTATGGTCCTATAGCTTAGGGAAATTAAAATCAAAAAGACACAGCCACCCCAAAGTTTGGGACGGCTCTGTTTACAAGAACCTCGTTTACGGTACAAGTTCAATATCACAGAAAGCGATAAATGGATAAAGAAGTTGTGGTACTTACGTACAATGCGATATCACTCAGCAATGAAATCTATGTCATCAGGCCCGTAGCAGCTTAATGAGTGCATTCAGGTACGATGATTCTAAGTGAAATAAGTCACACAGAAAAAGAAACATCATAAGATATCACTACTACACGGAATGTAAACTTGGCTACACAGGAACTGAATTACAAAACAGAACAGGATCTCAAATGTAGAAAACCAACTTATGCTTGCTTAAGAGGAAAGGTGAGTAGGGGTGCTGCATAAAACCAGAGATTGAAATTAGCACAGATACCCTTCCATAAGCCAAATATGTAATAGACAAGAGCTACTCCTTGCTCAACGAAGTAGACTCAACACCCCATATTAAACGCCTAAGAATATACCTGACTAGTAAAAATCTTAAAACCTATGGATTTATATGTCTCCGAAAGAGAATCAAGCATGTGTACAGCGGCCTAAACGCAGCAGTGATAGGATTAGTGAGGTTTGGTGAGCAAATGCAGACCCTTTGAAGTCATATTGCATGGTACCCATTCCATGGGTCTCAACTCTCCAGGTTTAAGGGATTCTTCCTTCAGCTAAAACATGCATGTGGAACCCAGAGTATAATCCACCGTGTGATCGGGAAACGTGTTCAAATGTGTCTCAGTTTTCGTCCCCTGGTACTCGGGTGCAACATTCCAGACGCTTTACTAACACTCTCCCCACTTGGAGAGTCAATGCCTTTAACCTCCTGTTTGGCCCAGTTTGCAATTTCTGCGGAAAATGAACAGGAATAGGGAGAACCAATGAGAGACTAGCTGAAGGTGTCTGGACGGGCAAATTTAACTCTCATTTCCCACTAGGAAGAGGAATTAACCAAAGGCTCAGTGTGCCACGCTGGAACCACACTAGGGCCTGAAGCAATCCTGCGGTGTTGCGGCCAGCTCACAAGAAAGCGAGTTGAAGACAAGAGGTCAGGGGCACTGTAATTCACAAACCTGCAGAGTTATAAATGACAGCTATCGTCCAAAAATATATTGAAGTAAGGCTGCCAAGAGGACTTGAAAGCGGGGCAGAATTGCAGGAAACTGATTTCAGGAGGTAGACTGGAATTGCATGTAAAGCATAGGAAAAGAGGCAGAACGTCCACAATGATGCACTTGGCCAAAAAGGGCGTATGCGTTTTTTCCTGAATGTATTCAGGAAAAAACGCGTACGCCCTTTTTGGCCAACCAAGCAAGCTTGCAAAGGAAATCTGCACTACAATGAAGTCTCACTGCCCCCAACTCAAAAGGGCCATCTGAAAAAAGTGTAAAATCCAGAAAGGCAGGACAGGCCATGCAGAACTGGGAGCCTTGTTATGCTGATGGGCGGGATGTAAATTGCCAACACCCGCTCTGGAGAAGTGTATGGTGTTTCCTGAAACATCTAAAAAACAAAGCAACAGAGCCTGGGGAACTTCCACTTATGGTCCTATAGCTTAGGGAAATTAAAATCAAAAAGACACAGCTACCCCAAAGTTTGGGACAGCTCTGTTTACAAGACCCTCGTTTACTGTACAAGTGCAATATCGCAGAAAGCGAAAAATGAATAAAAAATTGTGGCACTTACGTACAATGCAATATCACTCAGCAATGAAATCTATGTCATCAGGCCCGTAGAAGCATAATGAGTGCATTCAGGTACGATGATTCTAAGTGAAATAAGTCACACAGAAAAAGAAACATCATAAGATATCACTAATACACGGAATGTAAACTTGTCTACACAGGAAATGAATTACAAAACAGAACAGGGTCTCAAATGTAGAAAACCAACTTATGCTTACTTAAGGGGAAAGGTGAGTTGGGGTGCTGCATAAAACCAGGGATTGAAAGTAGCACAGATACCGTTCCATTAGCCAAATACGTAATAGGCAAGAGCTACTCCTTGCTCAACGAAGTGGACTCAACACCCCATATTAAACGCCTAAGAATATACCTGACTAGTAAGAATCTTAAAACCTATGGATTTATATGTCTCCGAAAGAGAATCAAGCATGTGTACAGCGGCATAAACGCAGCAGTGATAGCATTGGTGAGGTTCGGTGAGCAAAGGCAGACCCTTTGAACTCATATTGCACAGTACCCATTCCATGGGTCTCAACTGTCCAGGTTTAAGGGATTCTTCTTTCAGCTAAAACATGCATGTGGAACCCAGAGTATGATCCACTGTGTGATCGGGAAACGTGTTCAAATGTGTCTCAGTTTTCGTCCCCTGGTACTCGGGTGCAACATTCCAGACGCTTTACTAACACTCTCCCCACTTGGAGAGTCAGTGCCTTTAACGTCCTCTTTGGCCAAGGTTGCAATTTCTGCGGAAAATGAACAGGAATAGGGAGAACCAATGAGAGACTAGCTGGAGGTGTCTGGACGGGTAAATTTAACTCTCATTTCCCACCAGGAAGAGGAATTAACCAAAGGCTCAGAGTGCCATGCCGGAACCACACTAGGGCCTGAAGCAATCCTGCGGTGTTACGGCCAGCTCACAAGAAAGCGAGTTGAAGAAAGGAGCTCAGGGGCACTGTCATTCACAAACCTGCAGAGTTATAAATGACAGCTATCATTCAAAAATATGTTGAAGTAAGGCTGCCAAGAGGACTTGAAAGCGGGGCAGAATTGCAGGAAACCGATTTCAGGAGGTAGACTGGAATTGCATGTAAAGCATAGGAAAAGAGGCAGAACGTCCACAATGATGCACTTGGCCAAAAAGGGCATATGCGTTATTTCTGAATATATTCAGGAAAAAACGCATACGCCCTTTTTGGCCAACCAAGCAAGCTTGCAAAGGAAATCTGCACTACAATGAAGTCTCACAGCCCCCTGCTCAAAAGGGCCATCTGAAAACAGTGTAAAATCCAGAAAGGCAGGACACACCATGGAGAAATGGGAGCCTTGTTATGCTGATGGGCGGGATGTAAATTTCCAACAGCCACTCTGGAGAAGTGTATGGTGTTTCCTGAAACATCTAAAAAACAAAGCAACAGAGCCTAGGGCACTTCCACTTATGGTCCTATAGCTTAGGGAAATTAAAATCAAAAAGACACAGCCACCCCAAAGTTTGGGACGGCTCTGTTTACAAGAACCTCATTTACGGTACAAGTTCAATATCACAGAAAGCGAAAAATGGATAAAGAAGTTGTGGTACTTACGTACAATGCGATATCACTCAGCAATGAAATCTATGTCATCAGGCCCGTAGCAGCATAATGAGTGCATTCAGGTACGATGATTCTAAGTGAAATAAGTCACACAGAAAAAGAAACATCATAAGATATCACTACTACACGGAATGTAAACTTGGCTACACAGGAACTGAATTACAAAACAGAACAGGATCTCAAATGTAGAAAACCAACTTATGCTTGCTTAAGAGGAAAGGTGAGTAGGGGTGCTGCATAAAACCAGAGATTGAAATTAGCACAGATACCCTTCCATAAGCCAAATATGTAATAGACAAGAGCTACTCCTTGCTCAACGAAGTAGACTCAACACCCCATATTAAACGCCTAAGAATATACCTGACTAGTAAAAATCTTAAAACCTATGGATTTATATGTCTCCGAAAGAGAATCAAGCATGTGTACAGCGGCCTAAACGCAGCAGTGATAGGATTAGTGAGGTTTGGTGAGCAAATGCAGACCCTTTGAAGTCATATTGCATGGTACCCATTCCATGGGTCTCAACTCTCCAGGTTTAAGGGATTCTTCCTTCAGCTAAAACATGCATGTGGAACCGAGAGTATGATCCACCGTGTGATCGGGAAACGTGTTCAAATGTGTCTCAGTTTTCATCCCCTGTTACTCGGGTGCAACATTCCAGACGCTTTACTAACACTCTCCCCACTTGGAGAGTCAGTGCCTTTAACCTCCTATTTGGCCCAGTTTGCAATTTCTGCGGAAAATGAACAGGAATAGGGAGAACCAGTGAGAGACTAGCTGGAGGTGTCTGGACGGGCAAGTTTAACTCTCATTTCCCACCAGGAAGAGGAATTAACCAAAGGCTCGGTGTGCCATGCCGGAACCACATTAGGTCCTGAAGCAATCCTGCGGTGTTGCAGCCAGCTCACAAGAAAGCGAGCTGAAGAAAGGAGCTCAGGGGCACTGTCATTCAGAAACCTGCAGAGTTATAAATGACAGCTATCGTCCAAAAATATATTGAAGTAAAGCTGCCAAGAGGACTTGAAAGCGGGGCAGAATTGCAGGAAACTGATTTCAGGAGGTAGACTGGAATTGCATGTAAAGCATAGGAAAAGAGGCAGAACGTCCACAATGATGCTCTTGGCCAAAAAGTGTGTATGTGTGTTTTCCTGAATATATTCAGGAAAAAACGCATACGCCCTTCTTGGCCAACCAAGCAAGCTTGCAAAGGAAATCTTCACTACACTGAAGTCCCATTGCCCCCCCGGTCAAAAGGGCCATCTGAAAAAAGTGTAAAATCCAGAAAGGCAGGACAGGCCATGGAGACCTGGGAGCCTTTTTATGCTGATGGGCGGGATGTAAATTGCCAACAGCCACTCTGGAGAAGTGTATGGTGTTTCCTGAAACATCCAAAAAAAAAGCAACAGAGCCTAGGGCACTTCCACTTATGGTCCTATAGCTTAGGGAAATTAAAATCAAAAAGACACAGCCACCCCAAAGTTTGGGACGGCTCTGTTTAAAAGAACCTCGTTTACGGTACAAGTGCAATATCGCAGAAAGCGAAAAATGGATAAAGAAGTTGTGGTACTTACGTACAATGCAATATCACTCAGCAATGAAATCTATGTCATCAGGCCCGTAGCAGCATAATGAGTGGATTCAGGTACGAGGATTCTAAGTGAAATAAGTCACACAGAAAAAGAAACATCATAAGATATCACTACTACACAGAATGTAAACTTGGCTACACAGGAACTGAATTACAAAACAGAACAGGGTCTCAAATGTAGAAAACCAACTTATGCTTGCTTAAGGGGAAAGGTGAGTTGGGGTGCTGCGTAAAACCAGAGATTGAAATTAGCACAGATACCGTTCCATGAGCCAAATATGTAATAGACAAGAGCTACTCCTTGCTCAATGAAGTGGACTCAACACCCCATATTAAACGCCTAAGAATATACCTGACTAGTAAGAATCTTAAAATCTATGGATTTATATGTCTCCGAAAGAGAATCAAGTGTGTGTACAGCGGCATAAACGCAGCAGTGATAGGATGGGTGAGGTTCGGTGAGCAAATACAGACCCTTTGAAGTCATATTGCATGGTACCCATTCCATGGGTCTCAACTCTCCAGGTTTAAGTATTCTTCCTTCAGCTAAAACATGCATGTGGAACCCAGAGTATGATCCACTGTGTGATCGGGAAACGTGTTCAAATGTGTCTCAGTTTTCGTCCCCTGGTACTCGGGTGCAACATTCCAGACGCTTTACTAACACTCTCCACACTTGGAGAGTCAGTGCCTTTAAACTCCTGTTTGGCCCAGTTTGCAATTTCTGCGTAAGATGAACAGGAATAGGGAGAACCAATGAGAGACTAGGTGGAGCTGTCTGGACGGGCAAATTTAACTCTCATTTCCCACCAGGAAGAGGAATTAACCAAAGGCTCAGAGTGCCATGCCGGAACCACACTAGGGCCAGAAGCAATCCTGCAGTGTTGCGGCCAGCTCACAAGAAAGCGAGTTGAAGAAAGGAGCTCAGGGGCACTGTCATTCACAAACCTGCAGAGTTATAAATGACAGCTATCGTCCAAAAATATATTGAAGTAAGGCTGCCAAGAGGACTTGAAAGCGGGGCAGAATTGCAGGAAACCGATTTCAGGAGGTAGACTGGAATTGCATGTAAAGCATAGGAAAAGAGGCAGAACGTCCACAATGATGCACTTGACCAAAAAGGGCGTATGCGTTTTATCCTGAATATATTCAGGAAAAAACGCATACGCCCTTTTTGGCCAAACAAGCAAGCTTTCAAAGGAAATCTGCACTACAATGAAGTCTCACTGCTCCCAGGTCAAAAGGGGCCATCTGAAAACAGTGTAAAATCCAGAAAGACAGGACAGGCCATGGAGAATTGGGAGCCTTGTTATGCTGATGAGCGGGATGTAAATTGCCAACAGCCACTCTGGAGAAGTGTATGGTGTTTCCTGAAACATCTAACAAACAAAGCAACAGAGCCTAGGGCACTTCCACTTATGGTCCTATAGCTTAGGGAAATTAAAATCAAAAAGACACAGCCACCCCAAAGTTTGGGACGGCTCTGTTTACAAGAACCTCATTTACGGTACAAGTTCAATATCACAGGAAGCGAAAAATAGATAAAGAAGTTGTGGTACTTACGTACAATGCAATATCACTCAGCAATGAAATCTATGTCATCAGACCCTTAGCAGCATAATGAGTGGATTCAGGTATGATGATTCTAAGTGAAATAAGTCACACAGAAAAAGAAACATCATAAGATATCACTAATACACGGAATGTAAACTTGGCTACACAGGAACTGAATTACAAAACAGAACAGGGTCTCAAATGTAGAAAACCAACTTATGCTTGCTTAAGGGGAAAGGTGAGTTGGGGTGCTGCATAAAACCAGGGATTGAAAGTAGCACAGATACCGTTCCATAAGCCAAATATGTAATAGGCAAGAGCTACTCCTTGCTCACCGAAGTGGACTCAACACCCCATATTAAATGCCTAAGAATATACCTGACTAGTAAGAATCTTAAAACCTATGGATTTATATGTCTCCGAAAGAGAATCAAGCGTGTGTACAGCGGCATAAACGCAGCAGTGTTAGGATTGGTGAGGTTCGGTGAGCAAATGCAGACCCTTTGAAGTCATATTGCATGGTACCGTTTCCATGGGTCTCAACTCTCCAGGTTTAAGGGATTCTTCCTTCAGCTAAAACATGCATGTGGAACCCAGAGTATGATCCACCGTGTGATCGGGAAACGTGTTCAAATGTGTCTCAGTTTTCGTCCCCTGGTACTCGGGTGCAACATTCCAGACGCTTTACTAACACTCTCCCCACTTGGAGAGTCAGTGCCTTTAACCTCCTGTTTGGCCCAGTTTGCAATTTCTGCGGAAAATGAACAGGAATAGGGAGAACCAATGAGAGACTAGCTGAAGGTGTCGGGACGGGCAAATTTAACTCTCATTTCCCACCAGGAAGAGGAATTAACCAAAGGCTTAGCGTGCCACGCTGGAAACACAATAGGGCCTGAAGCAATCCTGCGGTGTTGCGCCCAGCTCACAAGAAAGCGAGTTGAAGACAAGAGGTCAGGGGCACTGTAATTCACAAACCTGCAGAGTTATAAATGACAGCTATCGTCCAAAAATATATTGAAGTAAGGCTGCCAAGAGGACTTGAAAGCAGGGCAGAATTACAGGAAACCGATTTCAGGAGGTAGACTGGAATTGCATGTAAAGCATAGGAAAAGAGGCAGAACGTCCACAATGATGCACTTGGCCAAAAAGGGCGTATGCGTTTTTTCCTGAATGTATTCAAGAAAAAACGCGTACGCCCTTTTTGGCCAACCAAGCAAGCTTGCAAAGGAAATCTGCACTACAATGAAGTCTCACTGCCCCCCACTCAAAAGGGCCATCTGAAAAAAGTGTAAAATCCAGAAAGGCAGGACAGGCCATGGGGAACTGGGAGCCTTGTTATGCTGATGGGCGGGATGTAAATTGCCAACAGCCACTCTGGAGAAGTGTATGGTGTTTCCTGAAACATCTAAAAAACAAAGCAACAGAGCCTAGGGAACTTCCACTTATGGTCCTATAGCTTAGGGAAATTAAAATCAAAAAGACACAGCCACCCCAAAGTTTGGGACGGCTCTGTTTACAAGAACCTCGTTTACGGTACAAGTTCAATATCACAGAAAGCGAAAAATGGATAAAGAAGTTGTGGTACTTACGTACAATGCAATGTCACTCAGCAATGAAATCTATGTCATCAGGGCCGTAGCAGCATAATGAGTGGATTCAGGTACGATGATTGTAAGTGAAATATGTCACACAGAAAAAGAAACATCATAAGATATCACTAATACATGGAATGAAAACTTGGCTACACAGGAACTGAATTACAAAACAGAACAGGGTCTCAAATGTAGAACACCAACTTATGCTTGCTTAAGAGGAAAGGTGAGTTGGGGTGCTGCATAACACCAGAGATTGAAATTGGCACAGATACCATTCCATAAGCCAAATATGTAATAGACAAGAGCTACTCCTTGCTCAACGAAGTGGACTCAACACCCCATATTAAACGCCTAAGAATATACCAGAGTAGTAAGAATCTTAAAACCTATGGATTTATATGTCTCCGAAAGAGAATCAAGTGTGTGTACAGCGACATAAACGCAGCAGTGATAGGATTGGTGAGGTTCGGTGAGCAAATGCAGACCGTTTGAAGTCATATTGCATGGCACACATTGCATGGGTCTCAACTCTCCAGGTTTAAGGGATTCTTCCTTCAGCTAAAACATGCATGTGGAACCCAGAGTATGATCCACCGTGTGATCGGGAAACGTGTTCAAATGTGTCTCAGTTTTCGTCCCCTGGTACTCGGGTGCAACATTCCAGACGCTTTACTAACACTCTCCCCACTTGGAGAGTCAGTGCCTTTAACCTCCTGTTTGGCCCAGTTTGCAATTTCTGCGGAAAATGAACAGGAATAGGGAGAACCAATGAGAGACTAGCTGAAGGTGTCTGGACGGGCAAATTTAACTCTCATTTCCCACTAGGAAGAGGAATTAACCAAAGGCTCAGTGTGCCACGCTGGAACCACACTAGGGCCTGAAGCAATCCTGCGGTGTTGCGGCCAGCTCACAAGAAAGCGAGTTGAAGACAAGAGGTCAGGGGCACTGTAATTCACAAACCTGCAGAGTTATAAATGACAGCTATCGTCCAAAAATATATTGAAGTAAGGCTGCCAAGAGGACTTGAAAGCGGGGCAGAATTGCAGGAAACCGATTTCAGGAGGTAGACTGGAATTGCATGTAAAGCATAGGAAAAGAGGCAGAACGTCCACAATGATGCACTTGGCCAAAAAGGGCGTATGCGTTTTTTCCTGAATGTATTCAGGAAAAAACGCGTACGCCCTTTTTGGCCAACCAAGCAAGCTTGCAAAGGAAATCTGCACTACAATGAAGTCTCACTGCCCCCAACTCAAAAGGGCCATCTGAAAAAAGTGTAAAATCCAGAAAGGCAGGACAGGCCATGCAGAACTGGGAGCCTTGTTATGCTGATGGGCGGGATGTAAATTGCCAACACCCGCTCTGGAGAAGTGTATGGTGTTTCCTGAAACATCTAAAAAACAAAGCAACAGAGCCTGGGGAACTTCCACTTATGGTCCTATAGCTTAGGGAAATTAAAATCAAAAAGACACAGCTACCCCAAAGTTTGGGACAGCTCTGTTTACAAGACCCTCGTTTACTGTACAAGTGCAATATCGCAGAAAGCGAAAAATGAATAAAAAATTGTGGCACTTACGTACAATGCAATATCACTCAGCAATGAAATCTATGTCATCAGGCCCGTAGAAGCATAATGAGTGCATTCAGGTACGATGATTCTAAGTGAAATAAGTCACACAGAAAAAGAAACATCATAAGATATCACTAATACACGGAATGTAAACTTGTCTACACAGGAAATGAATTACAAAACAGAACAGGGTCTCAAATGTAGAAAACCAACTTATGCTTACTTAAGGGGAAAGGTGAGTTGGGGTGCTGCATAAAACCAGGGATTGAAAGTAGCACAGATACCGTTCCATTAGCCAAATACGTAATAGGCAAGAGCTACTCCTTGCTCAACGAAGTGGACTCAACACCCCATATTAAACGCCTAAGAATATACCTGACTAGTAAGAATCTTAAAACCTATGGATTTATATGTCTCCGAAAGAGAATCAAGCATGTGTACAGCGGCATAAACGCAGCAGTGATAGCATTGGTGAGGTTCGGTGAGCAAAGGCAGACCCTTTGAACTCATATTGCACAGTACCCATTCCATGGGTCTCAACTGTCCAGGTTTAAGGGATTCTTCTTTCAGCTAAAACATGCATGTGGAACCCAGAGTATGATCCACTGTGTGATCGGGAAACGTGTTCAAATGTGTCTCAGTTTTCGTCCCCTGGTACTCGGGTGCAACATTCCAGACGCTTTACTAACACTCTCCCCACTTGGAGAGTCAGTGCCTTTAACGTCCTCTTTGGCCCAGGTTGCAATTTCTGCGGAAAATGAACAGGAATAGGGAGAACCAATGAGAGACTAGCTGGAGGTGTCTGGACGGGTAAATTTAACTCTCATTTCCCACCAGGAAGAGGAATTAACCAAAGGCTCAGAGTGCCGTGCCGGAACCACACTAGGGCCTGAAGCAATCCTGCGGTGTTACGGCCAGCTCACAAGAAAGCGAGTTGAAGAAAGGAGCTCAGGGGCACTGTCATTCACAAACCTGCAGAGTTATAAATGACAGCTATCATTCAAAAATATGTTGAAGTAAGGCTGCCAAGAGGACTTGAAACTGGGGCAGAATTGCAGGAAACCGATTTCAGGAGGCAGACTGGAATTGCATGTAAAGCATAGGAAAAGAGGCAGAACGTCCACAATGATGCACTTGGCCAAAAAGGGCATATGCGTTATTTCTGAATATATTCAGGAAAAAACGCATACGCCCTTTTTGGCCAACCAAGCAAGCTTGCAAAGGAAATCTGCACTACAATGAAGTCTCACAGCCCCCTGCTCAAAAGGGCCATCTGAAAACAGTGTAAAATCCAGAAAGGCAGGACACGCCATGGAGAACTGGGAGCCTTGTTATGCTGATGGGCGGGATGTAAATTGCCAACAGCCACTCTGGAGAAGTGTATGGTGTTTCCTGAAACATCTAAAAAACAAAGCAACAGAGCCTAGGGCACTTCCACTTATGGTCCTATAGCTTAGGGAAATTAAAATCAAAAAGACACAGCCACCCCAAAGTTTGGGACGGCTCTGTTTACAAGAACCTCGTTTACGGTACAAGTTCAATATCACAGAAAGCGATAAATGGATAAAGAAGTTGTGGTACTTACGTACAATGCGATATCACTCAGCAATGAAATCTATGTCATCAGGCCCGTAGCAGCATAATGAGTGCATTCAGGTACGATGATTCTAAGTGAAATAAGTCACACAGAAAAAGAAACATCATAAGATATCACTACTACACGGAATGTAAACTTGGCTACACAGGAACTGAATTACAAAACAGAACAGGATCTCAAATGTAGAAAACCAACTTATGCTTGCTTAAGAGGAAAGGTGAGTAGGGGTGCTGCATAAAACCAGAGATTGAAATTAGCACAGATACCCTTCCATAAGCCAAATATGTAATAGACAAGAGCTACTCCTTGCTCAACGAAGTAGACTCAACACCCCATATTAAACGCCTAAGAATATACCTGACTAGTAAAAATCTTAAAACCTATGGATTTATATGTCTCCGAAAGAGAATCAAGCATGTGTACAGCGGCATAAACGCAGCAGTGATAGGATTAGTGAGGTTTGGTGAGCAAATGCAGACCCTTTGAAGTCATATTGCATGGTACCCATTCCATGGGTCTCAACTCTCCAGGTTTAAGGGATTCTTCCTTCAGCTAAAACATGCATGTGGAACCCAGAGTATGATCCACCGTGTGATCGGGAAACGTGTTCAAATGTGTCTCAGTTTTCATCCCCTGGTACTCGGGTGCAACATTCCAGACGCTTTACTAACACTCTCCCCACTTGGAGAGTCAGTGCCTTTAACCTCCTGTTTGGCCCAGTTTGCAATTTCTGCGGAAAATGAACAGGAATAGGGAGAACCAGTGAGAGACTAGCTGGAGGTGTCTGGACGGGCAAGTTTAACTCTCATTTCCCACCAGGAAGAGGAATTAACCAAAGGCTCGGTGTGCCATGCCGGAACCACATTAGGTCCTGAAGCAATCCTGCGGTGTTGCAGCCAGCTCACAAGAAAGCGAGTTGAAGAAAGGAGCTCAGGGGCACTGTAATTCACAAACCTGCAGAGTTATAAATGACAGCTATCGTCCAAAAATATATTGAAGTAAAGCTGCCAAGAGGACTTGAAAGCGGGGCAGAATTGCAGGAAACTGATTTCAGGAGGTAGACTGGAATTGCATGTAAAGCATAGGAAAAGAGGCAGAACGTCCACAATGATGCTCTTGGCCAAAAAGTGTGTATGTGTGTTTTCCTGAATATATTCAGGAAAAAACGCATACGCCCTTCTTGGCCAACCAAGCAAGCTTGCAAAGGAAATCTTCACTACAATGAAGTCCCATTGCCCCCCCGGTCAAAAGGGCCATCTGAAAAAAGTGTAAAATCCAGAAAGGCAGGACAGGCCATGGAGACCTGGGAGCCTTTTTATGCTGATGGGCGGGATGTAAATTGCCAACAGCCACTCTGGAGAAGTGTATGGTGTTTCCTGAAACATCCAAAAAAAAAGCAACAGAGCCTAGGGCACTTCCACTTATGGTCCTATAGCTTAGGGAAATTAAAATCAAAAAGACACAGCCACCCCAAAGTTTGGGACGGCTCTGTTTAAAAGAACCTCGTTTACGGTACAAGTGCAATATCGCAGAAAGCGAAAAATGGATAAAGAAGTTGTGGTACTTACGTACAATGCAATATCACTCAGCAATGAAATCTATGTCATCAGGCACGTAGCAGCATAATGAGTGGATTCAGGTACGAGGATTCTAAGTGAAATAAGTCACACAGAAAAAGAAACATCATAAGATATCACTACTACACAGAATGTAAACTTGGCTACACAGGAACTGAATTACAAAACAGAACAGGGTCTCAAATGTAGAAAACCAACTTATGCTTGCTTAAGGGGAAAGGTGAGTTGGGGTGCTGCATAAAACCACAGATTGAAATTAGCACAGATACCGTTCCATGAGCCAAATATGTAATAGACAAGAGCTACTCCTTGCTCAATGAAGTGGACTCAACACCCCATATTAAACGCCTAAGAATATACCTGACTAGTAAGAATCTTAAAATCTATGGATTTATATGTCTCCGAAAGAGAATCAAGTGTGTGTACAGCGGCATAAACGCAGCAGTGATAGGATGGGTGAGGTTCGGTGAGCAAATACAGACCCTTTGAAGTCATATTGCATGGTACCCATTCCATGGGTCTCAACTCTCCAGGTTTAAGTATTCTTCCTTCAGCTAAAACATGCATGTGGAACCCAGAGTATGATCCACTGTGTGATCGGGAAACGTGTTCAAATGTGTCTCAGTTTTCGTCCCCTGGTACTCGGGTGCAACATTCCAGATGCTTTACTAACACTCTCCCCACTTGGAGAGTCAGTGCCTTTAAACTCCTGTTTGGCCCAGTTTGCAATTTCTGCGTAAGATGAACAGGAATAGGGAGAACCAATGAGAGACTAGGTGCAGCTGTCTGGACGGGCAAATTTAACTCTCATTTCCCACCAGGAAGAGGAATTAACCAAAGGCTCAGAGTGCCATGCCGGAACCACACTAGGGCCAGAAGCAATCCTGCAGTGTTGCGGCCAGCTCACAAGAAAGCGAGTTGAAGAAAGGAGCTCAGGGGCACTGTCATTCACAAACCTGCAGAGTTATAAATGACAGCTATCGTCCAAAAATATATTGAAGTAAGGCTGCCAAGAGGACTTGAAAGCGGGGCAGAATTGCAGGAAACCGATTTCAGGAGGTAGACTGGAATTGCATGTAAAGCATAGGAAAAGAGGCAGAACGTCCACAATGATGCACTTGACCAAAAAGGGCGTATGCGTTTTATCCTGAATATATTCAGGAAAAAACGCATACGCCCTTTTTGGCCAAACAAGCAAGCTTGCAAAGGAAATCTGCACTACAATGAAGTCTCACTGCTCCCAGGTCAAAAGGGGCCATCTGAAAACAGTGTAAAATCCAGAAAGACAGGACAGGCCATGGAGAACTGGGAGCCTTGTTATGCTGATGAGCGGGATGTAAATTGCCAACAGCCACTCTGGAGAAGTGTATGGTGTTTCCTGAAACATCTAACAAACAAAGCAACAGAGCCTAGGGCACTTCCACTTATGGTCCTATAGCTTAGGGAAATTAAAATCAAAAAGACACAGCCACCCCAAAGTTTGGGACGGCTCTGTTTACAAGAACCTCATTTACGGTACAAGTTCAATATCACAGGAAGCGAAAAATGGATAAAGAAGTTGTGGTACTTACGTACAATGCAATATCACTCAGCAATGAAATCTATGTCATCAGACCCTTAGCAGCATAATGAGTGGATTCAGGTATGATGATTCTAAGTGAAATATGTCACACAGAAAAAGAAACATCATAAGATATCACTAATACACGGAATGTAAACTTGGCTACACAGGAACTGAATTACAAAACAGAACAGGGTCTCAAATGTAGAAAACCAACTTATGCTTGCTTAAGGGGAAAGGTGAGTTGGGGTGCTGCATAAAACCAGGGATTGAAAGTAGCACAGATACCGTTCCATAAGCCAAATATGTAATAGGCAAGAGCTACTCCTTGCTCAACGAAGTGGACTCAACACCCCATATTAAATGCCTAAGAATATACCTGACTAGTAAGAATCTTAAAACCTATGGATTTATATGTCTCCGAAAGAGAATCAAGCGTGTGTACAGCGGCATAAACGCAGCAGTGTTAGGATTGGTGAGGTTCGGTGAGCAAATGCAGACCCTTTGAAGTCATATTGCATGGTACCGTTTCCATGGGTCTCAACTCTCCAGGTTTAAGGGATTCTTCCTTCAGCTAAAACATGCATGTGGAACCCAGAGTATGATCCACCATGTGATCGGGAAACGTGTTCAAATGTGTCTCAGTTTTCGTCCCCTGGTACTCGGGTGCAACATTCCAGACGCTTTACTAACACTCTCCCCACTTGGAGAGTCAGTGCCTTTAACCTCCTGTTTGGCCCAGTTTGCAATTTCTGTGGAAAATGAACAGGAATAGGGAGAACCAAGGAGAGACTAGCTGGAGGTGTCTGGACGGGCAAATTTAACTCTCATTTCCCACCAGGAAGAGGAATTAACCAAAGGCTCAGAGTGCCATGCCGGAACCACACTAGGGCCAGAAGCAATCCTGCGGTGTTACGGCCAGCTCACAAGAAAACGAGTTGAATGAAGGAGCTCAGGGGCACTGTCATTCACAAACCTGCAGAGTTATAAATGACAGCTATCATTCAAAAATATGTTGAAGTAAGGCTGCCAAGAGGACTTGAAACTGGGGCAGAATTGCAGGAAACCGATTTCAGGAGGTAGACTGGAATTGCATGTAAAGCATAGGAAAAGACGCAGAACGTCCACAATGATGCACTTGGCCAAAAAGGGCATATGCGTTTTTTCTGAATATATTCAGGAAAAAACGCATACGCCTTTTTTGGCCAACCAAGCAAGCTTGCAAAGGAAATCTGCACTACAATGAAGTCTCACAGCCCCCCGCTCAAAAGGGCCATCTGAAAACAGTGTAAAATCCAGAAAGGCAGGACAGGCCATGGAGAACTGGGAGCCTTGTTATGCTGATGGGCGTGATGTAAATTGCCAACAGCCACTCTGGAGAAGTGTATGGTGTTTCCTGAAACATCTAAAAAACAAAGCAACAGAGCCTAGGGCACTTCCACATATGGTCCTATAGCTTAGGGAAATTAAAATCAAAAAGACACAGCCACCCCAAAGTTTGGGATGGCTCTGTTTACAAGAACCTCGTTTACGGTACAAGTTCAATATCACAGAAAGCGATAAATGGATAAAGAAGTTGTGGTACTTACGTACAATGCAATATCACTCAGCAATGAAATCTATGTCATCAGGCCCGTAGCAGCATAATGAGTGCATTCAGGTACGATGATTCTAAGTGAAATAAGTCACACAGAAAAAGAAACATCATAAGATATCACTAATACTCGGAATGTAAACTTGGCTACACAGGAACTGAATTACAAAACAGAACAGGGTCTCAAATGTAGAACACCAACTTATGCTTGCTTAAGGGGAAAGGTGAGTTGGGGTGCTGCATAAAACCAGAGATTGAAATTAGCACACATACCATTCCATAAGCCAAATATGTAATAGACAAGAGCTACTCCTTGCTCAACGAAGTGGACTCAACACCCCATATTAAACGCCTAAGAATATACCGGACTGGTAAGAATCTTAATACCTATGGATTTATATGTCTCCGAAAGAGAATCAAGCGTGTGTACAGCGGCATAAACGCAGCAGTGACAGGACTGGTGAGGTTCGGTGAGCAAATGCAGACCCTTTGAAGTCATATTGCATGGTACCCATTCCATGGGTCTCAACTCTCCAGGTTTAAGGGATTCTTCCTTCAGCTAAAACATGCATGTGGAACCCAGAGTATGATCCACCATGTGATCGGGAAACGTGTTCAAATGTGTCTCAGTTTTCGTCCCCTGGTACTCGGCTGCAACATTCCAGACGCTTTACTAACACTCTCCCCACTTGGACAGTCAGTGCCTTTAACCTCCTGTTTGGCCCAGTTTGCAATTTCTGCGGAAAATGAACAGGAATACGGAGAACCCATGAGAGACTAGCTGGAGGTGTCTGGACGGGCAAATTTAACTCTCATTTTCCACAAGAAAGAGGAATTACCTAAAGGTTCAGCATGCCATGCTGGAACCACACTAGGGCCTGAAGCAATCCTGCTGTGCTGCGGCCAGCTCACAAGAAAGCGAGTTGAAGAAAGGAGCTCAGGGACACTGTCATTCACAAACCTGCAGAGTTATCAATGACAGCTATCGTCCAAAAATATATTGAAGTAAGGCTGCCAAGAGGACTTGAAAGTGGGGCAGAATTGAGGAAACTGATTTCAGGAGGTAGACTGGAATTGCATGTAAAGCATAGGAAAAGAGGCAGAACATCCACAATGATGCACTTGGCCAAAAAGGGCCTATGCGTTTTTTCCTGAATATATTCAGGAAAAAACGCATACGGACTTTTTGGCCAACCAAGCAAGCTTGCAAAGGAAATCTGCACTACAATGAAGTCTCACTGCCCCCCGGTCAAAAGGGCCATCTGAAAAAAGTGTAAAATCCAGAAAGGCAGGACAGGCCATGGAGAACTGGGAGCCTTGTTATGCTGATGGGCGGGATGTAAATTGCCAACAGCCACTCTGGAGAAGTGTATGGTGTTTCCTGAAACATCTAAAAAACACAGCAACAGAGCCTAGGGCACTTCCACTTATGGTCCTATAGCTTAGGGAAATTAAAATCAAAAAGACACAGCCACCCCAAAGTTTGGGACGGCTCTGTTTACAAGAACCTCGTTTACGGTACAAGTTCAATATCACAGAAAGCGAAAAATGGATAAAGAAGTTTGGTACTTACGTACAATGCAATATCACTCAGCAATTAAATCTACGTCATCTGGCCCGTAGCAGCATAATGAGTGGATTCAGGTACGATGATTCTAAGTGAAATAAGTCACACAGAAAAAGAAACATCATAAGATATCACTACTACACGGAATGTAAACTTGGCTACACAGGAACTGAATTACAAAACAGTACAGGGTCTCAAATGTAGAAAAGCAACTTATGCTTGCTTAAGAGGAAAGGTGAGTTGGGGTGCTGCATAAAACCAGAGATTGAAATTAGCACAGATACCGTTCCATAAGCCAAATATGTAATAGACAAGAGCTACTCCTTGCTCAACGAAGTGGACTCAACACCCCATATTAAATGCCTAAGAATATACCTGACTAGTAAGAATCTTAAAACCTATGGATTTATATGTCTCCGAAAGAGAATCAAGCGTGTGTACAGCGGCATAAACGCAGCAGTGATAGGATTGGTGAGGTTCGGTGAGCAAATGCAGACCCTTTGAAGTCATATTGCATGGTACCAATTCCATGGGTCTCAACTCTCCAGGTTTAAGGGATTCTTCCTTCAGCTAAAACATGCATGTGGAACCCAGAGTATGATCCACCGTGTGATCGGGAAACGTGTTCAAATGTGTCTCAGTTTTCGTCCCCTGGTACTCGGGTGCAACATTCCAGACGCTTTACTAACACTCTCCCCACTTGGAGAGTCAGTGCCTTTAACCTCCTGTTTGGCCCAGTTTGCAATTTCTGCGGAAAATGAACAGGAATAGGGAGAACCAATGAGAGACTAGATGGAGGTGTCTGGACGGGGAAATTTACCTCTCATTTCCCACCAGGTAGAGGAATTAACCAAAGGCTCAGCGTGCCATGCCAGAACCACACTAGGGCCTGAAGCAATCCTGTGGTGTTGCGGCCAGCTCACAAAAAAGCGAGTTGAAGAAAGGAGCTCAGGGGCACTGTCATTCACAAACCTGCAGAGTTATAAATGACAGCTATCGTCCAAAAATATATTGAAGTAAGGCTGCCAAGAGGACTTGAAAGCGGGGCAGAATTGCAGGAAACCGATTTCAGGAGGTAGACTGGAATTGCATGTAAAGCATAGGAAAAGAGGCAGAACGTCCACAATGATGCACTTGGCCAAAAAGGGCGTATGCGTTTTTTCCTGAATATATTCAGGAAAAAACACATACGTACTTTTTGGCCAACCAAGCAAGCTTGCAAAGGAAATCTGCACTACAATGAAGTCTCACTAACCCCGGGTCAAAAGGGCCATCTGAGAAAAGTGTAAAATCCAGAAAGGCAGGACAGGCCATGGAGAACTGGGAGCCTTGTTATGGTGATGGGCGGGATGTAATTTGCCAACAGCCACTCTGCAGAAGTGTATGGTGTTTCCTGAAACATCTAAAAAACAAAGCAACACAGCCTAGGGCACTTCCACTTATGGTCCTATAGCTTAGGGAAATTAAAATCAAAAAGACACAGCCACCCCAAAGTTTGGGACGGCTCTGTTTACAAGAACCTCGTTTACGGTACAAGTTCAATATCGCAGAAAGCGAAAAATGGATAAAGAAGTTGTGGTACTTACGTACAATGCAATATCACTCAGCAATGAAATCTATGTCATCAGGCCCGTAGCAGCATAATGAGTGGATTCAGGTACGATAATTCTAAGTGAAATAAGTCACACAGAAAAAGAAACATCATAAGATATCACTACTACACAGAATGTAAACTTGGCTACACAGGAACTGAATTACAAAACAGAACAGGGTCTCAAATGTAGAAAACCAACTTATGCTTGCTTAAGGGGAAAGGTGAGTTGGGGTGCTGCATAAAACCAGAGATTGAAATGAGCACAGATACCGTTCCATAAGCCAAATATGTAATAGACAAGAGCTACTCCTTGCTCAACGAAGTGGACTCAACACCCCATATTAAACGCCTAAGAATATACCTGACTAGTAAGAATCTTAAAACCTATGGATTTCTATGTCTCCGAAAGAGAATCAAGCGTGTGTACAGCGGCATAAACGCAGCAGTGTTAGGATTGGTGAGGATCGCTGACCAAATGCAGACCCTTTGAAGTCATATTGCATGGTACCCATTCCATGGGTCTCAACTCTCCAGGTTTAAGGGATTCTTCCTTCAGCTAAAACATGCATGTGGAACCCAGAGTATGATCCACCGTGTGATCGGGAAATGTGTTCAAATATGTCTCAGTTTTCATCACCTGGTACTCGGGTGTAACATTCCAGACGCTTTACTAACACTCTCCCCACTTGGAGAGTCAGTGCCTTTAATCTCCTGTTTGGCCCAGTTTGCAAATTCTGTGGAAGATGAACAGGAATAGGGAGAACCCATGAGAGACTAGCTGGAGGTGTCTGGACGGGCAAATTTAACTCTCATTTCCCACCAGGAAGAGGAATTAACCAAAGGCTCAGCGTGCCGTGTCAGAAACACACTGGACCCTGAAGCAATCCTGTGGTGTTGCGGTCATCTCACAAGAAAGCGAGTTGAAGAAAGGAGCTCAGGGGCACTGTAATTCACAAACCTGCAGAGTTATAAATGACAGCTATCGTCCAAAAATATATTGAAGTAAGGCTGCCAAGAGGACTTGAAAGCGGGGCAGAATTGCAGGAAATGGATTTCAGGAGGTAGACTGGAATTGCATGTTACGCATAGGAAAAGAGGCAGAACGTCCACAATGATGCACTTGGCCAAAAAGTGCGTATGCGTTTTTTCCTGAATATATTCAGGGAGAAACGCATACGCTCTTTTTGGCCAACCAAGCAAGCTTGAAAAGGAAATCTGCACTACAATGAAGTCTCACTGCCCCCTGGTCAAAAGGGCCATCTGAAAAATGTGTAAAATCCAGAAAGGCAGGACAGGCCATGGAGAACTGGGAGCCTTGTTATGCTGATGGGCGGGATGTAAATTGCCAACAGCCACTCTGGAGAAGTGTATGGTGTTTCCTGAAACATGTAAAAAACAAAGCAACAGAGCCTAGGGTACTTCCACTTATGCTCTTATAGCTTAGGGAAATTAAAATCAAAAAGACACAGCAACCCCAAAGTTTGGGCCGGCTCTGTTTACAAGAACCTCGTTTACGGTACATGTTAAATATCACAGAAAGGGAAAAATGGATAAAGAAGTTGTGGTACTTACGTACAATGCAATATCACTCAGCAATGAAATCTATGTCATCAGGCCCCTTACAGCATAATGAGTGGATTCAGTACGATGATTCTAAGTGAAATAAGTCACACAGAAATAGAAACATCATAAGATATCACTACTACACGGAATGTAAACTTGGCTACACAGGAACTGAATTACAAAACAGAACAGAGTCTCAAATGTAGAAAACCAACTTATGCTTGCTTAAGGGGAAAGGTTGGGGTGCTGCATAAAGCCAGAGATTGAAATGATCACTGATACCGTTCCATAAGCCAAATATGTAACAGACAAGAGCTACTCCTTGCTCAACGAAGTGGACTCAACACTCCATGTTAAACGCCTAAGAATATACCTGACTAGTAAGAATCTTAAAACCTATGGATTTATATGTCTCCGAAAGAGAATCAAGCGTGTGTACAGCGGCATAAACGCAGCAGTGATAGGATTGATGAGGTTCGGTGAGCAAATGCAGACCCTTTGAAGGCATATTGCATGGTACCCATTCCATGGGTCTCAACTCTCCAGGTTTAAGGGATTCTTCCTTCAGCTAAAACATGCATGTGGAACCCAGAGTATGATCCATCGTGTGATCGGGAAACGTATTCAAATGTGTCTCAGTTTTCGTCCCCTGTACTCGGGTGCAACATTCCAGACGCTTTACTAACACTATGCCCATTTGGAGAGTCAGTGCCTTTAACCTCCTGTTTGGCCCAGTTTGCAATTTCTGCGGAAGATGAACAGGAATAGGGAGAACTAATGAGAGACTAGCTGGAGGTGTCTGGACGGGCAAATTTAACTCTCATTTCCCACCAGGAAGAGGAATTAACCAAAGGCTCAGCGTGCCGTGCCGGAACCACACTAGGGCTGAAACAATCCTGCGGTGTTGCGGCCAGGTCACAAGAAAGCGAGTTGAAGAAAGGAGTTCAGGGACACTGTAATTCACAAACCTGCAAAGTTACAAATGACAGCTTTCGTCCAAAAATATATTGAGGTAAGGCTGCCAAGAGGACTTGAAAGTGGGTCAGAATTGCAGGGAACTGATTTCAGGAGGTAGACTGGATTTGCATTTAAAGCATAGAAAAAGAGGCAGAACGTCCACAATGATGCACGTGGCCAAAAAGTGTGTATGCGTTTTTTCCTGAATATATTCAGGAAAAAACGCATATGCCCTTTTTGGCCAATCAAGCAAACTTGCAAAGGAAATCTGCACTACAATAAAGTCTCACTTCCCCCTGGTCAAAAGGGCGATCTGAAAAATGTGTAAAATCCACAAAGGCAGGACAGGCCATGGAGAACTGGGAGCCTTGTTATGCTGATGGGCGGGATGTAAATTGCCAATAGCCACTCAGGAGAAGTGTATGGTGTTTCCAGAAACATCTAAAAAACAAAGCAACAGAGCCTTGGGCACTTCCACTTATAGTCCTATAGCTTAGGGAAATTAAAATCAAAAAGACACAGCTACCCCAAAGTTTGGGACGGCACTGTTTACAAGAACCCTGTTTACGGTACAAGTTCAATATCGCAGAAAGCGAAAAATGGATAAAGAGTTTGTGGTACTTACGTACAATGCAATATCACTCAGCAATGAAATCTATGTCATCAGGCCCCTCACAGCATAATGAGTGGATTCAGTACGATGATTCTAAGTGAAATAAGTCACACAGAAATAGAAACATCATAAGATATCACTACTACACGGAATGTAAACTTGGCTACACCGGAACTGAATTACAAATGAGAACAGGGTCTCAAATGTAGAAAACCAACTTATGCTTGCTTAAGGGGAAAGGTGAGTTGGGGTGCTGCATAAAACCAGAGATTGAAATTAGCACTGATACCGTTCCATAAGCCAAATATGTAACAGACAAGAGCTACTCCTTGCTCAACGAAGTGGACACAACACCCCATATTAAACGCCTAAGAATATACCTGACTAGTAAGACTCTTAATACCTATGGATTTATATGTCTCCGAAAGAGAATCAAGCGTCTGTACAGCGGCATAAACACAGCAGTGATAGGATTGTTGAGGTTCGGTGACCAAATGCAGACCCTTTGAAGTCATATTGCATGGTACCCATTCCATGGGTCTCAACTCTCCAGGTTTAAGGGATTCTTCCTTCAGCTGAAACATGCATGTGGAATCCAGAGTATGATCCACCGTGTGATCGGGAAACGTGTTCAAATGTGTCTCACTTTTCGTCCCCTGGGACTCGGGTGCAACATTCCAGACGCTTTACTAACACTCTCCCCACTTGGAGAGTCAGTGCCTTTAACCTCCTGTTTGGCCCAGTTTGCAATTTCTGTTGAAGATGAACAGGAATAGGGAGAACCCATGAGAGACTAGCGGGAGGTGTGTGGACGGGCAAATTTAACTCTCATTTCCCACCAGGAAGAGGAATTTACCAAAGGCTCAGCATGCCATGCCAGAACCACACTAGGGCCTGAAGCAATCCTGTGGTGTTGCGGCCAGCTCACAAGAAAGTGAGTTGAAGGAAGGAGCTCAGGGAAACTGTAATTCACAAACCTGCAGAGTTATAAATGACAGTTATCGTCTAAAAATATATTGAAGTAAGGCTGCCAAGAGGACTTGAAAGCGGGGCAGAATGGCAGAAAACCGATTTCAGGAGGTAGACTGGAATTGCATGTAAAGCATAGGAAAAGAGGCAGAACGTCCACAATGATGCACTTGGACAAAAAGGGCGTATGCGTTTTTTCCTGAATATATTCAGGAAGAAACACATACGCCCTTTTTGGCCAACCAAGCAAGCTTGCAAAGGAAATCTGCACTACAATGAAGTCTCACTGTCCCCCGGTCAAAAGGGCCATCTGAAAAAAGTGTAAAATCCAGAAAGGCAGGACAGGCCTGGAGAACTGGGAGCCTAGTTATGCTGATGGGCGGGATGCAAATTGCCAACAGCCACTCTGGAGAAGTGTATGGTGTTTCCTGAAACATCTAAAACACAAAACAACAGAGCCTAGGGCACTTCCACTTATGGTCTTATAGCTTACGGAAATTAAAATCAAAAAGACACACCACCCCAAAGTTTGGGCCGGCTCTGTTTACAAGAACCTCGTTTATGGTACAAGTTCAATATCGCAGAAAGCGAAAAATGGATAAAGACTTTGTGGTACTTACGTACAATGCAATATCACTCAGCAATGAAATCTATGTCATCAGGCCCATAGCAGCATAATGAGTGGATTCAGTACGATGATTCTAAGTGAAATAAGTCACACAAAAATAGAAACATCATAAGATATCACTAATACACGGAATGTAAACTTGGCTACACAGGAACTGAATTACAAAACAGAACAGGGTCTCAAATGTAGAAAACCAACTTATGATTGCTTAAGGGGAAAGGTGAGTTGGGGTGCTGCATAAAACCAGAGATTGAAATTAGCACAGATACCGTTCCATAAGCCAAATATGTAACAGACAAGAGCTACTCCTTGCTCAATGAAGTGGACACAACACCCCATATTAAACGCCTAAGAATATACCTGACTAGTAACACTCTTAAAACCTATGGATTTCTATGTATCCGAAAGAGAATCAAGTGTGTGTACAGCGGCATAAACGCACCAGTGATAGGATTGGTGAGGTTCGGTGAGCAAATGCAGACCCTTTGAAGTCATATTGCATGGTACCCATTCCATGGGTCTCCACTCTCCAGGTTTAAGGGATTCTTCCTTCCGCTGAAACATGCATGTGGAATCCAGAGAATGATCCACCGTGTGATCGGGAAACTGTTCAAATGTGTCTCAGTTTTCGTCCCCTGGTACTCGGGTGCAACATTCCAGACGCTTTACTAACACTCTCCCCACTTGGAGAGTCAGTGCCTTTAACCTCCTGTTTTGCCCAGTTTGCAATTTCTGTGGAAGATGAACAGGAATAGGGAGAACCCATGAGCGACTAGCTGGAGCTGTCTGGACGGGCAAATTTAACTCTCATTTCCCACCAGGAAGAGGAATTAACCAAAGGCTCAGCGTGTCATGCCGGAACCACCCTAGGCCCTGAAGCAATGCTGCGGTGTTGCGGCCAGCTCACAAGAAAGCGAGGTGAAGGAAGGAGCTCAGGGGCACTGTAATTCACAAACCTGCAGAGTTATAAATGACAGCTATCGTCCAAAAATATATTGAAGTAAGGCTGCCAAGAGGACTTGAATGCGGGGCAGAATTGCAGGAAACCGATTTGAGGAGGTAGACTGGAATTGCATGTAAAGCATAGGAAAAGAGGCAGAACGTCCACAATGATGCACTTGGCCAAAAAGGGCGTATGCATTTTTTCCTGAATATATTCAGGAAAAAAGGCATACGCTCTTTTTGGCCAACCAAGCAAGCTTGCAAAGGAAATCTGCACTACAATGAAGTCTCACTGCCCCCCGGTCAAAAGGGCCATCTGAAAAAAGTGTAAAATCCATAAAGGCAGGCCAGGCCATGGAGAACTGGGAGCCTTGTTATGCTGATGGGCGGGATGTAAATTGCCAACAGCCACTCTGGATAAGTGTATGGTGTTTCCTGAAACATCTAAAACACAAAACAACAGAGCCTAGGGCACTTCCACTTATGGTCTTATAGCTTAGGGAAATTAAAATCAAAAAGACACAGCCACCCCAAAGTTTGGGACGGCTCTGTTTACAAGAACCTCGTTTACGGTACAAGTTCAATATCACAGAAAGTGAAAAATGGATAAAGAAGTTGTGGTACTTACGTACCATGCAATATCACTCAGCAATGAAATCTATGTCATCAGGCCCGTAGCAGCATAATGAGTGGATTCAGGTACGATGATTCTAAGTGAAATAAGTCACACAGAAAAAGAAACATCATAAGATATCACTAATACACGGAATGTAAACTTGGCTAGACAGGAACTGAATTACAAAACAGAACAGGGTCTCAAATGTAGAAAACCAACTTATGTTTGCTTAAGGGGAAAGGTGGGTTGGGGTGCTGCATAAAACCAGAGACTGAAATTAACACAGATACCATTCCATAAGCCAAATATGTAATAGACAAGAGCTACTCCTTGCTCAACGAAGTGGAATCAACACCCCATATTAGACGCCTAAGAATATACCTGACTAGTAAGAATCTTAAAACCTATGGATTTATATGTCTTTGAAAGAGAATCAATCGTGTGTACAGCGGCATAAACGCAGCAGTGATAGGATTGGTGAGGTTCGGTGAGCAAATGCACACCCTTTGAAGTCATACTGCATGGCACCCATTCCATGGCTCTCAACTCTCCATGTTAGAGGGATTCTTCCTTCAGCTAAAACATGCATGTGGAACCCAGAGTATGATCCACCGTGTGATCGGGAAACGTGTTCAAATGTGTCTCAGTTTTCGTCCCCTGGTACTCGGGTGCAACATTCCAGATGCTTTACTAACACTCTCCCCACTTGGAGAGTCAGTGCCTTTAACCTCCTGTTTGGCCCAGTTTGCAATTTCTGCGGAAAATGAACAGGAATAGGGAGAACCAATGAGAGACTAGCTGGAGGTGTCTGGACGGGCAAATTTAACTCTCATTTCCCACCAGGAAGAGGAATTAACCAAAGGCTCAGCGTGCTGTGCTGGAACCACACTAGGGCCTGAAGCAATCCTGCGGTGTTGCGGCCAGCTCGCAAGAAAGCGAGCTGAAGAAAGGAGCTCAGGGACACTGTCATTCACAAACCTGCAGAGTTATAAATGACAGCTATCGTCCAAACATATATTGAAGTAAGACTGCCAAGAGGACTTGAAAGCGGGGCAGAATTGCAGGTAACCGATTTCAGGAGGTAGACTTGAATTGCATTTAAAGCATAGGAAAAGAGGCAGAACATCCACAATGATGCACTTGGCCAAAAAGTGCGTATGCCTTTTTTCCTGAATATATTCATCAAAAAACGCATATGCCCTTTTTGGCCAACCAAGCAAGCTTGCAATGTAAATCTGCACTACAATGAGTCTCACTTCACCCCTGGTCAAAAGGGCCATGTAAAAAAAAGTGTAAAATCCAGAAAGGCAGGACAGGCCATGGAGAACTGGGAGCCTTGTTATGCTGATGTGCGGGATGTAAATTGCCAACAGCCACTCTGGAGAAGTGTATGGTGTTTCCTGAAACATCTAAAAAACAAAGCAACAGAGCCTAGGGCACTTCCAGTTACGGTCCTATAGCTTAGGGAAATTAAAATCAAAAAGACACAGCCACCCCAAAGTTTGGGACAGCTCTCTTTACAAGAACCTCGTTTACGGTACAAGTTCAATATCGCAGAAAGCGAAAAATGGATAAGGATGTTGTGGTACTTACGTACAATGCAATATCACTCGGCAATGAAATCTATGTCATCAGGCCCATAGCAGCAGAATGAGTAGATTCAGGTATGATGATTCTAAGTGAAATAAGTCACACAGAAAAAGAAATATCATAAGATATCACTAATACACGGAATGTAAACTTGGCTACACAGGAACTGAATTACAAAACAGAACAGGGTCTCAAATGTAGAAAACCAACTTATGCTTGCTTAAGGGGAAAGGTGAGTTGGGGTGCTACATAAAACCAGAGATTGAAATTAGCACAGATACCATTCCATAAGCCAAATATGTAATAGACAAGAGCTACTCCTTGCTCAACGAAGTGGACTCAAAACCCCATATTAAACGCCTAAGAATATACCTGACTAGTAAGAATCTTAAAACCTATGGATTTATATGTCTCTGAAAGAGAATCAAGCATGTGTACAGCGGCATAAACGCAGCAGTGATAGGATTGTTGAGGTTCAGTAAGCAAATGCAGACCCTTTGAAGTCATACTGCATGGTACCCATTCCATGGGTCTCAACTCTCCAGGTTTAAGGGATTCTTCCTTCAGCTAAAACATGCATGTGGAACCCAGAGTATGATCCACCGTGTGTTCGGGAAACGTGTTCAAATGTGTCTCAGTTTTCGTCCCCTGGTACTCGGGTGCAACATTCCAGACGCTTTACTAACACTCTCCCCACTTGGAGAGTCAGTGCCTTTAACCTCCTGTTTGGCCCTGTTTGCAATATCTGCGGAAGAAGAACAGGAATAGGAGAACCAATGAGAGACTAGCTGGAGGTGTCTGGACGGGCAAATTTAACTCTCATTTCCCACCCGGAAGAGGAATTAACCAAAGGCTCAGCGTGCCGTGCCGGAACCACCCTAGGGCCTGAAGCAATCCTGCGGTGTTGCGGCCAGCTCACAAGAAAGCGAGTTGAAGAAAGGAGCTCAGGGGCACTGTAATTCACAAACCTGCAGAGTTATAAATGACAGCTATCGTCCAAAAATATATAGAAGTAAGGCTGCCAAGAGGACTTGAAAGCGGGGCAGAATTGCAGGAAACCGATTTCAGGAGGTTGACTGGAATTGCATGTAAAGCATATTAAAAGAGGCAGAACGTCCACAATGATGCACTTGGCCAAAAAGGGCGTATGCGTTTTTTCCTGAATATATTCAGGAAAAAACGCATACGCCCTTTCTGGCCAACCAAGCAAGCTTGCAAAGGAAATCTGCACTACAATGAAGTCTCACTGCCCCCCAGTCAAAAGGGCCATCTGAAAAAAGTGTAAAATCCATAAAGGCAGGACAGACCATGGAGAACAGGGAGCCTTGTCATGCTGATGGGCAGGATGTAAATTGCCAACAGCCACTCTGGAGAAGTGTATGGTGTTTCCTGAAACATCTAAAAAACAAAGCAACAGAGCCTAGGGCACTTCCACTTATGGTCCTATAGCTTAGGGAAATTAAAATCAAAAAGACACAGCCACCCCAAAGTTTGGGACGACTCTGTTTACAAGAACCTTGTTTACGGTACAAGTTCAATATCACAGAAAGCAAAAAATGGATAAAGAAGTTGTGGTACTTACGTACAATGCAATATCACTCAGCAATGAAATCTATGTCATCAGGCCCGTAGCAGCATAATGAGTGGATTCAGGTACGATGATTCTAAGTGAAATAAGTGAGACAGAAAAAGAAACATCATAAGATATCACTAATACACGGAATGTAAACTTGGCAACACAGGAACTGAATTACAAAACAGAACAGGGTCTCAAATGTAGAAAACCAACTTATGCTTGCTTAAGGGGAAAGGTGAGTTGGGGTGCTGCATAAAACCAGAGATTGAAATTAGCACAGATACCGTTCCATAAGCCAAATATGTAACAGACAAGAGCTACTCCTTGCTCAACGAAGTGGACTCAACACCCCATATTAAACGCATAAGAATATACCTGACTAGTAAGAATCTTAAAACCTATGGATTTATATGTCTCCAAAAGAGAATCAAGCGTGTGTACAGTGACATATACGCAACAGTGATAGGATTGGTGAGGTTCGGTGAGCAAATGCAGACCCTTTGAAGTCATATTGCATGGTACCCATTCCATGGGTCTCAACTCTCCAGGTTTAAGGGATTCTTCCTTTAACTAAAACATGCATGTGGAACCCAGAGTATGATCCACGGTGTGATCGGGAAACGTGTTCAAATGTGTCTCAGTTTTCGTCCCCTGGTACTCGGGTGCAACATTCCAGACGCTTTACTAACACTCTCCCTAGTTGGAGTGTCATTGTCTTTAACCTCCTGTTTGGCCCAGTTTGCAATTTCTGCTGAAGATGAACAGGAATAGGGAGAACCAATGAGAGACTAGCTGCAGGTGTCTGCACGGGCAAATTTAACTCTGATTTCCCACCAGGAAGAAGAATTAAACAAGGCTCAGCATGCCGTGCTGGAACCACACTAGGGCCTGAAGCAATCCTGCGGTGTTGCGGCCATCTCGCAAGAAAGCGAGCTGAAGAAAGGAGCTCAGGGACACTGTCATTCACAAACCTGCAGAGTTATAAATGACAGCTATCACCCAAAATATATTGAAGTAAGGCTGCCAAGAGGACTTGAAAGCGGGGCAGAATTGCAGGAAACCGATTTCAGGAGGTAGACTGGAATTGCATGTAAAGCATAGGAAAAGAGGCGGAACATCCACAATGATGCACTTGGCCAAAAAGGGCGTATGCGTTTTTTCCTGAATATATTCAGGAAAAAACGCATACGCCCTTTTAGGCCAACCAAGCAAGCTTGCAAAGGAAATCTGCACTACAATGAAGTCTCACTGACCCCCTGTCAAAAGGGCCATCTGAAAAATGTGTAAAATCCAAAAAGGCAGGACAGGCCATGGAGAACTGGGAGCCTTGTTATGCTGATGGGCGGGATGTAAATTGCCAACAGCCACTCTGGAGAAGTGTATGGTGTTTCCTGAAACATCTAAAAAACAAAGCAACAGAGCCTAGGGCACTTCCACTTATGGTCCTATAGCTTAGGGAAATTAAAATCAAAAAGACACAGCCACCCCAAAGTTTGGGACGACTCTGTTTACCAGAACCTCATTTATGGTACAAGTTCAATATCACAGAAAGCGAAAAATGGATAAAGAAGTTGTGGTACTTACGTACAATGCAATATCACTCAGCAATGAAATCTATGTCATCAGGCCCGTAGCAGCAGAATGAGTGGATTCAGGTACGATGATTCTAAGTGAAATAAGTCACACAGAAAAAGAAACATCATAAGATATCACTAATACATGGAATGTAAACTTGGCTACACAGGAACTGAATTACAAAACAGAAGAGGGTCTCAAATGTAGAAAACCAACTTATGCTTGCTTAAGGGGAAAGGGGAGTTGGGGTGCTGCATAAAACCAGAGATGGAAATTAGCAGAGATACAGTTCGATAAGCCAAATATGTGATAGACAAGAGCTTCTCCTTGCACAACGAAGTGGACTCAACACCCCATATTAAATGCCTAAGAATATACCTGTCTAGTAAGAATCTTAAAACCTATGGATATATATGTCTCGGGAGGAGAATCATGCGTGTGTACAGCGGCATAAACACAGTAGTGATAGGATTGGTGAGGTTCGGTGAGCCAATGCAGACCCTTTGAAGTCATATTGCAGGGTACCCATTCCATGGGTCTCCACTCTCCAGGTTTAAGGGATTCTTCCTTCAGCTAAAACATGCATGTGGAACCCAGAGTATGATCCACCGTGTGATCGGGAAACGTGTTCAAATGTGTCTCAGTTTTCGTCCCCTGGTACTCGGGTGCAACATTCCAGACGCTTTACTAACACTCTCCCCACTTGGAGAGTCAGTGCCTTTAACCTCCTGTTTGGCCCTGTTTGCAATATCTGCGGAAGATGAACAGGAATAGGGAGAACCAATGAGAGACTAGCTGGAGGTGTCTGGACGGGCAAATTTAACTCTCATTTCCCACCCGGAAGAGGAATTAACCAAAGGCTCAGCATGCCGTGCCGGAACCACCCTAGGGCCTGAAGCAATCCTGCGGTGTTGCGGCCAGCTCACAAGAAAGCGAGTTGAAGAAAGGAGCTCAGGGGCACTGTAATTCACAAACCTGCAGAGTTATAAATGACAGCTATCGTCCAAAAATATATAGAAGTAAGGCTGCCAAGAGGACTTGAAAGCAGGGCAGAATTGCAGGAAACCGATTTCAGGAGGTTGACTGGAATTGCATGTAAAGCATATTAAAAGAGGCAGAACGTCCACAATGATGCACTTGGCCAAAAAAGGCGTATGCGTTTTTTCCTGAATATATTCAGGAAAAAACGCATACGCCCTTTTTGGCCAACCAAGCAAGCTTGCAAAGGAAATCTGCACTACAATGAAGTCTCACTGCCCCCCAGTCAAAAGGGCCATCTGAAAAAATTGTAAAATCCATAAAGGCAGGACAGACCATGGAGAACTGGGACCCTTGTCGTGCTGATGGGCGGGATGTAAATTGCCAACAGCCACTCTGGAGAAGTGTATGGTGTTTCCTGAAACATCTAAAAAACAAAGCAACAGAACCTAGAGCACTTCCACTTATGGTCCTATAGCTTAGGGAAATTAAAATCAAAAAGACACAGCCACCCCAAAGTTTGGGACAGCTCTCTTTACAAGAACCTCGTTTAGGGTACAAGCACAATATCACAGAAAGCGAAAAATGGATAAAGTCGTTGTGGTACTTACGTAAAATGCAATATCACTCAGCAATGAAATCTATGTCATCAGGCCCGTAGCAGCATAATGAGTGGATTCAGGTACGATGATTGTATGTGAAATAAGTCACAAAGAAAATGAAACATCATAAGATATCACTAATACATGGAATGTAAACTTGGCTACACAGGAACAGAATTACAAAACAGAACAGGGTCTCAAATGTAGAAAACCAACTTATGCTTGCTTAAGGGGAAAGGTGAGTTGGGGTGCTGCATAAAACCAGAGATTGAAATTAGCACAGATACCGTTCCATAAGCCAAATATGTAATAGACAAGAGCTACTCCTTGCTCAACGAACTGGACACAACAGCCCATATTAAACGCATAACAATATACCTGACTAGTAAGAATCTTAAAACCTATGGATTTATATGTCTCCGAAAGAGAATCAAGCATGTGTACAGCGGCATAAACGCAGCAGTGATAGGATTGGTGAGGTTCGGTGAGCAAATGCAGACCCTTTGAAGTCATAATGCATGGTACCCATTCCATGGGTCTCAACTCTCCAGGTTTAAGGGATTCTTCCTTCAGCTAAAACATGCATGTGGAACCCAGAGTATGATCCACCGTGTGATCAGGAAACGTGTTCAAATGTGTCTCAGTTTTCGTCCCCTGGTACTTGAGTGCAACATTCCAGACGCTTTACTAACACACTCCCCACTTGGAGAGTCAGTTCCTTTAAACTCCTGTTTAGCCCAGTTTGCAATTTCTGCGGAAAATGAACAGGAATAGGGAGAACCAATGAGAGACTAGCTGGAGGTGTCTGGACGGGCAAATTTAACTCTCATTTCCCACCAGGAAGAAGAATTAACCAAACGCTCAGCGCACTATGCCAGAACCACACTAGGGCCTGAAGCAGTCCTGCGGTGCTGCGGCGAGCTCACAAGAAAGCGAGTTGAGGGAAGGAGCTCAGGGGCACTGTAATTCACAAACCAGCAGAGTTATAAATTACAGCTATCGTCCAAAAATATATTGAACTGAGGCTGCCAAGAGGAGTTGAAAGCGGGGCAGAATTGCAGGAAACCGATTTCAGGAGGTAGACTGGAATTGCATGTAAAGCATAGGAGAAGATGCAGAACGTCCACAATGATGCACTTGGCCAAAAAGGGCGTATGCGTTTTTTCCTGAATATATTCAGGTAAAAACGAATACGCCGTTTTTGGCCAACCAAGCAAGCTTGCAAAGGAAATCTGCACTACAATGAAGTCTCACTGCGCCCCGGTCAAAAGGGCCATCTGAAAAAAGTGTAAAATCCAGAAAGGCAGGACAGGCCATGGAGAACTGGGAGCCTTGTCATGCTGATGGGCGGGATGTAAATTGCCAACAGCCACTCTGGAGAAGTGTATGGTGTTTCCTGAAACATCTACAAAACAAAGCAACAGAGCCTAGGGCACTTCCACTTATGGTCCTATAGCTTAGTGAAATTAAATTCAAAAAGACACAGCCAACCCAAAATTTGGGAGGGCTCTGTTTACAAGAACCTCGTTTACAGTACAAGTTCAATATCACAGAAAACGAAAAATGGATAAAGAAGTTGTGGTACTTACGTACAATGCAATATCACTCAGCAATGAAATCTATATCATCAGGCCCATAGCAGCATAATGAGTGGATTCAGGTACGATGATTCTAAGTGAAATAAGTCACACAGAGAAAAAAACATCATAAGATATCACTACGACACGGAATGTAAACTTGGCTACACAGGAACTGAATTACAAAACAGAACAGGGTCTCAAATGTAGAAAACCAACTTATGCTTGCTTAAGGGGAAAGGTGAGTTGGGGTGCTGCATAAAATCAGAGATTGAAATTAGCACAGATACCGTTCCATAAGCCAAATATGTAACAGACAAGAGCTACTCCTTGCTCAACGAAGTGGACTCAACACCCCATATTAAACGCCTAACAATATATCTGACTAGTAAGAATCTTAAAACCTATAGATTTATATGTCTCCGAAAGAGAATCAAGTGTGTGTACAGCGGCAAAAACGCAGTAGTGATAGGATTGGTGAGGTTCAGTGAGCAAATGCAGACCCTTTGAAGTCATATTGCATGGTACCCATTCCATGGGTCTCAACTCTCCAGGTTTAAGGGATTCTTCCTTCAGCTAAAACATGCATGTGGAACCCAGAGTATGATCCACCGTGTGATCGGGAAACGTGTTCAAATGTGTCTCAGTTTTCATCCCCCGGTACTCGGGTGCAACATTCCAGACGCTTTACTAACACTCTCCCTAGTTGGAGTGTCAGGGCCTTTAACCTCCTGTTTGACCCAGTTTGCAATTTCTGCGGAAAATGAACAAGAATAGGGAGAACCAATGAGAGACTAGCTGGAGGTGTCTGGATGGGCAAATTTAACTCTCATTTCCCACCAGGAAGAGGAATTAACCAAAGGCTCAGCGTGCCATGCCGGAACCACACTAGGGCCTAAAGCAATCTTGCGGTGTTGCGGCCAGCTCACAAGAAAGCGAGTTGAAGAAAGGAGCTCAGGGGCACTGTAATTCACAACCTGCAGAGTTATAAATGACAGCTATCGTCCAAAAATATATTCAGGTAATGCTGCCAAGAGGAGTTGAAAGTGGGGCAGAATTGCAGGAAACCGATTTCAGGAGGTAGACTGGAATTTCATGTAAAGCATAGGAAAAGATGCAGAACGTCCTCAATGATGCACTTGGCCAAAAAGGGCGTATGCGTTTTTTCCTGAATATATTCAGGAAAAAACGCATACGCAGTTTTTGGCCAACCAAGCAAGCTTGCAAAGGAAATCTGCACTACAATGAAGTCTCACTGCCCCCCGGTCAAAAGGGCCATCTGAAAAACCTGTAAAATCCAGAAAGGCAGGACAGGCCATGGAGAACTGGGAGCCTTGTCATGCTGATGGGCGGGATGTAAATGGCCAACAGCCACTCTGGAGAAGTGTATGGTGTTTCCTGAAACATCTACAAAACAAAGCAACAGAGCCTAGGGCACTTCCACTTATGGTCCTATAGCTTAGGGAAATTAAAATCAAAAAGACACAGCCACCACAAAGTTTGGGACGGCTCCGTTTACAAGAACCTCGTTTACGGTACAAGTTCAATATCACAGAAAACGAAAAATGGATAAAGAAGTGGTGGTACTTACGTACAATGCAATATCACTCAGCAATGAAATCTATGTCATCAGGCCCATAGCAACATAATGAGTGGATTCAGGTATGATGATTCTAAGTGAAATAAGTCACACAGAAAAAGAAACATCATAAGATATCACTAATACACGGAATGTAAACCTGGCTACACAGGAACTGAATTACAAAACAGAACAGGGTCTCAAATGTAGAAAACCAACTTATGCTTGCTCAAGGGGAAAGGTGAGTTGGGGTGCTGCATAAAACCAGAGATTGAAATTAGCACAGATACCGTTCCATAAGCCATATATGTAATAGACAGGAGCTACTCCTTGCTCAACAAAGTGGACTCAACACCCCATATTAAACGCCTAACAATATATCTGACTACTAAGAATCTTAAAACCTATAGATTTATATGTCTCCGAAAGAGAATCAAGCATGTGTACAGCGGCATAAACGCAGCAGTGATAGGATTGGTGAGGTTCAGTGAGCAAATGCAGACCCTTTGAAGTCATATTGCATGGTACCCATTCCATGGGTCTCAACTCTCCAGGTTTAAGGGATTCTTCCTTCAGCTAAAACATGCATGTGGAACCCAGAGTATGATCCACCGTGTGATCGGGAAACGTGTTCAAATGTGTCTCAGTTTTCGTCCCCTTGTACTCGGGTGCAACATTCCAGACGGTTTACTAACACTCTCCCCACTTGGAGAGTCAGGGCCTTTAACCTTCTGTTTGACCCAGTTTGCAATTTCTGCGGAAAATGAACAGGAATAGGGAGAACCCATGAGAGACTAGCTGGAGGTGTCTGGACGGGCAAATTTAACTCTCATTTCCCACCAGGAAGAGGAATTAACCAAAGGCTCAGCGTGCCATGCCGGAACCACACTAGGGCCTGAAGCAATCTTGCGGTGTTGCGGCCAGCTCACAAGAAAGCGAGTTGAAGAAACAAGCTCAGGGGCACTGTAATTCACAACCTGCAGAGTAATAAATGACAGCTATCGTCCAAAAATATATTCAAGTAAGGCTGCCAAGAGCACTTGAAAGTGGGGCAGAATTGCAGGAAACCGATTTCAGGAGGTAGACTGGAATTGCATGTAAAGCATAGGAAAAGAGGCAGAACGTCCACAATGATGTACTTGGCCAAAGAGGGCGTATGCGTTTTTTTCTGAATATATTCAGGAAAAAACGCATACGCCCTTTTTGGCCAACCAAGCAAGCTTGCAAAGGAAATCTGCACTACAATGAAGTCTAACTGCCTCCTGGTCAAAAGGGCCATCTGAAAAAAGTGTAAAATCCATAAAGGCAGGACAGGCCATGCAGAACTGGGAGCCTTGTTATGCTGATGGGCGGGATGTAAATTGCCAACAGCCACTCTGGAGAAGTGTATGGTGTTTCCTGAAACATCTCAAAAACAAAGCAACAGAGCCTAGGGCACTTCCACTTATGGTCCTATACCTTAGGGAAATTAAAATCAAAAAGACACAGCCACCCCAATGTTTGGGACAGCTCTGTTTACAAGAACCTCATTTATGTTACAAGTTCAATATCACAGAAAGCAAAAAATGGATAAAGAATTTGTGGTACTTACGTACAATGGAATATCACTCAGCAATGAAATCTATGTCATCAGGCCCGTAGCAGCATAATGAGTGGATTCAGGTACGATGATTCTAAGTGAAATAAGTCACACAGAAAAAGAAACATCATAAGATATCACTACTACATGGAATGTAAACTTGGCTACACAGGAACTGAATTACAAAACAGAACAGGGTCTCAAATGTAGAAAACCAACTTATGCTTGCTTAAGGGGAAATGTGAGTTGGGGTGCTGCATAAAAGCAGAGATTGAAATTAGCACAGATACCGTTCCATAAGCCAAATATGTAACAGACAAGAGCTACTCCTTGCTCAACGAAGTGGACTCAAGACGCCATATTAAACGCCTAATAATATACCTGACTAGTAAGAATCTTAAAACCTATGGAGTTATATGTCTCCGAAAGAGAATCAAGCGTGTGTACAGCGGCATAAAAGCAGCAGTGATAGGATTGGTGAGGTTTGGTGAGCAAATGCAGACCCCTTGAAGTCATATTGCATGGTACCCATTCCATGGGTCTCAACTCTCCAGGTTTAAGGGATTCTTCCTTCAGCTAAAACATGCATGTGGAACCCAGAGTATTATCTACCGAGTGATCGGGAAACGTGTTCAAATGTGTCTCAGTTTTCGTCCCCTGGTACTCGGGTGCAACATTCCAGATGCTTTACTAACACTCTCCCCACTTGGAGAGTCAGTGCCTTTAACCTCCTGTTTGGCCCAGTTTGCAATTTCTTCGGAAGATGAACAGGAATAAGGAGTAACAATGGGAGACTAGCTGGAGGTGTCTGGACGGGCAAATTTAACTCTCATTTCCCACCAGGAAGATGAATGAACCAAAGGATCCGCGTGCCGTGCTGGAACTAGATTAGGTCCTGAAGAGATCCTGTGGTGTTGTGGTCAGCTCACAAGAAAGCGAGTTGAAGAAAGGAGCTCAGGGGCACTGTAATTCACAAACCTGCCGAGTTATAAATGACAGCTATCATCCAAAATTATACTGAAGTAAGGCTGCAAAGAGGACTTGAATGCGGGGCAGAATTGCTGGGACCGGTTTCAGAAGGTACACGGGAGTCGCTCTTAAAGCATAGGAAAATAGACAGAACTTGGAAAATAATGCACTTGGCAAAAAAGGGCATATGTGTTTTATCCAGAGTTCTCATAACTGAGGGGAGGAGATTCCCAGCAGGCTCCAACTGCCACCTGAGGGCTCACGTTGCCAAGGCAACGTGAGCAAGCCAGGCAGGAGTTACCTCACAGCAGATGTCCCACCTCACAGAAGGGTGAAAAACCCAGCCAACATCAGACTCTCACCAGAGGGCCCACATCACCAAGGGGATGGGCACCAGGCAGGTGTGTCTTCACACCAGTGGTGCCACATCATCGAAAGGTGAGGTACTCAGCACATGTGTCTTCAAACCAGAGGACCCACATCACCAAGGGCCTCGGAGTGAGGCAGGCAGGAGTAGCCTCACAACAGAGGGCCCAAACAATTTAAAAAGTGAGGAATCCAGCAGTTGGAACCTCCCAGCAGGCGGCCCAGAGCACTGAGGCTATGGGATCCAGGCCACAGTGAACTAACACCAGAGAGCCCACATCATGAAAATGTGAACAAACCAGCCGTTGGGACCTCAGAGCAGAAGGCCCACATCCCCATGGAGATGGGATCCTAAGAGGAGTGCCAAAGCATCACTGGGATCACTAAGAAAAGTTGGTGAGCCCAGCAGTTAGGGCCTGACGCAAGAGGGCCGTCATCACCGGGGGGAGGTCATTTCCAGCACACTCCAACTGCCACCACACGGTTGACTTCACCAAGGCAATGTGTGCCAGCCATGCAAGAGTGAACTATCAGCAGAGGTTCTCCCTCACAGGTGGGTGAGGAACACAGCCAGGAACAGACTCTCACCAGGGGGTCCACATAACCACGTGGATGAGAACCAGGGAGGAGTGTCCTCACATTAGTAGGGCCACATCATCGAAAGGTGAGGAACCCAGCAAACGTGGCCACAAACCAGAGGACCCACATCACCAAGGGGTTGAGAGTGAGGTAGGTGTCTGGACGGGCATATTTAACACTCATTTCCCACCAGGAAGAGGAATTAACCAAAGGCTCAGGGTGCCGTGCCGAAACCACACTAGGGCCTGAAGCAATCCTGCAGTGTTGCGGCCAGCTCACAAGAAAGCGAGTTGAAGAAAGGAGCTCAGGGGCACTGTAATTCTCAAATCTGCAGAGTTATAAATGACAGCTATCGTCCAAAAATATGTTGAAGTAAGGCTGCCAAGAGGACTTGAAAGCGGGGCAGAATTGCAGGAAACCGATTTCAGGTGGTAGACTGGAATTGCATGTAAAGCATAGGAAAAGAGGCAGAACGTCCACAATCATGCACTTGGCCAAAAAGGGCGTATGCGTTTTTTCCTGAATATATTCAGGAAAAAACGCATACGCCCTTTTTGGCCAACCAAGCAAGCTTGCAAACGAAATCTGCACTACAATGACATCTCACTGCCCCCCGGTCAAAAGGGCCATCTGAAAAAAGTGTAAAATCCAGAAAGGCAGGACAGGCCATGGAGAACTGGGAGCCTTGTTATGCTGATGGGCGGGACGTAAATTGCCAACAGCCACTCTGGAGAAGTATATGGTGTTTCCTGAAACATCTAATAAACAAAGCAACAGAGCCCAGGGCACTTCCACTTATGGTCCTATAGCTTAGGGAAATGAAAATCAAAAACACACAGCCACCCCAAAGTTTGGACGGCTCTGTTTACAAGAACCTCATCTATGGTACAAGTTCAATATCGCAGAAAGCGAAAAATGGATGAAGAAGTTGTGTTACTTACGTACAATGCAATATCACTCAGCCATGAAATCTATGTCATCAGGCCCGTAGCAGCATAATGAGTGGATTCAGGTACGATGATTCTAAGTGAAATAAGTCACACAGAAAAAGAAACATCATAAGATAATACTAATACACGGAATGTAAACTTGGCTACACAGGAACTGAATTACAAAACAGAACAGGGTCTCAAATGTAGAAAACCAACTTATGCTTGCTTAAGGGGAAAGGTGAGTTCGGGTGCTGCATAAAACCAGAGATTGATATTAGCACAGATACTGTTCCATAAGCCAAATATGTAACAGACTAGAGTTACTGCTTGCTCAACGAAGTGGACTCAACACCCCATATTAAACGCCTAACAATATACCTGGCTAGTAAGTACCTTAAAACCTATGGATTTATATGTCTCCAAAAGAGAATCAAGCGTGTGTACAGTAGCATAAACGCAGCAGTGATAGGATTGGTGAGGATCGGTGAGCAAATGCAGACCCTTTGAAATCATATTGCATGGTACCCATTCCATGGGTCTCAACTCTCCAGGTTTAAGGGATTCTTCCTTCAGCTAAAACATGCATGTGGAACCCAGAGTATGATCCACTGTGTGATCGGGAAACGTGTTCAAATGTGTCTCAGTTTTCGTCCCCTGGTACTCGGGTGCAACATTCCAGACGCTTTACTAACACTCTCCCCACTTGGAGAGTCAGTGCCTTTAACCTCCTGTTTCGCCCAGTTTGCAATATCTGCATAAGATGTACAGGAATAGGGAGAACCAATGAGAGACTAGATAGAGGTGTCTGGACGGGCAAATTTAACTCTCATTTCCCACCAGGAAGACGAATGAACCAAAGGCTCCGCGTGCCGTGCCGGAACCACACTAGGGCCTGAAGCAATCCTGCGGTGTTCGGAGAGCTCACAAGAAAGCGAGTTGAAGAAAGGAGCTCAGGGGCACTGTCATTCACAAACCTGCAGAGTTATAAATGACAGCTTTGGTCCAAAAATATATTGAAGTAAGGCTGCCAAGAGGACTTGAAAGCGGGGCAGAATTGCAGGAAACCGATTTCAGAAGGTACACGGGAGTCGCTCTTAAAGCATAGGAAAAGAGACAGAACTTGGAAAATAATGCACTTGGCAAAAAAGTGCATATGTGTTTTATCCAGAGGTCTCATAGCTGAGGGGAGGAGATTCCCAGCAGGCTCCAACTGCCACCTGAGGGCTCACATTGCCAAGGCAACGTGAGCAAGCCAGGCAGGAGTTACCTCACAGCAGAGGTCCCACCTCACAGAAGGGTGAGAAACCCAGCCAACATCAGACTCTCACCAGAGGGCCCACATCACCAAGGGGATGGGAACCAGGCAGGAGTGTCTTCACACCAGTGGGGCCACATCATCGAAAGGTGAGGGACTCAGCACATGTGCCCTCAAACCAGAGGACCCACATCACCATGGGCCTCGGAGTGAGTCAGGCAGGACTAGCCTCACAACACAGGGCCCATAGAATAAAAAAGTGAGGAATCCATCAGTTGGAACCTCCCAGCAGGCGGCCCAGAGCACCAATGGTATGGGATCCAGGCCACAGTGAACTCACAGAAGAGGGCCCATGTCATGAAACTGAGCAACTCAGCCACTGGGACCTCAGAGCAGGAGGCCCACATCCCCATCAGGATGGAAATCTTGTAGGAGTGTCCTCACACCACTGAGAACGTACCAGAAAATTTTGGGAGACCAGCAGTTAGGGCCTGACGCCAGAGGACCCTCATCACCAAGGGAAGGAGGCTCCCAGCAGGCTCCAACTGCCACCAGAGGGCTGACGTCGCCAAGGCGATGTGTGCCAACCAGGCACGAATGACCTCACAGCAGAGGGCCCACCTCAGAGAAGTGTGACGAACCGAGTCAGGATCAGACTCGCACCAGAGGGCCCACATCACCAAGGGGATGGGAACCAGGCAGGAGTGTCCCCACACCAGTGGGACAACATCATCGAAAGGTGAGGATCCCAGCACATGTAGCCTCAAACCAGAGGAAGCACATCACCAAGGGGTTCAGAATTAGGCTGGCAGGACCGGCCTCACAACACAGGGTCCATAGAATATAAAAGTTGAGGAATCCAGCAGTTGAAACCTCCCAGCAAGTGGCCCAGAGCACCGAGGCTATGGGTTCCAGGCCGCAGTGAACTCACAGCAGAGGGCCCACATCATGAACCTGTGAGCAGCCCAGCCGTTGGGACCTCAGAACAGAAGGCCCACATCCCCATTGGGATGGGAACCTGGCAGGAGTGGCCTCGCACCACTTAGCACATATCAGAAAATGTTAGGAGCCCAGCAGTTAGGGCCTGACGCCAGGGGGCCCTCATAACTGAGGAGAGGAGACTCCCAGCAGGTTCCAACTGCCAACAGAAGGCCCACGTCTACAAGGTGACATGCGCCAGCCAGGCAGTAGTGACCTCACAGCAGAGGGCCTATCTCACAGAAGGGTGAGGAACCGAGGCAGGATGAGACTCTCGCCAGAGGGCTCACAACACCAAGGGGATGGGAACCAGTCAGGACTGTCCTCCCACCAGTGGGGCCACATCATCGAAAGGTGAGGAACCCAACACATGTGGCATCATATCAGAGGACATACATCACGAAGGGGATGGGAGTGAGGCAGGTAGGAGTAGCCTAAAAACAGAGGGCCCAAAGAATAAAAAAGGTTAGGAATCCAGCATTTGGAACCTCCCAGCAGGCGGCCGAGAGCACAAAAGCTATGGGATGCAGGCAGGATTGAACTAACACCAGAGAGCCCACATCATGAAACTGTGAGCAACCCAGGCATTGGGACCTCAGAGCAGAAAGCCCACATCCCCATGGGGATGGGAACCTGACAGGAGTGTCCTGGCATCACTGGGTTCACATCAGAAAACGTGGGGAGCCCAGCAGTTAGGGCCTGATGCTAGAGGGCCGTCATCACCGAGGGCAGGAGGCTCCCAGCGGGTTCCATTGTGCCAACAGAGGGCCCACGTCGCCAAGGTGATGTGTGCAAGTCAGGCAGGATTGACCTCGCAGCAGAGGGCCTACCTCACAGAAGAGTGAGGAACCCAGCCAGGATAAGACTGTCACCAGAAGGCCCATATCACCAAGGGGATGGGAACCAGGCAACAGTGTCCTCACACCAGTGGGGCCACATCATTGAAAGGTGAGGAACCCAGCACATGTGGCCTCAAACCAGAGGACCCACATCACGAAGGAGTTGCGAGTGAGGCAGGCAGGAGGAGCATCACAACACAGGACCCATAGAATACAAAAGTTGAGGAATCGAGCAGTTGGAACCTCTCAGCAGGTGGCCAAGAGCACAGAGGCTATGGGATCCAGGCCACAGTGAACTAACACCAGAGAGCCCACATCATGAAATTGTGATCAACCCAGCCGATGGAACCTCAGAGCAGAAGGCCCACATCCCCATGGAGATGGGAACCTAAGAGGAGTGCCCGAGCATCACTGGGCTCACTAAGAAAAGTTGGGGAGCCCAGCAGTTAGGGCCTGACGTCAGAGGGCCCTCATCACAGAGGTGAGGAGGCTCCCAGCAGGGTCCAAGTGCCACCAGAAGGCTCATGTCGACAAGGCGAGGTGAGCAAGCCAGGCAAGAGTTACCTGATAGTAGAGGGCCCACCTCACAGATGAGTGAGGAACCCAGCCAGGATCAGACTCTCACCAGAGGGCCCACATCACAAAGGGGATGGGAACCAGTCAGGATTATCCTCACACCAGTGGGGCCTCATCATCTTAAGGTGAGGAACCCAGCACATGTGTCCTCAAACCAGAGGACCCACATCACCAAGGGCCTTGGAGTGAGGCAGGCAGGAGTAGCCTCACAACACTGGGCACATAATATAAAAAACGTGAGGATTCCAGCATTTAGACCTTCCAGCAGGCGGCCCAGAACACCGAGGCTATGGGATCCAGGCCACAGTGAACTCACAGCAGAGGGCCCACATCATAAAACTGTGAGCAACCCAGGCGTTGGGACCTCAGCGCAGAAGGCCCACATCCCCATGGGAATGGGAACCTGGCTGGAGTGTCCTCGCACCACTGGGCACACATCAGAAAATGTGGGGAGCCCACCATTTAGGGCCTGACGCCAGAGGGCCGTCATCACCGAGAGGAGGAGGCACTCTGCACGCTCCAACTGCCACCAGAGGGCTCATGTCTCCAAGGTGACGTGTGCCAGCCAGGCAGGAGTGACCTCACAGCAGAGGGCCTACCTCACAGAACGTTGAGGAACCCAGCCAGGATTAGTCTCTCGCCAGAGGGCCCACCTCACCAAGGGGATGGGAACCAGGCAGGAGTGTCCTCACACGAGTGGGGCCACATCATCGAAAGGTGAGGAACGCAGCACATGTGGCCTCAAGCCATAGGGCAGTCATCACCAAGGGGCTGGCAGTGAGGCAGGCAGGAGGAGCCTCACAACAGAGGGCACATAGAATAAAAAAGTTGAGGAATCCAGTAGTTGGAACCTCCCAGCAGGCAGCTCAGAGCACCGATGATAAGGGATCCTTGCCGGAGTGAACTCACAGCAGAGGTCCCACATCATGGTACTGTGAGCAAGCCAGCCGTTTTGACCTCAGAGCAGAAGGCCCATATCCCCATGGGGATGGGAACATGGCAAGAGTGTCCTCACTCACTTGGCGCACATCAGAAAATGTGGGGAGCCCAGCAGTTATGGCCTAAGGCAAGAGGGCCCTCATAACCGAGGGGAGGGGGATCCCAGCACACTCCAACTGCCACCAGAGGGCCCACGTCGCCAAGGTGACGTGTGCCAGACAGGCATGATTGACCTCACAGCAGAGGGCCCACCTCACAGAAGGGTGAGGAACCCAGCCAGGATCAGACTCTCACCTGAGGGCCCACATCAGCAAGGGGATGGGAACCAGTCAGGACTGTCTTCCCTCCAGTGGGGCCACATCATCGAAAGGTGCGGAACCCAGCACATGTGGCCTCAAATCAGAGGACACATATCACAAAGGGAATGGGAGTGAGGCAGGCAGGAGTAGCCTAAAAACAGAGGGCCCAAAGAATAAGAAAGGTGAGGAATCCAGCATTTGGAACCTCCCAGCAGGCGGCCGAGAGCACAGAAGCTATGGGATGCAGGCAGGAGTGAACTAACAGCAGAGAGCCCACATCATGAAACTGTGAGCAACCCAGGCGTTGGGACTTCAGAGCAGAAGGCCCACATCCCAATGGGGATGTGAACCTGGCTGGAGTGTCCTCGCACCATTGGGCGCACATCACAAAATGTGGGGAGCCCAGCAGTTAGGGCCTGACGCCAGTGGGCCCTCATCACCGAGGGGAGGAGGCTCCCAGCAGGCTCCAAGTGCCACCAGAGGGCTCATGTCCACAAGGCGAGGTGAGCAAGCCAGGCAGGAGTGACCTCACAGCAGACGGCCCACCTCACAGTTGGGTGAGGAACCCAGCCAGGATCAGACTCTCAACAGAGGGCCCACATCACCAAGGGGATGTGAACCAGGCAGGAGTCTCCTAAGACCATTGGTCCCACATCATCGAAAGGTGACGAACCCAGCACATGTGGCCTCAAACCAGAGGACACACATCACGAAGGGGCTGGGAGTGAGGCAGGCAGGAGGATCCTCACAACAGAGGGCCCAAAAAATTTAAAAAGTGAGGAATCCAGCAGTTGGAACCTCTCAGCAGGTGGCCAAGAGCACAGAGGCTATGGGATCCAGGCCTCTGTGAACTAACACCAGAGAGCCCACATCATGAAAATGTGAACAACCCAGCCGTTGGGACCTCAGAGCAGAAGGCCCACATCCCCATGGAGATGGGATTCTAAGAGGAGTGCCCAAGCATCATTGGGCTCACTAAGAAAAGTTGGTGAGCCCAGCAGTTAGGGCCTGACGTAAGAGGGCCCTCATCACCGGGGGGAGGAGATTCCCAGCATGCTCCAACTGCCACCACACGGCTGACTTCACCAAGGCAATGTGTGCCAGCCATGCAGGAGTGACCTATCAACAGAGGGTCTCCCTCACAGAAGGGTGAGGAACACAGCCAGGAACAGACTCTCACCAGGGCGTCCACATAACCACGTGGATGAGAACCAGGAAGGAGTGTCCTCACACTAGTGGGGCCACATCATCGAAAGGTGAGGAATCCAGCAAAGGTGGCCACAAACCAGAGGACCCACATCACCAAGGGGTTGAGAGTGAGGTAGGTGTCTGGACGGGCATATTTAACACTCATTTCCCACCAGAAAGAGGAATTAACCAAAGGCTCAGCGTGCCCTGCCAGAAGCAGATTAGGGCCTGAAGCAGTCTTGCGGGTTTGCGGCCAGCTCACAAGAAAGCGAGTTGAAGAAAGGAGCTCAGGGGCCCTGTAATTCACAAACCTGCAGGGTTATAAATGACAGATAACGTCCAAAAATATATTGAAGTAAGGCTGCGAAGAGGACTTGAAAGCGGGGCAGAATTGCAGGAAACCGATTTCAGGAGGTAGACTGGATTTGCCTTTAAAGCATAGGAAAAGAGGCAGAATATCGACAATGATGCACTTGGCAAAAAAGGGCGTATGAGTTTGTTCCTGAATATATTCAGGAAAAAACACATACGCCCTTTTTGGCAAACCAAGCAAGCTTGCAATGGAAATCCGAACTACTATGAAGTGTCACTTCCCCCCGGTCTAAAGGGCCATCTGAGAAAAGTGTAAAATCCAGAAAGGCAAGACAGGCCATGGGGAAAAAGGAGCCTTGTTATGCTGATGGGCGGGATGTAAATTGCCAACAGCCACTCTGGAGAAGTGTATGGTGTTTCCTGATACATCTGAAAAACAAAGCAACAGAGACTAGGGCATTTCCACTTATGGTCCTATAGCTTAGGGAAATTAAAATCAAAAAGACACAGCCACCCCAAAATTTCGGACGGCTCTGTTTACAGGAACCTCTTCTACGTTTCAAGTTAAATATCCCAGAGAACAAATAATTGATAATGAAGTTGTGGTACTTACGGACAACAGAATACCACTCAGCAATGAAATCTGTGTCACCAGGCCTGTACCAGCATAATGAGTGGATTGAGGTACGATGATTCTAAGTGAAATAAGTCACACAGAAAAAGAAACATCATAAGTTATCATTAATGCACGGAATGTATACTTGGCTACACATGAACTGAATTACAAAACAGAACAGGGTGTCAAGTTTAGAAAACCAACTTATGCTTGCTTAAGGGGAAAGGTGAGTTGGGGTGCTGCATAAAACCAGAGTTTGAAATTAGCACAGATACTGTTCCATAAGCCAAATATGTAATAGACAAGACCTACCCCTTGCTCAACGAAATGGACTCAACAATGAGGTATCACCTCACACCTGTTAGAATGGGCATCATCTGAAAATCTACAAACAACAAATGCTGGAAAGGGTGTGGAGAAAAGGAACCCTCTTCCACTATTGTTGGGAATATAAATTGATACAGTCACTATGGAGAACAATATGGAGTTTCTTAAGAAACTAATAATAGAATTACCATATGATACAGCAATCCCAGTACTGGACATATACCCAGACAAAACCACAAATCAAAAAGAGACATTCACCGCAATGTTCATTGCATCACTATTTACAATATGGAGGTAATGGAAGCAACCTAAATGCCCACAGACAGACGAATGCATAAAGATGTGGTACATATATAAAATGGAATATTACTAAGCCATGAAAGGAATGAAATTGGGTCATTTGTAGAGACGTCGATGGATCTAGAGACTGTCATACAGAGTGAAGTAAGTCAGAAAGAGAAAAACAAATCTTGTATATTCATGCATATATGTGAAACCTAGAAAAACTGTACAGATTAACCGTTTTGCAAGGCATAAATAGAGCAACAGATGTAGCCAGCAAACGTATGGACAACAAGGGGGGAAAGCTCTTGGCGGGGTGGTGGTGGGAGGAGTTGAGAGATTGGGATTGGCATGTAAACATTTATATGTATAAAATAGATAACCAATAAGAACCTGCTGTATAAAAATATAAAATAAAATTCAAAATTAAAAAGAAATAAAATTTAACAAACAAAACAGAAAAAACAATTATTCCCTTCACATACATGTATTTATATGAATAAATTATTTCCATGCTTATATCTGTAAATACAAAAAAGAGGAATAAGATCTACCTTGAACCAAAAACGAAAAAGAGAAAAAAAGAACAGAACCCACCAGTTACACAGAGGAAAACCGTATCAGGGCACTTGCTCCAGTTGTAAACAATTCTGAAGTTGGTCAGTGGTGGGGAATTGTCTCCCATTCAGCCAGCAGCCCCCACACAACAAGCGTCCTCATTGCAAAGCTGGAGCACCGTGCTGTGGCATCTGTGAGTTAACGTGAGCTGAGCCCCAGGCCAGTTGCTGCTGAACTGTTCCCACCCTTCCCAGGTAAAACACCTGAATATATACAAGGACTTGAAAGCCTAGAGGAAGGGCCATGGAGCCACACGACTGACAGCATGCCAGCTGACTTGGTGCCTGCAGGCCAGCCAGGATGGTCCTGGCCCTGGGTGCTCTTCTGGAAGATTTCCATTTCCCTGCCTGAGATACCCGTCCTGTCCCTGCCCCCACTGCTTTTTTCCTTCCTCACCTCTGCCCAGGGAGAAATTCCAGCAGCAGGTATGGGTGACACATCCTCTTCTTTAGCAGGTGGCAGCCTGGCAACTGCTGCAGAAAGTCCAGCAGAGCCCCACTCACACTGGGCCACCCACAAAGCCGTGGCCTCTCACTCCCTCCCACCAGCCCAGCCCCGAGACTGCTGACAGGGCAGAGAAAATGGCGTCAGGCACAGCTGCAGGGGCTCTTGCTGCCTGGAGTGGTATTTATATTGAGCTCAACCCAGGCACACCTGGGGAGGGCTGGCCGGCACGGTAAGGCTGCCCAGGTCAGCCAATCATCACCCCTCAGGGGCTCACAGTTACAGAAAATGGAACTTGCTGAAGGCCAGGTCCAAGGAACAGGTGTGGGCTCCTGAGAGTCAGGATAGACAAGGGGCTGCAGCTTTGGCTTGTTTTCTAATCATTTTATCTGGCCCATGAGTGGGAGACAACTTCAAGAAAACCCTCTCTTAATGAGAGGAACCCAGGAGTCAGGGAGAGGAGGGGTGGGTGGTGGTTGGAGACAGAGACCTGGTGCCCTGGGTGCAGTGGAAGTCTCTGGAAGACCAGGTGGAGGGAGGCCACACAGAGTGATGCCCAGGGTCACAGACCTGTCGGAGCTGCTGTTTGTTAGTTCAAGTCCTGCTCTGAGGTGCTCTGTGTCAGCTCTGAGCGACAGGTGAGATGGGAGTGCTCTTCAATGAGGGCTATGTGCACGGTTCCTGTGTGCCCAGCCCTGGCACGGTACCTGCAAGTGTAGCTCTGTATCCTGGGAGAGGCCTGACCACGAGAGCCCCGTGGGCTGGGTTGGGGGTGGGGTACCTGCCCAGGAGAGCTCCATATCCTGGGATTGGCCTGACCACGAGAGCCCCATGGGCTGCTGGGGACCTGGTAAAAGATGTCAGGACAGTCAGTGAAGCCACCGAGGATATACCTCCAGTTGCTCCTAATTCCTACACCCTGCTGGTCATTCTACCAACCACCAGGACATGGTATTCTGTATTAGTCTTCAATGATGCCTTCTTTTGTATTCCATTAGTCCCAGAGTCACAAGAAATTTTGGCTTGTGAGTGGCAGGACTCAACATACAACTAAAACAATACTTCCGGGCCGTCTTGCCCCAAGGGTTCAAAAATTCCCACACCATCTTTGGGGAAAGCTTAGTTTAAGACCGAAAAGATCTACCTCTGGAAAAGGAAACCCTCCTTCAATATGCAGACGACATTCTGATCGCCAGCCCTACTAAGGAGGCCTCTGAACTACCAAGCCAATAAAGGATAGAAGTTGTCCAAGAAAAAGCTCAAATATCACAGACTGCGGTGACCTGCCTAGGCTTCATTCTCACACAAGGTCAGAGAAGCCCATCCCAGGAAAGGGAAGAAACCATTTGCAGCCTTACCCCTTCCTAAAACTAGAAGACAGCTTAGGGGTTCCTGGGGAGGCCAGGGTTTGCTGCTTCTGGATCCCTAACTACAGTCTACTAGCTGGGCCTCTATATGAAACACTGAAAGGAAAAGATGATGATCCTTTTGAACAGAATCCAGAAGTGGCCTTTCAAGAATGGAAAGAGCAGTCAATTCAGACCCTTGCCCTGGAACTCCCTAATTGAGCCAAACCCTTTGACCTTTCCATTCCCGGTGAAAGGTGAATCGCCATTGGAGAATTAGTGCAAAAACTGAGACCACTTGAAATGGAACAACGCAAGAATGCCATACAGGTAGGATAAACTACAGTCACCAAGGGGCTTGGCCCACTGCCACATCTGGCCAAGATACTGGCGGTATCTAAAATCCTGGAAATCAGCAGCCCAAAAGGCCACCTCCCTCCTAAGGGAAAAGGACCCCACGTGGTGATCCTAATCACCAACCATGCCCTGAAGTTGCAGGGTTTGCTCCGTGGGCACACCGACCTCGAGTGAGGAGGCCCTCCAACTCCAACATCCAGAGAGATAACCGGGGGCAACAGGGCACCATGACGACTCGTGTGAACATCACTTGACCTGGAGTTTCTCTCATAAAACAACAATAGTGTGTCCCGAAGGAGTAGACTACTGCTTGCAGGACTTACTGCACCCGGAGGGGAGCTAATAATCTTGGCGGGGGAACCGTATATCACACTGTCACCATAGAAAAGCCTACAGACACCGTGATGATGGTGGCCAATAAGACCGGCTGGACTCCTGTTTACTTCAAAAGGCTGTTGACTCAGTGGCCATCATGGTCCTTGATCACCACTGACCCTGGACTCTCTGGGAGTTGAGCGGGCAGGGCTCTGACACCTGGTGCTGTTTTTACATTAATTCAGGGGCCTAATTGAAGAAAGAGCAGACTACTGGTCAGAGCATCTAGGCTGGCAGAAACGGTCAGCCTAAGGTGGCCGAACAAATGTGGGGCGGGGTGAAACCGGCCCCCACAGCGTCTCTGCACATCTCTTTCCTGGACCCTTAAAGGTCATTAGAATCTATAACACTTCCAATGCTGGTGCTCAGGCGGACGAGCAGAGAGGCAGGGGTCCTGGGGCCAATCAACGTCACCTGGAGGCTGCTGGGGAGAAGTTCTGACCCTCGTCCCCTGGTATGAGGGCTCCCAACTCAGCACTCAGCAGTTACAGAAGAAGGGTCTGCACCCTCAGCTCTCCAAGAATGAGGAACGGGACAAAAGGCAGAGGAGGGGTTTGTCCCCAGCAAAGCCCATTAAAAATCCCTGGGAGATAAAAATAGAATCTGGGCAATAAAGTCAAGTCTGACCTTTTTTATCCTTTGTGCTTTGTCTAATTTCACGTGCTCCTAGGGTCCCGCATGCAGAGGTTCCACACCCAGTACTTCAGACCAGATTTCCTAGTGCAGAATGGCTGGGTCGACACCTCAGCTCCTGGGGCCCAGTGCAGACTCCGAGATATAGAGCCTGAGCTGCAGCCAACCCGGCCCTCGAGAGCTCCGCCCCCTCCCTCCCACTGACTCTCACAGGATCTCTACACAGCAGCCCAGCCCACAGCCCACGGGGTAGTGCATGCTCTCACCTCTCCATTCTCTGATCAAAATATAAAGTTTCCTTTGCTTGTGAACCAAACTCAGTCTCGATCTGTTGGCCCCAATGACACTGGGCAGGGGGACACTTGTTGGGGTCCACTCTGGAGGATCAGTAACAGAAATTGAGACTATTGTAACTTCAATGAACAGATGTGTGAGCCAAACTGTAGTTAACATAGAACAGTTTATAAGGCTCGGGTAAAATAAGATGTTTCTAACACTTCCATTTGATATTTCCATCACTTTATTATAAGCAAGTTCAGTGAAAAGGTTTGTCTTATTTGTCAGGTCAATATTAGAGAAATGAAGTGATTTCTTTCCAAGGATGTACATCTAATAATCTTGGTTAAAGCTTCAATCTTGTTTTAAATGCTTTTCCATTGAAAATGATACCTCTCTTTCAGCTCCCCCATTTCTGAGAAGTATAAAATCTTATAATTTATTATTACCAAAGGGGAAAGGTGGGAGGAGGGATAAATTAACAGTTTGGAATTAACACATACACACTGCTATGTATAAAATAGATCATCAACAAGGAACTACTGTATAGCACAGGGAACTACACTCAATATTTTGCAATAACCTATAAGGGGAAATAATCGGAAAAAGAATAGATATTTTTATTGACATCATCTATCAATGACAGTTAAAGTGTAACCTAAGGGAAGCCGGTGGTGAGTGCTTCTGACCCTGAAGACTTCAATCATCTAAAGTTTGGACTCTGCCTACTTCCCAAGGCCCTTAATGAACATATGTGTAGCTGTAGCTTAAAAAACTCCCCAGTTTGGGTTTCGGGGAGACACTGATTTTGAAAAAGCCCTGGTGTTCTCCTTACATGAATGGGACTTTTCCTACTGCTAAAACATGTCTGTCACACCCAGAGGATGGTATACCGTCTGATCGGGAAGAGTTTGGAAAAGGCATCTCATCTCCTCATCTCCTGGTGCTCGGGTTCACCCCTCCAGCGTCTTTACTAACAGTCTCCCCACTTGGAGATGTCAGCACTGTCAACATCCTGTTGCGTACAGTTTGGAATTTGTCCAGAGGATGAAGCGGAAGGATGAGGAACAATGAGAGACAAGTCCTAGGTGTTCAGACAGGCACATGTCACTCTAATTTCCAATCAGGAAGACGAATTGACCAAAGGCTAGGGTTGCCCATGGAAACAGTATAGGGCTTGAGGAAATCCCACTGCTTTGTGGCCAGTTCCCATAAACACAAGTTGAACAATGGAACTCAGGGGCAGTAAAATTCACGAAACTGCAGAGTTGAAAATATCTGTCACTGAAAAATGTCTTGAGGAAAGTCAGAGAAAAGGATTGGTAAGCAAGGGAGAATGGCAGGAAAGGGATTTGAGGAGGTAGAAAGGACTCGCCATTAAGCACAAGAAAAGGGGCTGAACATTGCCAACATTGCAGTTGGCCAAAAAGGCTGTATGCGGTTTTTTCTGTATATATTCAAGAAAAGGGCATACACTTTTTTAGCCAACCAAACAGGTGGGCACTGGAAATCAATACTACAAAAGATATCACTTCGCATCAGTCAGAAGAGCCATCCTCATAAAGTATAAACACCAGAAATGCAGGACAGGGCAAGGAGAAGAGGGAGCCCTGTGAGGCTTATAGTGGAAATGTATATTGCCAACGGCCATTCTGGAGAAGTGTATTGTGTTTACTAAAGCATCTAAAAAATGAGCTACAGAGCATAGGGCACTTGCACTCATGGGCGTATATCTTGGGAAAAACAAAAATCGAGAGGACACAGGCACCCCAATGTTTACTGCCTCTCTGTTTAAAAGATCCTCGACTAGGATATAACTTCAATGTCTCTGGAGGGAAAAAATGGATAGAGATGTGGTACTTATATAGAGTGGAATATTACTCAGCCTGGAAATCAATGAAATATGGCCAGTTGTAACAACTCCGGAGGAGTTACGTATGATCATTCTAAGTGACATAATTCAAAAAGAAAAAGACACATATCATAAGATATCACTTAAAGGTGGAATCCAAAATGGCTACACATGAAATAAATTACAAAACAAAAACATAGTCAAATATGTAGAAAACACGCGTAAGGCTGCTAAACGGGAAAGGTGGGGAGGGGTGAGGCATCATCCAGGAGGTTGAAATTAGCAAAGATACCATTCCAAATACCAAACTGATAATCAACAAGGCCTACACGGTAGCTAAAAGAACTGCACTCAGCACACTCAAGTCACCGGAAAAGAATATCTATGACTGGTAAGAATCTGAAAAAGAATTTATTGATGTCTCTCTGTACGTGAATCAAGTGGATGTACAGCAGCAAGAAACAGAGCTTTGAAAATCAGCTGTAACCAATATAGTAATAAATTGAAAAAAATAAACGACAGAGAGACAGAGAAAACCTCTTACAACTTTTCCTCAGGGACGGTGATGCAACATGGATTGAACACATCTAGACCCACAGCAGGATGAGACATAAGGCTGGAAACTGTTCGTGCTAAGAGAAATGTGAGGTTGGGTGAGGAAATGCACACCCTTTAAAGTAATACTACCTGGTACCCATTCAATGGGTCCCAAATCTGCAGGTTCAAGGAATCTTCCTACAGCTAAAACATGCATGGAAAACCCAGAGGACTGTACACCATGTGATCGGGAGATGTGTCTAAAATGCACCTCATTTATCCTCTCCTGCTGCTCCTGTTCATCATTCCAGCCACGTTACTTAGAATCTCCCCACTTAGAGAATCAGCACATTTAAACTTCTGTTTCACACATTTTGCAAATTGTGAGGAGGATGAACGGGAAGAGGGGGAACCAATGAGAGAATAGTTGTAGGGGTTTGGACGGGCACATGTCACTCTAATTTCCCATTAAGAATAAGAATTAAAAAAAGGCTCAGCCCGCCTCGCCAGAGCCAAAATAGGGCCTGAAGCAATCCTGCGGCTTTGAGGCCAGCTCACAAAAGAGCAACTTCAAAAATGGAGCTCAGGGTCACTGCAATTCACAAACCTGCAGAGTTATAAATGAAAACTAACGTCCAAAAATATGTTGAGGTAAGGCAAAGAAGAGGACCTGAATGAAAGACAGAATTGCAAGAAACAGATTTCAAGAGATAGATTGGACTCGTCTTTAAAGCACATGAAAAGCGGCAGAATTCCGACAATGATGCAGTTGGCCCAAAAGGGAGTATGCGTTTTTTCCTGAATATATCCAGGAAAAAACGCATACGCACTTTATGGGCAACCAAGCAAGCAAGCAATGCAAATGTGCACAACAAAGAAGTCTCATTTCCCACCGGTCAAAAGGGCCATCCGAAAAAATTGTAAAAACCAGAAATGCAGGACAGGCCATGGAGAACAGGGAGCCTTTATACGCTGATGGACAGTGTGTGAACTGTCGAGAGCCACTCTGGAGAAGTGTATAGTGGTTCCTAAATCATCTAAAAAACAGAGCTACAGAGCATAGGGCACTTCCAATCACGGAAGTATATCTAGGGAAGTCTAAAAATCAACAAGACACAAGCACACCACAGTTTAGGGCTACTCTGTTTACAAGAACCTCAACTTCAGTACACCTTAAATATCCCAGGAAAGAGAACAATGGATAAAGAAAATGTGGTACTTATGTACAATGGAATATCTCTTCACCATGAAATCAATGTAATAAGGCTAGTAGAAGGATAAAGAGTGGATTTAGGTCCGATAATACTACTTGAAATAAGTCAAACAGAAAAAGAAACATATCATAAGATATCACTTATAGAGGGAGGATAAATATGGCTGCACAAAAAATGAATTACAAAACAGAACAGTGTCTCACATTTAGAAAACACACTTATGTCAGCTTAAGGGGAAAGGAGAGGTGGGGTGATGCATAAAACCAGAGTTTGAAATTAGCACAGATACCGTTCAATAAACCAAATAGGTATTAGACAAGATCTACACCTTGCTCAATGAACTGGCCTCAACACACCCTATACACCGCAGAGAAATATATCTGAGTAATAAGAATCTTAAAACCCATGTATTGGTATATCTCCATAAGGGAATCAAGTGTGTGCAGAGTGGCACAAACACAGCAGTGAAAATGAGCTAAACCCCATTATAGAAATAAATTTTAAAACCAAAACGCAGAAACAATGAAAGAGAAAAATTCTTACAAAATTCGCTGAGGGGCTGTGATGCAACCTGGAATGACCACATATAAACCCACAGCTGGATAAGACATAAGGCTGGACACTTGGGGCTGAGAGGATTGGTGAGCGTTGGTGAGCAACTGCCAAAAGTTTAATGCAATACTTCATGCTACTCATTCCAAGGGTCCCAACACTCCAGGTTGAAGGGAATCTTCCTACAGCTAAACCATGCATGGGAAATCCAGCGGATGGTATACCATATGATCGGGAAAGGTTTCTAAAACGCACTTCATTTTCCTCTCCTGGGGCTCCGGATCAACATTCCAGCCACTTTACTAACAACATCCCCACATGGAGAGCAATGCCTTTAAGTTCCGGTATCACACAGTCTGCAGTTAGTGCGGAGGATGAATGGAAATAGGGGGAACCAGTGAGAAAATGGCTGTAGTGGCTTCAATGGGCACATGTCACTCTAATTTCACATCAGGGAGAAGAATTAACCAAAGGCAGAGCAAGGCGCCACAGAAGAAGAATAGGGCCTGAAGAAATCCTGTGGATAAGAGGCAAGATCACAAAAATAAGAGCTGAAAAATGGAGCTAAGGGCCACTGCAATTCAAAAAACTGCAGAGTTATAAAGGCCAACTACTTTCCAAAAGTATATTGAGGTAAGGCTATGAAGAGGCACTGACAGCAAGGCAGAATTGCAGGAAACCGATTTCAGGAGGTAGACTGGAATTGCATTGAAAACATATGAAAAGAGGCAGAAGGTCGACAATGATGCACTTGGCCAAAAAGCTCATATGCGTTTTTTCCTGAATATATTCAGGAAGAAACGCATACACCCTTTCTGGCCAACCAAGCAAGCTTGCAAAGGAAATCTGCACTAAAATGAAGTCTCACTGCCCCCCGGTCAAAACGGCCATCTGAAAAAAGTGTAAAATCCAGAAAGGCAGGACAGGCCATGGAGAACTGGGAGCCTTGTTATGCTGATGGGCGGGATGAAAATTGCCAACAGCCACTCTGGAGAAGTGTATGGTGTTTCCTGAAACATCCAAAAAACAAAGCAAAAGAGCCTAGGGCACTTCCACTTATGGTCCTATAGCTTAGGGCAATTAAAATCAAAAAGACACAGCCACCCCAAAGTTTGGGACGGCTCTGTTTAGAAGAACTTCGTTTACAGTACAAGTTCAATATCACAGAAAGCGAAAAATGGATAAAGAAGTTGTGGTACTTACGTACAATGCAATATCACTCAGCAATGAAATCTATGTCATCAGGCCCATAGCAGCATAATGACTGGATTCAGGTACGATGATTCTAAGTGAAATAAGTTACACAGAAAAAGAAATATTATAAGACATCACTAATACACGGAATGTAAACTTGGCTACACAGAAACTGAATTACAAAACAGAAGAGGTTCTCAAATGTAGAAAACCAACTTATGCTTGCTTAAGGGGAAAGGTGAGTTGGGGTGCTGCATAAAACCAGAGATTGAAATTAGCACAGACACCGTTCCATAAGCCAAATATGTAATAGACAAGAGGTACTCCTTGCTCAACGAAGTGCACTCAACACGCCATATTAAACGCCTAACAATATACCTGACAAGTAAGGATCTTAAAACCTATGGATTTATATGTCTCCGAAAGAGAATCAAGCGTGTGTACAGCGGCATAAACGCAGCAGTGATAGGATTGGTGAGGTTCGGTGAGCAAATGCAGACCCTTTGAAGTCATATTGCATGGTACCCATTCCAAGGGTCTCAACTCTGCAGGTTTAAGGGATTCTTCCTTCAGCTAAAACATGCATGTCGAACCCAGAGTATGATCCACCGTGTGATCAGGAAACGTGTTCAAATGTGTCTCAGTTTTTGTCCCCTGGTTCTCGGGTGCAACATTCCAGACGCTTTACTAACACTCTCCCCAGTTGGAGAGTCAGTGCCTTTAACCTCCTGTTTGGCCCAGTTTGCAAATTCTGCGGAAGATGAACAGGAATAGGCAGAACCAATGAGAGACTAGGTGGAGGTGTCTGGACGGGCAAATTTAACTCTCATTTCCCACCAGGAAGAGGAATTAACCAAAGGCTCAGCGTGCCATGCCGGAACCACACTAGGGCCTGAAACAATCCTGCGGTGTTGCGGCCAGCTCACTAGAAAGCGAGTTGAAGAAAGGAGCTCAGGGGCACTGTCATTCACAAACCTGCAGAGTTATAAATGACAGGTATCGTCCAAAAATATACTGAAGTAAGCCTGGCAAGAGGACTTGAATGCGGGCAGATTTGCAGGAAACCGATTTCAGGAGGTAGAATGGAATTGCATTTAAAGCATAGGAAAAGAGGCAGAACGTCCACAATGATGCACTTGACCAAAAAGTGCATATGCGTTTTTTCCTGAATATATTCAGGAAAAAACCCATATGCCCTTCTTGGCCAACCAAGCAAGCTTGCAAAGGAAATCTGCACTACAATGAAGTCTCACTTCCCCCCGGGTCAAAAGGGCCCTCTGAAAAAAGTGTAAAATCCAGAAAGGCAGGACAGGCCATGGAAAAATGGGAGCCTTGTTATGCTGATGGGCGGGATGTAAATTGCCAACAGCCAATCGGGGAGAAGTGTATGGTGTTTCCTGAAACACCTAAGAAACAAAGCAACAGAGCATATGGCCCTTCCACTTATGGTCCTATAGCTTAGGGAAATTAAAATCAAAAAGGCACAGCCACCACAAAGTTTGGGACGGCCCTGTTTACAAGAACCTCGTTTACGGTACAAGTTCAATATCGCAGAAAGCGAAAAATGGATAAAGAAGTTGTGGTACTTACGTACAATGCAATATCACTCAGCAATGAAATCTATGTCATCAGGCCCATAGCAGCAAAATGAGTGGATTCAGGTACGATGATCCTAAGTGAAATAAGTCACACAGAAAAAGAAACATCATAAGATATCACTAATACACGGAAGGTAAAATTGGCTACACAGGAACTGAATAACAAAACAGAACATGGGCTCAAATGTAGAAAACCAACTTATGCTTGCTTAAGGGGAAAGGTGAGTTGGGGTGCTGCATAAAACCAGAGATTGAAATTAGCACAGATACCGTTCCATAAGCCAAATATGTAATAGACAAGAGCTACTCCTTGCTCAACGAAGTGGACTCAACACTCCATATTAAACGCCTAAGAATATACCTGACTAGTAAGAATCTTAAAACCTATGTATTTATATGTCTCTGAAAGAGAATCAAGCGTGTGTACAGCGGCATAAATGCAGCAGTGATACGATTGTTGAGGTTCGGTGAGCAAATGCAGACCCTTTGAAGTCATATTGCACGGTACCCATTCCATGGGTCTCAACTCTCCAGTTTTAAGGGATTCTTCCTTCAGCTAAAACATGCATGTGGGACCCAGAGTATGATCCACCATGTGATCGGGAAACGTGTTCAAATGTGTCTCAGTTTTCATACCATGGTACTCTGGTGCAACATTCCAGACGCTTTACTAACACTCTCCCCACTTGGAGAGTCAGTGCCTTTAACCTCCTGTTTGGCCCAGTTTGCAATTTCTGCGGAAGATGAACAGGAATAGGGAGAACCAATGAGAGACTAGCTGGAGGTGTCTGGACGGGCAAAGTTAACTCTCATTTCCCACCAGGAAGAGGAATTAAGCAAAGGCTCAGCGTGCCATGCCAGAACCACACTAGGGCCTGAAGCAATCCTGCGGTGTTGCGGCCAGCTCACAAGAAAGCGAGTTGAAGAAAGGAGCTCAGGGGCACTGTCATTCACAAACCTGCAGAGTTATAAATGACAGCTATCGTCCAAAAATATACTGAAGTAAGCCTGCCAAGAGGACTAGAATGCGGGCAGATTTGCAGGAAACCGATTTCAGGAGGTAGAATGGAATTGCATTTAAAGCATAGGAAAAGAGGCAGAACGTCCACAATGATGCACTTGACCAAAAAGTGCATATGCGTTTTTTCCTGAATATATTCAGGAAAAAACCCATATGCCCTTCTTGGCCAACCAAGCAAGCTTGCAAAGGAAATCTGCACTACAATGAAGTCTCACTTCCCCTCGGGTCAAAAGGGCCCTCTGAAAAAAGTGTAAAATCCAGAAAGGCAGGACAGGCCATGGAAAAATGGGAGCCTTGTTATGCTGATGGGCGGGATGTAAATTGCCAACAGTCAATCGGGGAGAAGTGTATGGTGTTTCCTGAAACACCTAAGAAACAAAGCAACAGAGCATATGGCCCTTCCACTTATGGTCCTATAGCTTAGGGAAATTAAAATCAAAAAGGCACAGCCACCACAAAGTTTGGGACGGCCCTGTTTACAAGAACCTCGTTTACGGTACAAGTTCAATATCGCAGAAAGCGAAAAATGGATAAAGAAGTTGTGGTACTTACGTACAATGCAATATCACTCAGCAATGAAATCTATGTCATCAGGCCCATAGCAGCATAATGAGTGGATTCAGGTACGATGATCCTAAGTGAAATAAGTCGCACAGAAAAAGAAACATCATAAGATATCACTAATACACGGAATGTAAAATTGGCTACACAGGAACTGAATAACAAAACAGAACATGGGCTCAAATGTAGAAAACCAACTTATGCTTGCTTAAGGGGAAAGGTGAGTTGGGGTGCTGCATAAAACCAGAGATTGAAATTAGCACAGATACCGTTCCATAAGCCAAATATGTAATAGACAAGAGCTACTCCTTGCTCAACGAAGTGGACTCAACACTCCATATTAAACGCCTAAGAATATACCTGACTAGTAAGAATCTTAAAACCTATGTATTTATATGTCTCTGAAAGAGAATCAAGCGTGTGTACAGCGGCATAAATGCAGCAGTGATACGATTGTTGAGGTTCGGTGAGCAAATGCAGACCCTTTGAAGTCATATTGCACGGTACCCATTCCATGGGTCTCAACTCTCCAGTTTTAAGGGATTCTTCCTTCAGCTAAAACATGCATGTGGGACCCAGAGTATGATCCACCATGTGATCGGGAAACGTGTTCAAATGTGTCTCAGTTTTCATACTATGGTACTCTGGTGCAACATTCCAGACGCTTTACTAACACTCTCCCCACTTGGAGAGTCAGTGCCTTTAACCTCCTGTTTGGCCCAGTTTGCAATTTCTGCGGAAGATGAACAGGAATAGGGAGAACCAATGAGAGACTAGCTGGAGGTGTCTGGACGGGCAAATTTAACTCTCATTTCCCACCAGGAAGAGGAATTAACCAAAGGCTCAGCGTGCCATGCTGGAACCACACTAGTGCCTGAAACAATCCTGCGGTGTTGCGGCCAGCTCACAAGAAAGCGAGTTGAAGGAAGGAGCTCAGGGGCACTGTCATTCACAAACCTGCAGAGTTATAAATGACAGCTATCGTCCAAAAATATATTGAAGTTAAGCTGCCAAGAGGACTTGAAAGCGGGGCAGAATTGCAGGAAACCGATTTCAGGAGGTAGACTGGAATTGCATGTAAAGCATAGGAAAAGAGGCAGAACGTCCACAATGATGCACTTGGCCAAAAAGGGCGTATGCTTTTTTTCCTGAATATATTCAGGAAAAAACGCATACGCTCTTTTTGGCCAACCAAGCAAGCTTGCAAAGGAAATCTGCACTAAAATGAAGTCTCACTGCCCCCCTGGTCAAAAGGGCCGTCTGAAAAAAGTGTAAAATCCAGAAAGACAGGACAGGCCATGGAGAACTGGGAGCATTGTTATGCTGCTGGGCAGGATGTAAATTGCCAACAGCCACTCTGGAGAAGTGTATGGTGTTTCCTGAAACATCTACAAAACAAAGCAACAGAGCCTAGGGCACTTCCACTTATGGTCCTATAGCTTAGGGAAATTAAAATCAAAAAGACACAGCCACCCCAGAGTTTGGGACGGCTCTGTTTACAAGAACCTCGTTTACGGTACAAGTTCAATATCGCAGAAAGCGAAAAATGGATAAGGATGTTGTGGTACTTACGTACAATGCAATATCACTCAGCAATGAAATCTATGTCATCAGGGCCGTAGCAGCATAATGAGTGGATTCAGGTACGATGATTCTAAGTGAAATAAGTCACACAGAAAAAGAAACATCATAAGATATCACTACTACACGGAATGTAAACTTGGCTACACAGGAACTGAATTACAAAACAGAACAGGGTCTCAAATGTAGAAAACCAACTTATGCTTGCTTAAGGGGAAAGGTGAGTTGGGGTGCTGCATAAAACCAGAGATTGAAATTAGCACAGATACCATTCCATAAGCCAAATATGTAATAGACAAGAGCTACTCCTTGCTCAATGAAGTGGACTCAACACCCCATATTAAACGCCTAAGAATACACCTGACTAGTAAGAATCTTAAAACCTATGGATTTATATGTCTCTGAAAGAGAATCAAGCGTGTGTACAGCGGCATAAATGCAGCAGTGATAGGATTGGTGAGGATCGGTGAGCAAATGCAGACCCTTTCAAGTCATATTTCGTGGTACCCATTCCATGAGTCTCAAATCTCCAATTTTAAGGGATTCTTCCTTCAGCTAAAACATGCATGTGGAACCCAGGGTATGATCCACCGTGTGATCGGGAAACGTGTTCAAATGTGTCTCAGTTTTCATCCCCTGGTACACGGGTGCAACATTCCAGACGCTTTACTAACACTCTCCCCACTTGGAGAGTCAGTGCCTTTAACCTCCTGTTTGGCCCAGTTTGCAATTTCTGCGTAAGATGAACAGGAATAGGGAGAACCAATGAGAGACTAGCTGGAGGTGTCTGGACGGGCAAATTTAACTCTCATTTCCCACCAGGAAGAGGAATTAACCAAAGGCTCAGCGTGCCGTGCTGGAACCACACTAGGGCCTGAAGCAATCCTGCGGTGTTGCGGCCAGCTCACAAGAAAGCGAGTTGAAGAAAGGAGCTCAGGGGCACTGTAATTCACAAACCTGCAGAGTTATAAATGACAGCTATTGTCCAAAAATATATTGAAGTAAGGCTGCCAAGACCACTTGAAAGTGGGGCAGAATTGGAGGAAACCGATTTCAGGAGGTAGACTGGAATTGTATGTAAAGCATAGGAAAAGAGGCAGAACGTCCACAGTGATGCACTTGGCCAAAAAGGGCGTATGCGTTCTTTCCTGAATATATTCAGGAAAAAACGCATATGCCCTGTTTGGCCAACCAAGCAAGCTTGCAAAGGAAATCTGCACTACAATGAAGTCTCACTGCCCCCCGGTCAAAAGGGACATCTGAAAAAAGTGTAAAATTCAGAAAGGTAGGACAGGCCATGGAGAACTGGGAGCCTTGTTATGCTGATGGGCGGGATGTAAATTGCCAACAGCCACTCTGGAGAAGTGTATGGTGTTTCCTGAAACATCTAAAAAACAAAGCAACAGAGCCTAGGGCAGTTCCACTTATGGTCCTATAGATTGGGGAAATTAAAATCTAAAGGACACAGCCACCCCAAAGTTTGGGACGGCTCTGTTTACAAGAACCTCATTTACGGTACAAGTTCAATATCGCAGAAAGCGAAAAATGGATAAAGAAGTTGTGGTACTTACGTACAATGCAATATCACTCAGCAATGAAATCTAGGTCATCAGGCCCGTAGCAGCATAATGAGTGGATTCAGGTATGATGATTCTAAGTGAAATATGTCACAGAGAAAAAGAAACATCATAAGATATCACTACTACACGGAATGTAAACTTGGCTACACAGGAACTGAATTACAAAACAGAACAGGGTCTCAAATGTAGAAAACCAACTTATGCTTGCTTAAGGGGAAACGTGAGTTGGGGTGCTGCATAAAACCAGAGATTGAAATTAGCACAGATACCATTCCATAAGCCAAATATGTAACAGACAAGAGCTACTCCTTGCTCAATGAAGTGGACTCAACACCCCATATTAAACGCCTAAGAATATACCTGACTGGTAAGCATCTTAACACCTATGGATTTATATATCTCTGAAAGAGAATCAAGTGTGTGTACAGCGGCATAAACGCAGCAGTGATAGGATCGGTGAGGTTCGGTGAGAAATGCAGACCCTTTGAAGTCATATTGCATGGTACGTATTCCATGGGTCTCAACTCTCCAGGTTTAAGGGATTCTTCCTTCAGCTAAAACATGCATGTGGAACCCAGAGTATGATCCACCGTGTGCTCGGGAAACGTGTTCAAATGTGTCTCAGTTTTCGTCCCCTGGTACTCGGGTGCAACATTCCAGACGCTTTACTAACACTCTCCCCACTTGGAGAGTCAGTGCCTTTAACCTCCTGTTTGGCCCAGTTTTCCATTTCTGCGTAAGATGAACAGCAATAGGGAGAATCAATGAGAGACTAGCTGGAGGTGTCTGGACGGGCAAATTTAACTCTCATTTCCCACCAGGAAGAGGAATTAACCAAAGGCTCAGCGTGCCATTCCGGAACCACACTAGGGCCTGAAGCAATCCTGCGGTGTTGCGGCCAGCTCACAAGAAAGCGCGTTGAAGAAAGGAGCTCAGGGGCACTGTCATTCACAAACCTGCAGAGTTATAAATGACAGCTATCGTCCAAAAATATATTGAAGTAACGCTGCCAAGAGGACTTGAATGCGGGGCAGAATTGCAGGAAACCGATTTCAGGAGATAGACTGGAATTGCATGTAAAGCATAGGAAAAGAGGCAGAACGTCCACAATGATGCACTTGGCCAAAAAGTGCGTATGCGTTTTTTCCTGAATATATTCAGAAAAAACTCATACGCCCTTTTTGGCCAACCAAGCAAGCTTGCAAAGGAAATCTGCACTACAATGAAGTCTCACTGCCCCCCAGTCAAAAGGGCCATCTGAAAAAAGTGTAAAATCCAGAAAGGCAGGACAGGCCATGGAGAACTGGGAGCCTTGTTATGCTGATGGGCGGGATGTAAACTGCCAACAGCCACTCTGGGGAAGTGTATGGTGTTTCCTGAAACAGCTAAAAAACAAAGCAACAGAGCCTAGGGCACTTCCACTTATGGTCCTACGGCTTAGGGAAATTAAAATCAAAAAGACACAGCCACCCCAAAGTTTGGGACGGCTCTGTTTACAAGAACCTCGTTTACGGTACAAGTTCAATATCGCAGAAAGCGAAAAATGGATAAAGAAGTTGTGGTACTTACGTACAATGCAATATCACGCAGCAATGAAATCTATGTCATCAGGCCCGTAGCAGCATAATGAGTGGATTCAGCTACGATGATTCTAAGTGAAATAAGTCACACACAAAAAGAAACATCATAAGATATCACTAATACACAGAATGTAAACTTGGCTACACAGGAACTGAATTACAAAACAGAACAGGGTCTCAAATGTAGAAAACCAACTTATGCTTGCTTAAGGGGAAAGGTGAGTTGGGGTGCTGCATAAAACCAGAGATTGAAATTAGCACAGATACCGCTCCATAAGCCAAATATGTAATAGACAAGAGCTACTCCTTGCTCAACGAAGTGGACACAACACCCCATATTAAACGCCTAAAAATATACCTGACTAGTAAGAATCTTAAAACCTATGGATTTATATGTCTCCGAAAGAGAATCAAGCGTCTGTACAGCGGCATAAACACAGCAGTGGTAGGATTGGTGAGGTTCGGTGAGCAAATGCAGACCGTTTGAAGTTATATTGCATGGTACCCATTCCATGGGTCTCAACTCTCCATGTTTAAGGGATTCTTCCTTCAGCTAAAACATGCATGTGGAACCCAGAGTATGATCCACTGTGTGATCGGGAAACGTGTTCAAATGTGTCTCAGTTTTCGTCCCCTGGTACTCGGGTGCAACATTCCAGACGCTTTACTAACACTCTCCCCACTTGGAGAGTCAGTGCCTTTAACCTCCTGTTCGGCCCAGTTTGCAATTTCTGCGGAAGAAGAACAGGAATAGGGAGAACAAATGTGAGACTAGCTGGAGGTGTCTGGACGGGCAAAATTAACTCTCATTTCCCACCAGGAAGAGCAATTAACCAAAAGCTCAGCATGTCTTGCCGGAACCAGATTAGAGCCTGAAGCAATCCTGCAGTGTTGCAGCCAGCTGACAAGAAAACGAGTTGAAGAACGGAACTCAGGGGCACTGTAATTCACAAACCTGCAGAGTTACAAATGACAGCTATCGTCCAAAAGTATATTGAAGTAAGGCTGCTAAGAGGACTTGAATGCGGGGCAGAATTGCTGGAAACCGATTTCAGAAGGTACATGGGAGTCGCTCTGAAAGCATAGGAAAAGAGACAGAACTTGGAAAATAATGCACTTGGCAAAAAAGGGCATATGTGTTTTATCCAGAGCTCTCATAACCGAGGGAAGGAGATTCCCAGCAGGCTCCAACTGCCACCTGAGGTCTCACGTTGCCAAGGCAACGTGAGCAAGCCAGGCAGGAGTTACCTCACAGCCGAGGTCCCATCTCACAGAAGGGTGAAAAACCCAGCCAACATCAGACTCTTACCAGAGGGCCCACATCACCAAGGGGATGGGAACCAGGCAGGAGTGTCCTCGCAGGAGTGTCCTCACATGAGTAGGGCCACATCATCTAAAGGTGAGGAACCCAGAACATGTGGCTTCAAACCATAGGACACCCATCACCAAGGGGCTGGGAGTGAGGCAGGCAGGAGGAGCCTCACAACAGAGGGCCCAAAAATAAGAAAGGTGAGGAATCCAGCAGTTGGAACCTCCCAGAAGGCGGCCCAGAGCACAGAGGCTAGGGGATCCAGGCCAGAGTGAGCTAACACCAGACAGCCCACATCATGAAACTGTGAGCAACCCAGACATTGGGACCTCAGAGCAGAAGGCCCACATCTCCATGGTGATGGGAACATGACAGGAGTGTCCTGGCATCACTGGGCTCATATCAGAAAACGTGGGGTGCTCAGAAGTGAGGACCTGACGCTAGAGGGCACTCATCACCGAGGGGAGGAGGCTCCCAGCAGGCTCCAGCTGCCACTAGAGGGCCAACGTCGCCAAGGCGATGTGTGCCAGCCTGGCAGGAGTGACCTCACAGCAGAGGGCCCACCTCACAGAAGGGTGAGGAACACAGCCAGGATCAGACTCGCACCAGAGGGCCCACATCACCAAGGGGATGGGAACCAGGCAGGAGTGTCCCCACACCAGTGGGACAACATCATCGAAAGGTGAGGATCCCAGCACATGTAGCCTCAAACCAGAGGAACCACATCACCAAGGGGTTCAGAATGAGGCTGGCAGGACCGGCCTCACAACACAGGGTCCATAGAATATAAAAGTTGAGGAATCCAGCAGTTGGAACCTCCCAGCAAGTGACTCAGAGCACCGAGGCTATGGGATCCAGGCCGCAGTGAACTCACAGCAGAGGGCCCACATCATGAACCTGTGAGCAGCCCAGCCATTGGGACCTCAGAACATAAGGCCCACATCCCCATTGGGATGGGAACCTGGCAGGAGTGGCCTCGCACCACTTAGCACATATCAGAAAATGTTAGGAGCCCAGCAGTTAGGGCCTGACGCCAGGGGGCCCTCATAACTGAGGGGAGGAGACTCCCAGCAGGTTCCAACTGCCAACAGAGGGCCCACGTCTACAAGGTGGCATGCGCCAGCCAGTCAGTAGTGACCTCACAGCAGAGGGCCTATCTCACAGAAGGGTGAGGAACCGAGGCAGGATGAGACTCTCACCAGAGGGCCCACAACACCAAGGGGATGGGAACAGGTCAGGACTGTCCTCCCACCAGTGGGGCCACATCATCGAAAGGTGAGGAACCCAGCACATGCGGCCTCATATCAGAGGACATACATCACAAAGGGGATGGGAGTGAGGCAGGTAGGAGTAGCCTAAAAACAGAGGGCCCAAAGAATACAAAACTTGAGGAATCCAGGATTTGGAACCTCCCAGCAGGCAGCCGAGAGCACAGAAGCTATGGGATGCAGGCAGGAGTGAACTAACACCAGAGAGCCCACATCATGAAACTGTGAGCAACCCAGGCGTTGGGACCTCAGAGCAGAAAGCCCACATCCCCATGGTGATGAGAACCTGACAGGAGTGTCCTGGCATCACTGGGCTCACATCAGAAAACGTGGGGAGCCCAGCAGTTAGGGCCTGATGCTAGAGGGCCGTCATCACCGAGGGCAGGAGGCTCCCAGCAGGTTCCATGTGCCAACAGAGGGCCCATGTCGCCAAGATGATGTGTGCAAGTCAGGCAGGATTGACCTCACAGCAGAGGGCCTACCTCACAGAAGAGTGAGGAACCCAGCCAGGATAAGACTGTCACCAGAAGGCCCACATCACCAAGGGGATGGGAACCAGGCAGGAGTGTCCTCACACCAGTGGGGCCACATCATTGAAAGTTGCGGAACCCAGCACATGTGGCCTCAAACGAGAGGACACACATCACGAAGGGGCTGGGAGTGAGGCAGGCAGGAGGAGCATCACAACACAGGACCCATAGAATACAAAAGTTGAGGAATCGAGCAGTTGGAACCTCCCAGCAGGCGACCAAGAGCACAGAGGCTATGGGATCCAGGCCACAGTGAACTAACACCAGAGAGCCCAGATCATGAAATTGTGATCAACCCAGCTGTTGGAACCTCAGAGCAGAAGGCCCACATCCCCATGGAGATGGGAACCTAAGAGGAGTGCCCGAGCATCACTGGGCTCACTAAGAAAAGTTGGGGAGCCCAGCAGTTAGGGCCTGACGTCAGAGGGCCCTCATCACCGAGGGGAGGAGGCTCCCAGCAGGGTCCAAGTGCCACCAGAAGGCTCATGTCGACAAGGCGAGGTGAGCAAGCCAGGCAAGAGTTACCTGATAGTAGAGGGCCCACCTCACAGATGGGTGAGGAACCCAGCCAGGATCAGACTCTCACCAGAGGGCCCACATCACAAAGGGGATGGGAACCAGTCAGGATTATCCTCACACCAGTGGGGCCTCATCATCTTAAGGTGAGGAACCCAGCACATGTGTCCTCAAACCAGAGGACCCACATCACCAAGGGCCTTGGAGTGAGGCAGGCAGGAGTAGCCTCACAACACTGGGCACATAATATAAAAAACGTGAGGATTCCAGCATTTAGACCTTCCAGCAGGCGGCCCAGAACACCGAGGCTATGGGATCCAGGCCACAGTGAACTCACAGCAGAGGGCCCACATCATAAAACTGTGAGCAACCCAGGCGTTGGGACCTCAGCGCAGAAGGCCCACATCCCCATGGGAATGGGAACCTGGCTGGAGTGTCCTCGCACCACTGGGCACACATCAGAAAATGTGGGGAGCCCACCATTTCGGGCCTGACGCCAGAGGGCCATCATCACCGAGAGGAGGAGGCACCCTGCACGCTCCAACTGCCACCAGAGGGCCTACGTCTCCAAGGTGACGTGTGCCAGCCAGGCAGGAGTGACCTCACAGTGAGGGCCTACCTCACAGAACGTTGAGGAACCCAGCCAGGATTAGACTCTCGCCAGAGGGCCCACCTCACCAAGGGGATGGGAACCAGGCAGGAGCGTCCTCACACGAGTGGGGCCACATCATCGAAAGGTGAGGAACGCAGCACATGTGGCCTCAAGCCATAGGACAGTCATCACCAAGGGGCTGGGAGTGAGGCAGGCAGGAGGAGCCTCACAACAGAGGGCACATAGAATAAAAAAGTTGACGAATCCAGCAGTTGGAACCTCCCAGCAGGCGGCTCAAGGCACCGATGATAAGGGATCCTTGCTGGAGTGAACTCACAGCAGAGGGCCCACATCATGGTACTGTGAGCAAGCCAGCCGTTTTGACCTCAGAGCAGAAGGCCCATATCCCCATGGGGATGGGAACATGGCAAGAGTGTCCTCACTTGGCGCACATCAGAAAATGTGGGGAGCCCAGCAGTTATGGCCTAAGGCAAGAGGGCCCTCATCACCGAGGGGAGGAGGATGCCAGCACACTCCAACTGCCACCAGAGGGCCCATGTCGCCAAGGTGACGTGTGCCAGACAGGCATGATTGACCTCACAGCAGAGGGCCCACCTCACAGAAGGGTGAGGAAGCCAGCCAGGATCAGACTCTCACCTGAGGGCCCACATCAGCAAGTGGATGGGAACCAGTCAGGACTGTCTTCCCTCCGGTGAGGCCACATCATCGAAAGGTGCGGAACCCAGCACATGTGGCCTTAAATCAGAAGACACATATCACAAAGGGAATGGGAGTGAGACAGGCAGAAGTAGCCTAAAAACAGAGGGCCCAAAGAATAAGAAAGGTGAGGAATCCAGCAGTTGGAACCTCCCAGCAGGCGGCCGAGACCACAGAAGCTATGGGATGCAGGCAGGAGTGAACTAACAGCAGAGAGCCCACATCATGAAACTGTGAGCCACCCAGGCGTTGGGACCTCAGAGCAGAAGGCCCACATCCCAATGGGGATGTGAACCTGGCTGGAGTGTCCTCGCACCATTGGGCGCACATCACAAAATGTGGGGAGCCCAGCAGTTAGGGCCTGACGCCAGAGGGCCCTCATGACCGAGGGGAGGAGGCTCCCAGCAGGCTCCAAGTGCCACCAGAGGGCTCATGTCCACAAGGTGAGGTGAGCAAGCCAGGCAGGAGTGACCTCACAGCAGCCGGCCCACCTCACAGATGGGTGAGGAACCCAGCCAGGATCAGACTCTCAACAGAGGGCCCACATCACCAAGGGGATGTGAACCAGGCAGGAGTCTCCTAAGACCATTGGTCCCACATCATCGAAAGGTGAGGAACCCAGCACATGTGGCCTCAAACCAGAGGACACACATCACGAAGGGGCTGGGAGTGAGGCAGGCAGGAGGATCCTCACAACAGAGGGCCCAAAAAATTAAAAAAGTGAGGAATCCAGCAGTTGGAACCTCCCAGCAGGCGGCCAAGAGCACAGAGGCTATGGGCTCCAGGCCTCTGTGAACTAACACCAGAGAGCCCACATCATGAAAATGTGAACAACCCAGCTGTTGGGACCTCAGAGCAGAAGGCCCACATCCCCATGGAGATGGGATCCTAAGAGGAGTGCCCAAGCATCATTGGGCTCACTAAGAAAAGTTGGTGAGCCCAGCAGTTAGGGCCTGACGCAAGAGGGCCCTCATCACCGGGGGGAGGAGATTCCCAGCACGTTCCAACTGCCACCACACGGCTGACTTCACCAAGGCAATGTGTGCCAGCCATGCAGGAGTGACCTATCAGCAGAGGGTCTCCCTCACAGAAGGGTGAGGAACACAGCCAGGAACAGACTCTCACCAGGGGGTCCACATAACCACGTGGATGAGAACCAGGCAGGAGTGTCCTCACACTAGTGGGGCCACATCATCGAAAGGTGAGGAACCCAGCAAAGGTGGCCACAAACCAGAGGACCCACATCACCAAGGGGTTGAGAGTGAGGTAGGTGTCTGGACGGGCATATTTAACTCTCTTTTCCAACCAGAAAGAGGAATTAACCAAAGGCTCAGCATGCCCTGCCAGAAGCAGATAAGGGCCTAAAGCAGTCTTGCGGGTTTGCGGCCAGCTCACAAGAAAGCGAGTTGAAGAAAGGAGCACAGGGGCCCTGTAATTCACAATCCTGCAGAGTTATAAATGACAGATAACGTCCAAAAATATTTTGAAGTAAGGCTGCGAAGAGGAGGTGAAAGCGGGGCAGAATTTCAGGAAACGATTTCAGGAGGTAGACTGGATTTGCCTTTAAAGCATAGGAAAAGAGGCAGAACATCGACAATGATGCACTTGGCAAAAAAGGGCGTATGAGTTTGTTCCTGAATATATTCAGGAAAAAACACATACGCCCTTTTTGGCCAACCAAGCAAGCTTGCAATGGAAATCCGAACTACTATGAAGTGTCACTTCCCCCCGGTCTAAAGGGTCATCTGAAAAAAGTGTAAAATCCAGAAAGGCAAGACAGGCCATGGGGAAAAAGGAGCCTTGTTATGCTGATGGGCGGGATGTAAATTGCCAACAGCCACTCTGGAGAAGTGTATGGTGTTTCCTGATACATCTGAAAAACAAAACAACAGAGTCTAGGGCATTCCCACTTATGGTCCTATAGCTTAGGGAAATTAAAATCAAAAAGACACAGCCACCCCAAAATTTGGGACGGCTCTGTTTACAGTAACCTCTTCTACGGTACAAGTTAAATATCCCAGAGAACAAATAATTGATAAAGAAGTTGCGGTACTTACGTACAACAGAATACCACTCAGCAATGAAATCTGTGTCACCAGGCCTGTACCAGCATAATGAGTGGATTGAGGCATGATGATTCTAAGTGAAATAAGTCACACAGAAAAAGAAACGTCATAAGGTATCACTAATACACAGAATGTAAACTTGGCTACACATGAACTGAATTACAAAACAGAACAGGGTCTCAAGTTTAGAAAACCAACTTATGCTTGCTTAGGGGAAAGGTGACTTGGGGTGCTGCATAAAACCAGAGTTTGAAATTAGCACAGATACCGTTCCATAAGCCAAATATGTAATAGACAAGACCTACCCCTTGCTCAACGAAATGGACTCAACAATGAGGTATCACCTCACACCTGTTAGAATGGGCATCATTTGAAAATCTACAAACAACAAATGCTGGAAAGGGTGTGGAGAAAAGGAACCCTCTTCCACTATTGTTGGGAATATAAATTGATACAGTCACTATGGAGAACAATATGGAGTTTCTTAAGAAACTAATAATAGAATTACCATATGATACAGCAATCCCAGTACTGCACATATACCGAGACAAAACCATAAATCAAAAAGAGACATTCAACGCAATGTTCATTGCATCACTATTTACAATGTCGAGGTAATGGAAGCCACCTAAATGCCCACAGACAGACGAATGCATAAAGATGTGGTACATATATAAAATGGAATATTACTAAGCCATGAAAGGAATGAAATTGGGTCATTTGTAGAGACGTCGATGGATCTAGAGACTGTCATACAGAGTGAAGTAAGTCAGAAAGAGAAAAACAAATCTTGTATATTCATGCATATATGGGGAACCTAGAAAAACTGTACAGATTAACCGTTTTGCAAGGCATAAATAGAGCAACAGATGTAGCCAACAAACGTATGGACAACAAGGGGGGAAAGCTCTTGGGGGGTGGTGGTGGGAGGAGTTGAGAGATTGGGATTGGCATGTAAACATTTATATGTATAAAATAGATAACCAATAAGAACCTGCTGTATAAAAATATAAAATAAAATTCAAAATTAAAAAGAAATAAAATTTAACAAACAAAACAGAAAAAACAATTATTCCCTTCACATACATGTATTTATATGAATAAATTATTTCCATGCTTATATCTGTAAATACAAAAAAGAGGAATAAAATCTACCTTGAACCAAAAACGAAAAAGAGAAAAAAAGAACAGAACCCACCAGTTACACAGAGGAAAACCGTATCAGGGCACTTGCTCCAGTTGTAAACAATTCTGAAGTTGGTCAGTGGTGGGGAATCGTCTCCCATTCAGCCAGCAGCCCCCACACAACAAGCGTCCTCATTGCAAAGCTGGGGCACCGTGCCGAGGCATCTGTGAGTAAACGTGAGCTGAGCCCCAGGCCAGTTGCTGCTGAACTGTTCCCACCCTTCCCAGGTAAAACACCTGAATATATACAAGGACTTGAAAGCCTAGAGGAAGGGCCATGGAGCCACACGACTGACAGCATGCCAGCTGACTTGGTGCCTGCAGGCCAGCCAGGATGGTCCTGGCCCTGGGTGCTCTTCTGGAAGATTTCCATTTCCCTGCCTGAGATACCCGTCCTGTCCCTGCCCCCACTGCTTTTTTCCTTCCTCACCTCTGCCCAGGGAGAAATTCCAGCAGCAGGTATGGGTGACACATCCTCTTCTTTAGCAGGTGGCAGCCTGGCAACTGCTGCAGAAAGTCCAGCAGAGCCCCACTCACACTGGGCCACCCACAAAGCCGTGGCCTCTCACTCCCTCCCACCAGCCCAGCCCCGAGACTGCTGACAGGGCAGAGAAAATGGCGTCAGGCACAGCTGCAGGGGCTCTTGCTGCCTGGAGTGGTATTTATATTGAGCTCAACCCAGGCACACCTGGGGAGGGCTGGCCGGCACGGTAAGGCTGCCCAGGTCAGCCAATCATCACCCCTCAGGGGCTCACAGTTGCAGAAAATGGAACTTGCTGAACCGGCCAGGTCCAAGGAACAGGTGTGGGCTCCTGAGAGTCAGGATAGACAAGGGGCTGCAGCTTTGGCTTGTTTTCTAATCATTTTATCTGGCCCATGAGTGGGAGACAACTTCAAGAAAACCCTCTCCTAATGAGAGGAACCCAGGAGTCAGGGAGAGGAGGGGTGGGTGGTGGTTGGAGACAGAGGCCTGGTGCCCCGGGTGCAGTGGAAGTCTCTGGAAGACCAGGTGGAGGGAGGCCACACAGAGTGATGCCCAGGGTCACAGACCTGTCAGAGCTGCTGTTTGTTAGTTCAAGTCCTGCTCTGAGGTGCTCTGTGTCAGCTCTGAGCGACAGGTGAGATGGGGGTGCTCTTCAATGAGGGCTATGTGCACGGTTCCTGTGTGCCCAGCCCTGGCACGGTACCTGCAAGGGTAGCTCTGTATCCTGGGAGAGGCCTGACCACGAGAGCCCAGTGGGCTGGGTTGGGGGTGGGGTACCTGCCCAGGAGAGCTCCATATCCTGGGATTGGCCTGACCACGAGAGCCCCATGGGCTGCTGGGGACCTGGTAAAGGATGTCAGGACAGTCAGTGAAGCCACCGAGGATATACCTCCAGTTGCTCCTAATTCCTACACCCTGCTGGTCATTCTACCAACCACCAGGACATGGTATTCTGTATTAGTCTTCAATGATGCCTTCTTTTGTATTCCATTAGTCCCAGAGTCACAAGAAATTTTGGCTTGTGAGTGGCAGGACTCAACATAAAACTAAAACAATACTTCCGGGCCGTCTTGCCCCAAGGGTTCAAAAATTCCCACACCATCTTTGGGGAAAGCTTAGCTAAAGACCGAAAAGTTCTACCTCTGGAAAAGGAAACCCTCCTTCAATATGCAGACGACATTCTGATCGCCAGCCCTACTAAGGAGGCCTCTGAACTACCAAGCCAATAAAGGATAGAAGTTTTCCAGAAAAAGCTCAAATATCACAGACTGCGGTGACCTGCCTGGGCTTCATTCTCACAGAAGGTCAGAGAAGCCCATCCCAGGAAAGGGAAGAAACCATTTGCAGCCTTACCCCTTTCTAAAACTAGAAGACAGCTTAGGGGTTCCTGGGGAGGCCAGGGTTTGCTGCTTCTGGATCCCTAACTACAGTCTACTAGCTGGGCCTCTATATGAAACACTGAAAGGAAAAGATGATGATCCTTTTGAACAGAATCCAGAAGTGGCCTTTCAAGAATGGAAAGAGCAGTCAATTCAGACCCTTGCCCTGGAACTCCCTAATTGAGCTAAACCCTTTGACCTTTACATTCCCGGTGAAAGGTGAATCGCCATTGGAGAATTAGTGCAAAAACTGGGACCACTTGAAATGGAACAACGCAAGAATGCCATCCAGGTAGGATAAACTACAGTCACCAAGGGGCTTGGCCCACTGCCACATCTGGCCAAGGTACTGGCGGTATCTAAAAACCTGGAAATCAGCAGCCCAAAAGGCCACCTCCCTCCTAAGGGAAAAGGACCCCACGTGGTGATCCTAATCACCAACCATGCCCTGAAGTTGCAGGGTTCACTCCGTGGGCACACCGACCTCGAGTGAGGAGGCCCTCCAACTCCAACATCCAGAGAGATAACCGGGGGCAACAGGGCACCATGACGACTCATGTGAACATCACTTGACCTGGAGTTTCTCTCATAAAACAACAATAGTGTGTCCCGAAGGAGTAGACTACTGCTTGCAGGACTTACTGCACCCGGAGGGGAGCTAATAATCTTGGCGGGGGAACCGTATATCACACTGTCACCATAGAAAAGCCTACAGACACCGTGATGATGGTGGCCAATAAGACCGGCTGGACTCCTGTTTACTTCAAAAGGCTGTTGACTCAGTGGCCATCATGGTCCTTGATCACCACTGACCCTAGACTGTCTGGGAGTTGAGCGGGCAGGGCTCTGACACCTGGTGCTGTTTTTACGTTAATTCAGGGGCCTAACTGAAGAAAGAGCAGACTACTGGTCAGAGCATCTAGGCTGGCAGAAACGGTCAGCCTAAGGTGGCCGAACAAATGTGGGGCGGGGTGAAACCGGCCCCCACAGCGTCTCTGCACATCTCTTTCCTGGACCCTTAAAGGTCATTAGAATCTATAACACTTCCAATGCTGGTGCTCAGGCGGACGAACAGGGAGGCAGGGGTCCTGGGGCCAATCAACGTCACCTGGAGGCTGCTGGGGAGAAGTTCTGACCCTCGTCCCCTGGTATGAGGGCTCCTAACGCAGCACTCAGCAGTTACAGAAGAAGGGTCTGCACCCTCAGCACTCCAAGAATGAGGAACGGGACAAAAGGCAGAGGAGGGGTTTGTCCCCAGCAAAGCCCATTAAAAATCCCTGGGAGATAAAAATAGAATCTGGACAATAAAGTCAAGTCTGACCTTTTTTATCCTTTGCGCTTTGTCTAATTTCACGTGCTCCTAGGGTCCCGCATGCAGAGGTTCCACACCCGGCACTTCAGACCAGATTTCCTAGTGCAGAATGGCTGGGTCGACACCTCAGCTCCTGGGGCCCAGTGCAGACTCCGAGATATAGAGCCTGAGCTGCAGCCAACCCGGCCCTCGAGAGCTCCGCCCCCTCCCTCCCACTGACTCTCACAGGATCTCTACACAGCAGCCCAGCCCACAGCCCACGGGGTAGTGCATGCTCTCACCTCTCCATTCTCTGATCAAAATATAAAGTTTCCTTTGCTTGTGAACCAAACTCAGTCTCGATCTGTTGGCCCCAATGACACTGGGCAGGGGGACACTTGTTGGGGTCCACTCTGGAGGATCAGTAACAGAAATTGAGACTATTGTAACTTCAATGAACAGATGTGTGAGCCAAACTGTAGTTAACATAGAACAGTTTATAAGGCTCGGGTAAAATAAGATGTTTCTAACACTTCCATTTGATATTTCCTCACTTTATTATAAGCAAGTTCAGTGAAAAGGTTTGTCTTATTTGTCAGGTCAATATTAGAGAAATGAAGTGATTTCTTTCCAAGGATGTACATCTAATAATCTTGGTTAAAGCTTCAATCTTGTTTTAAATGCTTTTCCATTGAAAATGATACCTCTCTTTCAGCTCCCCCATTTCTGAGAAGTATAAAATCTTATAATTTATTATTACCAAAGGGGAAAGGTGGGAGGAGGGATAAATTAACAGTTTGGAATTAACACATACACACTGCTATGTATAAAATAGATCATCAACAAGGAACTACTGTATAGCACAGGGAACTACACTCAATATTTTGCAATAACCTATAAGGGGAAATAATCGGAAAAAGAATAGATATTTTTATTGACATCATCTATCAATGACAGTTAAAGTGTAACCTAAGGGAAGCCGGTGGTGAGTGCTTCTGACCCTGAAGACTTCAATCATCTAAAGTTTGGACTCTGCGTACTTCCCAAGGCCCTTAATGAACATATGTGTAGCCGTAGCTTAAAAAACTCCCCAGTTTGGGTTTCGGAGAGACACTGATTTTGAAAAAGCCCTGGTGTTCTCCTTACATGAATGGGACTTTTCCTACTGCTAAAACATGTCTGTCACACCCAGAGGATGGTATACCGTCTGATCGGGAAGAGTTTGGAAAAGGCATCTCATCTCCTCATCTCCTGGTGCTCGGGTTCACCCCTCCAGCGTCTTTACTAACAGTCTCCCCACTTGGAGATGTCAGCACTGTCAACATCCCATTGCGTACAGTTTGGAATTTGTCCAGAGGATGAAGCGGAAGGATGAGGAACAATGAGAGACAAGTCCTAGGTGTTCAGACGGGCACATGTCACTCTAATTTCCAATCAGGAAGACGAATTGACCAAAGGCTAGGGTTGCCCATGGAAACAGTATAGGGCTTGAGGAAATCCCACTGCTTTGTGGCCAGTTCCCATAAACACAAGTTGAACAATGGAACTCAGGGGCAGTAAAATTCATGAAACTGCAGAGTTGAAAATATCTGTCACTGAAAAATGTCTTGAGGAAAGTCAGAGAAAAGGATTGGTAAGCAAGGGAGAATGGCAGGAAAGGGATTTGAGGAGGTAGAAAGGACTTGCCATTAAGCACAAGAAAAGGGGCTGAACATTGCCAACATTGCAGTTGGCCAAAAAGGCTGTATGCGGTTTTTTCTGTATATATTCAAGAAAAGGGCATACACTTTTTTAGCCAACCAAACAGGTGGGCACTGGAAATCAATACTACAAAAGATATCACTTCGCATCAGTCAGAAGAGCCATCCTCATAAAGTATAAACACCAGAAATGCAGGACAGGGCAAGGAGAAGAGGGAGCCCTGTGAGGCTTATAGTGGAAATGTATATTGCCAACGGCCATTCTGGAGAAGTGTATTGTGTTTACTAAAGCATCTAAAAAATGAGCTACAGAGCATAGGGCACTTGCACTCATGGGCGTATATCTTGGGAAAAACAAAAATCGAGAGGACACAGGCACCCCAATGTTTACTGCCTCTCTGTTTAAAAGATCCTCGACTAGGATATAACTTCAATGTCTCTGGAGGGAAAAAATGGATAGAGATGTGATACTTATGTAGAGTGGAATATTACTCAGCCTGGAAATCAATGAAATATGGCCAGTTGTAACAACTCCGGAGGAGTTACGTATGATCATTCTAAGTGACATAATTCAAAAAGACAATGACACGTATCATAAGATATCACTTAAAGGTGGAATACAAAATGGCTACACATGAAATAAATTACAAAACAAAAACATAGTCAAATATGTAGAAAACACGCGTAAGGCTGCTAAACGGGAAAGGTGGGGAGGGGTGAGGCATCATCCAGGAGGTTGAAATTAGCAAAGATACCATTCCAAATACCAAACTGATAATCAACAAGGCCTACACGGTAGCTAAAAGAACTGCACTCAGCACACTCAAGTCACCGGAAAAGAATATCTATGACTGGTAAGAATCTGAAAAAGAATTTATTGATGTCTCTCTGTACGTGAATCAAGTGGATGTACAGCAGCAAGAAACAGAGCTTTGAAAATCAGCTGTAACCAATATAGTAATAAATTGAAAAAAATAAACGACAGAGAGACAGAGAAAACCTCTTACAACTTTTCCTCAGGGACGGTGATGCAACATGGATTGAACACATCTAGACCCACAGCAGGATGAGACATAAGGCTGGAAACTGTTCGTGCTAAGAGAAATGTGAGGTTGGGTGAGGAAATGCACACCCTTTAAAGTAATACTACCTGGTACCCATTCAATGGGTCCCAAATCTGCAGGTTCAAGGAATCTTCCTACAGCTAAAACATGCATGGAAAACCCAGAGGACTGTACACCATGTGATCGGGAGATGTGTCTAAAATGCACCTCATTTATCCTCTCCTGGTGCTCCTGTTCATCATTCCAGCCACGTTACTTAGAATCTCCCCACTTAGAGAATCAGCACATTTAAACTTCTGTTTCACACATTTTGCAAATTGTGAGGAGGATGAACGGGAAGAGGGGGAACCAATGAGAGAATAGTTGTAGGGGTTTGGACGGGCACATGTCACTCTAATTTCCCATTAAGAATAAGAATTAAAAAAAGGCTCAGCCCGCCTCGCCGGAGCCAAAATAGGGCCTGAAGCAATCCTGCGGCTTTGAGGCCAGCTCACAAAAGAGCAACTTCAAAAATGGAGCTCAGGGTCACTGCAATTCACAAACCTGCAGAGTTATAAATGAAAACTAACGTCCAAAAATATGTTGAGGTAAGGCAAAGAAGAGGATCTGAATGCAAGACAGAATTGCAAGAAACAGATTTCAAGAGATAGATTGGACTCATCTTTAAAGCACATGAAAAGCGGCAGAATTCCGACAATGATGCAGTTGGCCCAAAAGGGAGTATGCGTTTTTTCCTGAATATATCCAGGAAAAAACGCATACGCACTTTATGGGCAACCAAGCAAGCAAGCAATGCAAATGTGCACAACAAAGAAGTCTCATTTCCCACCGGTCAAAAGGGCCATCCGAAAAAATTGTAAAAACCAGAAATGCAGGACAGGCCATGGAGAACAGGGAGCCTTTATACGCTGATGGACAGTGTGTGAACTGCCGAGAGCCACTCTGGAGAAGTGTATGGTGGTTCCTAAATCATCTAAAAAACAGAGCTACAGAGCATAGGGCACTTCCAATCACGGAAGTATATCTAGGGAAGTCTAAAAATCAACAAGACACAAGCACACCACAGTTTAGGGCTACTCTGTTTACAAGAACCTCAACTTCAGTACACCTTAAATATCCCAGGAAAGAGAACAATGGATAAAGAAAATGTGGTACTTATGTACAATGGAATATCTCTTCACCATGAAATCAATGTAATAAGGCTAGTGGAAGGATAAAGAGTGGATTTAGGTCCGATAATACTACTTGAAATAAGTCAAACAGAAAAAGAAACATATCATAAGATATGACTTATAGAGGGAGGATAAATATGGCTGCACAAAAAATGAATTACAAAACAGAACAGTGTCTCACATTTAGAAAACACACTTATGTCAGCTTAAGGGGAAAGGAGAGGTGGGGTGATGCATAAAACCAGAGTTTGAAATTAGCACAGATACCGTTCAATAAACCAAATAGGTATTAGACAAGATCTACACCTTGCTCAATGAACTGGCCTCAACACACCCTATACACCGCAGAGAAATATATCTGAGTAATAAGAATCTTAAAACCCATGTATTGGTATATCTCCATAAGGGAATCAAGTGTGTGCAGAGTGGCACAAACACAGCAGTGAAAATGAGCTAAACCCCATTATAGAAAAAAATTTTAAAACCAAAACGCAGAAACAATGAAAGAGAGAAAAATTCTTACAAAATTCGCTCAGGGGCTGTGATGCAACCTGGAATGACCACATATAAACCCACAGCTGGATAAGACATAAGGCTGGACACTTGGGGCTGAGAGGATTGGTGAGCGTTGGTGAGCAACTGCCAAAAGTTTAATGCAATACTTCATGCTACTCATTCCAAGGGTCCCAACACTCCAGGTTGAAGGGAATCTTCCTACAGCTAAACCATGCATGGGAAATCCAGCGGATGGTATACCATATGATCGGGAAAGGTTTCTAAAATGCACTTCATTTTCCTCTCCTGGGGCTCCGGATCAACATTCCAGCCACTTTACTAACAACATCCCCACATGGAGAGCAATGCCTTTAAGTTCCGGTATCGCACAGTCTGCAGTTAGTGCGGAGGATGAATGGGAATAGGGGGAACCAGTGAGAAAATAGCTGTAGTGGCTTCAATGGGCACATGTCACTCTAATTTCACATCAGGGAGAAGAATTAACCAAAGGCAGAGCAAGGCGCCACAGAAGAAGAATAGGGCCTGAAGAAATCCTGTGGATAAGAGGCAAGATCACAAAAATAAGAGCTGAAAAATGGAGCTAAGGGCCACTGCAATTCAAAAAACTGCAGAGTTATAAAGGCCAACTACTTTCCAAAAGTATATTGAGGTAAGGCTATGAAGAGGCACTGACAGCAAGGCAGAATTGCAGGAAACCGATTTCAGGAGGTAGACTGGAATTGCATTGAAAACATATGAAAAGAGGCAGAAGGTCGACAATGATGCACTTGGCCAAAAAGCGCGTATGCGTTTTTTCCTGAATATATTCAGGAAACAACGCATACGCACTTTCTGGCCAACCAAGCAAGCTTGCAAAGGAAATCTGCACTAAAATGAAGTCTCACTGCCCCCCGGTCAAAAGGGCCATCTGAAAAAAGTGTAAAATCCAGAAAGGCAGGACAGGCCATGGAGAACTGGGAGCCTTGTTATGCTGATGGGCGGGATGAAAATTGCCAACAGCCACTCTGGAGAAGTGTATGGTGTTTCCTGAAACATCCAAAAAACAAAGCAACAGAGCCTAGGGCACTTCCACTTATGGTCCTATAGCTTAGGGCAATTAAAATCAAAAAGACACAGCCACCCCAAAGTTTGGGACGGCTCTGTTTACAAGAACTTCGTTTACAGTACAAGTTCAATATCGCAGAAAGCGAAAAATGGATAAAGAAGTTGTGGTACTTACGTACAATGCAATATCACTCAGCAATGAAAACTATATCATCAGGCCCGAAGCAGTATAATGAGTGGATTCAGGTACGATGATTCTAAGTGAAATAAGTCACAAAGAAAAGGAAACATCATAAGATATCACTACTACACGGAATGTAAACTTGGCTACACAATAACTGAATTACAAAACAGAACAGGTTCTCAAATGTAGAAAACCAACTTATGCTTGCTTAAGGGGAAAGGTGAGTTGGGGTGCTGCATAAAACCAGAGATTGAAATGAGAACAGATACTGTTCCATAAGCCAAATATGTAATAGACAAGAGCTACTCCTTGCTCAACGAAGTGGACTCAACACCCCATATTAAACGCCTAAGAATATACCTGACTAGTAAGAATCTTAAAACCTATGGATTTATATGTCTCCGAAAGAGAATCAAGCGTGTGTACAGCGGCATGAACGCAGCAGTGATAGGATTGGTGAGGTTCGGTGAGCAAATGCAGACCCTTTGAAGTCATATTGCATGGTACCCATTCCATGGGTCTCAACTCTCCAGGTTTAAGGGATTCTTCCTTCAGCTAAAACATGCATGTGGAACCCAGAGTATGATCCACCGTGTGATCGGGAAACGTGTTCAAATGTGTCTCAGTTTTCGTCCCCTGCTACTCGGGTGCAACATTCCAGATGCTTTACTAACACTCTCCCCACTTGGAGAGTCAGTGCCTTTAACCTCCTGTTTGGCCCAGTGTGCAATTTCTGCGGAAAATGAACAGGAGTACGGAGAACCAATGAGAGACTAGCTGGAGGTGTCTGGACGGGCAAATTTAACTCTCATTTCCCACCAGGATGAGGAATTAACCAAAGGCTCAGCGTGCCATGCCGGAACCACACTAGGGCCTGAAGCAATCCTGCGGTGTTGTGGCCAGCTCACAAGAAAGCGAGTTGAAGAAAGGAGCTCAGGGGCACTGTAATTCACAAAACTGCAGAGTTATTAATGACAGCTATCGTCCAAAAATATATTGAAGTAAGGCTGCCAAGAGGACTTGAAAGTGGGGCAGAATTGCAGGAAACCGATTTCAGGAGGTAGACTGGAATTGCATGTAAAGCATAGGAAAAGAGGCAGAACGTCCACAATGATGCACTTGGCCAAAAAGGGCGTATGCGTTTTTTCCTGAATATATTCAGGAAAAAACGCATACGTACTTTTTGGCCAACCAAGCAAGCTTGCAAAGGAAATCTGCACTACAATCAAGTCTCACTGCCCCCCGGTCATAAGGGCCATCTGAAAAAACTGTAAAATCCAGAAAGGCAGGACAGGCCATGGAGAACTGGGAGCCTTGTTATGCTGATGGGCGGGATATAAATTGCCAACAGCCACTCTGGAGAAGTGTATGGTGTTTCCTGAAACATCCAAAAAACAAAGCAACAGAGCGTAGGGCACTTCCACTTATGGTCCTATAGCTTAGGGAAATTAAAATCAAAAAGACACAGCCACCCCAAAGTTTGTGACGGCTCTGTTTACAAGAACCTCGTTTACGGTACAAGTTCAATATCGCAGAAAGCGAAAAATGGATAAAGAAGTTGTGGTACTTACGTACAATGCAATATCACTCAGCAATGAAATCTATGTCATCAGGCCTGTAGCAGGATAATGAGTGGATTCAGGTACGATGATTCTAAGTGAAATAAGTCACACAGAAAAAGAAACATCATAAGATATCACTACTACACGGAATGTAAACTTGGCTACACAGGAACTGAATTACAAAACAGAACAGGGTATCAAATGTAGAAAACCAACTTATGCTTGCTTAAGAGGAAAGGTGAGTTGGGGTGCTGCATAAAACCAGAGATTGAAATTAGCACAGATACCGTTCCATAATCCAAATATGTAATAGACAAGAGCTACTCCTTGCTCAACGAAGTGGACTCAACACCACATATTAAACGCCTAACAATATACCTGACTAGTAAGAATCTTAAAACCTATGGATTTATATGTCTCCGAAAGAGAATCAAGCGTGTGTACAGCGGGATAAATGCAGCAGTGATAGGATTGGTGAAGTTCGGTGAGAAAATGCAGACCGTTTGAAGTCATATTGCATGGTACCCATTCCATGGGTCTCAACTCTTCAGGTTTAAGGGATTCTTCCTTCAGCTAAAACATGCATGTGGAACCCCGACTATAATCCACCGTGTGATCGGGAAACGTGTTCAAATGTGTCTCAGTTTTCGTCCCCTGGTACTAGGGTGCAACATTTCAGACGCTTTACTAACACTCTCCCCACTTGGAGAGTCAGTGCCTTTAACCTCCTGTTTGGCCCAGTTTGCAATTTCTGCGGAAGATGAACAGGAATAGGGAGAACCAATGAGAGACTAGCTGGAGGTGTCTGGACGGGCAAATTTAACTCTCATTTCCCACCAGGAAGAAGAATTAAACAAGGCTCAGCATGCCGTGCCGGAACCACACTAGGGCCTGAAGCAATCCTGCGGTGTTGCGGCCAGCTCGCAAGAAAGCGAGCTGAAGAAAGGAGCTCAGGGACACTGTCATTCACAAACCTGCAGAGTTATAAATGACAGCTATCGTCCAAAAATATATTGAAGTAAGGGTGCCAAGAGGACTTGAAAGCGGGGCAGAATTGCAGGTAACCGATTTCAGGAGGTAGACTGGAATTGCATTTAAAGCATAGGAAAAGGGGCAGAACATCCACAATGATGCACTTGGCCAAAAAGTGCGTATGCCTTTTTTCCAGAATATATTCATCAAAAAACGCATATGCCCTTTTTGGCCAACCAAGCAAGCTTGCAAAGTAAATCTGCACTACAATGAGTCTCACTTCACCCCCAGTCAAAAGGGCCATCTAAAAAAAATGTGTAAAATCCAGAAAGGCAGGACAGGCCATGGAGAACTGGGAGCCTTGTTATGCTGATGTGCGGGATGTAAATTGCCAACAGCCACTCTGGAGAAGTGTATGGTGTTTCCTGAAACATCTAAAAAACAAAGCAACAGAGCCTAGGGCACTTCCACTTATGGTCCTATAGCTTAGGGAAATTAAAATCAAAAAGACACAGCCACCCCAAAGTTTGGGACGGCTCTGTTTACAAGAACCTCGTTTACGGTACAAGTTCAATATCAAAGAAAGCGAAAAATGGATAAAGAAGTTGTGGTACTTACGTACAATGCAATATCACTCATCAATGAAATCTATGTCATCAGGCCCGTAGCAGCATAATGAGTGGATTCAGGTACGATGATTCTAAGTGAAATAAGTCACACAGAAAAAGAAATATCATATCACTAATACACGGAATGTAAACTTGGCTACACAGGAACTGAATTACAAAACAGAACAGGGTCTCAAATGTAGAAAACCAACTTATGCGTGCTTAAGGGGAAAGGTGAGTTGGGGTGCTGCATAAAACCAGAGATTGAAATGAGCACAGATACCGTTCCATAAGCCAAATATGTAATAGACTAGAGCTACTCCTTGCTCAACGAAGTGGACTCAACACCCCATATTAAATGCCTAAGAATATACCTGACTAGTAAGAATCTTAAAACCTATGGATTTATATGTCTCCGAAAGAGAATCAAGCGTGTGTACAGCGGCATAAACGCAGCAGTGATAGGATTGGTGAGGTTCGGTGAGCAAATGCAGACCCTTTGAAGTCATATTGCATGGTACCCATTCCATGGGTCTCAACTCTCCAGGTTTAAGGGATTCTTCCTTCAGCTAAAACATGCATGTGGAACCCAGTGTATGATCCACCGTGTGATCGGGAAACGTGTTCAAATGTGTCTCAGTTTTCGTCCCCTGGTACTCGGGTGCAACATTCCAGACGCTTTACTAACACTCTCCCTACTTGGAGAGTCAGTGCCTTTAACCTCCTGTTTGGCCCAGTTTGCCATTTCTGCGGAAAATGAACAGGAATAGGGAGAACCAATGAGAGACTAGCTGGAGCTGTCTGGACGGGCAAATTTAACTCTCATTTCCCACCAGGTAGAGGAATTAACCAAAGGCTCAGCGTGCCATGCAAGAACCACACTAGGGCCTGAAGCAATCCTGTGGTGTTGCGGCCAGCTCACAAGAAAGCGAGTTGAAGAAAGGAGCTCAGGGGCACTGTCATTCACAAACCTGCAGAGTTATAAATGACAGCTATCATCCAAAAATATATTGAAGTAAGGCTGCCACGAGGACTTGAAAGCGGGGCAGAATTGCAGGAAACCGATTTCAGGAGGTAGACTGGAATTGCATGTAGAGCATAGGAAAAGAGGCAGAACGTCCACAATGATGCACTTGGCCAAAAAGGGCGTATGTGTTTTTTCCTGAATATATTCAGGAAAAAACGCATACGCACTTTTTGGCCAACCAAGCAAGCTTGCAAAGGAAATCTGCACTACAACGAAGTCTCTCTGCCCCCCGGTCAAAAGGGCCATCTGAAAAAAGTGTAAAATCCAGAACGGCAGGACAGGCCATGGAGAACTGAGAGCCTTGTTATGCTGATGGGCGGGATGTAAATTGCCAACAGCCACTCTGGAGAAGTGTATGGTGTTTCCTGAAACATCTAAAAAACAAAGCAACAGAGCCTAGGGCCCTTCCACTTATGGTCCTATAGCTTAGGGAAATTAAAATCAAAAAGACACAGCCACCCCAAAGTTTGGGACGGCTCTGTTTACAAGAACCTCCTTTACGTTACAAGTTCAATATCACAGAAAGCAAAAAATGGATAAAGAAGTTGTGGTACTTACATACAATGCAATATCACTCAGCAATGAAATCTATGTCATCAGGCGCGTAGCAGCATGAGTGGATTCAGGTACGATGATTCTAAGTGAAATAAGTCACACAGAAAAAGAAACATGATATGATATCACTAATACACGGAATGTAAACTTGGCTACACAGGAACTGAATTACAGAACAGAACAGGGTCTCAAATGCAGAAAACCAACTTATGCTTGCTGAAGGGGAAAGGTGAGTTGGGGTGCTGCATAAAACCAGAGATTGAAATGAGCACAGATACCGTTCCATAAGCCAAATATGTAATAGACTAGAGCTACTCCTTGCTCAACGAAGTGGACTCAACACCCCATATTAAACGCCTAAGAATATACCTGACTAGTAAGAATCTTAAAACCTATGGATTTATATGTCTCCGAAAGAGAATCAAGCGTGTGTACAGCGGCATAAACGCAGCAGTGATAGGATTGGTGAGGTTCGGTGAGCAAATGCAGACCCTTTGAAGTCATATTGCATGGTACCCATTCCATGGGTCTCAACTCTCCAGGTTTAAGGGATTCTTCCTTCAGCTAAAACATGCATGTGGAACCCAGAGTATGATCCACCATGTGATCGGGAAACGTGTTCAAATGTGTCTCAGTTTTCGTCCCCTGGTACTCGGGTGCAACATTCCAGACGCTTTACTAACACTCTCCCCACTTGGAGAGTCAGTGCCTTTAACCTCCTGTTGGCCCAGTTTGCAATTTCTGCGGAAAATGAACAGGAATAGGGAGAATCAATGAGAGACTAGCTGGAGGTGTCTGGACGGGCAAATTTAACTCTCATTTCCCACCAGGAAGAAGAATTAACCAAAGGCTCAGCGTGCCATGCCGGAACCACACTAGGGACTGAAGCAATCCTGCGGTGTTGCGGCCAGCTCACAAGAAAGCGAGTTGAAGAAAGGAGCTCAGGGGCACTGTAATTCACAAACCTGCAGAGTTATAAATGACAGCTATCGTCCAAAAATATATTGAAGTAAGGGTGCCAAGAGGACTTGAAAGCGGGTCAGATTGCAGGAAACCGATTTCAGGAGGTAGACTGGAATTGCATGTAAAGCATAGGAAAAGAGGCAGAACGTCCACAATGATGCACGTGGCCAAAAAGGGCATATGCGTTTTTTCCTGAATATATTCAGTAAAAAACGCATACGTCCTTTTTGGCCAACCAAGCAAGCTTGCAAAGGAAATCTGCACTACAATGAAGTCTCACTGCCCCCCGGTCAAAAGGGCCATCTGAAAAAAGTGTAAAATCCAGAAAGGCAGGACAGGCTATGGAGAACAGGGAGCCTTGTTATGCTGATGGGCGGGATGTAAATTGCCAACAGCCACTCTGGAGAAGTGTATGGTGTTTCCTGAAACATCTAAAAAACAAAGCAACAGAGCCTAGGGCACCTCCACTTATGGTCCTATAGCTTAGGGAAATTAAAATCAAAAAGACACAGCCACCCCAAAGTTTGGGACTGCTCTGTTTACAAGAACCTCGTTTACCGTACAAGTTCAATATCACAGAAAGCAAAAAATGGATAAAGAAGTTGTGGTACTTACGTACAATGCAATATCACTCAGCAATGAAATCTATGTCATCAGGCCCATAGCAGCATAATGAGTGGATTCAGGTACGATGATTCTAAGTGAAATAAGTCAGACAGAAAAAGAAACATCATAAGATATCACTAATATAAGAATGTAAACTTGGCAACACAGGAACTGAATTACAAAACAGAACAGGGTTTCAAATGTAGAAAACCTACTTATGCTTGCTTAAGGGGAAAGGTGAGTTGGGGTGCTGCATAAAACCAGAGATTGAAATTAGCACAGATACCGTTCCATAAGCCAAATATGTAATAGACAAGAGCTACTCCTTGCTCAACGAAGTGGACTCAACACACCATATTAAACGCATAAGAATATACCTGACTAGTAAGAATCTTAAAACCTATGGATTTATATGTCTCCGAAAGAGAATCAAGCGTGTGTACAGTGACATATACGCAACAGTGATAGGATTGGTGAGGTTCGGTGAGCAAATACAGACACTTTGAAGACATATTGCATGGTACCCATTCCATGGGTCTCAACTCTCCAGGTTTAAGGGATTTTTCCTTCAGCTAAAACATGCATGTGAACCCAGAGTATGATCCACCGTGTGATCGGGCAACGTGTTCAAATGTGTCTCAGTTTTCGTCCCCTGGTACTCGGGTGCAACATTCCAGACGCTTTACTAACACTCTCCCTAGTTGGAGAGTCAGTGCCTTTAACCTCCTGTTTTGCCCAGTTTGCAATTTCTGCAGAAGATGAACAGGAATAGGGAGAACCAATGAGAGACTAGCTGGAGGTGTCTGCACGGGCAAATTTAACTCTCATTTCCCACCAGGAAGAAGAATTAAACAAGGATCAGCGTGCCGTGCTGGAACACACTAGGGCCTGAAGCAATCCTGCGGTGTTGCGGCCAGCTCGCAAGAAAGCGAGCTGAAGAAAGGAGCTCAGGGACACTGTCATTCACAAACCTGCAGAGTTATAAATGACAGCTATCGTCCAAAAATATATTGAAGTAAGACTGCCAAGAGGACTTGAAAGCGGGGCAGAATTGCAGGTAACCGATTTCAGGAGGTAGACTGGAATTGCATTTAAGGCATAGGAAAAGAGGCAGAAAGTCCACAATGATGTACTTGGCCAAAAAGGGCGTATGCGATTTTTCCTGAATATATTCAGGAATAAACGCATACGCCCTTTTTGGCCAACCAAGCAAGCTTGCAATGGAAATCTGCACTACAATGAAGTCTCACTGCCCCCCCGGTCAAAAGGGCCATCTGAAAAAAGTGTAAAATCCAGAAAGGCAGGACAGGCCATGGAGAACTGGTAGCCTTGTTATGCTGATGGGTGGGATGTAAATTGCCAACAGCCACTCTGGAGAAGTGTATGGTGTTTCCTGAAACATCTAAAAAACAAAGCAACAGAGCCTAGGGCACTTCCACTTATGGTCCTATAGCTTAGGGAAATTAAAATCAAAAAGACACAGCCACCCCAAAGTTTGGGATGGCTCCGTTTACAAGAACCTCGTTTACGGTACAAGTTCAATATCAAAGAAAGCGAAAAATGGATAAAGTAGTTGTGATACTTACGTACAATGCAATATCACTCAGCAATGAAATCTATGTCATCAGGCCCGTAGCAGCATAATGAGTGGATTCAGGTACGATGATTCTAAGTGAAATAAGTCACACAGAAAATGAAACATCATAAGATACCACTAATACATGGAATGTAAACTTGGCTACACAGGACCTGAATTACAAAACAGAACAGGGTCTCAAATGAAGAATATCAACTTATGCTTGCTTAAGGGGAAAGGTGAGTTGGGGGGCTGCATAAAACCAGAGATTGAAATGAGCACAGATACCGTTCCATAAGCCAAATATGTAATAGACTAGAGCTACTCCTTGCTCAGCGAAGTGGACTCAACACCCCATATTAAATGCCTAAGAATATACCTGTCTAGTAAGAATCTTAAAACCTATGGATTCATATGTCTCTGAAAGAGAATCAAGCGTGTGTACAGCGGCATAAACGCAGCAGTGATAGGCTTGTTGAGGTTCGGTGAGCAAATGCAGACCCTTTGAAGTCATATTGCATGGTACCCATTCCATGGGTCTCAACTCTCCAGGTTTAAGGGATTCTTCTTTCAGCTAAAACATGCATGTGGCACCCAGAGTATGATCCACCGTGTGATCGGGAAACGTGTTCAAATGTGTCTCAGTTTTCGTCCCCTGGTACTCGGGTGCAACATTCCAGACGCTTTACTAACACTCTCCCCACTTGGAGAGTCAGTGCCTTTAACCTCCTGTTTGGCCAAGTTTGCAATTTCTGTGGAAGATGAACAGGAATACGGAGAACCAATGAGAGACTAGCTGGAGGTGTTTGGACGGGCAAATTTAACTCTCCTTTCCCAGCAGGGAGAGGAATTAACCAAAGGCTCAGCGTGCCGTGCCGGAACCACACTAGGGCCTTAAGGAATCCTGCGGTTTTCCGGCCAGCTCACAAGAAAGCGAGTTGAAGAAATTAGCTCATGGGGACTGTCATTCACAAACCTGCAGAGTTATAAATGACAGCTATCGTCCAAAAATATATTGAAGTAAGGCTGGCAAGAGGACTTGAAAGCGGGGCAGAATTGCATGAAACCGATTTCAGGAGGTAGACTGGAATTGCATGTAAAGCATAGGAAAAGAGGCAGAACGTCCACAATGATGCACTTGGCCAAAAAGGGCGTATGCGTTTTTTCCTGAATATATTCAGGAAAAAACGCATACGCACTTTTTGGCCAACCAAGCAAGCTTGCAAAGGAAATCTGCACTACAATGAAGTCTCAATGGCCCGTGGTCAAAAGGGCCATATGAAAAAAGTGTAAACTCCAGAAAGACAGGACAGGCCATGGAGAACTGGGAGCCTTGTTATGCTGACGGGCGGCATGAAAATTGCCAACAGCCACTTTGGAGAAGTGTATGGTGTTTCCTGAAACATCTACAAAACAAAGCAACAGAGCCTAGGGCACTTCCACTTATGGTCCTATAGCTTAGGGAAATTAAAATCAAAAAGACACAGCCACTCCAGAGTTTGGGACGGCTCTGTTTACAAGAACCTCGTTTACGGTACAAGTTCAATATCACAGAAAGCGAAAAATGGATAAAGAAGTTGTGGTACTTACGTACAATGCAATATCACTCAGCAATGAAATCTATGTCATCAGGCCCGTAGCAGCATAATGAGTGGATTCAGGTACGATGATTCTAAGTGAAATAAGTCACACAGAAAAAGAAACATCATAAGATATCACTATTACACGGAATGTAAACTTGGCTACACAGGAACTGAATTACAAAACAGAAAAGGGTCTCAAATGTAGAAAACAAACTTATGCTTGCTTAAGCGGAAAGGGGAGTTGGGGTGCTGCATAAAACCAGAGATTGAAATTAGCACAGATACCGTTCCATAAGCCATATATGTAATAGACAAGAGCTACTCCTTGCTCAGCGAAGTGGACTCAACACCCCATATTAAAAGCCTAAGAATATACCTGACTAGTAAGAATCTTAAAACCTATGGATTTATATGTCTCCGAAAGAGAATCAAGCGTATGTACAGCGGCATAAATGCAGCAGTGATAGGATTGGTGAGGTTCTGTGAGCAAATTCAGACCCTTTGAAGTCATATTGCATGGTACCCATTCCATGGGTCTCAACTCTCCAGGTTTAAGGGATTCTTCCTTCAGCTAAAACATGCATGTGGAACCCAGAGTATGATCCACCGTGTGATCGGGAAACGTGTTCAAATGTGTCTCAGTTTTCGTCCCCTGGTACTCGGGTGCAACATTCCAGACGCTTTACTAACACTCTCCCCACTTGGAGAGTCAGTGCCTTTAACCTCCTGTTTGGCCCAGTTTGCAATATCTGCGGAAGATGAACAGGAATAGGGAGAACCAATGAGAGACTAGCTGGAGGTGTCTGGACGGGCAAATTTAACTCTCATTTCCCACCCGGAAGAGGAATTAACCAAAGGCTCAGCGTGCCGTGCCGGAACCACCCTAGGGCCTGAAGCAATCCTGCGGTGTTGCGGCCAGCTCACAAGAAAGCGAGTTGAAGAAAGGAGCTCAGGGGCACTGTAATTCACAAACCTGCAGAGTTATAAATGACAGCTATCGTCCAAAAATATATTGAAGTAAGGTTGCCAAGAGGACTTGAATGTTGGGCAGAATTGGAGGAAACCGATTTCAGGAGGTAGACTGGAATTGCATGTAAAGCATAGGAAAAGAGGCAGAACGTCCACAATGATGCACTTGGCCAAAAAGGGCGTATGCGTTTTTTCCTGAATATATTCAGAAAAAACGCATACGCCCTTTTTGGCCAACCAAGCAAGCTTGCAAAGGAAATCTGCACTACAATGAAGTCTCACTGCCCCCCGGTCAAAAGGGCCATCTGAAAAAAGTGTAAAATCCAGAAAGGCAGGACAGGCCATGGAGAACTGGGATCCTTGTTATGCTGATGGGCGGGATGTAAATTGCCAACAGCCACTCTGGAGAAGTGTATGGTGTTTCCTGAAACATCTAGAAAACAAAGCAACAGAGCCTAAGGCACTTCAACTTATGGTCCTATAGCTTAGTGAAATTAAAATCAAAAAGACACAGCCACCCCAAAGTTTGGGACGGCTCTGTTTACAAGAACCTCATTTACGGTACAAGTTCAATATCACACAAAGCGAAAAATGGATAAAGAAGTTGTGGTACTTACGTACAATGCAATATCACTCAGCAATGAAATCTATGTCATCAGGCCCGTAGCAGCATAATGAGTGGATTCAGGTACGATGATTCTAAGTGAAATAAGTCAGACAGAAAAAGAAACATCATAAGATATCACTAATAAACGGAATGTAAACTTGGCAACACAGGAACTGAATTACAAAACAGAACAGGGTCTCAAATGTAGAAAACCAACTTATGCTTGCTTAAGGGGAAAGGTGAGTTGGGGTGCTGCATAAAACCAGAGATTGAAATTAGCACAGATACCTTTCCATAAGCCAAATATGTAACAGACAAGAGCTACTCCTTGCTCAACGAAGTGGACTCAACACCCCATATTAAACGCCTAAGAATATACCTGACTAGTAAGAATCTTAAAACCTATGGATTTATATGTCTCCGAAAGAGAATCAAGCGTGTGTACAGTGACACATACGCAACAGTGATAAGATTGGTGAGGCTCTTTGAGACAATGCAGACCCTTTGAAGTCATATTGCATGGTACCCATTCCATGGGTCTCAACTCTCCAGGTTTAAGGTATTCTTCCTTCAGCTAAAACATGCATGTGGAACCCAGAGTATGATCCACCGTGTGATCGGGAAACGTGTTCAAATGTGTCTCAGTTTTCGTCCCCTGGTACTCGGGTGCAACATTCCAGACGCTTTACTAACACTCTCCCTAGTTGGAGTGTCATTGTCTTTAACCTCCTGTTTGGCCCAGTTTGCAATTTCTGCGGAAGATGAACAGGAATAGGGAGAACCAATGAGAGACTAGCTGGAGGTGTCTGGACGGGCAAATTTAACTCTCATTTCCCACCAGGAAGAAGAATTAACCAAGGCTCAGCATGCCGTGCTGGAACCACACTAGGGCCTGAAGCAATCCTGCGGTGTTGCGGCCAGCTCGCAAGAAAGCGAGCTGAAGAAAGGAGCTCAGGGACACTGTCATTCACAAACCTGCAGAGTTATAAATGACAGCTATCGTCCAAAAATATATTGAAGTAAGACTGCCAAGAGGACTTGAGAGCGGGGCAGAATTGCAGGTAACCGATTTCAGGAGGTAGACTGGAATTGCATTTAAAGCATAGGAAAAGAGGCAGAACATCCACAATGATGCACTTGGCCAAAAAGTGCGTATGCCTTTTTTCCTGAATATATTCATCAAAAAACGCATATGCCCTTTTTGGCCAACCAAGGAAGCTTGCAAAGTAAATCTGCACTACAATGAGTCTCACTTCACCCCTGGTCAAAAGGGCCATCTAAAAAAAAGTGTAAAATCCAGAAAGGCAGGGCAGGCCATGGAGAACTGGGAGCCTTGTTATGCTGATGAGCGGGATGTAAATTGCCAACAGCCACTCTGGAGAAGTGTATGGTGTTTCCTGAAACATCTAAAAAACAAAGCAACGGAGCCTAGGGCACTTCCACTTATGGTCCTATAGCTTAGGGAAATTAAAATCAAAAAGACAGAGCCACCCGAAAGTTTGGGACGGCTCCGTTTACAAGAACCTCGTTTACGGTACAAGTTCAATATCAAAGAAAGCGAAAAATGGATAAAGAAGTTGTGGTACTTACGTACAATGCAATATCACTCAACAATGAAATCTATGTCATCAGGCCCGTAGCAGCATAATGAGTGGATTCAGGTACGATGCTTCTAAGTGAAATAAGTCAGACAGAAAAAGAAACATCATAAGATATCACTAATACACGGAATGTAAACTTGGCAACACAGGAACTGAATTACAAAACAGAACAGGGTCTGAAATGTAGAACACCATCTTATGCTTGCTTAAGGGGAAAGGTGAGTTGGGGTGCTGCATAAAACCAGAGATTGAAATTAGCACAGATACCGTTCTATAAGCCAAATATGTAATAGAGAAGAGCTACTCCTTGCTCAACGAAGTGGACTCAACACCCCATATTAAACGCCTAAGAATATACCTGACTAGTAAGTATCTTAAAACCTATGGATTTATATGTCTCTGAAACAGAATCAAGCATGTGTAAAGCGGCATAAACGCAGCAGTGATAGGATTGGTGAGGTTCAGTGAGCAAATGCAGACCCTTTGAAGTCATATTGCATGGTACCCATTCCATGGGTCTCAACTCTCCAGGTTTAAGGGATTCTTCTTTCAGCTAAAACATGCATGTGGATCCCAGAATATGAAGTCATATTGCATGGTACCCATTCCATGGATCTCAACTCTCCTGGTTTAAGGGATTCTTCCTTCAGCTAAAACATGCATGTGGAACCCAGGGTATGATCCACCGTGTGATCGGGAAACGTGTTCAAATGTGTCTCAGTTTTCATCCCCTGGTACACGGGTGCAACATTCCAGACGCTTTACTAACACTCTCCCCACTTGGAGAGTCAGTGCCTTTAACCTCCTGTTCGGCCCAGTTTGCAATTTCTGCGGAAGAAGAACAGGAATAGGGAGAACAAATGTGAGACTAGCTGGAGGTGTCTGGACGGGCAAAATTAACTCTCATTTCCCACCAGGAAGAGCAATTAACCAAAAGCTCAGCATGTCTTGCCGGAACCAGATTAGAGCCTGAAGCAATCCTGCAGTGTTGCAGCCAGCTGACAAGAAAACGAGTTGAAGAACGGAACTCAGGGGCACTGTAATTCACAAACCTGCAGAGTTACAAATGACAGCTATCGTCCAAAAGTATATTGAAGTAAGGCTGCTAAGAGGACTTGAATGCGGGGCAGAATTGCTGGAAACCGATTTCAGAAGGTACATGGGAGTCGCTCTGAAAGCATAGGAAAAGAGACAGAACTTGGAAAATAATGCACTTGGCAAAAAAGGGCATATGTGTTTTATCCAGAGCTCTCATAACCGAGGGAAGGAGATTCCCAGCAGGCTCCAACTGCCACCTGAGGTCTCACGTTGCCAAGGCAACGTGAGCAAGCCAGGCAGGAGTTACCTCACAGCCGAGGTCCCATCTCACAGAAGGGTGAAAAACCCAGCCAACATCAGACTCTTACCAGAGGGCCCACATCACCAAGGGGATGGGAACCAGGCAGGAGTGTCCTCGCAGGAGTGTCCTCACATGAGTAGGGCCACATCATCTAAAGGTGAGGAACCCAGAACATGTGGCTTCAAACCATAGGACACCCATCACCAAGGGGCTGGGAGTGAGGCAGGCAGGAGGAGCCTCACAACAGAGGGCCCAAAAATAAGAAAGGTGAGGAATCCAGCAGTTGGAACCTCCCAGAAGGCGGCCCAGAGCACAGAGGCTAGGGGATCCAGGCCAGAGTGAGCTAACACCAGACAGCCCACATCATGAAACTGTGAGCAACCCAGACATTGGGACCTCAGAGCAGAAGGCCCACATCTCCATGGTGATGGGAACATGACAGGAGTGTCCTGGCATCACTGGGCTCACATCAGAAAACGTGGGGTGCTCAGAAGTGAGGACCTGACGCTAGAGGGCACTCATCACCGAGGGGAGGAGGCTCCCAGCAGGCTCCAGCTGCCACTAGAGGGCCAACGTCGCCAAGGCGATGTGTGCCAGCCTGGCAGGAGTGACCTCACAGCAGAGGGCCCACCTCACAGAAGGGTGAGGAACACAGCCAGGATCAGACTCGCACCAGAGGGCCCACATCACCAAGGGGATGGGAACCAGGCAGGAGTGTCCCCACACCAGTGGGACAACATCATCGAAAGGTGAGGATCCCAGCACATGTAGCCTCAAACCAGAGGAACCACATCACCAAGGGGTTCAGAATGAGGCTGGCAGGACCGGCCTCACAACACAGGGTCCATAGAATATAAAAGTTGAGGAATCCAGCAGTTGGAACCTCCCAGCAAGTGACTCAGAGCACCGAGGCTATGGGATCCAGGCCGCAGTGAACTCACAGCAGAGGGCCCACATCATGAACCTGTGAGCAGCCCAGCCATTGGGACCTCAGAACATAAGGCCCACATCCCCATTGGGATGGGAACCTGGCAGGAGTGGCCTCGCACCACTTAGCACATATCAGAAAATGTTAGGAGCCCAGCAGTTAGGGCCTGACGCCAGGGGGCCCTCATAACTGAGGGGAGGAGACTCCCAGCAGGTTCCAACTGCCAACAGAGGGCCCACGTCTACAAGGTGGCATGCGCCAGCCAGTCAGTAGTGACCTCACAGCAGAGGGCCTATCTCACAGAAGGGTGAGGAACCGAGGCAGGATGAGACTCTCACCAGAGGGCCCACAACACCAAGGGGATGGGAACAGGTCAGGACTGTCCTCCCACCAGTGGGGCCACATCATCGAAAGGTGAGGAACCCAGCACATGCGGCCTCATATCAGAGGACATACATCACAAAGGGGATGGGAGTGAGGCAGGTAGGAGTAGCCTAAAAACAGAGGGCCCAAAGAATACAAAACTTGAGGAATCCAGGATTTGGAACCTCCCAGCAGGCAGCCGAGAGCACAGAAGCTATGGGATGCAGGCAGGAGTGAACTAACACCAGAGAGCCCACATCATGAAACTGTGAGCAACCCAGGCGTTGGGACCTCAGAGCAGAAAGCCCACATCCCCATGGTGATGAGAACCTGACAGGAGTGTCCTGGCATCACTGGGCTCACATCAGAAAACGTGGGGAGCCCAGCAGTTAGGGCCTGATGCTAGAGGGCCGTCATCACCGAGGGCAGGAGGCTCCCAGCAGGTTCCATGTGCCAACAGAGGGCCCATGTCGCCAAGATGATGTGTGCAAGTCAGGCAGGATTGACCTCACAGCAGAGGGCCTACCTCACAGAAGAGTGAGGAACCCAGCCAGGATAAGACTGTCACCAGAAGGCCCACATCACCAAGGGGATGGGAACCAGGCAGGAGTGTCCTCACACCAGTGGGGCCACATCATTGAAAGTTGCGGAACCCAGCACATGTGGCCTCAAACGAGAGGACACACATCACGAAGGGGCTGGGAGTGAGGCAGGCAGGAGGAGCATCACAACACAGGACCCATAGAATACAAAAGTTGAGGAATCGAGCAGTTGGAACCTCCCAGCAGGCGACCAAGAGCACAGAGGCTATGGGATCCAGGCCACAGTGAACTAACACCAGAGAGCCCAGATCATGAAATTGTGATCAACCCAGCTGTTGGAACCTCAGAGCAGAAGGCCCACATCCCCATGGAGATGGGAACCTAAGAGGAGTGCCCGAGCATCACTGGGCTCACTAAGAAAAGTTGGGGAGCCCAGCAGTTAGGGCCTGACGTCAGAGGGCCCTCATCACCGAGGGGAGGAGGCTCCCAGCAGGGTCCAAGTGCCACCAGAAGGCTCATGTCGACAAGGCGAGGTGAGCAAGCCAGGCAAGAGTTACCTGATAGTAGAGGGCCCACCTCACAGATGGGTGAGGAACCCAGCCAGGATCAGACTCTCACCAGAGGGCCCACATCACAAAGGGGATGGGAACCAGTCAGGATTATCCTCACACCAGTGGGGCCTCATCATCTTAAGGTGAGGAACCCAGCACATGTGTCCTCAAACCAGAGGACCCACATCACCAAGGGCCTTGGAGTGAGGCAGGCAGGAGTAGCCTCACAACACTGGGCACATAATATAAAAAACGTGAGGATTCCAGCATTTAGACCTTCCAGCAGGCGGCCCAGAACACCGAGGCTATGGGATCCAGGCCACAGTGAACTCACAGCAGAGGGCCCACATCATAAAACTGTGAGCAACCCAGGCGTTGGGACCTCAGCGCAGAAGGCCCACATCCCCATGGGAATGGGAACCTGGCTGGAGTGTCCTCGCACCACTGGGCACACATCAGAAAATGTGGGGAGCCCACCATTTCGGGCCTGACGCCAGAGGGCCATCATCACCGAGAGGAGGAGGCACCCTGCACGCTCCAACTGCCACCAGAGGGCCTACGTCTCCAAGGTGACGTGTGCCAGCCAGGCAGGAGTGACCTCACAGTGAGGGCCTACCTCACAGAACGTTGAGGAACCCAGCCAGGATTAGACTCTCGCCAGAGGGCCCACCTCACCAAGGGGATGGGAACCAGGCAGGAGCGTCCTCACACGAGTGGGGCCACATCATCGAAAGGTGAGGAACGCAGCACATGTGGCCTCAAGCCATAGGACAGTCATCACCAAGGGGCTGGGAGTGAGGCAGGCAGGAGGAGCCTCACAACAGAGGGCACATAGAATAAAAAAGTTGACGAATCCAGCAGTTGGAACCTCCCAGCAGGCGGCTCAAGGCACCGATGATAAGGGATCCTTGCTGGAGTGAACTCACAGCAGAGGGCCCACATCATGGTACTGTGAGCAAGCCAGCCGTTTTGACCTCAGAGCAGAAGGCCCATATCCCCATGGGGATGGGAACATGGCAAGAGTGTCCTCACTTGGCGCACATCAGAAAATGTGGGGAGCCCAGCAGTTATGGCCTAAGGCAAGAGGGCCCTCATCACCGAGGGGAGGAGGATGCCAGCACACTCCAACTGCCACCAGAGGGCCCATGTCGCCAAGGTGACGTGTGCCAGACAGGCATGATTGACCTCACAGCAGAGGGCCCACCTCACAGAAGGGTGAGGAAGCCAGCCAGGATCAGACTCTCACCTGAGGGCCCACATCAGCAAGTGGATGGGAACCAGTCAGGACTGTCTTCCCTCCGGTGAGGCCACATCATCGAAAGGTGCGGAACCCAGCACATGTGGCCTTAAATCAGAAGACACATATCACAAAGGGAATGGGAGTGAGACAGGCAGAAGTAGCCTAAAAACAGAGGGCCCAAAGAATAAGAAAGGTGAGGAATCCAGCAGTTGGAACCTCCCAGCAGGCGGCCGAGACCACAGAAGCTATGGGATGCAGGCAGGAGTGAACTAACAGCAGAGAGCCCACATCATGAAACTGTGAGCCACCCAGGCGTTGGGACCTCAGAGCAGAAGGCCCACATCCCAATGGGGATGTGAACCTGGCTGGAGTGTCCTCGCACCATTGGGCGCACATCACAAAATGTGGGGAGCCCAGCAGTTAGGGCCTGACGCCAGAGGGCCCTCATGACCGAGGGGAGGAGGCTCCCAGCAGGCTCCAAGTGCCACCAGAGGGCTCATGTCCACAAGGTGAGGTGAGCAAGCCAGGCAGGAGTGACCTCACAGCAGCCGGCCCACCTCACAGATGGGTGAGGAACCCAGCCAGGATCAGACTCTCAACAGAGGGCCCACATCACCAAGGGGATGTGAACCAGGCAGGAGTCTCCTAAGACCATTGGTCCCACATCATCGAAAGGTGAGGAACCCAGCACATGTGGCCTCAAACCAGAGGACACACATCACGAAGGGGCTGGGAGTGAGGCAGGCAGGAGGATCCTCACAACAGAGGGCCCAAAAAATTAAAAAAGTGAGGAATCCAGCAGTTGGAACCTCCCAGCAGGCGGCCAAGAGCACAGAGGCTATGGGCTCCAGGCCTCTGTGAACTAACACCAGAGAGCCCACATCATGAAAATGTGAACAACCCAGCCGTTGGGACCTCAGAGCAGAAGGCCCACATCCCCATGGAGATGGGATCCTAAGAGGAGTGCCCAAGCATCATTGGGCTCACTAAGAAAAGTTGGTGAGCCCAGCAGTTAGGGCCTGACGCAAGAGGGCCCTCATCACCGGGGGGAGGAGATTCCCAGCACGTTCCAACTGCCACCACACGGCTGACTTCACCAAGGCAATGTGTGCCAGCCATGCAGGAGTGACCTATCAGCAGAGGGTCTCCCTCACAGAAGGGTGAGGAACACAGCCAGGAACAGACTCTCACCAGGGGGTCCACATAACCACGTGGATGAGAACCAGGCAGGAGTGTCCTCACACTAGTGGGGCCACATCATCGAAAGGTGAGGAACCCAGCAAAGGTGGCCACAAACCAGAGGACCCACATCACCAAGGGGTTGAGAGTGAGGTAGGTGTCTGGACGGGCATATTTAACTCTCTTTTCCAACCAGAAAGAGGAATTAACCAAAGGCTCAGCATGCCCTGCCAGAAGCAGATAAGGGCCTAAAGCAGTCTTGCGGGTTTGCGGCCAGCTCACAAGAAAGCGAGTTGAAGAAAGGAGCACAGGGGCCCTGTAATTCACAATCCTGCAGAGTTATAAATGACAGATAACGTCCAAAAATATTTTGAAGTAAGGCTGCGAAGAGGAGGTGAAAGCGGGGCAGAATTTCAGGAAACGATTTCAGGAGGTAGACTGGATTTGCCTTTAAAGCATAGGAAAAGAGGCAGAACATCGACAATGATGCACTTGGCAAAAAAGGGCGTATGAGTTTGTTCCTGAATATATTCAGGAAAAAACACATACGCCCTTTTTGGCCAACCAAGCAAGCTTGCAATGGAAATCCGAACTACTATGAAGTGTCACTTCCCCCCGGTCTAAAGGGTCATCTGAAAAAAGTGTAAAATCCAGAAAGGCAAGACAGGCCATGGGGAAAAAGGAGCCTTGTTATGCTGATGGGCGGGATGTAAATTGCCAACAGCCACTCTGGAGAAGTGTATGGTGTTTCCTGATACATCTGAAAAACAAAACAACAGAGTCTAGGGCATTCCCACTTATGGTCCTATAGCTTAGGGAAATTAAAATCAAAAAGACACAGCCACCCCAAAATTTGGGACGGCTCTGTTTACAGTAACCTCTTCTACGGTACAAGTTAAATATCCCAGAGAACAAATAATTGATAAAGAAGTTGCGGTACTTACGTACAACAGAATACCACTCAGCAATGAAATCTGTGTCACCAGGCCTGTACCAGCATAATGAGTGGATTGAGGCATGATGATTCTAAGTGAAATAAGTCACACAGAAAAAGAAACGTCATAAGGTATCACTAATACACAGAATGTAAACTTGGCTACACATGAACTGAATTACAAAACAGAACAGGGTCTCAAGTTTAGAAAACCAACTTATGCTTGCTTAGGGGAAAGGTGACTTGGGGTGCTGCATAAAACCAGAGTTTGAAATTAGCACAGATACCGTTCCATAAGCCAAATATGTAATAGACAAGACCTACCCCTTGCTCAACGAAATGGACTCAACAATGAGGTATCACCTCACACCTGTTAGAATGGGCATCATTTGAAAATCTACAAACAACAAATGCTGGAAAGGGTGTGGAGAAAAGGAACCCTCTTCCACTATTGTTGGGAATATAAATTGATACAGTCACTATGGAGAACAATATGGAGTTTCTTAAGAAACTAATAATAGAATTACCATATGATACAGCAATCCCAGTACTGCACATATACCGAGACAAAACCATAAATCAAAAAGAGACATTCAACGCAATGTTCATTGCATCACTATTTACAATGTCGAGGTAATGGAAGCCACCTAAATGCCCACAGACAGACGAATGCATAAAGATGTGGTACATATATAAAATGGAATATTACTAAGCCATGAAAGGAATGAAATTGGGTCATTTGTAGAGACGTCGATGGATCTAGAGACTGTCATACAGAGTGAAGTAAGTCAGAAAGAGAAAAACAAATCTTGTATATTCATGCATATATGGGGAACCTAGAAAAACTGTACAGATTAACCGTTTTGCAAGGCATAAATAGAGCAACAGATGTAGCCAACAAACGTATGGACAACAAGGGGGGAAAGCTCTTGGGGGGTGGTGGTGGGAGGAGTTGAGAGATTGGGATTGGCATGTAAACATTTATATGTATAAAATAGATAACCAATAAGAACCTGCTGTATAAAAATATAAAATAAAATTCAAAATTAAAAAGAAATAAAATTTAACAAACAAAACAGAAAAAACAATTATTCCCTTCACATACATGTATTTATATGAATAAATTATTTCCATGCTTATATCTGTAAATACAAAAAAGAGGAATAAAATCTACCTTGAACCAAAAACGAAAAAGAGAAAAAAAGAACAGAACCCACCAGTTACACAGAGGAAAACCGTATCAGGGCACTTGCTCCAGTTGTAAACAATTCTGAAGTTGGTCAGTGGTGGGGAATCGTCTCCCATTCAGCCAGCAGCCCCCACACAACAAGCGTCCTCATTGCAAAGCTGGGGCACCGTGCCGAGGCATCTGTGAGTAAACGTGAGCTGAGCCCCAGGCCAGTTGCTGCTGAACTGTTCCCACCCTTCCCAGGTAAAACACCTGAATATATACAAGGACTTGAAAGCCTAGAGGAAGGGCCATGGAGCCACACGACTGACAGCATGCCAGCTGACTTGGTGCCTGCAGGCCAGCCAGGATGGTCCTGGCCCTGGGTGCTCTTCTGGAAGATTTCCATTTCCCTGCCTGAGATACCCGTCCTGTCCCTGCCCCCACTGCTTTTTTCCTTCCTCACCTCTGCCCAGGGAGAAATTCCAGCAGCAGGTATGGGTGACACATCCTCTTCTTTAGCAGGTGGCAGCCTGGCAACTGCTGCAGAAAGTCCAGCAGAGCCCCACTCACACTGGGCCACCCACAAAGCCGTGGCCTCTCACTCCCTCCCACCAGCCCAGCCCCGAGACTGCTGACAGGGCAGAGAAAATGGCGTCAGGCACAGCTGCAGGGGCTCTTGCTGCCTGGAGTGGTATTTATATTGAGCTCAACCCAGGCACACCTGGGGAGGGCTGGCCGGCACGGTAAGGCTGCCCAGGTCAGCCAATCATCACCCCTCAGGGGCTCACAGTTGCAGAAAATGGAACTTGCTGAACCGGCCAGGTCCAAGGAACAGGTGTGGGCTCCTGAGAGTCAGGATAGACAAGGGGCTGCAGCTTTGGCTTGTTTTCTAATCATTTTATCTGGCCCATGAGTGGGAGACAACTTCAAGAAAACCCTCTCCTAATGAGAGGAACCCAGGAGTCAGGGAGAGGAGGGGTGGGTGGTGGTTGGAGACAGAGGCCTGGTGCCCCGGGTGCAGTGGAAGTCTCTGGAAGACCAGGTGGAGGGAGGCCACACAGAGTGATGCCCAGGGTCACAGACCTGTCAGAGCTGCTGTTTGTTAGTTCAAGTCCTGCTCTGAGGTGCTCTGTGTCAGCTCTGAGCGACAGGTGAGATGGGGGTGCTCTTCAATGAGGGCTATGTGCACGGTTCCTGTGTGCCCAGCCCTGGCACGGTACCTGCAAGGGTAGCTCTGTATCCTGGGAGAGGCCTGACCACGAGAGCCCAGTGGGCTGGGTTGGGGGTGGGGTACCTGCCCAGGAGAGCTCCATATCCTGGGATTGGCCTGACCACGAGAGCCCCATGGGCTGCTGGGGACCTGGTAAAGGATGTCAGGACAGTCAGTGAAGCCACCGAGGATATACCTCCAGTTGCTCCTAATTCCTACACCCTGCTGGTCATTCTACCAACCACCAGGACATGGTATTCTGTATTAGTCTTCAATGATGCCTTCTTTTGTATTCCATTAGTCCCAGAGTCACAAGAAATTTTGGCTTGTGAGTGGCAGGACTCAACATAAAACTAAAACAATACTTCCGGGCCGTCTTGCCCCAAGGGTTCAAAAATTCCCACACCATCTTTGGGGAAAGCTTAGCTAAAGACCGAAAAGTTCTACCTCTGGAAAAGGAAACCCTCCTTCAATATGCAGACGACATTCTGATCGCCAGCCCTACTAAGGAGGCCTCTGAACTACCAAGCCAATAAAGGATAGAAGTTTTCCAGAAAAAGCTCAAATATCACAGACTGCGGTGACCTGCCTGGGCTTCATTCTCACAGAAGGTCAGAGAAGCCCATCCCAGGAAAGGGAAGAAACCATTTGCAGCCTTACCCCTTTCTAAAACTAGAAGACAGCTTAGGGGTTCCTGGGGAGGCCAGGGTTTGCTGCTTCTGGATCCCTAACTACAGTCTACTAGCTGGGCCTCTATATGAAACACTGAAAGGAAAAGATGATGATCCTTTTGAACAGAATCCAGAAGTGGCCTTTCAAGAATGGAAAGAGCAGTCAATTCAGACCCTTGCCCTGGAACTCCCTAATTGAGCTAAACCCTTTGACCTTTACATTCCCGGTGAAAGGTGAATCGCCATTGGAGAATTAGTGCAAAAACTGGGACCACTTGAAATGGAACAACGCAAGAATGCCATCCAGGTAGGATAAACTACAGTCACCAAGGGGCTTGGCCCACTGCCACATCTGGCCAAGGTACTGGCGGTATCTAAAAACCTGGAAATCAGCAGCCCAAAAGGCCACCTCCCTCCTAAGGGAAAAGGACCCCACGTGGTGATCCTAATCACCAACCATGCCCTGAAGTTGCAGGGTTCACTCCGTGGGCACACCGACCTCGAGTGAGGAGGCCCTCCAACTCCAACATCCAGAGAGATAACCGGGGGCAACAGGGCACCATGACGACTCATGTGAACATCACTTGACCTGGAGTTTCTCTCATAAAACAACAATAGTGTGTCCCGAAGGAGTAGACTACTGCTTGCAGGACTTACTGCACCCGGAGGGGAGCTAATAATCTTGGCGGGGGAACCGTATATCACACTGTCACCATAGAAAAGCCTACAGACACCGTGATGATGGTGGCCAATAAGACCGGCTGGACTCCTGTTTACTTCAAAAGGCTGTTGACTCAGTGGCCATCATGGTCCTTGATCACCACTGACCCTAGACTGTCTGGGAGTTGAGCGGGCAGGGCTCTGACACCTGGTGCTGTTTTTACGTTAATTCAGGGGCCTAACTGAAGAAAGAGCAGACTACTGGTCAGAGCATCTAGGCTGGCAGAAACGGTCAGCCTAAGGTGGCCGAACAAATGTGGGGCGGGGTGAAACCGGCCCCCACAGCGTCTCTGCACATCTCTTTCCTGGACCCTTAAAGGTCATTAGAATCTATAACACTTCCAATGCTGGTGCTCAGGCGGACGAACAGGGAGGCAGGGGTCCTGGGGCCAATCAACGTCACCTGGAGGCTGCTGGGGAGAAGTTCTGACCCTCGTCCCCTGGTATGAGGGCTCCTAACGCAGCACTCAGCAGTTACAGAAGAAGGGTCTGCACCCTCAGCACTCCAAGAATGAGGAACGGGACAAAAGGCAGAGGAGGGGTTTGTCCCCAGCAAAGCCCATTAAAAATCCCTGGGAGATAAAAATAGAATCTGGACAATAAAGTCAAGTCTGACCTTTTTTATCCTTTGCGCTTTGTCTAATTTCACGTGCTCCTAGGGTCCCGCATGCAGAGGTTCCACACCCGGCACTTCAGACCAGATTTCCTAGTGCAGAATGGCTGGGTCGACACCTCAGCTCCTGGGGCCCAGTGCAGACTCCGAGATATAGAGCCTGAGCTGCAGCCAACCCGGCCCTCGAGAGCTCCGCCCCCTCCCTCCCACTGACTCTCACAGGATCTCTACACAGCAGCCCAGCCCACAGCCCACGGGGTAGTGCATGCTCTCACCTCTCCATTCTCTGATCAAAATATAAAGTTTCCTTTGCTTGTGAACCAAACTCAGTCTCGATCTGTTGGCCCCAATGACACTGGGCAGGGGGACACTTGTTGGGGTCCACTCTGGAGGATCAGTAACAGAAATTGAGACTATTGTAACTTCAATGAACAGATGTGTGAGCCAAACTGTAGTTAACATAGAACAGTTTATAAGGCTCGGGTAAAATAAGATGTTTCTAACACTTCCATTTGATATTTCCTCACTTTATTATAAGCAAGTTCAGTGAAAAGGTTTGTCTTATTTGTCAGGTCAATATTAGAGAAATGAAGTGATTTCTTTCCAAGGATGTACATCTAATAATCTTGGTTAAAGCTTCAATCTTGTTTTAAATGCTTTTCCATTGAAAATGATACCTCTCTTTCAGCTCCCCCATTTCTGAGAAGTATAAAATCTTATAATTTATTATTACCAAAGGGGAAAGGTGGGAGGAGGGATAAATTAACAGTTTGGAATTAACACATACACACTGCTATGTATAAAATAGATCATCAACAAGGAACTACTGTATAGCACAGGGAACTACACTCAATATTTTGCAATAACCTATAAGGGGAAATAATCGGAAAAAGAATAGATATTTTTATTGACATCATCTATCAATGACAGTTAAAGTGTAACCTAAGGGAAGCCGGTGGTGAGTGCTTCTGACCCTGAAGACTTCAATCATCTAAAGTTTGGACTCTGCGTACTTCCCAAGGCCCTTAATGAACATATGTGTAGCCGTAGCTTAAAAAACTCCCCAGTTTGGGTTTCGGAGAGACACTGATTTTGAAAAAGCCCTGGTGTTCTCCTTACATGAATGGGACTTTTCCTACTGCTAAAACATGTCTGTCACACCCAGAGGATGGTATACCGTCTGATCGGGAAGAGTTTGGAAAAGGCATCTCATCTCCTCATCTCCTGGTGCTCGGGTTCACCCCTCCAGCGTCTTTACTAACAGTCTCCCCACTTGGAGATGTCAGCACTGTCAACATCCCATTGCGTACAGTTTGGAATTTGTCCAGAGGATGAAGCGGAAGGATGAGGAACAATGAGAGACAAGTCCTAGGTGTTCAGACGGGCACATGTCACTCTAATTTCCAATCAGGAAGACGAATTGACCAAAGGCTAGGGTTGCCCATGGAAACAGTATAGGGCTTGAGGAAATCCCACTGCTTTGTGGCCAGTTCCCATAAACACAAGTTGAACAATGGAACTCAGGGGCAGTAAAATTCATGAAACTGCAGAGTTGAAAATATCTGTCACTGAAAAATGTCTTGAGGAAAGTCAGAGAAAAGGATTGGTAAGCAAGGGAGAATGGCAGGAAAGGGATTTGAGGAGGTAGAAAGGACTCGCCATTAAGCACAAGAAAAGGGGCTGAACATTGCCAACATTGCAGTTGGCCAAAAAGGCTGTATGCGGTTTTTTCTGTATATATTCAAGAAAAGGGCATACACTTTTTTAGCCAACCAAACAGGTGGGCACTGGAAATCAATACTACAAAAGATATCACTTCGCATCAGTCAGAAGAGCCATCCTCATAAAGTATAAACACCAGAAATGCAGGACAGGGCAAGGAGAAGAGGGAGCCCTGTGAGGCTTATAGTGGAAATGTATATTGCCAACGGCCATTCTGGAGAAGTGTATTGTGTTTACTAAAGCATCTAAAAAATGAGCTACAGAGCATAGGGCACTTGCACTCATGGGCGTATATCTTGGGAAAAACAAAAATCGAGAGGACACAGGCACCCCAATGTTTACTGCCTCTCTGTTTAAAAGATCCTCGACTAGGATATAACTTCAATGTCTCTGGAGGGAAAAAATGGATAGAGATGTGATACTTATGTAGAGTGGAATATTACTCAGCCTGGAAATCAATGAAATATGGCCAGTTGTAACAACTCCGGAGGAGTTACGTATGATCATTCTAAGTGACATAATTCAAAAAGACAATGACACGTATCATAAGATATCACTTAAAGGTGGAATACAAAATGGCTACACATGAAATAAATTACAAAACAAAAACATAGTCAAATATGTAGAAAACACGCGTAAGGCTGCTAAACGGGAAAGGTGGGGAGGGGTGAGGCATCATCCAGGAGGTTGAAATTAGCAAAGATACCATTCCAAATACCAAACTGATAATCAACAAGGCCTACACGGTAGCTAAAAGAACTGCACTCAGCACACTCAAGTCACCGGAAAAGAATATCTATGACTGGTAAGAATCTGAAAAAGAATTTATTGATGTCTCTCTGTACGTGAATCAAGTGGATGTACAGCAGCAAGAAACAGAGCTTTGAAAATCAGCTGTAACCAATATAGTAATAAATTGAAAAAAATAAACGACAGAGAGACAGAGAAAACCTCTTACAACTTTTCCTCAGGGACGGTGATGCAACATGGATTGAACACATCTAGACCCACAGCAGGATGAGACATAAGGCTGGAAACTGTTCGTGCTAAGAGAAATGTGAGGTTGGGTGAGGAAATGCACACCCTTTAAAGTAATACTACCTGGTACCCATTCAATGGGTCCCAAATCTGCAGGTTCAAGGAATCTTCCTACAGCTAAAACATGCATGGAAAACCCAGAGGACTGTACACCATGTGATCGGGAGATGTGTCTAAAATGCACCTCATTTATCCTCTCCTGGTGCTCCTGTTCATCATTCCAGCCACGTTACTTAGAATCTCCCCACTTAGAGAATCAGCACATTTAAACTTCTGTTTCACACATTTTGCAAATTGTGAGGAGGATGAACGGGAAGAGGGGGAACCAATGAGAGAATAGTTGTAGGGGTTTGGACGGGCACATGTCACTCTAATTTCCCATTAAGAATAAGAATTAAAAAAAGGCTCAGCCCGCCTCGCCGGAGCCAAAATAGGGCCTGAAGCAATCCTGCGGCTTTGAGGCCAGCTCACAAAAGAGCAACTTCAAAAATGGAGCTCAGGGTCACTGCAATTCACAAACCTGCAGAGTTATAAATGAAAACTAACGTCCAAAAATATGTTGAGGTAAGGCAAAGAAGAGGATCTGAATGCAAGACAGAATTGCAAGAAACAGATTTCAAGAGATAGATTGGACTCATCTTTAAAGCACATGAAAAGCGGCAGAATTCCGACAATGATGCAGTTGGCCCAAAAGGGAGTATGCGTTTTTTCCTGAATATATCCAGGAAAAAACGCATACGCACTTTATGGGCAACCAAGCAAGCAAGCAATGCAAATGTGCACAACAAAGAAGTCTCATTTCCCACCGGTCAAAAGGGCCATCCGAAAAAATTGTAAAAACCAGAAATGCAGGACAGGCCATGGAGAACAGGGAGCCTTTATACGCTGATGGACAGTGTGTGAACTGCCGAGAGCCACTCTGGAGAAGTGTATGGTGGTTCCTAAATCATCTAAAAAACAGAGCTACAGAGCATAGGGCACTTCCAATCACGGAAGTATATCTAGGGAAGTCTAAAAATCAACAAGACACAAGCACACCACAGTTTAGGGCTACTCTGTTTACAAGAACCTCAACTTCAGTACACCTTAAATATCCCAGGAAAGAGAACAATGGATAAAGAAAATGTGGTACTTATGTACAATGGAATATCTCTTCACCATGAAATCAATGTAATAAGGCTAGTGGAAGGATAAAGAGTGGATTTAGGTCCGATAATACTACTTGAAATAAGTCAAACAGAAAAAGAAACATATCATAAGATATCACTTATAGAGGGAGGATAAATATGGCTGCACAAAAAATGAATTACAAAACAGAACAGTGTCTCACATTTAGAAAACACACTTATGTCAGCTTAAGGGGAAAGGAGAGGTGGGGTGATGCATAAAACCAGAGTTTGAAATTAGCACAGATACCGTTCAATAAACCAAATAGGTATTAGACAAGATCTACACCTTGCTCAATGAACTGGCCTCAACACACCCTATACACCGCAGAGAAATATATCTGAGTAATAAGAATCTTAAAACCCATGTATTGGTATATCTCCATAAGGGAATCAAGTGTGTGCAGAGTGGCACAAACACAGCAGTGAAAATGAGCTAAACCCCATTATAGAAAAAAATTTTAAAACCAAAACGCAGAAACAATGAAAGAGAGAAAAATTCTTACAAAATTCGCTCAGGGGCTGTGATGCAACCTGGAATGACCACATATAAACCCACAGCTGGATAAGACATAAGGCTGGACACTTGGGGCTGAGAGGATTGGTGAGCGTTGGTGAGCAACTGCCAAAAGTTTAATGCAATACTTCATGCTACTCATTCCAAGGGTCCCAACACTCCAGGTTGAAGGGAATCTTCCTACAGCTAAACCATGCATGGGAAATCCAGCGGATGGTATACCATATGATCGGGAAAGGTTTCTAAAATGCACTTCATTTTCCTCTCCTGGGGCTCCGGATCAACATTCCAGCCACTTTACTAACAACATCCCCACATGGAGAGCAATGCCTTTAAGTTCCGGTATCGCACAGTCTGCAGTTAGTGCGGAGGATGAATGGGAATAGGGGGAACCAGTGAGAAAATAGCTGTAGTGGCTTCAATGGGCACATGTCACTCTAATTTCACATCAGGGAGAAGAATTAACCAAAGGCAGAGCAAGGCGCCACAGAAGAAGAATAGGGCCTGAAGAAATCCTGTGGATAAGAGGCAAGATCACAAAAATAAGAGCTGAAAAATGGAGCTAAGGGCCACTGCAATTCAAAAAACTGCAGAGTTATAAAGGCCAACTACTTTCCAAAAGTATATTGAGGTAAGGCTATGAAGAGGCACTGACAGCAAGGCAGAATTGCAGGAAACCGATTTCAGGAGGTAGACTGGAATTGCATTGAAAACATATGAAAAGAGGCAGAAGGTCGACAATGATGCACTTGGCCAAAAAGCGCGTATGCGTTTTTTCCTGAATATATTCAGGAAACAACGCATACGCACTTTCTGGCCAACCAAGCAAGCTTGCAAAGGAAATCTGCACTAAAATGAAGTCTCACTGCCCCCCGGTCAAAAGGGCCATCTGAAAAAAGTGTAAAATCCAGAAAGGCAGGACAGGCCATGGAGAACTGGGAGCCTTGTTATGCTGATGGGCGGGATGAAAATTGCCAACAGCCACTCTGGAGAAGTGTATGGTGTTTCCTGAAACATCCAAAAAACAAAGCAACAGAGCCTAGGGCACTTCCACTTATGGTCCTATAGCTTAGGGCAATTAAAATCAAAAAGACACAGCCACCCCAAAGTTTGGGACGGCTCTGTTTACAAGAACTTCGTTTACAGTACAAGTTCAATATCGCAGAAAGCGAAAAATGGATAAAGAAGTTGTGGTACTTACGTACAATGCAATATCACTCAGCAATGAAAACTATATCATCAGGCCCGAAGCAGTATAATGAGTGGATTCAGGTACGATGATTCTAAGTGAAATAAGTCACAAAGAAAAGGAAACATCATAAGATATCACTACTACACGGAATGTAAACTTGGCTACACAATAACTGAATTACAAAACAGAACAGGTTCTCAAATGTAGAAAACCAACTTATGCTTGCTTAAGGGGAAAGGTGAGTTGGGGTGCTGCATAAAACCAGAGATTGAAATGAGAACAGATACTGTTCCATAAGCCAAATATGTAATAGACAAGAGCTACTCCTTGCTCAACGAAGTGGACTCAACACCCCATATTAAACGCCTAAGAATATACCTGACTAGTAAGAATCTTAAAACCTATGGATTTATATGTCTCCGAAAGAGAATCAAGCGTGTGTACAGCGGCATGAACGCAGCAGTGATAGGATTGGTGAGGTTCGGTGAGCAAATGCAGACCCTTTGAAGTCATATTGCATGGTACCCATTCCATGGGTCTCAACTCTCCAGGTTTAAGGGATTCTTCCTTCAGCTAAAACATGCATGTGGAACCCAGAGTATGATCCACCGTGTGATCGGGAAACGTGTTCAAATGTGTCTCAGTTTTCGTCCCCTGCTACTCGGGTGCAACATTCCAGATGCTTTACTAACACTCTCCCCACTTGGAGAGTCAGTGCCTTTAACCTCCTGTTTGGCCCAGTGTGCAATTTCTGCGGAAAATGAACAGGAGTACGGAGAACCAATGAGAGACTAGCTGGAGGTGTCTGGACGGGCAAATTTAACTCTCATTTCCCACCAGGATGAGGAATTAACCAAAGGCTCAGCGTGCCATGCCGGAACCACACTAGGGCCTGAAGCAATCCTGCGGTGTTGTGGCCAGCTCACAAGAAAGCGAGTTGAAGAAAGGAGCTCAGGGGCACTGTAATTCACAAAACTGCAGAGTTATTAATGACAGCTATCGTCCAAAAATATATTGAAGTAAGGCTGCCAAGAGGACTTGAAAGTGGGGCAGAATTGCAGGAAACCGATTTCAGGAGGTAGACTGGAATTGCATGTAAAGCATAGGAAAAGAGGCAGAACGTCCACAATGATGCACTTGGCCAAAAAGGGCGTATGCGTTTTTTCCTGAATATATTCAGGAAAAAACGCATACGTACTTTTTGGCCAACCAAGCAAGCTTGCAAAGGAAATCTGCACTACAATCAAGTCTCACTGCCCCCCGGTCATAAGGGCCATCTGAAAAAACTGTAAAATCCAGAAAGGCAGGACAGGCCATGGAGAACTGGGAGCCTTGTTATGCTGATGGGCGGGATATAAATTGCCAACAGCCACTCTGGAGAAGTGTATGGTGTTTCCTGAAACATCCAAAAAACAAAGCTACAGAGCGTAGGGCACTTCCACTTATGGTCCTATAGCTTAGGGAAATTAAAATCAAAAAGACACAGCCACCCCAAAGTTTGTGACGGCTCTGTTTACAAGAACCTCGTTTACGGTACAAGTTCAATATCGCAGAAAGCGAAAAATGGATAAAGAAGTTGTGGTACTTACGTACAATGCAATATCACTCAGCAATGAAATCTATGTCATCAGGCCTGTAGCAGGATAATGAGTGGATTCAGGTACGATGATTCTAAGTGAAATAAGTCACACAGAAAAAGAAACATCATAAGATATCACTACTACACGGAATGTAAACTTGGCTACACAGGAACTGAATTACAAAACAGAACAGGGTATCAAATGTAGAAAACCAACTTATGCTTGCTTAAGAGGAAAGGTGAGTTGGGGTGCTGCATAAAACCAGAGATTGAAATTAGCACAGATACCGTTCCATAATCCAAATATGTAATAGACAAGAGCTACTCCTTGCTCAACGAAGTGGACTCAACACCCCATATTAAACGCCTAAGAATATACCTGACTAGTAAGAATCTTAAAACCTATGGATTTATATGTCTCCGAAAGAGAATCAAGCGTGTGTACAGCGGGATAAATGCAGCAGTGATAGGATTGGTGAAGTTCGGTGAGAAAATGCAGACCGTTTGAAGTCATATTGCATGGTACCCATTCCATGGGTCTCAACTCTTCAGGTTTAAGGGATTCTTCCTTCAGCTAAAACATGCATGTGGAACCCCGACTATAATCCACCGTGTGATCGGGAAACGTGTTCAAATGTGTCTCAGTTTTTGTCCCCTGGTACTAGGGTGCAACATTTCAGACGCTTTACTAACACTCTCCCCACTTGGAGAGTCAGTGCCTTTAACCTCCTGTTTGGCCCAGTTTGCAATTTCTGCGGAAGATGAACAGGAATAGGGAGAACCAATGAGAGACTAGCTGGAGGTGTCTGGACGGGCAAATTTAACTCTCATTTCCCACCAGGAAGAAGAATTAAACAAGGCTCAGCATGCCGTGCCGGAACCACACTAGGGCCTGAAGCAATCCTGCGGTGTTGCGGCCAGCTCGCAAGAAAGCGAGCTGAAGAAAGGAGCTCAGGGACACTGTCATTCACAAACCTGCAGAGTTATAAATGACAGCTATCGTCCAAAAATATATTGAAGTAAGGGTGCCAAGAGGACTTGAAAGCGGGGCAGAATTGCAGGTAACCGATTTCAGGAGGTAGACTGGAATTGCATTTAAAGCATAGGAAAAGGGGCAGAACATCCACAATGATGCACTTGGCCAAAAAGTGCGTATGCCTTTTTTCCAGAATATATTCATCAAAAAACGCATATGCCCTTTTTGGCCAACCAAGCAAGCTTGCAAAGTAAATCTGCACTACAATGAGTCTCACTTCACCCCCAGTCAAAAGGGCCATCTAAAAAAAATGTGTAAAATCCAGAAAGGCAGGACAGGCCATGGAGAACTGGGAGCCTTGTTATGCTGATGTGCGGGATGTAAATTGCCAACAGCCACTCTGGAGAAGTGTATGGTGTTTCCTGAAACATCTAAAAAACAAAGCAACAGAGCCTAGGGCACTTCCACTTATGGTCCTATAGCTTAGGGAAATTAAAATCAAAAAGACACAGCCACCCCAAAGTTTGGGACGGCTCTGTTTACAAGAACCTCGTTTACGGTACAAGTTCAATATCAAAGAAAGCGAAAAATGGATAAAGAAGTTGTGGTACTTACGTACAATGCAATATCACTCATCAATGAAATCTATGTCATCAGGCCCGTAGCAGCATAATGAGTGGATTCAGGTACGATGATTCTAAGTGAAATAAGTCACACAGAAAAAGAAATATCATATCACTAATACACGGAATGTAAACTTGGCTACACAGGAACTGAATTACAAAACAGAACAGGGTCTCAAATGTAGAAAACCAACTTATGCGTGCTTAAGGGGAAAGGTGAGTTGGGGTGCTGCATAAAACCAGAGATTGAAATGAGCACAGATACCGTTCCATAAGCCAAATATGTAATAGACTAGAGCTACTCCTTGCTCAACGAAGTGGACTCAACACCCCATATTAAATGCCTAAGAATATACCTGACTAGTAAGAATCTTAAAACCTATGGATTTATATGTCTCCGAAAGAGAATCAAGCGTGTGTACAGCGGCATAAACGCAGCAGTGATAGGATTGGTGAGGTTCGGTGAGCAAATGCAGACCCTTTGAAGTCATATTGCATGGTACCCATTCCATGGGTCTCAACTCTCCAGGTTTAAGGGATTCTTCCTTCAGCTAAAACATGCATGTGGAACCCAGTGTATGATCCACCGTGTGATCGGGAAACGTGTTCAAATGTGTCTCAGTTTTCGTCCCCTGGTACTCGGGTGCAACATTCCAGACGCTTTACTAACACTCTCCCTACTTGGAGAGTCAGTGCCTTTAACCTCCTGTTTGGCCCAGTTTGCCATTTCTGCGGAAAATGAACAGGAATAGGGAGAACCAATGAGAGACTAGCTGGAGCTGTCTGGACGGGCAAATTTAACTCTCATTTCCCACCAGGTAGAGGAATTAACCAAAGGCTCAGCGTGCCATGCAAGAACCACACTAGGGCCTGAAGCAATCCTGTGGTGTTGCGGCCAGCTCACAAGAAAGCGAGTTGAAGAAAGGAGCTCAGGGGCACTGTCATTCACAAACCTGCAGAGTTATAAATGACAGCTATCATCCAAAAATATATTGAAGTAAGGCTGCCACGAGGACTTGAAAGCGGGGCAGAATTGCAGGAAACCGATTTCAGGAGGTAGACTGGAATTGCATGTAGAGCATAGGAAAAGAGGCAGAACGTCCACAATGATGCACTTGGCCAAAAAGGGCGTATGTGTTTTTTCCTGAATATATTCAGGAAAAAACGCATACGCACTTTTTGGCCAACCAAGCAAGCTTGCAAAGGAAATCTGCACTACAACGAAGTCTCTCTGCCCCCCGGTCAAAAGGGCCATCTGAAAAAAGTGTAAAATCCAGAACGGCAGGACAGGCCATGGAGAACTGAGAGCCTTGTTATGCTGATGGGCGGGATGTAAATTGCCAACAGCCACTCTGGAGAAGTGTATGGTGTTTCCTGAAACATCTAAAAAACAAAGCAACAGAGCCTAGGGCCCTTCCACTTATGGTCCTATAGCTTAGGGAAATTAAAATCAAAAAGACACAGCCACCCCAAAGTTTGGGACGGCTCTGTTTACAAGAACCTCCTTTACGTTACAAGTTCAATATCACAGAAAGCAAAAAATGGATAAAGAAGTTGTGGTACTTACATACAATGCAATATCACTCAGCAATGAAATCTATGTCATCAGGCGCGTAGCAGCATGAGTGGATTCAGGTACGATGATTCTAAGTGAAATAAGTCACACAGAAAAAGAAACATGATATGATATCACTAATACACGGAATGTAAACTTGGCTACACAGGAACTGAATTACAGAACAGAACAGGGTCTCAAATGCAGAAAACCAACTTATGCTTGCTGAAGGGGAAAGGTGAGTTGGGGTGCTGCATAAAACCAGAGATTGAAATGAGCACAGATACCGTTCCATAAGCCAAATATGTAATAGACTAGAGCTACTCCTTGCTCAACGAAGTGGACTCAACACCCCATATTAAACGCCTAAGAATATACCTGACTAGTAAGAATCTTAAAACCTATGGATTTATATGTCTCCGAAAGAGAATCAAGCGTGTGTACAGCGGCATAAACGCAGCAGTGATAGGATTGGTGAGGTTCGGTGAGCAAATGCAGACCCTTTGAAGTCATATTGCATGGTACCCATTCCATGGGTCTCAACTCTCCAGGTTTAAGGGATTCTTCCTTCAGCTAAAACATGCATGTGGAACCCAGAGTATGATCCACCATGTGATCGGGAAACGTGTTCAAATGTGTCTCAGTTTTCGTCCCCTGGTACTCGGGTGCAACATTCCAGACGCTTTACTAACACTCTCCCCACTTGGAGAGTCAGTGCCTTTAACCTCCTGTTGGCCCAGTTTGCAATTTCTGCGGAAAATGAACAGGAATAGGGAGAATCAATGAGAGACTAGCTGGAGGTGTCTGGACGGGCAAATTTAACTCTCATTTCCCACCAGGAAGAAGAATTAACCAAAGGCTCAGCGTGCCATGCCGGAACCACACTAGGGACTGAAGCAATCCTGCGGTGTTGCGGCCAGCTCACAAGAAAGCGAGTTGAAGAAAGGAGCTCAGGGGCACTGTAATTCACAAACCTGCAGAGTTATAAATGACAGCTATCGTCCAAAAATATATTGAAGTAAGGGTGCCAAGAGGACTTGAAAGCGGGTCAGATTGCAGGAAACCGATTTCAGGAGGTAGACTGGAATTGCATGTAAAGCATAGGAAAAGAGGCAGAACGTCCACAATGATGCACGTGGCCAAAAAGGGCATATGCGTTTTTTCCTGAATATATTCAGTAAAAAACGCATACGTCCTTTTTGGCCAACCAAGCAAGCTTGCAAAGGAAATCTGCACTACAATGAAGTCTCACTGCCCCCCGGTCAAAAGGGCCATCTGAAAAAAGTGTAAAATCCAGAAAGGCAGGACAGGCTATGGAGAACAGGGAGCCTTGTTATGCTGATGGGCGGGATGTAAATTGCCAACAGCCACTCTGGAGAAGTGTATGGTGTTTCCTGAAACATCTAAAAAACAAAGCAACAGAGCCTAGGGCACCTCCACTTATGGTCCTATAGCTTAGGGAAATTAAAATCAAAAAGACACAGCCACCCCAAAGTTTGGGACTGCTCTGTTTACAAGAACCTCGTTTACCGTACAAGTTCAATATCACAGAAAGCAAAAAATGGATAAAGAAGTTGTGGTACTTACGTACAATGCAATATCACTCAGCAATGAAATCTATGTCATCAGGCCCATAGCAGCATAATGAGTGGATTCAGGTACGATGATTCTAAGTGAAATAAGTCAGACAGAAAAAGAAACATCATAAGATATCACTAATATAAGAATGTAAACTTGGCAACACAGGAACTGAATTACAAAACAGAACAGGGTTTCAAATGTAGAAAACCTACTTATGCTTGCTTAAGGGGAAAGGTGAGTTGGGGTGCTGCATAAAACCAGAGATTGAAATTAGCACAGATACCGTTCCATAAGCCAAATATGTAATAGACAAGAGCTACTCCTTGCTCAACGAAGTGGACTCAACACACCATATTAAACGCATAAGAATATACCTGACTAGTAAGAATCTTAAAACCTATGGATTTATATGTCTCCGAAAGAGAATCAAGCGTGTGTACAGTGACATATACGCAACAGTGATAGGATTGGTGAGGTTCGGTGAGCAAATACAGACACTTTGAAGACATATTGCATGGTACCCATTCCATGGGTCTCAACTCTCCAGGTTTAAGGGATTTTTCCTTCAGCTAAAACATGCATGTGAACCCAGAGTATGATCCACCGTGTGATCGGGCAACGTGTTCAAATGTGTCTCAGTTTTCGTCCCCTGGTACTCGGGTGCAACATTCCAGACGCTTTACTAACACTCTCCCTAGTTGGAGAGTCAGTGCCTTTAACCTCCTGTTTTGCCCAGTTTGCAATTTCTGCAGAAAATGAACAGGAATAGGGAGAACCAATGAGAGACTAGCTGGAGGTGTCTGCACGGGCAAATTTAACTCTCATTTCCCACCAGGAAGAAGAATTAAACAAGGATCAGCGTGCCGTGCTGGAACACACTAGGGCCTGAAGCAATCCTGCGGTGTTGCGGCCAGCTCGCAAGAAAGCGAGCTGAAGAAAGGAGCTCAGGGACACTGTCATTCACAAACCTGCAGAGTTATAAATGACAGCTATCGTCCAAAAATATATTGAAGTAAGACTGCCAAGAGGACTTGAAAGCGGGGCAGAATTGCAGGTAACCGATTTCAGGAGGTAGACTGGAATTGCATTTAAGGCATAGGAAAAGAGGCAGAAAGTCCACAATGATGTACTTGGCCAAAAAGGGCGTATGCGATTTTTCCTGAATATATTCAGGAATAAACGCATACGCCCTTTTTGGCCAACCAAGCAAGCTTGCAATGGAAATCTGCACTACAATGAAGTCTCACTGCCCCCCCGGTCAAAAGGGCCATCTGAAAAAAGTGTAAAATCCAGAAAGGCAGGACAGGCCATGGAGAACTGGTAGCCTTGTTATGCTGATGGGTGGGATGTAAATTGCCAACAGCCACTCTGGAGAAGTGTATGGTGTTTCCTGAAACATCTAAAAAACAAAGCAACAGAGCCTAGGGCACTTCCACTTATGGTCCTATAGCTTAGGGAAATTAAAATCAAAAAGACACAGCCACCCCAAAGTTTGGGATGGCTCCGTTTACAAGAACCTCGTTTACGGTACAAGTTCAATATCACAGAAAGCGAAAAATGGATAAAGTAGTTGTGATACTTACGTACAATGCAATATCACTCAGCAATGAAATCTATGTCATCAGGCCCGTAGCAGCATAATGAGTGGATTCAGGTACGATGATTCTAAGTGAAATAAGTCACACAGAAAATGAAACATCATAAGATACCACTAATACATGGAATGTAAACTTGGCTACACAGGACCTGAATTACAAAACAGAACAGGGTCTCAAATGAAGAATATCAACTTATGCTTGCTTAAGGGGAAAGGTGAGTTGGGGGGCTGCATAAAACCAGAGATTGAAATGAGCACAGATACCGTTCCATAAGCCAAATATGTAATAGACTAGAGCTACTCCTTGCTCAGCGAAGTGGACTCAACACCCCATATTAAATGCCTAAGAATATACCTGTCTAGTAAGAATCTTAAAACCTATGGATTCATATGTCTCTGAAAGAGAATCAAGCGTGTGTACAGCGGCATAAACGCAGCAGTGATAGGCTTGTTGAGGTTCGGTGAGCAAATGCAGACCCTTTGAAGTCATATTGCATGGTACCCATTCCATGGGTCTCAACTCTCCAGGTTTAAGGGATTCTTCTTTCAGCTAAAACATGCATGTGGCACCCAGAGTATGATCCACCGTGTGATCGGGAAACGTGTTCAAATGTGTCTCAGTTTTCGTCCCCTGGTACTCGGGTGCAACATTCCAGACGCTTTACTAACACTCTCCCCACTTGGAGAGTCAGTGCCTTTAACCTCCTGTTTGGCCAAGTTTGCAATTTCTGTGGAAGATGAACAGGAATACGGAGAACCAATGAGAGACTAGCTGGAGGTGTTTGGACGGGCAAATTTAACTCTCCTTTCCCAGCAGGGAGAGGAATTAACCAAAGGCTCAGCGTGCCGTGCCGGAACCACACTAGGGCCTTAAGGAATCCTGCGGTTTTCCGGCCAGCTCACAAGAAAGCGAGTTGAAGAAATTAGCTCATGGGGACTGTCATTCACAAACCTGCAGAGTTATAAATGACAGCTATCGTCCAAAAATATATTGAAGTAAGGCTGGCAAGAGGACTTGAAAGCGGGGCAGAATTGCATGAAACCGATTTCAGGAGGTAGACTGGAATTGCATGTAAAGCATAGGAAAAGAGGCAGAACGTCCACAATGATGCACTTGGCCAAAAAGGGCGTATGCGTTTTTTCCTGAATATATTCAGGAAAAAACGCATACGCACTTTTTGGCCAACCAAGCAAGCTTGCAAAGGAAATCTGCACTACAATGAAGTCTCAATGGCCCGTGGTCAAAAGGGCCATATGAAAAAAGTGTAAACTCCAGAAAGACAGGACAGGCCATGGAGAACTGGGAGCCTTGTTATGCTGACGGGCGGCATGAAAATTGCCAACAGCCACTTTGGAGAAGTGTATGGTGTTTCCTGAAACATCTACAAAACAAAGCAACAGAGCCTAGGGCACTTCCACTTATGGTCCTATAGCTTAGGGAAATTAAAATCAAAAAGACACAGCCACTCCAGAGTTTGGGACGGCTCTGTTTACAAGAACCTCGTTTACGGTACAAGTTCAATATCACAGAAAGCGAAAAATGGATAAAGAAGTTGTGGTACTTACGTACAATGCAATATCACTCAGCAATGAAATCTATGTCATCAGGCCCGTAGCAGCATAATGAGTGGATTCAGGTACGATGATTCTAAGTGAAATAAGTCACACAGAAAAAGAAACATCATAAGATATCACTATTACACGGAATGTAAACTTGGCTACACAGGAACTGAATTACAAAACAGAAAAGGGTCTCAAATGTAGAAAACAAACTTATGCTTGCTTAAGCGGAAAGGGGAGTTGGGGTGCTGCATAAAACCAGAGATTGAAATTAGCACAGATACCGTTCCATAAGCCATATATGTAATAGACAAGAGCTACTCCTTGCTCAGCGAAGTGGACTCAACACCCCATATTAAAAGCCTAAGAATATACCTGACTAGTAAGAATCTTAAAACCTATGGATTTATATGTCTCCGAAAGAGAATCAAGCGTATGTACAGCGGCATAAATGCAGCAGTGATAGGATTGGTGAGGTTCTGTGAGCAAATTCAGACCCTTTGAAGTCATATTGCATGGTACCCATTCCATGGGTCTCAACTCTCCAGGTTTAAGGGATTCTTCCTTCAGCTAAAACATGCATGTGGAACCCAGAGTATGATCCACCGTGTGATCGGGAAACGTGTTCAAATGTGTCTCAGTTTTCGTCCCCTGGTACTCGGGTGCAACATTCTAGACGCTTTACTAACACTCTCCCCACTTGGAGAGTCAGTGCCTTTAACCTCCTGTTTGGCCCAGTTTGCAATATCTGCGGAAGATGAACAGGAATAGGGAGAACCAATGAGAGACTAGCTGGAGGTGTCTGGACGGGCAAATTTAACTCTCATTTCCCACCCGGAAGAGGAATTAACCAAAGGATCAGCGTGCCGTGCCGGAACCACCCTAGGGCCTGAAGCAATCCTGCGGTGTTGCGGCCAGCTCACAAGAAAGCGAGTTGAAGAAAGGAGCTCAGGGGCACTGTAATTCACAAACCTGCAGAGTTATAAATGACAGCTATCGTCCAAAAATATATTGAAGTAAGGTTGCCAAGAGGACTTGAAAGCGGGGCAGAATTGGAGGAAACCGATTTCAGGAGGTAGACTGGAATTGCATGTAAAGCATAGGAAAAGAGGCAGAACGTCCACAATGATGCACTTGGCCAAAAAGGGCGTATGCGTTTTTTCCTGAATATATTCAGAAAAAACGCATACGCCCTTTTTGGCCAACCAAGCAAGCTTGCAAAGGAAATCTGCACTACAATGAAGTCTCACTGCCCCCCGGTCAAAAGGGCCATCTGAAAAAAGTGTAAAATCCAGAAAGGCAGGACAGGCCATGGAGAACTGGGATCCTTGTTATGCTGATGGGCGGGATGTAAATTGCCAACAGCCACTCTGGAGAAGTGTATGGTGTTTCCTGAAACATCTAGAAAACAAAGCAACAGAGCCTAAGGCACTTCAACTTATGGTCCTATAGCTTAGTGAAATTAAAATCAAAAAGACACAGCCACCCCAAAGTTTGGGACGGCTCTGTTTACAAGAACCTCATTTACGGTACAAGTTCAATATCACACAAAGCGAAAAATGGATAAAGAAGTTGTGGTACTTACGTACAATGCAATATCACTCAGCAATGAAATCTATGTCATCAGGCCCGTAGCAGCATAATGAGTGGATTCAGGTACGATGATTCTAAGTGAAATAAGTCAGACAGAAAAAGAAACATCATAAGATATCACTAATAAACGGAATGTAAACTTGGCAACACAGGAACTGAATTACAAAACAGAACAGGGTCTCAAATGTAGAAAACCAACTTATGCTTGCTTAAGGGGAAAGGTGAGTTGGGGTGCTGCATAAAACCAGAGATTGAAATTAGCACAGATACCTTTCCATAAGCCAAATATGTAACAGACAAGAGCTACTCCTTGCTCAACGAAGTGGACTCAACACCCCATATTAAACGCCTAAGAATATACCTGACTAGTAAGAATCTTAAAACCTATGGATTTATATGTCTCCGAAAGAGAATCAAGCGTGTGTACAGTGACACATACGCAACAGTGATAAGATTGGTGAGGCTCTTTGAGACAATGCAGACCCTTTGAAGTCATATTGCATGGTACCCATTCCATGGGTCTCAATTCTCCAGGTTTAAGGTATTCTTCCTTCAGCTAAAACATGCATGTGGAACCCAGAGTATGATCCACCGTGTGATCGGGAAACGTGTTCAAATGTGTCTCAGTTTTCGTCCCCTGGTACTCGGGTGCAACATTCCAGACGCTTTACTAACACTCTCCCTAGTTGGAGTGTCATTGTCTTTAACCTCCTGTTTGGCCCAGTTTGCAATTTCTGCGGAAGATGAACAGGAATAGGGAGAACCAATGAGAGACTAGCTGGAGGTGTCTGGACGGGCAAATTTAACTCTCATTTCCCACCAGGAAGAAGAATTAACCAAGGCTCAGCATGCCGTGCTGGAACCACACTAGGGCCTGAAGCAATCCTGCGGTGTTGCGGCCAGCTCGCAAGAAAGCGAGCTGAAGAAAGGAGCTCAGGGACACTGTCATTCACAAACCTGCAGAGTTATAAATGACAGCTATCGTCCAAAAATATATTGAAGTAAGACTGCCAAGAGGACTTGAGAGCGGGGCAGAATTGCAGGTAACCGATTTCAGGAGGTAGACTGGAATTGCATTTAAAGCATAGGAAAAGAGGCAGAACATCCACAATGATGCACTTGGCCAAAAAGTGCGTATGCCTTTTTTCCTGAATATATTCATCAAAAAACGCATATGCCCTTTTTGGCCAACCAAGGAAGCTTGCAAAGTAAATCTGCACTACAATGAGTCTCACTTCACCCCTGGTCAAAAGGGCCATCTAAAAAAAAGTGTAAAATCCAGAAAGGCAGGGCAGGCCATGGAGAACTGGGAGCCTTGTTATGCTGATGAGCGGGATGTAAATTGCCAACAGCCACTCTGGAGAAGTGTATGGTGTTTCCTGAAACATCTAAAAAACAAAGCAACGGAGCCTAGGGCACTTCCACTTATGGTCCTATAGCTTAGGGAAATTAAAATCAAAAAGACAGAGCCACCCGAAAGTTTGGGACGGCTCCGTTTACAAGAACCTCGTTTACGGTACAAGTTCAATATCAAAGAAAGCGAAAAATGGATAAAGAAGTTGTGGTACTTACGTACAATGCAATATCACTCAACAATGAAATCTATGTCATCAGGCCCGTAGCAGCATAATGAGTGGATTCAGGTACGATGCTTCTAAGTGAAATAAGTCAGACAGAAAAAGAAACATCATAAGATATCACTAATACACGGAATGTAAACTTGGCAACACAGGAACTGAATTACAAAACAGAACAGGGTCTCAAATGTAGAAAACCAACTTATGCTTGCTTAAGGTGAAAGGTGAGTTGGGGTGCTGCATAAAACCAGAGATTGAAATTAGCACAGATACCGTTCCATAAGCCAAATATGTAATAGACAAGAGCTACTCCTTGCTCAACGAAGTGGACTCAACACCCCATATTAAACGCATAAGAATATACCTGACTAGTAAGAATCTTAAAACCTATGGATTTATATGTCTCCAAAAGAGAATCAAGCGTGTGTACAGTGACATATACGCAACAGTGATAGGATTGGTGAGGTTCGGTGAGCAAATGCAGACCCTTTGAAGTCATATTGCATGGTACCCATTCCATGGGTCTCAACTCTCCAGGTATAAGGGATTCTTCCTTCAGCTAAAACATGCATGTGGAACCCAGAGTATGATCCACCGTGTGATCCGGAAACGTGTTCAAATGTGTCTCAGTTTTCGTCCCCTGGTACTCGGGTGCAACATTCCAGACGCTTTACTAACACTCTCCCTAGTTGGAGTGTCATTGTCTTTAACCTCCTGTTTGGCCCAGTTTGCAATTTCTGCGGAAGATGAACAGGAATAGGGAGAACCAATGAGAGACTAGCTGGAGGTTTCTGGACGGGCAAATTTAACTCTCATTTCCCACCAGGAAGAAGAATTAACCAAAGGCTCAGCGTGTCATGCCGGAACCACACTAGGGCCTGAAGCAATCCTGCGGTGTTGCGGCCAGCTCACAAGAATTAGAGTTGAAGAAAGTAGCTCAGGGGCACTGTCATTCACAAACCTGCAGAGTTATAAATGACAGCTATCGTCCAAAAATATATTCAAGTAAGGCTGCCAAGAGGACTTGAAAGCGGGGCAGAATTGCAGGAAACCGATTTCAGGAGGTAGACTGGAATTGCATGTAAAGCATAGGAAAAGAGGCAGAAAGTCCACAATGATGTACTTGGCCAAAAAGGGCGTATGGGATTTTTCCTGAATATATTCAGGAATAAACGCATACGCCCTTTTTGGCCAACCAAGCAAGCTTGCAAAGGAAATCTGCACTACAATGAAGTCTCACTGCCCCCCCGGTCAAAAGGGCCATCTGAAAAAAGTGTAAAATCCAGAAAGGCAGGACAGGCCATGGAGAACTGGTAGCCTTGTTATGCTGATGGGTGGGATGTAAATTGCCAACAGCCACTCTGGAGAAGTGTATGGTGTTTCCTGAAACATCTAAAAAACAAAGCAACAGAGCCTAGGGCACTTCCACTTATGGTCCTATAGCTTAGGGAAATTAAAATCAAAAAGACACAGCCACCCCAAAGTTTGGGATGGCTCCGTTTACAAGAACCTCGTTTACGGTACAAGTTCAATATCACAGAAAGCGAAAAATGGATAAAGTAGTTGTGGTACTTACGTACAATGCAATATCACTCAGCAATGAAATCTATGTCATCAGGCCCGTAGCAGCATAATGAGTGGATTCAGGTACGATGATTCTAAGTGAAATAAATCACACAGAAAATGAAACATCATAAGATACCACTAATACACGGAATGTAAACTTGGCTACACAGGACCTGAATTACAAAACAGAACAGGGTCTCAAATGAAGAATATCAACTTATGCTTGCGTAAGGGGAAAGGTGAGTTGGGGGGCTGCATAAAACCAGAGATTGAAATTAGCACAGATACCGTTCCATAAGCCAAATATGTAATAGACTAGAGCTACTCCTTGCTCAGCGAAGTGGACTCAACACCCCATATTAAATGCCTAAGAATATACCTGTCTAGTAAGAATCTTAAAACCTATGGATTCATATGTCTCTGAAAGAGAATCAAGCATGTGTACAGCAGCATAAACGCAGCAGTGATAGGCTTGTTGAGGTTCGGTGAGCAAATGCAGACCCTTTGAAGTCATATTGCATGGTACCCATTCCATGGGTCTCAACTCTCCAGGTTTAAGGGATTCTTCCTTCAGCTAAAACATGCATGAGGCACCCAGAGTATGATCCACCGTGTGATCGGGAAACGTGTTCAAATGTGTCTCAGTTTTCGTCCCCTGGTACTCGGGTGCAACATTCCAGACGCTTTACTAACACTCTCCCCACTTGGATAGTCAGTGCCTTTAAACTCCTGTTTGGCCCAGTTTGCAATTTCTGCGGAAAATGAACAGGAATAGGGAGAACCAATGAGAGACTAGCTGGAGGTGCCTGGACGGGCAAATTTAACTCTCATTTCCCACCAGGAAGTGGAATTAACCAAAGGCTCAACGTGCCGTGCCGGAACCACCCTAGGGCCTGAAGCAATCATGCGGTGTTGCGGCCAGCTCACAAGAAAGCGAGTTGAAGAAAGGAGCTCAGTGGCACTGTAATTCACAAACCTGCAGAGTTATAAATGACAGCTATCGTCCAAAAATATATTGAAGTAAGGCTGCCAAGAGGACTTGAATGTGGGGCAGAATTGCAGGAAACCGATTTCAGGAGGTAGACTGGAATTGCATATAAAGCATAGGAAAAGAGGCAGAACGTCCACAATGATGCACTTGGCCAAAAAGGGCGTATGCGTTTTTTCCTGAATATATTCAGGAAAAAACGCATACGCCCTTTTTGGCCAACCAAGCAAGCTTCCAAAGGAAATCTGCACTGAAATGAAGTCTCACTGCCCCCCGGTAAAAAGGGCCATCTGAAAAAAGTGTAAAATCCAGAAAGGCGGGACAGGCCATGGAGAACAGGGAGCCTTGTTATGCTGATGGGCGGGATGTAAATTGCCAACAGCCACTCTGGAGAAGTGTATGGTGTTTCCTGAAACATCTAAAAAACAAAGCAACGGAGCCTAGGGCACTTCCACTTATGGTCCTATAGCTTAGGGAAATTAAAATCAAAAAGACACAGCCACCCGAAAGTTTGGGACGGCTCCGTTTACAAGAACCTCGTTTACGGTACAAGTTCAATATCAAAGAAAGCGAAAAATGGATAAAGAAGTTGTGGTACTTACGTACAATGCAATATCACTCAACAATGAAATCTATGTCATCAGGCCCGTAGCAGCATAATGAGTGGATTCAGGTACGATGCTTCTAAGTGAAATAAGTCAGACAGAAAAAGAAACATCATAAGATATCACTAATACACGGAATGTAAACTTGGCAACACAGGAACTGAATTACAAAACAGAACAGGGTCTCAAATGTAGAAAACCAACTTATGCTTGCTTAAGGTGAAAGGTGAGTTGGGGTGCTGCATAAAACCAGAGATTGAAATTAGCACAGATACCGTTCCATAAGCCAAATATGTAATAGACAAGAGCTACTCCTTGCTCAACGAAGTGGACTCAACACCCCATATTAAACGCCTAAGAATATACCTGACTAGTAAGAATCTTAAAACCTATGGATTTATATGTCTCCAAAAGAGAATCAAGCGTGTGTACAGCGACATATACGCAACAGTGATAGGATTGGTGAGGTTCGGTGAGCAAATGCAGACCCTTTGAAGTCATATTGCATGGTACCCATTCCATGGGTCTCAACTCTCCAGGTATAAGGGATTCTTCCTTCAGCTAAAACATGCATGAGGCACCCAGAGTATGATCCACCGTGTGATCGGGAAACGTGTTCAAATGTGTCTCAATTTTTGTCCCCTGGTACTCGGGTGCAACATTCCAGACGCTTTACTAACACTCTCCCCACTTGGATAGTCAGTGCCTTTAAACTCCTGTTTGGCCCAGTTTGCAATTTCTGCGGAAAATGAACAGGAATAGGGAGAACCAATGAGAGACTAGCTGGAGGTGTCTGGACGGGCAAATTTAACTCTCATTTCCCACCAGGAAGTGGAATTAACCAAAGGCTCAACGTGCCGTGCCGGAACCACCCTAGGGCCTGAAGCAATCATGCGGTGTTGCGGCCAGCTCACAAGAAAGCGAGTTGAAGAAAGGAGCTCAGTGGCACTGTAATTCACAAACCTGCAGAGTTATAAATGACAGCTATCGTCCAAAAATATATTGAAGTAAGGCTGCCAAGAGGACTTGAATGTGGGGCAGAATTGCAGGAAACCGATTTCAGGAGGTAGACTGGAATTGCATATAAAGCATAGGAAAAGAGGCAGAACGTCCACAATGATGCACTTGGCCAAAAAGGGCGTATGCGTTTTTTCCTGAATATATTCAGGAAAAAACGCATACGCAATTTTTGGCCAACCAAGCAAGCTTCCAAAGGAAATCTGCACTGAAATGAAGTCTCACTGCCCCCCGGTAAAAAGGGCCATCTGAAAAAAGTGTAAAATCCAAAAAGGCAAGACAGGCCATGGAGAACAGGGAGCCTTGTTATGCTGATGGGCGGGATGTTAATTGCCAACAGCCACTCTGGAGAAGTGTATGGTGTTTCCTGAAACATCCAAAAAACAAAGCAACAGAGCCTAGGGCACTTCCACTTATGGTCCTATAGCTTAGGGAAATTAAAATCAACAAGACACAGCCACCCAAAAGTTTGGGACGGCTCTGTTTACAAGAACCTCGTTTACAGTACAAGTTCAGTATCGCAGAAAGCGAAAAATGGATAAAGAAGTTGTGGTACTTACGAACAATGCTATATCACTCAGCAATGAAATCTATATCATCAGGCCCGTAGCAGCATAATGAGTGGATTCAGGTACGATGATTCTAAGTGAAATAAGTCACACAGAAAAAGAAACATCATAAGGTATCCCTACTACACGGAATGTAAACTTGGCTACACAGGAACTGAATTACAAAACAGAATAGGGTCTCAAATGTAGAAAACCAACTTATGCTTGCTTAAGGGGAAAGGTGAGTTGGGGTGCTGCATAAAACCAGAGATTGAAATTAGCACAGATACCATTCCATAAGCCAAATATGTAATAGACAAGAGCTACTCCTTGCTCAACGAAGTGCACTGAACACCCCATATTAAACGCCTAAGAATATACCAGAATAGTAAGAATCTTAAAACCTATGGATTTATATGTCTCTGAAAGAGAATCAAGCATGTGTACAGCGGCATAAACGCAGCAGTGATAGGATTGGTGAGGTTCGGTGAGCAAATGCAGACCCTTTGAAGTCATATTGCATGGTACCCATTCCATGGGTCTCAACTCTCCAGGTTTAAGGGATTCTTCCTTCAGCTAAAACATGCATGTGGAACCCAGAGTATGATCCACCGTGTGACCGGGAAACGTGTTCAAATGTGTCTCAGTTTTCGTCCCCTGGTACTCGGGTGCAACATTCCAGATGCTTTACTAACACTCGCCCCACTTGGAGAGTCAGTGCCTTTAACCTCCTGTTTGCCCCAGTTTGCAATTTCTGCGGAAAATGAACACAAATAGGGGAACCAATGAGAGACTAGCTGGAGGTATCTGGACGGGCAAATTTAACTCTCATTTCCCACCAGGAAGTGGAATTAACCAAAGGCTCTGCATGCCATGCCGGAACCACACTAGGGCCTGAACCAATCCTGCGGTGTTGCGGCCAGCTCACAAGAAAGCGAGTTGAAGAAAGGAGCTCAGGGACACTGTAATTCACAAACCTGCAGAGTTATAAATGACAGCTATCGTCCAAAAATATATTGAAGTAAGGCTGCCAAGAGGACTTGAAAGCGGGGCAGAATTGCAGGAAACCGATTTCAGGAGGTAGACTGGAATTGCATGTAAAGCATAGGAAAAGAGGAGGAACGTCCACAATGATGCACTTGGCAAAAAAGGACATATGCGTTTAATCCTGAATATATTCAGGAAAAAACGCATACGCCCTTTTTGGCCAACCAAGCAAGCTTGCAAAGGAAATCTGCACTAAAATGAAGTCTCCCTGCCCCCCGGTTAAAAGGGCCATCTGAAAAAAGTGTAAAATCCAGAAAGGAAGGACAGGCCATGGAGAACTGGGAGCCTTGTTATGCTGATGGGCGGGATGTAAATTGCCAACAGCCACGCTGGAGAAGTGTATGGTGTTTCCTGAAACATCTAGAAAACAAAGCAACAGAGCCTAGGTCACTTCCACTTATGGTCCAATAGCTTAGGGAAATTAAAATCAAAAAGACACAGCCACCCCAAAGTTTGTGACGGCTCTGTTTACAAGATCCTCATTTACGGTACAAGTTCAATATCACAGAAAGCGAAAAATGGATAAAGAAGTTGTGGTACTTATGTACAATGCAATATCACTCAGCAATGAAATCTATGTCATCAGGCCAGTAGGAGCATAATGAGTGGATTCAGGTACAATGATTCTAAGTGAAATAAGTCACACAGAAAAAGAAACATCATAAGATATCACTAATACACGGAATGTAAACTTGGCTACACAGGAACTGAATTACAAAACAGAACAGGGGCTCAAATGTAGAAAAGCAACTTATGCTTGCTTAAGGGGAAAGGTGAGTTGGGGTGCTGCATAAAACCAGAGATTGAAATTAGCACAGATACCGTTCCATAAGCCAAATATGTAATAAACAAGAGCTACTCCTTGCTCAACGAAGTAGACTCAACACCCCATATTAAACGCCTAAGAATATACCTGACTAGTAAGAATCTGAAAACCTATGTATTTATATGTCTCTGAAAGAGAATCAAGCGTGTGTACAGCGGCATAAACGCAGCAGTTATAGGAATGGTGAGGTTCGGTGAGCAAATGCAGACCCTTTGAAGTCATATTGCATGGTACCAATTCCATGGGTCTCACCTCCCAGGTTTAAGGGATTCTTCCCTCAGCTAAAACATGTATGTGGGACCCAGAGTATGATCCATCATGTGACAGGTAAATGTGTTGAAATATGTCTCAGTTTTCGTCCCCTGGTTCTTGGGTGCAACATTCCAGACTGTTTACTAAAACTCTCCCCAGTTGGAGAGTCAGTGCCTTTAACCTCCTGTTTGGACCAGTTTGAAATTTCTGTGAAAGATGAACAGGAATAGGGAGAACCAATGAGAGACTAGCTGCAGGTGTCAGGACAGGCAAATGTAACTCTCATTTCCGACGAGGAAAAGGAAATAACCAAACGCGCAGCGTGCCATGCCGGAACCACACTAGGGCCTGTAGCAATCCTGCGGTGTTGCGGCAAGCTTACAAGAAAGCGAATTGAAGAAAGGAGCTCAGGGGCACTGTCATTCACAGAACTGCAGAGTTATAAATGACAGCTATCGTCCAAAAATATATTGAAGTAAGGCTGCCAAGAGGACTTGAAAGCGGGGCAGAATTGCAGGAAACCGATTTCAGGAGGTAGACTGGAATTGCATGTAAAGCATCGGAAAAGAGGCAGAATGCCCACAATGATGCACTTGGCCAAAGGGGTGTATGCGTTTTTTCCTGAATATATTCAGGAAAAAACGCATACGCTCTTTTTGGCCAACCAAGCAAGCTTGCGAAGGAAATCTGCACTACAATGAAGTCTCACTGACCCACGGTCAAAAGGGCCATCTGAAAAAAGTGTAAAATCCAGAGGGGCAGGACAGGCCATGGAGAACTGGGAGCCTTTTGATGCTGATGGGTGGGATGTAAACTGCCAACAGCCACTCTGGGGAAGTGTATGGTGTTTCCTGAAACATCTAAAAAACAAACCAACAGAGCCTAGGCCACTTCCACTTATCGTCCTATAGCTTAGGGAAATTAAAATAAAAAAGACACAGCCACCCCAATGTTTGGGACGGCTCTGTTTACTAGAACCTCGTTTACGGTACAAGTTCAATATCACAGAAAGCGAAAAATGGATAAAGAAGTTGTGGTACTTACGTACAATGCAATATCACTCAGCAATGAAATCTATGTCATCAGGCCCGTAGCAGCATAATGAGTGGATTCAGGTACGATGATTCTAAGTGAAATAAGTCACACAGAAAAAGAAACATCATAAGATATCACTAGTACACGGAATGTAAACTTGGCTACACAGGAACTGAATTACAAAACAGAACAGGGTCTCAAATATAGAAAAGCAACTTATGCTTGCTTAAGGGGAAAGGTGACTTGGGGTGCTGCATAAAACCAGAGATTCAAATGAGCACAGATACCGTTCCATAAGCCAAATATGTAATAGACAAGAGCTACTCCTTGCTCAACGAAGTGGACACAACACCCCATATTAAACGCCTAAGAATATACCTGACTAGTAAGAATCTTAAAACCTATGGATTTATATGTCTCCGAAAGAGAATCAAGCGTGTGTACAGCGGCCTAAACGCAGCAGTGATAGGATTGGTGAGGTTCGGTGAGCAAATGCAGACCCTTTGAAGTCATATTGCATGGTACCCATTCCATGGGTCTCAACTCTCCAGGTTTAAGGGATTCTTCCTTCAGCAAAAACATGCATGTGGAACCCAGAGTATGATCCACCGTGTGATCGGGAAACGTGTTCAAATGTGTCTCAGTTTTCGTCCCCTGGTACTCGGGTGCAACATTCCAGACGCTTTACTAACACTCTCCCCACTTGGAGAGTCAGTGCCTTTAACCTCCTGTTTGGCCCAGTTTGCAATTTCTGCGTAAGATGGACAGGAATAGGGAGAAGCAATGAGAGACTAGCCGGAGGTGTCTGGACGGGCAAATTTAACTCTCATTTCCCACCAGGAAGAGGAATTAACCAAAGGCTCAATGTGCCATTCCGGAACCACACTAGAGCCTGTAGCAATCCTGCAGTGTTGCGGCAAGGTTACAAGAAAGCGAGTTGACGAAAGGAGCTCAGGGGCACTGTAATTCACAAACCTGCAGAGTTATAAATGACAGCTATCGTCCAAAAATATATTGAAGTAAGGCTGCCAAGAGGACTTGAAAGCGGGGCAGAATTGCAGGAAACCAATTTCAGGAGGTAGACTGGAATTGCATGTAAAGCATAGGAAAAGAGGCAGAATGTCCACAATGATGCACTTGGCCAAATGGGCGTATACGTTTTTTCCTGAATATATTCAGAAAAAAACGCATACGCTCTTTTTGGTCAACCAAGCAAGCTTGCGAAGGAAATCTGCACTACAATGAAGTCTCACTGACCCACGGTCAAAAGGGCCATCTGAAAAAAGTGTAAAATCCCGAAAGGCAGGACAGGCCATGGAGAACTGGGAGCCTTTTGATGCTGATGGGTGGGATGTAAACTGCCAACAGCCACTCTGGGGAAGTGTATGGTGTTTCCTGAAACATCTAAAAAACAAACCAACAGAGCCTAGGCCACTTCCACTTATCGTCCTATAGCTTAGGGAAATTAAAATCAAAAAGACACAGCCACCCCAATGTTTGGGACGGCTCTGTTTACAAGAACCTCGTTTACGGTACAAGTTCAATATCACAGAAAGCGAAAAATGGATAAAGAAGTTGTGGTACTTACGTACAATGCAATATCACTCAGCAATGAAATCTATGTCATCAGGCCCGTAGCAGCATAATGAGTGGATTCAGGTACGATGATTCTAAGTGAAATAAGTCACACAGAAAAAGAAACATCATAAGATATCACTAGTACACGGAATGAAAACTTGGCTACACAGGAACTGAATTACAAAACAGAACAGGGTCTCAAATGTAGAAAAGCAACTTATGCTTGCTTAAGGGGAAAGGTGAGTTGGGGTGCTGCATAAAACCAGAGATTGAAATGAGCACAGATACCGTTCCATAAGCCAAATATGTAATAGACAAGAGCTACTCCTTGCTCAACGAAGTGGACTCAACACCCCATATTAAACGCCTAAGAATATACCTGACTAGAAAGAATCTGAAAACCTATGGATTTATATGTCTCCGAAAGAGAATCAAGCTTGTGTACAGCGGCCTAAACGCAGCAGTGATAGGATTGGTGAGGTTCGGTGAGCAAATGCAGACCCTTTGAAGTCATATTGCATGGTACCCATTCCATGGGTCTCAACTCTCCAGGTTTAAGGGATTCTTCCTTCAGCTAAAACATGCATGTGGAACCCAGAGTATGATCCACCGTGTGATCGGGAAACGTGTTCAAATGTGTCTCAGTTTTCATCCCCTGGTACTCGGGTGCAACATTCCAGACGCTTTACTAACACTCTCCCCACTTGGAGAGTCAGTGCCTTTAACCTCCTGTTTGGCCCAGTTTGCAATTTCTGCGTAAGATGGACAGGAATAGGGAGAAGCAATGAGAGACTAGCCGGAGGTGTCTGGACGGGCAAATTTAACTCTCATTTCCCACCAGGAAGAGGAATTAACCAAAGGCTCAATGTGCCATTCCGGAACCACACTAGGGCCTGTTGCAATCCTGCAGTGTTGCGGCAAGCTCACAAGAAAGCGAGTTGAAGAAAGGAGCTCAGGGGCACTGTAATTGACAAACCTGCAGAGTTATAAATGACAGCTATCGTCCAAAAATATATTGAAGTAAGGCTGCCAAGAGGACTTGAAAGCGGGGCAGAATTGCAGGAAACCAATTTCAGGAGGTAGACTGGAATTGCATGTAAAGCATAGGAAAAGAGGCAGAATGCCCACAATGATGCACTTGGCCACAGGGGCGTATGCGTTTTTTCCTGAATATATTCAGGAAAACACGCATACGCCCTTTTTGGCCAACCAAGCAAGCTTGCAAAGGAAATCTGCACTACAATGAAGTCTCACTTCCCCCCGTTCAAAAGGGCCATCTGAACAAAGTGTAAAATCCAGAAAGGCAGGATAGGGCCATGGAGAACTTGGAGCCTTTTGATGCTGATGGGTGGGATGTAAACTGCCAACAGCCACTCTGGGGAAGTGTATGGTGTTTCCTGAAACATCTAAAAAACAAAGCAACAGAGCGTAGGCCACTTCCACTTATCGTCCTATAGCTTAGGGAAATTAAAATCAAAAAGACACAGCCACCCCAATGTTTGGGACGGCTCTGTTTACAAGAACCTCGTTTACGGTACAAGTTCAATATCACAGAAAGCGAAAAATGGATAAAGAAGTTGTGGTACTTACGTACAATGCAATATCACTCAGCAATGAAATCTATGTCATCAGGCCCGTAGCAGCATAATGAGTGGATTCAGGTACGATGATTCTAAGTGAAATAAGTCACACAGAAAAAGAAACATCATAAGATATCACTAATACACGGAATGTAAACTTGGCTACACAGGAACTGAATTACAAAACAGAACAGGGTCTCAAATGTAGAAAACCAACTTATGCTTGCTTAAGGGGAAAGGTGAGTTGGGGTGCTGCATAAAACCAGAGATTGAAATGAGCACAGATACCGTTCCATAAGCCAAATATGTAATACACAAGAGTTACTCCTTGCTCAACGAAGTGGACTCAACACCCCATATTAAACGCCTAAGAATATACCTGACTAGTAAGTATCTTTAAACCTATGGATTTCTATGTCTCCGAAGGAGAATCAAGCATGTGTACAGCGGCATAAACGCAGCAGTGATAGGATTGGTGAGGTTCGGTGAGCAAATGCAGACCCTTTGAAGTCACATTGCATGGTACCCATTCCATGGGTGTCAACTCTCCAGGTTTAAGGGATTCTTCCTTCAGCTAAAACATGCATGTGGAACCCAGAGTATGATCCACCGTGTGATCGGGAAACGTGTTCAAGTGTGTCTCAGTTTTTGTCCCCTGGTACTCAGGTGCAACATTCCAGACGCTTTACTAACACTCTCCCCACTTGGAGAGTCAGTGCCTTTAACCTCCTGTTTGGCCCAGTTTGCAATTTCTGCGGAAGATGAACAGGAATAGGGAGAACCAATGTGAGACTAGCTGGAGGTGTCTGGACGGGCAAATTTAACTCTCATTTCCCACCAGGAAGTGGAATTAACCAAAGGCTCAATGTGCCGTGCTGGAGCCACACTAGGGCCTGTAGCAATCCTGCAGTGTTGCTGCCAGCTCACAAGAAAGCGAGTTAAAAAACGGAGCTCAGGGGCACTGTAATTCACAAACCTGCAGAGTTATAAATGACAGCTATCGTCCAAAAATATATTGAAGTAAGGCTGCCAAGAGGACTTGAAAGCGGGGCAGAATTGCAGGAAACCAATTTCAGGAGGTAGACTGGAATTGCATGTAAAGCATAGGAAAAGAGGCAGAATGCCCACAATGATGCACTTGGCCAAAGGGGCGTATGCATTTTTTCCTGAATATATTCAGGAAAACACGCATACGCCCTTTTTGGCCAACCAAGCAAGCTTGCAAAGGAAATCTGCACTACAAGGAAGTCTCACTTCCCCCCTTTCAAAAGGGCCATCTGAAAAAAGTGTAAAATCCAGAAAGGCAGGACAGGCCATGGAGAACTGGGAGCCTTTTGATGCTGATGGGTGGGATGTAAACTGCCAACAGCCACTCTGGGGAAGTGTATGGTGTTTCCTGAAACATCTAAAAAACAAAGCAACAGAGCCTAGGCCACTTCCACTTATCGTCCTATAGCTTAGGGAAATTAAAATCAAAAAGACACAGCCACCCCAATGTTTTGGACGGCTCTGTTTACAAGAACCTCGTTTACGGTACAAGTTCAATATCACAGAAAGCGAAAAATGGATAAAGAAGTTGTGGTACTTACGTACAATGCAATATCACTCAGCAATGAAATCTATGTCATCAGGCCCGTAACAGCATAATGAGTGGATTCAGGTACGATGATTCTAAGTGAAATAAGTCACACAGAAAAAGAAACATCATAAGATATCACTAATACACGGAATGTAAACTTGGCTACACAGGAACTGAATTACAAAACAGAACAGGGTCTCAAATGTAGAAAACCAACTTATGCTTGCTTAAGGGGAAAGGTGAGTTGGGGTGCTGCATAAAACCAGAGATTGAAATGAGCACAGATACCGTTCCATAAGCCAAATATGTAATACACAAGAGTTACTCCTTGCTCAACGAAGTGGACTCAACACCCCATATTAAACGCCTAAGAATATACCTGACTAGTAAGTATCTTAAAACCTATGGATTTCTATGTCTCCGAAGGAGAATCAAGCATGTGTACAGCGGCATAAACGCAGCAGTGATAGGATTGGTGAGGTTCGGTGAGCAAATGCAGACCCTTTGAAGTCACATTGCATGGTACCCATTCCATGGGTGTCAACTCTCCAGGTTTAAGGGATTCTTCCTTCAGCTAAAACATGCATGTGGAACCCAGAGTATGATCCACCGTGTGATCGGGAAACGTGTTCAAGTGTGTCTCAGTTTTTGTCCCCTGGTACTCAGGTGCAACATTCCAGACGCTTTACTAACACTCTCCCCACTTGGAGAGTCAGTGCCTTTAACCTCCTGTTTCGCCCAGTTTGCAATTTCTGCGGAAGATGAACAGGAATAGGGAGAACCAATGAGAGACTAGCTGGAGGTGTCTGGACGGGCAAATTTAACTCTCATTTCCCACCAGGAAGTGGAATTAACCAAAGGCTCAATGTGCCATGCTGGAGCCACACTAGGGCCTGTAGCAATCCTGCAGTGTTGCTGCCAGCTCACAAGAAAGTGAGTTAAAAAACGGAGCTCAGGGGCACTGTAATTCACAAACCTGCAGAGTTATAAATGACAGCTATCGTCCAAAAATATATTGAAGTAAGGCTGCCAAGAGGACTTGAAAGCGGGGCAGAATTGCAGGAAACCGATTTCAGGAGGTAGACTGGAATTGCATGTAAAGCATAGGAAAAGACGCAGAATGTCCACAATGATGCACTTGGCCAAATGGGCATATACGTTTTTTCCTGAATATATTCAGAAAAAAAGGCATGCGCTCTTTTTGGTCAACCAAGCAAGCTTGCGAAGGAAATCTGCACTACAATGAAGTCTCACTGCCCCCCGGTCAAAAGGGCCATCTGAAAAAAGTGTAAAATCCAGAGAGGCAGGACAGACCATGGAGAACTGGGAGCCTGGTTATGCTGATGGGCGGGATGTAAATTGCCAACAGCCACTCTGGAGAAGTGTATGGTGTTTCCTGAAACAACTAGAAAACAAAGCAACAGAGCCTAGGGCACTTCCACTTATGATCCTATAGCTTAGGGAAATTAAAATCAAAAAGACACAGCCACCCCAAAGTTTGGGACGGCTCTGTTTACAAGAACCTCGTTTACAGTACAAGTTCAATATCACAGAAAGCGAAAAATGGATAAAGAAGTTGTGGTACTTACGTACAATGCAATATCACTCAGCAATGAAATCTATGTCATCAGGCACGTAGCAGCATAATGAGTGGACTCAGGTACGATGATTGTAAGTGAAATAAGTCACACAGAAAAAGAAACATCATAAGATATCACTAATACACGGAATGAAAACTTGGCTACACAGGAACTGAATTACAAAACAGAACAGGGTCTCAAATGTAGAAAACCAACTTATGCTTGCTTAAGGGGAAAGGTGAGTTGGGGTGCTGCATAAAACCAGAGATTGAAATGAGCACAGATACCATTCCATAAGTCAAATATGTAACAGACAAGAGCTACTCCTTGCTCAGCGAAGTGGACTCAACACCCTATATTAAACGCCTAAGAATATACCTGACTAGTAAGTATCTTAAAACCTATGGATTTCTATGTCTCCGAAAGAGAATCAACCGTGTGTACAGCAGCATAAACGCAGCAGTGATAAGATTGGTGAGGTTCAGTGAGCAAATGCAGACCCTTTGAAGTCATATTGCATGGTACCCATTCCATGGGTCTCAACTCTCCAGGTTTAAGGGATTCTTCCTTCAGCTAAAACATGCATGTGGAACCCAGAGTATGATCCACCGTGTGATCGGGAAACGTGTTCAAATGTGTCTCAGTTTTTGTCCCCTGGTACTCGAGTACAACATTCCAGACGCTTTACTAACACTCTCCCCACTTGGAGAGTCAGTGCCTTTAACCTCCTGTTTGGCCCAGTTTGCAATTTCTGTGTAAGATGAACAGGAATAGGGAGAAGCAATGAGAGACTAGCCGGAGGTGTCTGGACGGGCAAATTTAACTCTCATTTCCCACAAGGAAGAGGAATTAACCAAAGGCTCAGTGTGCCGTGCTGGAACCATACTAGGGCCTGTAGCAATCCTGCAGTGTTGCGGCAAGCTTACAAGAAAGCGAGTTGAAGAAAGGAGCTCAGGGGCACTGTAATTCACAAACCTGCAGAGTTATAAATGACAGCTATCGTCCAAAAATATATTGAAGTAAGGCTGCCAAGAGGACTTGAAAGCGGGGCAGAATTGCAGGAAACCAATTTCAGGAGGTAGACTGGAATTGCATGTAAGGCATCGGAAAAGAGGCAGAATGCCCACAATGATGCACTTGGCCAAAGGGGCGTATGCGTGTTTTCCTGAATATATTCAGGAAAACACGCATACGCCCTTTTTGGCCAACCAAGCAAGCTTGCAAAGGAAATCTGCACTACAATGAAGTCTCACTGCCCCACGGTCAAAAGGGCCATCTGAAAAAAGTGTAAAATCCCGAAAGGCAGGACAGGCCATGGAGAACTGGGAGCCTTTTGATGCTGATGGGTGGGATGTAAACTGCCAACAGCCACTCTGGGGAAGTGTATGGTGTTTCCTGAAACATCTAAAAAACAAACCAACAGAGCCTAGGCCACTTCCACTTATCATCCTATAGCTTAGGGAAATTAAAATAAAAAAGACACAGCCACCCCAATGTTTGGGACGGCTCTGTTTACAAGAACCTCGTTTACGGTACAAGTTCAATATCACAGAAAGCGAAAAATGGATAAAGAAGTTGTGGTACTTATGTACAATGCAATATCACTCAGCAATGAAATCTATGTCATCAGGCCCGTAGCAGCATAATGAGTGGATTCAGGTACGATGATTCTAAGTGAAATAAGTCACACAGAAAAAGAAACATCATAAGATATCACTAGTACACGGAATGAAAACTTGGCTACACAGGAACTGAATTACAAAACAGAACAGGGTCTCAAATGTAGAAAAGCAACTTATGCTTGCTTAAGGGGAAAGGTGAGTTGGGGTGCTGCATAAAACCAGAGATTCAAATGAGCACAGATACCGTTCCATAAGCCAAATATGTAATAGACAAGAGCTACTCCTTGCTCAACGAAGTGGACTCAACACCCCATATTAAACGCCTAAGAATATACCTGACTAGTAAGAATCTTAAAACCTATGGATTTATGTCTCCGAAAGAGAATCAAGCGTGTGTACAGCGGCCTAAACGCAGCAGTGATAGGATTGGTGAGGTTCGGTGAGCAAATGCAGACCCTTTGAAGTCATATTGCATGGTACCCATTCCATGGGTCTCAATTCTCCAGGTTTAAGGGATTCTTCCTTCAGCTAAAACATGCATGTGGAACCCAGAGTATGATCCACTGTGTGATCGGGAAACGTGTTCAAATGTGTCTCAGTTTTCGTCCCCTGGTACTCGGGTGCAACATTCCAGACGCTTTACTAACACTCTCCCCACTTGGAGAGTCAGTGCCTTTAACCTCCTGTTTGGCCCAGTTTGCAATTTCTGCGTAAGATGGACAGCTATAGGGAGAAGCAATGAGAGACTAGCCGGAGGTGTCTGGACGGGCAAATTTAACTCTCATTTCCCACCAGGAAGAGGAATTAACCAAAGACTCAATGTGCCATTCCGGAACCACACTAGAGCCTGTAGCAATCCTGCAGTGTTACGGCAAGGTTACAAGAAAGCGAGTTGAAGAAAGGAGCTCAGGGGCACTGTAATTCACAAAACTTCAGAGTTATAAATGACAGCTATCGTCCAAAAATATATTGAAGTAAGGCTGCCAAGAGGACTTGAAAGTGGGGCAGAATTGCAGGAAACCAATTTCAGGAGGTAGACTGGAGTTGCACGTAAAGCATAGGAAAAGAGGCAGAATGCCCACAATGATGCACTTGGCCAAATGGGCGTATACGTTTTTTCCTGAATATATTCAGAAAAAAACGCATACGCTCTTTTTGGTCAACCAAGCAAGCTTGCGAAGGAAATCTGCACTACAATGAAGTCTCACTGCCCCCCGGTCAAAAGGGCCATCTGAAAAAAGTGTAAAATCCAGAGAGGCAGGACAGACCATGGAGAACTGGGAGCCTGGTTATGCTGATGGGCGGGATGTAAATTGCCAACAGCCACTCTGGAGAAGTGTATGGTGTTTCCTGAAACAACTAGAAAACAAAGCAACAGAGCCTAGGGCACTTCCACTTATGATCCTATAGCTTAGGGAAATTAAAATCAAAAAGACACAGCCACCCCAAAGTTTGGGACGGCTCTGTTTACAAGAACCTCGTTTACAGTACAAGTTCAATATCACAGAAAGCGAAAAATGGATAAAGAAGTTGTGGTACTTACGTACAATGCAATATCACTCAGCAATGAAATCTATGTCATCAGGCACGTAGCAGCATAATGAGTGGACTCAGGTACGATGATTGTAAGTGAAATAAGTCACACAGAAAAAGAAACATCATAAGATATCACTAATACACGGAATGAAAACTTGGCTACACAGGAACTGAATTACAAAACAGAACAGGGTCTCAAATGTAGAAAACCAACTTATGCTTGCTTAAGGGGAAAGGTGAGTTGGGGTGCTGCATAAAACCAGAGATTGAAATGAGCACAGATACCATTCCATAAGTCAAATATGTAATAGACAAGAGCTACTCCTTGCTCAGCGAAGTGGACTCAACACCCTATATTAAACGCCTAAGAATATACCTGACTAGTAAGTATCTTAAAACCTATGGATTTCTATGTCTCCGAAAGAGAATCAACCGTGTGTACAGCAGCATAAACGCAGCAGTGATAAGATTGGTGAGGTTCGGTGAGCAAATGCAGACCCTTTGAAGTCATATTGCATGGTACCCATTCCATGGGTCTCAACTCTCCAGGTTTAAGGGATTCTTCCTTCAGCTAAAACATGCATGTGGAACCCAGAGTATGATCCACCGTGTGATCGGGAAACGTGTTCAAATGTGTCTCAGTTTTTGTCCCCTGGTACTCGAGTACAACATTCCAGACGCTTTACTAACACTCTCCCCACTTGGAGAGTCAGTGCCTTTAACCTCCTGTTTGGCCCAGTTTGCAATTTCTGTGTAAGATGAACAGGAATAGGGAGAACCAATGAGAGACTAGGTGGAGGTGTCTGGACGGGCAAATTTAACTCTCATTTCCCACAAGGAAGAGGAATTAACCAAAGGCTCAGTGTGCCGTGCTGGAACCATACTAGGGCCTGTAGCAATCCTGCAGTGTTGCGGCAAGCTTACAAGAAAGCGAGTTGAAGAAAGGAGCTCAGGGGCACTGTAATTCACAAACCTGCAGAGTTATAAATGACAGCTATCGTCCAAAAATATATTGAAGTAAGGCTGCCAAGAGGACTTGAAAGCGGGGCAGAATTGCAGGAAACCAATTTCAGGAGGTAGACTGGAATTGCATGTAAGGCATCGGAAAAGAGGCAGAATGCCCACAATGATGCACTTGGCCAAAGGGGCGTATGCGTGTTTTCCTGAATATATTCAGGAAAACACGCATACGCCCTTTTTGGCCAACCAAGCAAGCTTGCAAAGGAAATCTGCACTACAATGAAGTCTCACTGCCCCACGGTCAAAAGGGCCATCTGAAAAAAGTGTAAAATCCCGAAAGGCAGGACAGGCCATGGAGAACTGGGAGCCTTTTGATGCTGATGGGTGGGATGTAAACTGCCAACAGCCACTCTGGGGAAGTGTATGGTGTTTCCTGAAACATCTAAAAAACAAACCAACAGAGCCTAGGCCACTTCCACTTATCGTCCTATAGCTTAGGGAAATTAAAATCAAAAAGACACAGCCACCCCAATGTTTGGGACGGCTCTGTTTACAAGAACCTCGTTTACGGTACAAGTTCAATATCACAGAAAGCGAAAAATGGATAAAGAAGTTGTGGTACTTACGTACAATGCAATATCACTCAGCAATGAAATCTATGTCATCAGGCCCGTAGCAGCATAATGAGTGGATTCAGGTACGATGATTCTAAGTGAAATAAGTCACACAGAAAAAGAAACATCATAAGATATCACTAGTACACGGAATGAAAACTTGGCTACACAGGAACTGAATTACAAAACAGAACAGGGTCTCAAATGTAGAAAACCAACTTATGCTTGCTTAAGGGGAAAGGTGAGTTGGGGTGCTGCATAAAACCAGAGATTCAAATGAGCACAGATACCGTTCCATAAGCCAAATATGTAATAGACAAGAGCTACTCCTTGCTCAACGAAGTGGACTCAACACCCCATATTAAACGCCTAAGAATATACCTGACTAGTAAGAATCTTAAAACCTATGGATTTATGTCTCCGAAAGAGAATCAAGCGTGTGTACAGCGGCCTAAACGCAGCAGTGATAGGATTGGTGAGGTTCGGTGAGCAAATGCAGACCCTTTGAAGTCATATTGCATGGTACCCATTCCATGGGTCTCAATTCTCCAGGTTTAAGGGATTCTTCCTTCAGCTAAAACATGCATGTGGAACCCAGAGTATGATCCACTGTGTGATCGGGAAACGTGTTCAAATGTGTCTCAGTTTTCGTCCCCTGGTACTCGGGTGCAACATTCCAGACGCTTTACTAACACTCTCCCCACTTGGAGAGTCAGTGCCTTTAACCTCCTGTTTGGCCCAGTTTGCAATTTCTGCGTAAGATGGACAGCTATAGGGAGAAGCAATGAGAGACTAGCCGGAGGTGTCTGGACGGGCAAATTTAACTCTCATTTCCCACCAGGAAGAGGAATTAACCAAAGACTCAATGTGCCATTCCAGAACCACACTAGAGCCTGTAGCAATCCTGCAGTGTTACGGCAAGGTTACAAGAAAGCGAGTTGAAGAAAGGAGCTCAGGGGCACTGTAATTCACAAAACTTCAGAGTTATAAATGACAGCTATCGTCCAAAAATATATTGAAGTAAGGCTGCCAAGAGGACTTGAAAGCGGGGCAGAATTGCAGGAAACCAATTTCAGGAGGTAGACTGGAGTTGCACGTAAAGCATAGGAAAAGAGGCAGAATGCCCACAATGATGCACTTGGCCAAATGGGCGTATACGTTTTTTCCTGAATATATTCAGAAAAAAACGCATACGCTCTTTTTGGTCAACCAAGCAAGCTTGCGAAGGAAATCTGCACTACAATGAAGTCTCACTGCCCCCCGGTCAAAAGGGCCATCTGAAAAAAGTGTAAAATCCAGAGAGGCAGGACAGACCATGGAGAACTGGGAGCCTGGTTATGCTGATGGGCGGGATGTAAATTGCCAACAGCCACTCTGGAGAAGTGTATGGTGTTTCCTGAAACAACTAGAAAACAAAGCAACAGAGCCTAGGGCACTTCCACTTATGATCCTATAGCTTAGGGAAATTAAAATCAAAAAGACACAGCCACCCCAAAGTTTGGGACGGCTCTGTTTACAAGAACCTCGTTTACAGTACAAGTTCAATATCACAGAAAGCGAAAAATGGATAAAGAAGTTGTGGTACTTACGTACAATGCAATATCACTCAGCAATGAAATCTATGTCATCAGGCACGTAGCAGCATAATGAGTGGACTCAGGTACGATGATTGTAAGTGAAATAAGTCACACAGAAAAAGAAACATCATAAGATATCACTAGTACACGGAATGAAAACTTGGCTACACAGGAACTGAATTACAAAACAGAACAGGGTCTCAAATGTAGAAAACCAACTTATGCTTGCTTAAGGGGAAAGGTGAGTTGGGGTGCTGCATAAAACCAGAGATTGAAATGAGCACAGATACCATTCCATAAGTCAAATATGTAATAGACAAGAGCTACTCCTTGCTCAACGAAGTGGACTCAACACCCTATATTAAACGCCTAAGAATATACCTGACTAGTAAGTATCTTAAAACCTATGGATTTCTATGTCTCCAAAAGAGAATCAAGCGTGTGTACAGCAGCATAAACGCAGCAGTGATAGGATTGGTGAGGTTCTGTGAGCAAATGCAGACCCTTTGAAGTCATATTGCATGGTACCCATTCCATGGGTCTCAACTCTCCAGGTTTAAGGGATTCTTCCTTCAGCTAAAACATGCATGTGGAACCCAGAGTATGATCCACCGTGTGATCGGGAAACGTGTTCAAATGTGTCTCAGTTTTTGTCCCCTGGTACTCGAGTACAACATTCCAGACGCTTTACTAACACTCTCCCCACTTGGAGAGTCAGTGCCTTTAACCTCCTGTTTGGCCCAGTTTGCAATTTCTGTGTAAGATGAACAGGAATAGGGAGAACCAATGAGAGACTAGGTGGAGGTGTCTGGACGGGCAAATTTAACTCTCATTTCCCACAAGGAAGAGGAATTAACCAAAGGCTCAGTGTGCCATGCTGGAACCACACTAGGGCCTGTAGCAATCCTGCAGTGTTGCGGCCAGCTCACAAGAAAGCGAGTTGAAGAAAGGAGCTCAGGGACACTGTAATTCACAAACCTGCAGAGTTATAAATGACAGCTATCGTCCAAAAATATATTGAAGTAAGGCTGCCAAGAGGACTTGAAAGCGGGGCAGAATTGCAGGAAACCGATTTCAGGAGGTAGACTGGAATTGCATGTAAAGCATAGGAAAAGAGGCAGAACGTCCACAATGATGCACTTGGCCAAAAAGGACGTATGCGTTTTTTCCTGAATATATTCAGGAAAAAACCCATACGCACTTTTTGGCCAACCAAGCAAGCTTGCAAATGAAATCTGCACTAAAATGAAGTCTCACTGCCCCCCCGTCAAAAGGGCCATCTGAGAAACGTGTAAAATCCAAAAAGGCAAGACAGGCCATGGAGTACTGGGAGCCTTGTTATGCTGACGGGCGGGATGTAAATTGCCAACAGCCACTCTGGAGAAGTGTATGGTGTTTCCTGAAACATCTAGAAAACAAAGCAACAGAGCCTAGGGCACTTCCACTTATGGTCCTATAGCTTAGGGAAATTAAAATCTAAAAGACACAGCCACCCCAAAGTTTGGGACGGCTCTGTTTACAAGAACCTCGTTTACGGTACAAGTTCAATATCACAGAAAGCGAAAAATGGATAAAGAAGTTGTGGTACTTACGTACAATGCAATATCACTCAGCAATGAAATCTATGTCATCAGGCCCGTAGCAGCATAATGAGTGGATTCAGGTACGATGATTCTAAGTGAAATAAGTCACACAGAAAAAGAAACATCATAAGATATCACTAGTACACGGAATGAAAACTTGGCTACACAGGAACTGAATTACAAAACAGAACAGGGTCTCAAATGTAGAAAAGCAACTTATGCTTGCTTAAGGGGAAAGGTGAGTTGGGGTGCTGCATAAAACCAGAGATTCAAATGAGCACAGATACCGTTCCATAAGCCAAATATGTAATAGACAAGAGCTACTCCTTGCTCAACGAAGTGGACTCAACACCCCATATTAAACGCCTAAGAATATACCTGACTAGTAAGAATCTTAAAACCTATGGATTTATGTCTCCGAAAGAGAATCAAGCGTGTGTACAGCGGCCTAAACGCAGCAGTGATAGGATTGGTGAGGTTCGGTGAGCAAATGCAGACCCTTTGAAGTCATATTGCATGGTACCCATTCCATGGGTCTCAATTCTCCAGGTTTAAGGGATTCTTCCTTCAGCTAAAACATGCATGTGGAACCCAGAGTATGATCCACTGTGTGATCGGGAAACGTGTTCAAATGTGTCTCAGTTTTCGTCCCCTGGTACTCGGGTGCAACATTCCAGACGCTTTACTAACACTCTCCCCACTTGGAGAGTCAGTGCCTTTAACCTCCTGTTTGGCCCAGTTTGCAATTTCTGCGTAAGATGGACAGCTATAGGGAGAAGCAATGAGAGACTAGCCGGAGGTGTCTGGACGGGCAAATTTAACTCTCATTTCCCACCAGGAAGAGGAATTAACCAAAGACTCAATGTGCCATTCCGGAACCACACTAGAGCCTGTAGCAATCCTGCAGTGTTACGGCAAGGTTACAAGAAAGCGAGTTGAAGAAAGGAGCTCAGGGGCACTGTAATTCACAAAACTTCAGAGTTATAAATGACAGCTATCGTCCAAAAATATATTGAAGTAAGGCTGCCAAGAGGACTTGAAAGTGGGGCAGAATTGCAGGAAACCAATTTCAGGAGGTAGACTGGAGTTGCACGTAAAGCATAGGAAAAGAGGCAGAATGCCCACAATGATGCACTTGGCCAAATGGGCGTATACGTTTTTTCCTGAATATATTCAGAAAAAAACGCATACGCTCTTTTTGGTCAACCAAGCAAGCTTGCGAAGGAAATCTGCACTACAATGAAGTCTCACTGCCCCCCGGTCAAAAGGGCCATCTGAAAAAAGTGTAAAATCCAGAGAGGCAGGACAGACCATGGAGAACTGGGAGCCTGGTTATGCTGATGGGCGGGATGTAAATTGCCAACAGCCACTCTGGAGAAGTGTATGGTGTTTCCTGAAACAACTAGAAAACAAAGCAACAGAGCCTAGGGCACTTCCACTTATGATCCTATAGCTTAGGGAAATTAAAATCAAAAAGACACAGCCACCCCAAAGTTTGGGACGGCTCTGTTTACAAGAACCTCGTTTACAGTACAAGTTCAATATCACAGAAAGCGAAAAATGGATAAAGAAGTTGTGGTACTTACGTACAATGCAATATCACTCAGCAATGAAATCTATGTCATCAGGCACGTAGCAGCATAATGAGTGGACTCAGGTACGATGATTGTAAGTGAAATAAGTCACACAGAAAAAGAAACATCATAAGATATCACTAATACACGGAATGAAAACTTGGCTACACAGGAACTGAATTACAAAACAGAACAGGGTCTCAAATGTAGAAAACCAACTTATGCTTGCTTAAGGGGAAAGGTGAGTTGGGGTGCTGCATAAAACCAGAGATTGAAATGAGCACAGATACCATTCCATAAGTCAAATATGTAATAGACAAGAGCTACTCCTTGCTCAGCGAAGTGGACTCAACACCCTATATTAAACGCCTAAGAATATACCTGACTAGTAAGTATCTTAAAACCTATGGATTTCTATGTCTCCGAAAGAGAATCAACCGTGTGTACAGCAGCATAAACGCAGCAGTGATAAGATTGGTGAGGTTCGGTGAGCAAATGCAGACCCTTTGAAGTCATATTGCATGGTACCCATTCCATGGGTCTCAACTCTCCAGGTTTAAGGGATTCTTCCTTCAGCTAAAACATGCATGTGGAACCCAGAGTATGATCCACCGTGTGATCGGGAAACGTGTTCAAATGTGTCTCAGTTTTTGTCCCCTGGTACTCGAGTACAACATTCCAGACGCTTTACTAACACTCTCCCCACTTGGAGAGTCAGTGCCTTTAACCTCCTGTTTGGCCCAGTTTGCAATTTCTGTGTAAGATGAACAGGAATAGGGAGAACCAATGAGAGACTAGGTGGAGGTGTCTGGACGGGCAAATTTAACTCTCATTTCCCACAAGGAAGAGGAATTAACCAAAGGCTCAGTGTGCCGTGCTGGAACCATACTAGGGCCTGTAGCAATCCTGCAGTGTTGCGGCAAGCTTACAAGAAAGCGAGTTGAAGAAAGGAGCTCAGGGGCACTGTAATTCACAAACCTGCAGAGTTATAAATGACAGCTATCGTCCAAAAATATATTGAAGTAAGGCTGCCAAGAGGACTTGAAAGCGGGGCAGAATTGCAGGAAACCAATTTCAGGAGGTAGACTGGAATTGCATGTAAGGCATCGGAAAAGAGGCAGAATGCCCACAATGATGCACTTGGCCAAAGGGGCGTATGCGTGTTTTCCTGAATATATTCAGGAAAACACGCATACGCCCTTTTTGGCCAACCAAGCAAGCTTGCAAAGGAAATCTGCACTACAATGAAGTCTCACTGCCCCACGGTCAAAAGGGCCATCTGAAAAAAGTGTAAAATCCCGAAAGGCAGGACAGGCCATGGAGAACTGGGAGCCTTTTGATGCTGATGGGTGGGATGTAAACTGCCAACAGCCACTCTGGGGAAGTGTATGGTGTTTCCTGAAACATCTAAAAAACAAACCAACAGAGCCTAGGCCACTTCCACTTATCGTCCTATAGCTTAGGGAAATTAAAATCAAAAAGACACAGCCACCCCAATGTTTGGGACGGCTCTGTTTACAAGAACCTCGTTTACGGTACAAGTTCAATATCACAGAAAGCGAAAAATGGATAAAGAAGTTGTGGTACTTACGTACAATGCAATATCACTCAGCAATGAAATCTATGTCATCAGGCCCGTAGCAGCATAATGAGTGGATTCAGGTACGATGATTCTAAGTGAAATAAGTCACACAGAAAAAGAAACATCATAAGATATCACTAGTACACGGAATGAAAACTTGGCTACACAGGAACTGAATTACAAAACAGAACAGGGTCTCAAATGTAGAAAACCAACTTATGCTTGCTTAAGGGGAAAGGTGAGTTGGGGTGCTGCATAAAACCAGAGATTCAAATGAGCACAGATACCGTTCCATAAGCCAAATATGTAATAGACAAGAGCTACTCCTTGCTCAACGAAGTGGACTCAACACCCCATATTAAACGCCTAAGAATATACCTGACTAGTAAGAATCTTAAAACCTATGGATTTATGTCTCCGAAAGAGAATCAAGCGTGTGTACAGCGGCCTAAACGCAGCAGTGATAGGATTGGTGAGGTTCGGTGAGCAAATGCAGACCCTTTGAAGTCATATTGCATGGTACCCATTCCATGGGTCTCAATTCTCCAGGTTTAAGGGATTCTTCCTTCAGCTAAAACATGCATGTGGAACCCAGAGTATGATCCACTGTGTGATCGGGAAACGTGTTCAAATGTGTCTCAGTTTTCGTCCCCTGGTACTCGGGTGCAACATTCCAGACGCTTTACTAACACTCTCCCCACTTGGAGAGTCAGTGCCTTTAACCTCCTGTTTGGCCCAGTTTGCAATTTCTGCGTAAGATGGACAGCTATAGGGAGAAGCAATGAGAGACTAGCCGGAGGTGTCTGGACGGGCAAATTTAACTCTCATTTCCCACCAGGAAGAGGAATTAACCAAAGACTCAATGTGCCATTCCGGAACCACACTAGAGCCTGTAGCAATCCTGCAGTGTTACGGCAAGGTTACAAGAAAGCGAGTTGAAGAAAGGAGCTCAGGGGCACTGTAATTCACAAAACTTCAGAGTTATAAATGACAGCTATCGTCCAAAAATATATTGAAGTAAGGCTGCCAAGAGGACTTGAAAGCGGGGCAGAATTGCAGGAAACCAATTTCAGGAGGTAGACTGGAGTTGCACGTAAAGCATAGGAAAAGAGGCAGAATGCCCACAATGATGCACTTGGCCAAATGGGCGTATACGTTTTTTCCTGAATATATTCAGAAAAAAACGAATACGCTCTTTTTGGTCAACCAAGCAAGCTTGCGAAGGAAATCTGCACTACAATGAAGTCTCACTGCCCCCCGGTCAAAAGGGCCATCTGAAAAAAGTGTAAAATCCAGAGAGGCAGGACAGACCATGGAGAACTGGGAGCCTGGTTATGCTGATGGGCGGGATGTAAATTGCCAACAGCCACTCTGGAGAAGTGTATGGTGTTTCCTGAAACAACTAGAAAACAAAGCAACAGAGCCTAGGGCACTTCCACTTATGATCCTATAGCTTAGGGAAATTAAAATCAAAAAGACACAGCCACCCCAAAGTTTGGGACGGCTCTGTTTACAAGAACCTCGTTTACAGTACAAGTTCAATATCACAGAAAGCGAAAAATGGATAAAGAAGTTGTGGTACTTACGTACAATGCAATATCACTCAGCAATGAAATCTATGTCATCAGGCACGTAGCAGCATAATGAGTGGACTCAGGTACGATGATTGTAAGTGAAATAAGTCACACAGAAAAAGAAACATCATAAGATATCACTAGTACACGGAATGAAAACTTGGCTACACAGGAACTGAATTACAAAACAGAACAGGGTCTCAAATGTAGAAAACCAACTTATGCTTGCTTAAGGGGAAAGGTGAGTTGGGGTGCTGCATAAAACCAGAGATTGAAATGAGCACAGATACCATTCCATAAGTCAAATATGTAATAGACAAGAGCTACTCCTTGCTCAACGAAGTGGACTCAACACCCTATATTAAACGCCTAAGAATATACCTGACTAGTAAGTATCTTAAAACCTATGGATTTCTATGTCTCCAAAAGAGAATCAAGCGTGTGTACAGCAGCATAAACGCAGCAGTGATAGGATTGGTGAGGTTCTGTGAGCAAATGCAGACCCTTTGAAGTCATATTGCATGGTACCCATTCCATGGGTCTCAACTCTCCAGGTTTAAGGGATTCTTCCTTCAGCTAAAACATGCATGTGGAACCCAGAGTATGATCCACCGTGTGATCGGGAAACGTGTTCAAATGTGTCTCAGTTTTTGTCCCCTGGTACTCGAGTACAACATTCCAGACGCTTTACTAACACTCTCCCCACTTGGAGAGTCAGTGCCTTTAACCTCCTGTTTGGCCCAGTTTGCAATTTCTGTGTAAGATGAACAGGAATAGGGAGAACCAATGAGAGACTAGGTGGAGGTGTCTGGACGGGCAAATTTAACTCTCATTTCCCACAAGGAAGAGGAATTAACCAAAGGCTCAGTGTGCCATGCTGGAACCACACTAGGGCCTGTAGCAATCCTGCAGTGTTGCGGCCAGCTCACAAGAAAGCGAGTTGAAGAAAGGAGCTCAGGGACACTGTAATTCACAAACCTGCAGAGTTATAAATGACAGCTATCGTCCAAAAATATATTGAAGTAAGGCTGCCAAGAGGACTTGAAAGCGGGGCAGAATTGCAGGAAACCGATTTCAGGAGGTAGACTGGAATTGCATGTAAAGCATAGGAAAAGAGGCAGAACGTCCACAATGATGCACTTGGCCAAAAAGGACGTATGCGTTTTTTCCTGAATATATTCAGGAAAAAACCCATACGCACTTTTTGGCCAACCAAGCAAGCTTGCAAAGGAAATCTGCACTAAAATGAAGTCTCACTGCCCCCCCGTCAAAAGGGCCATCTGAGAAACGTGTAAAATCCAAAAAGGCAAGACAGGCCATGGAGAACTGGGAGCCTTGTTATGCTGATGGGCGGGATGTAAATTGCCAACAGCCACTCTGGAGAAGTGTATGGTGTTTCCTGAAACATCTAGAAAACAAAGCAACAGAGCCTAGGGCACTTCCACTTATGGTCCTATAGCTTAGGGAAATTAAAATCTAAAAGACACAGCCACCCCAAAGTTTGGGACGGCTCTGTTTACAAGAACCTCGTTTACGGTACAAGTTCAATATCACAGAAAGCGAAAAATGGATAAAGAAGTTGTGGTACTTACGTACAATGCAATATCACTCAGCAATGAAATCTATGTCATCAGGCCCGTAGCAGCATAATGAGTGGATTCAGGTATGATGATTCTAAGTGAAATAAGTCACACAGAAAAAGAAACATCATAAGATATCACTAGTACACGGAATGAAAACTTGGCTACACAGGAACTGAATTACAAAACAGAACAGGGTCTCAAATGTAGAAAACCAACTTATGCTTGCTTAAGGGGAAAGGTGAGTTGGGGTGCTGCATAAAACCAGAGATTCAAATGAGCACAGATACCGTTCCATAAGCCAAATATGTAATAGACAAGAGCTACTCCTTGCTCAACGAAGTGGACTCAACACCCCATATTAAACGCCTAAGAATATACCTGACTAGTAAGAATCTTAAAACCTATGGATTTATATGTCTCCGAAAGAGAATCAAGTGTGTGTACAGCGGCCTAAACGCAGCAGTGATAGGATTGGTGAAGTTCAGTGAGCAAATGCAGACCCTTTGAAGTCATATTGCATGGTACCCATTCCATGGGTCTCAACTCTCCAGGTTTAAGGGATTCTTCCTTCAGCTAAAACATGCATGTGGAACCCAGAGTATGATCCACTGTGTGATCGGGAAACGTGTTCAAATGTGTCTCAGTTTTCGTCCCCTGGTACTCGGGTGCAACATTCCAGACGCTTTACTAACACTCTCCCCACTTGGAGAGTCAGTGCCTTTAACCTCCTGTTTGGCCCAGTTTGCAATTTCTGCGTAAGATGGACAGGAATAGGGAGAAGCAATGAGAGACTAGCCGGAGGTGTCTGGACGGCCAAATTTAACTCTCATTTCCCACCAGGAAGAGGAATTAACCAAAGGCTCAATGTGCCATTCCGGAACCACACTAGGGCCTGTAGCAATCCTGCAGTGTTGCGGCAAGCTCACAAGAAAGCGAGTTGAAGAAAGGAGCTCAGGGGCACTGTAATTCACAAACCTGCAGAGTTATAAATGACAGCTATCGTCCAAAAATATATTGAAGTAAGGCTGCCAAGAGGACTTGAAAGCGGGGCAGAATTGCAGGAAACCAATTTCAGGAGGTAGACTGGAATTGCATGTAAAGCATAGGAAAAGAGGCAGAATGCCCACAATGATGCACTTGGCCACAGGGGCGTATGCGTTTTTTCCTGAATATATTCAGGAAAACACGCATACGCCCTTTTTGGCCAACCAAGCAAGCTTGCAAAGGAAATCTGCACTACAATGAAGTCTCACTTCCCCCCGTTCAAAAGGGCCATCTGAACAAAGTGTAAAATCCCGAAAGGCAGGACAGGCCATGGAGAACTTGGAGCCTTTTGATGCTGATGGGTGGGATGTAAACTGCCAACAGCCACTCTGGGGAAGTGTATGGTGTTTCCTGAAACATCTAAAAAACAAAGCAACAGAGCGTAGGCCACTTCCACTTATCGTCCTATAGCTTAGGGAAATTAAAATCAAAAAGACACAGCCACCCCAATGTTTGGGACGGCTCTGTTTACAAGAACCTCGTTTACGGTACAAGTTCAATATCACAGAAAGCGAAAAATGGATAAAGAAGTTGTGGTACTTACGTACAATGCAATATCACTCAGCAATGAAATCTATGTCATCAGGCCCATAGCAGCATAATGAGTGGATTCAGGTAGGATGATTCTAAGTGAAATAAGTCACACAGAAAAAGAAACATCATAAGATATCACTAATACACGGAATGTAAACTTGGCTACACAGGAACTGAATTACAAAACAGAACAGGGTCTCAAATGTAGAAAACCAACTTATGCTTGCTTAAGGGGAAAGGTGAGTTGGGGTGCTGCATAAAACCAGAGATTGAAATGAGCACAGATACCGTTCCATAAGCCAAATATGTAATACACAAGAGTTACTCCTTGCTCAACGAAGTGGACTCAACACCCCATATTAAACGCCTAAGAATATACCTGACTAGTAAGTATCTTAAAACCTATGGATTTCTATGTCTCCGAAGGAGAATCAAGCATGTGTACAGCGGCATAAACGCAGCAGTGATAGGATTGGTGAGGTTCGGTGAGCAAATGCAGACCCTTTGAAGTCACATTGCATGGTACCCATTCCATGGGTGTCAACTCTCCAGGTTTAAGGGATTCTTCCTTCAGCTAAAACATGCATGTGGAACCCAGAGTATGATCCACCGTGTGATCGGGAAACGTGTTCAAGTGTGTCTCAGTTTTTGTCCCCTGGTACTCAGGTGCAACATTCCAGACGCTTTACTAACACTCTCCCCACTTGGAGAGTCAGTGCCTTTAACCTCCTGTTTGGCCCAGTTTGCAATTTCTGCGGAAGATGAACAGGAATAGGGAGAACCAATGAGAGACTAGCTGGAGGTGTCTGGACGGGCAAATTTAACTCTCATTTCCCACCAGGAAGTGGAATTAACCAAAGGCTCAATGTGCCATGCTGGAGCCACACTAGGGCCTGTAGCAATCCTGCAGTGTTGCTGCCAGCTCACAAGAAAGCGAGTTAAAAAAAGGAGCTCAGGGGCACTGTAATTCACAAACCTGCAGAGTTATAAATGACAGCTATCGTCCAAAAATATATTGAAGTAAGGCTGCCAAGAGGACTTGAAAGCGGGGCAGAATTGCAGGAAACCGATTTCAGGAGGTAGACTGGAATTGCATGTAAAGCATAGGAAAAGACGCAGAATGTCCACAATGATGCACTTGGCCAAATGGGCATATACGTTTTTTCCTGAATATATTCAGAAAAAAACCCATACGCTCTTTTTGGTCAACCAAGCAAGCTTGCGAAGGAAATCTGCACTACAATGAAGTCTCACTGCCCCCCGGTCAAAAGGGCCATCTGAAAAAAGTGTAAAATCCAGAGAGGCAGGACAGACCATGGAGAACTGGGAGCCTGGTTATGCTGATGGGCGGGATGTAAATTGCCAACAGCCACTCTGGAGAAGTGTATGGTGTTTCCTGAAACAACTAGAAAACAAAGCAACAGAGCCTAGGGCACTTCCACTTATGATCCTATAGCTTAGGGAAATTAAAATCAAAAAGACACAGCCACCCCAAAGTTTGGGACGGCTCTGTTTACAAGAATCTCGTTTACAGTACAAGTTCAATATCACAGAAAGCGAAAAATGGATAAAGAAGTTGTGGTACTTACGTACAATGCAATATCACTCAGCAATGAAATCTATGTCATCAGGCACGTAGCAGCATAATGAGTGGACTCAGGTACGATGATTGTAAGTGAAATAAGTCACACAGAAAAAGAAACATCATAAGATATCACTAATACACGGAATGAAAACTTGGCTACACAGGAACTGAATTACAAAACAGAACAGGGTCTCAAATGTAGAAAACCAACTTATGCTTGCTTAAGGGGAAAGGTGAGTTGGGGTGCTGCATAAAACCAGAGATTGAAATGAGCACAGATACCATTCCATAAGTCAAATATGTAATAGACAAGAGCTACTCCTTGCTCAGCGAAGTGGACTCAACACCCTATATTAAACGCCTAAGAATATACCTGACTAGTAAGTATCTTAAAACCTATGGATTTCTATGTCTCCGAGAGAGAATCAACCGTGTGTACAGCAGCATAAACGCAGCAGTGATAAGATTGGTGAGGTTCGGTGAGCAAATGCAGACCCTTTGAAGTCATATTGCATGGTACCCATTCCATGGGTCTCAACTCTCCAGGTTTAAGGGATTCTTCCTTCAGCTAAAACATGCATGTGGAACCCAGAGTATGATCCACCGTGTGATCGGGAAACGTGTTCAAATGTGTCTCAGTTTTTGTCCCCTGGTACTCGAGTACAACATTCCAGACGCTTTACTAACACTCTCCCCACTTGGAGAGTCAGTGCCTTTAACCTCCTGTTTGGCCCAGTTTGCAATTTCTGTGTAAGATGAACAGGAATAGGGAGAACCAATGAGAGACTAGGTGGAGGTGTCTGGACGGGCAAATTTAACTCTCATTTCCCACAAGGAAGAGGAATTAACCAAAGGCTCAGTGTGCCGTGCTGGAACCATACTAGGGCCTGTAGCAATCCTGCAGTGTTGCGGCAAGCTTACAAGAAAGCGAGTTGAAGAAAGGAGCTCAGGGGCACTGTAATTCACAAACCTGCAGAGTTATAAATGACAGCTATCGTCCAAAAATATATTGAAGTAAGGCTGCCAAGAGGACTTGAAAGCGGGGCAGAATTGCAGGAAACCAATTTCAGGAGGTAGACTGGAATTGCATGTAAGGCATCGGAAAAGAGGCAGAATGCCCACAATGATGCACTTGGCCAAAGGGGCGTATGCGTGTTTTCCTGAATATATTCAGGAAAACACGCATACGCCCTTTTTGGCCAACCAAGCAAGCTTGCAAAGGAAATCTGCACTACAATGAAGTCTCACTGCCCCCCCGTCAAAAGGGCCATCTGAGAAACGTGTAAAATCCAAAAAGGCAAGACAGGCCATGGAGAACTGGGAGCCTTGTTATGCTGATGGGCGGGATGTAAATTGCCAACAGCCACTCTGGAGAAGTGTATGGTGTTTCCTGAAACATCTAGAAAACAAAGCAACAGAGCCTAGGGCACTTCCACTTATGGTCCTATAGCTTAGGGAAATTAAAATCTAAAAGACACAGCCACCCCAAAGTTTGGGACGGCTCTGTTTACAAGAACCTCGTTTACGGTACAAGTTCAATATCACAGAAAGCGAAAAATGGATAAAGAAGTTGTGGTACTTACGTACAATGCAATATCACTCAGCAATGAAATCTATGTCATCAAGCCCGTAGCAGCATAATGAGTGGATTCAGGTACGATGATTCTAAGTGAAATAAGTCACACAGAAAAAGAAACATCATAAGATATCACTAGTACACGGAATGAAAACTTGGCTACACAGGAACTGAATTACAAAACAGAACAGGGTCTCAAATGTAGAAAACCAACTTATGCTTGCTTAAGGGGAAAGGTGAGTTGGGGTGCTGCATAAAACCAGAGATTCAAATGAGCACAGATACCGTTCCATAAGCCAAATATGTAATAGACAAGAGCTACTCCTTGCTCAACGAAGTGGACTCAACACCCCATATTAAACGCCTAAGAATATACCTGACTAGTAAGAATCTTAAAACCTATGGATTTATATGTCTCCGAAAGAGAATCAAGCGTGTGTACAGCGGCCTAAACGCAGCAGTGATAGGATTGGTGAAGTTCGGTGAGCAAATGCAGACCCTTTGAAGTCATATTGCATGGTACCCATTCCATGGGTCTCAACTCTCCAGGTTTAAGGGATTCTTCCTTCAGCTAAAACATGCATGTGGAACCCAGAGTATGATCCACTGTGTGATCGGGAAACGTGTTCAAATGTGTCTCAGTTTTCGTCCCCTGGTACTCGGGTGCAACATTCCAGACGCTTTACTAACACTCTCCCCACTTGGAGAGTCAGTGCCTTTAACCTCCTGTTTGGCCCAGTTTGCAATTTCTGCGTAAGATGGACAGGAATAGGGAGAAGCAATGAGAGACTAGCCGGAGGTGTCTGGACGGGCAAATTTAACTCTCATTTCCCACCAGGAAGAGGAATTAACCAAAGGCTCAATGTGCCATTCCGGAACCACACTAGAGCCTGTAGCAATCCTGCAGTGTTGCGGCAAGGTTACAAGAAAGCGAGTTGAAGAAAGGAGCTCAGGGGCACTGTAATGCACAAAACTTCAGAGTTATAAATGACAGCTATCATCCAAAAATATATTGAAGTAAGGTTGCCAAGAGGACTTGAAAGCGGGGCAGAATTGCAGGAAACCAATTTCAGGAGGTAGACTGGAATTGCATGTAAAGCATAGGAAAAGAGGCAGAATGCCCACAATGATGCACTTGGCCAAAGGGGCGTATGTGTTTTTTCCTGAATATATTCAGGAAAACACGCATATGCCCTTTTTGGCCAACCAAGCAAGCTTGCAAAGGAAATCTGCACTACAATGAAGTCTCACTGCCCCCCGGTCAAAAGGGCCATCTGAACAAAGTGTAAAATCCAGAAAGGCAGGACAGGCCATGGAGAACTGGGAGCCTTTTGATGCTGATGGGTGGGATGTAAACTGCCAACAGCCACTCTGGGGAAGTGTATGGTGTTTCCTGAAACATCTAAAAAACAAAGCAACAGAGCCTAGGCCACTTCCACTTATCGTCCTATAGCTTAGGGAAATTAAAATCAAAAAGACAGCCACCCCAAAGTTTGGGACGGCTCTGTTTACAAGAATGTCGTTTACGGTACAAGTTCAATATCACAGAAAGCGAAAAATGGATAAAGAAGTTGTGGTACTTACGTACAATGCAATATCACTCAGCAATGAAATCTATGTCATCAGGCCCATAGCAGCATAATGAGTGGATTCAGGTACGATGATTCTAAGTGAAATAAGTCACACAGAAAAAGAAACATCATAAGATATCACTAATACACGGAATGTAAACTTGGCTACACAGGAACTGAATTACAAAACAGAACAGGGTCTCAAATGTAGAAAAGCAACTTATGCTTGCTTAAGGGGAAAGGTGAGTTGGGGTGCTGCATAAAACCAGAGATTGAAATGAGCACAGATACCGTTCCATAAGCCAAATATGTAATACACAAGAGTTACTCCTTGCTCAACGAAGTGGACTCAACACCCCATATTAAACGCCTAAGAATATACCTGACTAGTAAGTATCTTAATACCTATGGATTTCTATGTCTCCGAAGGAGAATCAAGCATGTGTACAGCGGCATAAACGCAGCAGTGATAGGATTGGTGAGGTTCGGTGAGCAAATGCAGACCCTTTGAAGTCATATTGCATGGTTCCCATTCCATGGGTGTCAACTCTCCAGGTTTAAGGGATTCTTCCTTCAGCTAAAACATGCATGTGGAACCCAGAGTATGATCCACCGTGTGATCGGGAAACGTGTTCATATGTGTCTCAGTTTTTGTCCCCTGGTACTCAGGTGCAACATTCCAGACGCTTTACTAACACTCTCCCCACTTGGAGAGTCAGTGCCTTTAACCTCCTGTTTGGCCCAGTTTGCAATTTCTGCGAAAGATGAACAGGAATAGGGAGAACCAATGAGAGACTAGCTGGAGGTGTCTGGACGGGCAAAGTTAACTCTCATTTCCCACCAGGAAGAGGAATTAACCAAAGGCTCAGCATGCCGTGCCGGAACCACACTAGGGCCTGAAGCAATCCTGCGGTGTTGCAGCCAGCTCACAAGAAAGGGAGTTGAAGAAAGGAGCTCAGGGGCACTGTCATTCACAAACCTGCAGAGTTATAAATGACAGCTATCGTCCAAAAATATATTGAAGTAAGGCTGCCAAGAGGACTTGAATGCGGGGCAGAATTGCAGGAAACCGATTTCAGGAGGTACACTGGAGTCACTCTTAAAGCATAGGAAAAGAGATAGAACTTGGAAAATAATGCACTTGGCAAAAAAGGGCATATGTGTTTTATCCAGTGCTCTCATAACCGAGGGGAGGAGGCTCCCAGCAGGCTCCAAGTGCCACCAGAGGGCTCATGTCCACAAGGTGAGGTGAGCAAGCCAGGCAAGAGTTACCTGATAATAGAGGGCTCACCACACAGATGGTGAGGAACCCAGCCAGGATCAGACTCTCACCAGAGGGCCCACATCACAAAGGGGATGGGAACCAGTCAGGATTATCCTCACACCAGTGGGGCCTCATCATCTTAAGGTGAGGAACCCAGCACATGTGTCCTCAAACCAGAGGACCCACATCACCAAGGGCCTTGGAGTGAGGCAGGCAGGAGTAGCCTCACAACACAGGGCACATAATATAAAAAACGTGAGGATTCCAGCATTTAGACCTTCCAGCAGGCGGCCCAGAACACCGAGGCTATGGGAGCCAGGCCACAGTGAACTCACAGCAGAGGGCCCACATCATAAAACTGTGAGCAACCCAGGCGTTGAGACCTCAGTGCAGAAGGCCCACATCCCCATGGGAATGGGAACCTGGCTGGAGTGTCCTCGCACCACTGGGCGCACATCAGAAAATGTGGGGAGCCCACCATTTCGGGCCTGACGCCAGAGGGCCGTCATCACCGAGAGGAGGAGGCACCCTGCACGCTCCAACTGCCACCAGAGGGCTCACGTCTCCAAGGTGACGTGTGCCAGCCAGGCAGGAGTGACCTCACAGCAGAGGGCCTACCTCACAGAACGTTGAGGAACCCAGCCAGGATTAGACTCTCGCCAGAGGGCCCACCTCACCAAGGGGATGGGAACCAGGCAGGAGTGTCCTCACACGAGTGGGGCCACATCATCGAAAGGTGAGGAATGCAGCACATGTGGCCTCAAGCCATAGGACAGTCATCACCAAGGGGCTGGCAGTGAGGCAGGCAGGAGGAGCCTCACAACAGAGGGCACATAGAATAAAATGTTGAGGAATCCAGCAGTTGGAACCTCCCAGCAGGCAGCTCAGAGCACCGATGATAAGGGATCCTTGCCGGAGTGAACTCACAGCAGAGGGCCCACATCATGGTACTGTGAGCAAGCCAGCCATTTTGACCTCAGAGCAGAAGGCCCATATCCCCTTGGGGATGGGAACCTGGCAAGAGTGTCCTCACTCACTTGGCGCACATCAGAAAATGTGAGGAGTCCAGCAGTTATGGCCTAAGGCAAGAGGGCCCTCATCACCGAGGGGAGGAGGATCCCAGCACACTCCAACTGCCACCAGAGGGCACACGTCGCCAAGGTGACGTGTGCCAGACAGGCATGATTGACCTCACAGCAGAGGGCCCACCTCACAGAAGGGTGAGGAACCCAGCCAGGATCAGACTCTCACCTGAGGGCCCACATCAGCAAGGGGATGGGAACCAGTCAGGACTGTCTTCCCTCCAGTGGGGCCACATCAACGAAAGGTGCGGAACCCAGCACATGTGGCGTCAATTCAGAGGACACATATCACAAAGGCAATGGGAGTGAGGCAGGCAGGAGTAGCCTAAAAACAGAGGGCCCAAAGAATAAGAAAGGTGAGGAATCCAGCAGTTGGAACCTCCCAGCAGGCGGCCGAGAGCACAGAAGCTATGGGATGCAGGCAGGAGTGAACTAACAGCAGAGAGCCCACATCATGAAACTGTGAGCAACCCAGGCGTTGGGACCTCAGAGCAGAAGGCCCACATCCCAATGGGGATGTGAACCTGGCTGGAGTGTCCTCGCACCACAGGGTGCACATCACAAAATGTGGGGAGCCCAGCAGTTAGGGCCTGACGCCAGAGGTCCCTCATCACCGACGGGAGGAGGCTCCCAGCAGGCTCCAAGTGCCACCAGAGGGCTCATGTCCACAAGGCGAGGTGAGCAAGCCAGGCAGGAGTGACCTCACAGCAGACGGCCCACCTCACAGATGGGTGAGGAACCCAGCCAGGATCAGACTCTCAACAGAGGGCCCACATCACCAAGGGGATGTGAACCAGGCAGGAGTCTCCTAAGACCATTGGTCCCACATCATCGAAAGGTGAGGAACCCAGCACATGTGGCCTCAAACCAGAGGACACACATCACGAAGGGGCTGGGAGTGAGGCAGGCAGGAGGGTCCTCACAACAGAGGGCTCAAAAAATTAAAAAAGTGAGGAATCCAGCAGTTGGAACCTCCCAGCAGGTGGCCAAGAGCACAGAGGCTATGGGATCCAAGCCTCTGTGAACTACACCAGAGAGCCCACATCATGAAAATCTGAACAACCCAGCCGTTGGGACCTCAGAGCAGAAGGCCCACATCCCCATGGAGATGGGATCCTAAGAGGAGTGCCAAAGCATCACTGGGCTCACTAAGAAAAGTTGGTGAGCCCAGCAGTTAGGGCCTGACCCAAGAGGGCCCTCATCACCAGGGGGAGCAGATTCCCAGCACGCTCCAACTGCCACCACACGGCTGACTTCACCAAGGCAATGTGTGCCAGCCATGCAGGAGTGACCTATCAGCAGAGGGTCTCCCTCACAGGTGGGTGAGGAACACAGCCAGGAACAGACTCTCACCAGGGGGTCCACATAACCACGTGGATGAGAACCAGGCAGGAGTGTCCTCACACTCGTGGGGCCACATCATCGAAAGGTGAGGAACCCAGCAAAGGTGGCCACAAACCAGAAGACCCACATCACAAAGGGGTTGAGAGTGAGGTAGGTGTCTGGACGGGCATATTTAACACTCATTTCCCACCAGGAAGAGGAATTAACCAAAGGCTCAGCGTGCCCTGCCAGAAGCAGATTAGGGCCTGAAGCAGTCTTGCGGATTTGCGGCCAGCTCACAAGAAAGCGAGTTGAAGAAAGAAGCTCAGGGGCCCTGTAATTCACAAACATGCAGAGTTATAAATGACAGATAACGTCCAAAAATATGTTGAAGTGAGGCTGCGAAGAGGACTTGAAAGCGGGGCAGAATTTCAGGAAACCGATTTCAGGAGGTAGACTGGATTTGCATTTAAAGCATAGGAAAAGAGGCAGAACATCGACAATGATGCACTTGGCAAAAAAAGGCGTATGAGTTTGTTCCTGAATATATTCAGGAACAAACACATACGCCCTTTTTGGCAAACCAAGCAAGCTTGCAATGGAAATCCGAAATACTATGAAGTGTCACTTCCCCCCGGTATAAAGGGCCATCTGAGAAAAGTGTAAAATCCAGAAAGGCAAGACAGGCCATGGGGAAAAAGGAGCCTTGTTATGCTGATGGGCTGGATGTAAATTGCCAACAGCCACTCTGGAGAAGTGTATGGTGTTTCCTGATACATCTGAAAAACAAAGCAACAGAGTCTAGGGCATTTCCACTTATGGTCCTATAGCTTAGGGAAATTAAAATCAAAAAGACACAGCCACCCCAAAATTTGGGACGGCTCTGTTTACAGGAACCTCTTCTACAGTACAAGTTAAATATCCCAGAGAACAAATAATTGATAAAGAAGTTGCGGTACTTACGGACAACACAATACCACTCAGCAATGAAATCTGTGTCACCAGGCCTGTACCAGCATAATGAGTGGATTGAGGCACGATGATTCTAAGTGAAATAAGTCACACAGAAAAAGAAACATCATAAGGTATCACTAATGCACAGAATGTAAGCTTGGCTACACATGAACTGAATTACAAAACAGAACAGGGTCTCAAGTTTAGAAAACCAACTTATGCTTGCTTAAGGGGAAAGGTGAGTTGGGGTGCTGCATAAAACCAGAGTTTGAAATTAGCACAGATACTGTTCCATAAGCCAAATATGTAATAGACAAGACCTACCCCTTGCTCAACGAAATGGACTCAACAATGAGGTATCACCTCACACCTGTTAGAATGGGCATCATCTGAAAATCTACAAACAACAAATGCTGGAAAGGGTGTGGAGAAAAGGAACCCTCTTCCACTATTGTTGGGAATATAAATTGATACAGTCACTATGGAGAACAATATGGAGTTTCTTAAGAAACTAATAATAGAATTACCATATGATACAGCAATCCCAGTACTGGACATATACCCAGAGAAAACCATAAATCAAAAAGAGACATTCACCGCAATGTTCATTGCATCACTATTTACAATGTCGAGGTAATGGAAGCAACCTAAATGCCCACAGACAGACGAATGCATAAAGATGTGGTACATATATAAAATGGAATATTACTAAGCCATGAAAGGAATGAAATTGGGTCATTTGTAGAGACGTCGATGGATCTAGAGACTGTCATACAGAGTGAAGTAAGTCAGAAAGAGAAAAACAAATCTTGTATATTCATGCATATATGTGGAACCTAGAAAAACTGTACAGATTAACCGTTTTGCAAGGCATAAATAGAGCAACAGATGTAGACAACAATCGTATGGACAACAAGGGGGGAAAGCTCTTGGGGGGTGGTGGTGGGAGGAGTTGAGAGATTGGGATTGGCATGTAAACATTTATATGTATAAAATAGATAACCAATAAGATCCTGCTGTATAAAAATATAAAATAAAATTCAAAATTAAAAAGAAATAAAATTTAAAAAATAAAACAGAAAAAACAATTATTCCCTTCACATACATGTATTTATATGAATAAATTATTTCCATGCTTATATCTGTAAATACAAAAAAGAGGAATAAGATCTACCTTGAACCAAAAACGAAAAAGAGAAAAAAAAAAACAGAACCCACCAGTTACTCAGAGGAAAACCGTATCAGGGCACTTGCTCCAGTTGTAAACAATTCTGAAGTTGGTCAGTGGTGGGGAATCGTCTCCCATTCAGCCAGCAGCCCCCACACAACAAGCGTCCTCATTGCAAAGCTGGGGCACCGTGCCGAGGCATCTGTGAGTAAACGTGAGCTGAGCCCCAGGCCAGTTGCTGCTGAACTGTTCCCACCCATCCCAGGTAAAACACCTGAATATATACAAGGACTTGAAAGCCTAGAGGAAGGGCCATGGAGCCACACGAGTGACAGCATGCCAGCTGACTTGGTGCCTGCAGGCCAGCCAGGATGGTCCTGGCCCTGGGTGCTCTTCTGGAAGATTTCCATTTCCCTGCCTGAGATACTCGTCCTGTCCGTGCCCCCACTGTTTTTTTCCTTCCTCACCTCTGCCCAGGGAGAAATTCCAGCAGCAGGTATGGGTGACACATCCTCTTCTTTAGCAGGTGGCAGCCTGGCAACTGCTGCAGAAAGTCCAGCAGAGCCCCACTCACACTGGGCCACCCACAAAGCCGTGGCCTCTCACTCCCTCCCACCAGCCCAGCCCCGAGACTGCTGACAGGGCAGAGAAAATGGCGTCAGGCACAGCTGCAGGGGCTCTTGCTGCCTGGAGTGGTATTTATATTGATCTCAACCCAGGCACACCTGGGGAGGGCTGGCCAGCACGATAAGGCTGCCAAGGTCAGCCAATCATCACCCCTCAGGGGCTCACAGTTGCAGAAAATGGAACTTGCTGAACCGGCCAGGTCCAAGGAACAGGTGTGGGCTCCTGAGAGTCAGGATAGACAAGGGGCTGCAGCTTTGGCTTGTTTTCTAATCATTTTATCTGGCCCATGAGTGGGAGACAACTTCAAGAAAACCCTCTCCTAATGAGAGGAACCCAGGAGTCAGGGAGAGGAGGGGTGGGTGGTGGTTGGTGACAGAGGCCTGGTGCCCTGGGTGCAGTGGAAGTCTCTGGAAGACCAGGTGGAGGGAGGCCACACAGAGTGATGCCCAGGGTCACAGACCTGTCGGAGCTGCTGTTTGTTAGTTCAAGTCCTGCTCTGAGGTGCTCTGTGTCAGCTCTGAGCGACAGGTGAGCTGGGGGTGCTCTTCAATGAGGGCTATGTGCACGGTTCCTGTGTGCCCAGCCCTGCCACGGTACCTGCAAGGGTAGCTCTGTATCCTGGGAAGGGCCTGACCATGAGAGCCCCGTGGGCTGGGTTGGGGGTGGGGTACCTGCCCAGGAGAGCTCCATATCCTGGGATTGGCCTGACCACGAGAGCCCCATGGGCTGCTGGGGACCTGGTAAAGGATGTCAGGACAGTCAGTGAAGCCACCGAGGATATACCTCCAGTTGCTCCTGATTCCTACACCCTGCTGGTCATTCTACCAACCACCAGGACATGGTATTCTGTATTAGTCTTCAATGATGCCTTCTTTTGTATTCCATTAGTCCCAGAGTCACAAGAAATTTTGGCTTGTGAGCGGCAGGACTCAACATACAACTAAAACAATACTTCCGGGCCGTCTTGCCCCAAGGGTTCAAAAATTCCCACACCATCTTTGGGGAAAGCTTAGCTAAAGACCGAAAAGTTCTACCTCTGGAAAAGGAAACCCTCCTTCAATATGCAGATGACATTCTGATCGCCAGCCCTACTAAGGAGGCCTCTGAACTACCAAGCCAATAAAGGATAGAAGTTGTCCAAGAAAAAGCTCAAATATCACAGACTGCGGTGACCTGCCTGGGCTTCATTCTCACAGAAGGTCAGAGAAGCCCATCCCAGGAAAGGGAAGAAACCATTTGCAGCCTTACCCCTTTCTAAAACTAGAAGACAGCTTAGGGGTTCCTGGGGAGGCCAGGGTTTGCTGCTTCTGGATCCCTAACTACAGTCTACTAGCTGGGCCTCTATATGAAACACTGAAAGGAAAAGATGATGATCCTTTTGAACAGAATCCAGAAGTGGCCTTTCAAGAATGGAAAGAGCAGTCAATTCAGACCCTTGCCCTGGAACTCCCTAATTGAGCTAAACCCTTTGACCTTTACATTCCCAGTGAAAGGTGAATCGCCATTGGAGAATTAGTGCAAAAACTGGGACCACTTGAAATGGAACAATGCAAGAATGCCATCCAGGTAGGATAAACTACAGTCACCAAGGGGCTTGGCCCACTGCCACATCTGGCCAAGATACTGGCGGTATCTAAAAACCTGGAAATCAGCAGCCCAAAAGGCCACCTCCCTCCTAAGGGAAAAGGACCCCACGTGGTGATCCTAATCACCAACCATGCCCTGAAGTTGCAGGGTTCGCTCCGTGGGCACACCGACCTCGAGTGAGGAGGCCCTCCAACTCCAACATCCAGAGAGATAACCGGGGGCAACAGGGCACCATGACGACTCGTGTGAACATCACTTGACCTGGAGTTTCTCTCATAAAACAACAATAGTGTGTCCCGAAGGAGTAGACTACTGTTTGCAGGACTTACTGCACCCAGAGGGGAGCTAATAATCTTGGCGGGGGAACCGTATATCACACTGTCACCATAGAAAAGCCTACAGACACCGTGATGATGGTGGCCAATAAGACCGGCTGGACTCCTGTTTACTTCAAAAGGCTGTTGACTCAGTGGCCATCATGGTCCTTGATCACCACTGACCCTGGACTGTCTGGGAGTTGAGCAGGCAGGGCTCTGACACCTGGTGCTGTTTTTATGTTAATTCAGGGGCTTAATTGAAGAAAGAGCAGACTACTGGTCAGAGCATCTAGGCTGGCAGAAACGGTCAGCCTAAGGTGGCCGAACAAATGTGGGGCGGGGTGAAATCGGCCCCCACAGCGTCTCTGCACATCTCTTTCCTGGACCCTTAAAGGTCATTAGAATCTATAATACTTCCAATGCTGGTGCTCAGGCGGACGAGCAGGGAGGCAGGGGTCCTGGGGCCAATCAACGTCACCTGGAGGCTTCTGGGGAGAAGTTCTGACCCTCGTCCCCTGGTATGAGGGCTCCCAACTCAGCACTCAGCAGTTACAGAAGAAGGGTCTGCACCCTCAGCACTCCAAGAATGAGGAACGGGACAAAAGGCAGAGGAGGGGTTTGTCCCCAGCAAAGCCCATTAAAAATCCCTGGGAGATAAAAATAGAATCTGGGCAATAAAGTCAAGTCTGACCTTTTTTATCCTTTGTGCTTTGTCTAATTTCACGTGCTCCTAGGGTCCCGCATGCAGAGGTCCCACACCCGGCACTTCAGACCAGATTTCCTAGTGCAGAATGGCTGGGTCGACACCTCAGCTCCTGGGGCCCAGTGCAGACTCCGAGATATAGAGCCTGAGCTGCAGCCAACCCGGCCCTCGAGAGCTCCGCCCCCTCCCTCCCACTGACTCTCACAGGATCTCTACACAGCAGCCCAGCCCACAGCCCAAGGGGTAGTGCATGCTCTCACCTCTCCATTCTCTGATCAAAATATAAAGTTTCCTTTGCTTGTGAACCAAACTCAGTCTCGATCTGTTGGCCCCAGTGACACTGGGCAGGGGGACACTTGTTGGGGTCCACTCTGGAGGATCAGTAACAGAAATTGAGACTATTGTAACTTCAATGAACAGATGTGTGAGCCAAACTGTACTTAACATAGAACAGTGTATAAGGCTCGGGTAAAATAAGATGTTTCTAACACTTCCATTTGATATTTCCATCACTTTATTATAAGCAAGTTCAGTGAAAAGGTTTGTCTTATTTGTCAGGTCAATATTAGAGAAATGAAGTGATTTCTTTCCAAGGATGTACATCTAATAATCTTGGTTAAAGCTTCAATCTTGTTTTAAATTCTTTTCCATTGAAAATGATACCTCTCTTTCAGCTCCCCCATTTCTGAGAAGTATAAAATCTTATAATTTATTATTACCAAAGGGGAAAGGTGGGAGGAGGGATAAATTAACAGTTTGGAATTAACACATACACACTGCTATGTATAAAATAGATCATCAACAAGGAACTACTGGATAGCACAGGGAACTACACTCAATATTTTGCAATAACCTATAAGGGGAAATAATCGGAAAAAGAATAGATATTTTTATTGACATCATCTATCAATGACAGTTAAAGTGTAACCTAAGGGAAGCCGGTGGTGAGTGCTTCTGACCCTGAAGACTTCAATCATCTAAAGTTTGGACTCTGCCTACTTCCCAAGGCCCTTAATGAACATATGTGTAGCCGTAGCTTAAAAAACTCCCCAGTTTGGGTTTCGGGGAGACACTGATTTTGAAAAAGCCCTGGTGTTCTCCTTACATGAATGGGACTCTTCCTACTGCTAAAACATGTCTGTCACACCCAGAGGATGGTATACCGTCTGATCGGGAAGAGTTTGGAAAAGGCATCTCATCTCCTCATCTCCTGGTGCTCGGGTTCACCCCTCCAGCGTCTTTACTAACAGTCTCCCCACTTGGAGATGTCAGCACTGTCAACATCCTGTTGCGTACAGTTTGGAATTTGTCCAGAGGATGAAGCGGAAGGATGAGGAACAATGAGAGACAAGTCCTAGGTGTTCAGACAGGCACATGTCACTCTAATTTCCAATCAGGAAGACGAATTGACCAAAGACTAGGGTTGCCCATGGAAACAGTATAGGGCTTGAGGAAATCCCACTGCTTTGTGGCCAGTTCCCATAAACACAAGTTGAACAATGGAACTCAGGGGCAGTAAAATTCACGAAACTGCAGAGTTGAAAATATCTATCACTGAAAAATGTCTTGAGGAAAGTCAGAGAAAAGGATTGGTAAGCAAGGGAGAATGGCAGGAAAGGGATTTGAGGAGGTAGAAAGGACTCGCCATTAAGCACAAGAAAAGGGGCTGAACATTGCCAACATTGCAGTTGGCCAAAAAGGCTGTATGCGTTTTTTTCTGTATATACTCAAGAAAAGGGCATACACTTTTTTAGCCAACCAAACAGGTGGGCACTGGAAATCAATACTACAAAAGATATCACTTCGCATCAGTCAGAAGAGCCATCCTCATAAAGTGTAAACACCAGAAATGCAGGACAGGGCAAGGAGAAGAGGGAGCCCTGTGAGGCTTATAGTGGAAATGTATATTGCCAACGGCCATTCTGGAGAAGTGTATTGTGTTTACTAAAGCATCTAAAAAATGAGCTACAGAGCATAGGGCACTTGCACTCATGGGCGTATATCTTGGGAAAAACAAAAATCGAGAGGACACAGGCACCCTAATGTTTACTGCCTCTCTGTTTAAAAGATCCTCGACTAAGATATAACTTCAATGTCTCTGGAGGGAAAAAATGGATAGAGATGTGGTACTTATGTAGAGTGGAATATTACTCAGCCTGGAAATCAATGAAATATGGCCAGTTGTAACAACTCCGGAGGAGTTACGTATGATCATTCTAAGTGACATAATTCAAAAAGACAATGACACGTATCATAAGATATCACTTAAAGGTGGAATCCAAAATGGCTACACATGAAATAAATTACAAAACAAAAACATAGTCAAATATGTAGAAAACACGTGTAAGGCTGCTAAACGGGAAAGGTGGGGAGGGGTGAGGCATCATCCAGGAGGTTGAAATTAGCAAAGATACCATTTCAAATACCAAACTGATAATCAACAAGGCCTACATGGTAGCTAAAAGAACTGCACTCAGCACACTCAAGTCACCGGAAAAGAATATCTATGACTGGTAAGAATCTGAAAAAGAATTTATTGATGTCTCTCTGTACGTGAATCAAGTGGATGTACAGCAGCAAGAAACAGAGCTTTGAAAATCAGCTGTAACCAATATAGTAATAAATTGAAAAAAATAAACGACAGAGAGACAGAGAAAACCTCTTACAACTTTTCCTCAGGGACGGTGATGCAACATGGATTGAACACATCTAGACCCACAGCAGGATGAGGCATAAGGCTGGAAACTGTTCGCGCTAAGAGAAATGTGAGGTTGGGTGAGGAAATGCACACCCTTTAAAGTAATATTACCTGGTACCCATTCAATGGGTCCCAAATCTGCAGGTTCAAGGAATCTTCCTACAGCTAAAACATGCATGGAAAACCCAGAGGACTGTACACCATGTGATCGGGAGATGTGTCTAAAATGCACCTCATTTATCCTCTCCTGGTGCTCCTGTTCATCATTCCAGCCACGTTACTTAGAATCTCCCCACTTAGAGAATCAGCACATTTCAACTTCTGTTTCACACATTTTGCAAATTGTGAGGAGGATGAACGGGAAGAGGGGGAACCAATGAGAGAATAGTTGTAGGGGTTTGGACGGGCACATGTCACTCTAATTTCCCATTAAGAATAAGAATTAAAAAAAGGCTCAGCCCGCCTCGCCGGAGCCAAAATAGGGCCTGAAGCAATCCTGCGGCTTTGAGGCCAGCTCACAAAAGAGCAACTTAAAAACTGGAGCTCAGGGTCACTGCAATTCACAAACCTGCAGAGTTATAAATGAAAACTAACGTCCAAAAATATGTTGAGGTAAGGCAAAGAAGAGGATCTGAATGCAAGACAGAATTGCAAGAAACAGATTTCAAGAGATAGATTGGACTCGTCTTTAAAGCACATGAAAAGCGGCATAATTTCGACAATGATGCAGTTGGCCCAAAAGGGAGTATGCGTTTTTTCCTGAATATATCCAGGAAAAAAGGCATACGCACTTTATGGGCAACCAAGCAAGCAAGCAATGCAAATGTGCACAACAAAGAAGTCTCATTTCCCACCGGTCAAAAGGGCCATCCGAAAAAATTGTAAAAACCAGAAATGCAGGACAAGCCATGGAGAACAGGGAGCCTTTATACGCTGATGGACAGTGTGTGAACTGCCGAGAGCCACTCTGGAGAAGTGTATGGTGGTTCCTAAATCATCTAAAAAACAGAGCTACAGAGCATAAGTCACTTCCAATCACGGGAGTATATCTAGGGAAGTCTAAAAATCAACAAGACACAAGCACACCACAGTTTAGGGCTACTCTGTTTACAAGAACCTCAACTTCAGTACACCTTAAATATCCCAGGAAAGAGAACAATGGATAAAGAAAATGTGGTACTTATGTACAATGGAATATCTCTTCACCATGAAATCAATGTAATAAGGCTAGTAGAAGGATAAAGAGTGGATTTAGGTCCGATAATACTACTTGAAATAAGTCAAACAGAAAAAGAAACATATCATAAGATATCACTTATAGAGGGAGGATAAATATGGCTGCACAAAAAATGAATTACAAAACAGAACAGTGTCTCACATTTAGAAAACACACTTATGTCAGCTTAAGGGGAAAGGAGAGGTGGGGTGATGCATAAAACCAGAGTTTGAAATTAGCACAGATACCGTTCAATAAACCAAATAGGTATTAGACAAGATCTACACCTTGCTCAATGAACTGGCCTCAACACACCCTATACACCGCAGAGAAATATATCTGAGTAATAAGAATCTTAAAACCCATGTATTGATATATCTCCATAAGGGAATCAAGTGTGTGCAGAGCGACACAAACACAGCAGTAAAAATGAGCTAAACCCCATTATAGAAATAAATTTTAAAACCAAAACGCAGAAACAATGAAAGAGAGAAAAATTCTTACAAAATTCGCTCAGGGGTGTGATGCAACCTGGAATGACCACATATAAACCCACAGCTGGATAAGACATAAGGCTGGACACTTGGGTCTGAGAGGATTGGTGAGCTTTGGTGAGCAACTGCCGAAAGTTTAATGCAATACTTCATGCTACTCATTCCAAGGGTCCCAACACTCCAGGTTGAAGGGAATCTTCCTACAGCTAAACCATGCATGGGAAATCCAGCAGATGGTATACCATATGATCGGGAAGGGTTTCTAAAACGCACCTCATTTTCCTCTCTTGGGGCTCTGGATCAACATTCCAGCCACTTTACTAACAACATCCCCACATGGAGAGTCAATGCCTTTAAGTTCCGGTATCGCACAGTCTGCAGTTAGTGCGGAGGATGAATGGGAATAGGGGGAACCAGTGAGAAAATAGCTGTAGCGGTTTCAATGGGCACATGTCACTCTAATTTCACATAGGAAGAAGAATTAACCAAAGGCACAGCAAGGTGCCCCAGAAGAAGAATAGGGCCTGAAGAAATCCTGTGGATATGAGGCAAGATCACAAAAATAAGAGCTGAAAAATGGAACTAAGGGAAACTGCAATTCAAAAACCTGCAGAGTTATACAGGCCAACTATTTTCCAAAAGTATATTGAGGTAAGGCTATGAAGAGGCACTGACAGCAAGGCAGAATTGCAGGAAACCGATTTCAGGAGGTAGACTGGAATTGCATCGAAAACATATGAAAAGACTCAGAACATCGACAATCATGCACTTGGCCAAAAAGGGCGTATGCGTTTCTTCCTGAATATATTCAGGAAGAAACGCATACGCCCTTTCTGGCCAACCAAGCAAGCTTGCAAAGAAATCTTCACTACAATGAAGTCTCACTGCCCCCCAGTCAAAAGGGCCATCTGAAAAAAGTGTAAAATCCAGAAAGGCAGGACAGGCCATGGAGAACTGGGAGCCTTGTTATGCTGATGGGCGGGATGTAAATTGCCAACAGCCACTCTGGAGAAGTGTATGGTGTTTCCTGAAACATCTAAAAAACAAAGCAACAGAGCCTAGGGAACTTCCACTTATGGTCCTATAGCTTAGGGAAATGAAAATCAAAAAGACACAGCCACCCCAAAGTTTGGGACGGCTCTGTTTACAAGAACCTCGTTTACGGTACAAGTTCAATATCGCAGAAAGCGAAAAATGGATAAAGAAGATGTGGTACTTACGTACAATGCAATATCACTCAGCAATGAAATCTATGTCATCAGGCCCGTAGCAGCATAATGAGTGGATTCAGGTACGATGATTCTAAGTGAAATAAGTCACACACAAAAAGAAACATCATAAGATATCACTACTACATGGAATGTAAACTTGGCTACACAGGAACTGAATTACAAAACAGAACAGGGTCTCAAATGTAGAAAACCAACTTATGCTTGCTTAAGGGGAAAGGTGAGTTGGGGTGCTGCATAAAACCAGAGATTGAAATTAGCACAGATACCGTTCCATAAGCCAAATATGTAATAGGCAAGAGCTACTCCTTGCTCAATGAAGTGGACACAACACCCCATATTAAACGCCTAACAATATACCTGACTAGGAAGAATCTTAAAACCTATGGATTTATATGTCTCTGAAAGAGAATCAAGCGTGTGTACAGCGGCATAAATGCAGCAGTGATAGGATTGGTGAGGTTCGGTGAGCAAATGCAGACCCTTTGAAGTCATATTGCATGGTACCCATTCCATGGGTCTCAACTCTCCAGGTTTAAGGGATTCTTCCTTCAGGTAAAACATGCATGTGGAACCCAGAGTATGATCCACAGTGTGATCGGGAAACGTATTGAAATGTGTCTCAGTTTTTGTCCCCTGGTACTCGGGTGCAATATTCCAGATGCTTTAGTAACACTCTCCCCACTTGGAGAGTCAGAGCCTTTAAACTCCTGTTTGGCCCAGTTTGCAATTTCTGTGGAAAATGAACAGGAATAGGGAGAACCAATGAGAGACTAGCTGGAGGTGTCTGGACGGGCAAATTTAACTCTCATTTCCCACGAGGAAGAGGAATTAACCAAAGGCTCAGCGTGCCATGCCGGAACCACACTAGGGCCTGAAGCAATCCTGCGGTGTTGCGGCCAGCTCACAAGAAAGCGAGTTGAAGAAAGGAGCTAGGGGCACTGTAATTCACAAACCTGCAGAGTTATAAATGACAGCGATCGTCCAAAAATATATTGAAGTGAGGCTACCAAGAGGACTTGAAAGTGGGGCAGAATTGCAGGAAACCGATTTCAGGAGGTAGACTGGAATTG